>NC_140941.1:63042869-63709119 GCF_014529385.1 Adiantum capillus-veneris
TATCAGTGAAGATCGTGGTGGCCCAACACCAAGTTAGGTAAAAGGTGTCTGAACTAAAGGCACTTAACTATAGTTGTCAAGGCTTCCCTATACTCAGCCTCACAACTAGAAGGGGCCACTGTTGGCTGCTACTTGCTCAACAAAGATATGCATGAGCTAAGAAGCATGAAACAAAAATGTAATGTACTTGAATTTTTTCCAATAAATGTTGCATCCGCTCAAGACTATACTTTTTAAGTTTATAAGTATTATCAATTATATTAATGATTGCGGCTCTATCTTAAACAATACGTTTTAAAATTAGACATTATATGTAGGAGTTATGTTAATTTTATGTTTTAGACCTTAGGGAAATGGAAAAGCTTTAGAAGCCCTTACTTTTAGAAAAAAAGGCATTGAATATTTTAGAGGCCTTTGGATAACCAAAAAAAAAAATCAGTCCAAAAAGAGAGATCGATGCAAACCTGCAACTAAAACAGAGGTGCAAGAGACATGCCTAAATCAGTGATGTGCGAGATAGGCACTAAAAAAGCGTGTGTCAAAAATAAGGCACCTTGGAGGCCTATATAAAGGGACAGAGAACGAGCACAAAACAAAGATCAATAGAGCTCTGCGGCAAAACTTTTGCATTATGACAAGAGCACACCAAGCCCACAATCTCGACACCTTCTCCCTCCCCCTCATGACTCCCTCCAAGGTGGTGACCAAGCTCTTGTATCTCATGGTTAGAGAATACTTCTATCTGTTAGCAAAAGGGGATGATCTTTTGGCTTTTTGGTTAGTAAATAATAAAACTTTGTAAAGACTTTTAATTAGACAGAGAAAGTTTAGGGATAGTGGTAAACTTATAATAGTGGATATTTCAGTTTGTGAAAAGATAGGGATGTATTCATTATAGTTTGTTTGACAAAGAATTTTTGGGTGATGTTTGAACAGTTGTATGAATGACACTGTGGAAGAAATTGATAAAGGAACCCTTATTATTCATTTGAAATAGTGTGATAGAAATTTACAAATAAGAGGAATGGGTGGATGTGGTGTGAAAAGTGGGAGATTAGTATCCAAATGGAACTATGTCTATGGATGACTCAACTAGTTGAGTACTTTTCATAATACCAATTGTTAGTTAAGGATAAGTCTCCTACCATATATGGTGTTTATGGATGGCAATTGTGCCTCTTACACATAGAGAAAAGGGCATACTCTATAGATCCTACATATATTGAGAATTTATTTTAGTTGTAATAAAATTTTATCTCTCGCCATAACCTTTGGTTAATCAAAATTGCTTGTGGTGTAGGACCCCTACGTCCACAAAGTGGAGGATAGAAGCCTCCTCACTTTTGTTGCTCATATCTTTGCTTGTGTGGTTTGGAGCAAGGTGTCATCAATGGAGCCTAAGAACAAAGGAGGCCTAACTATCAAGTCGCTCTAGTCTCTGCATTAGGGACCTTACAATTGGTATCAGAGACTTGGGTTAAAAATTTAGATTGTCACCTTCCTTCACTCTCCTTTGAACTCAATACATGATTTCATAGATTAATATTGTTATTTCTTCTTTTTTGTAGCACCAATTTATAGATTCCAACTATTTAACCATCTTGCGAGCAATGTTTGTAATCCTTTAGAAGCTTCTTACTCCCCATATTAAAGGCTAGTCTCACACTTCTAGTTCATTGAAGACCCCCTCCAGCCTACATGGCCCCTGATGGAGTCACAATCCTTAATTGATGGATTTATAATAAAAGAATATCCATAATTTCCGTCAATAGAGTTGTTGTTATTGATAGAACTTGATCAAAATTCAAGGAAAGAATTATGTATGCCTACCCCCAACCTTCTGGTGTGTATCTTTTTCTGCATCCATGTCTTGATCTGGCAAAATATTGCAACCTACTAGCTATTATGGATCACAACTACTCATAGAATCTCTATTAAATTTTCCTCATGGGAAATTTTATAAAACTTACCTATTTCAAAATATCAAAAAACAAAAAAAAACTTTGGTGTTTTTTGATACTTCATGCCTTTTTTATGATTGTTCTTGTAGAAGATCAAACACTTATTGCGGATGCTTCAAATGCACCTCTTATGTAGCAATCTAGCTAAGAATGTCATCTAGAGATACAAGAACTTGCACAATTATAGTCTTATATCAATGAGTACTATGAAGGTGACAGAAGCATTGATCAACCCAAAGGGCATGACCAAAAAGTAATAATGCGCAAATCATATTCTAAGGAAATCTTGGTTATGTCCACCAGACTCGATAAGCTTAGTGATACCCTAAGCACAAGTCTCTTTTGGTTGAATAGTGTGCTCCTTGAAAGTGATTAAACAATTCATCTATCTGTGATATTCATGCGTGCTCTTGATAATAAGCAAGTTCAATTTACAATAATCCACACACATACCCATGAAAGTTGTCGTTTTTCTTCACCAAGCTGTGAAAAGGGGCTGCCCTACATGAAGAGATTCATTGAATGAAGACTTGGCTGAGGTAGTCATCAAGCTCAAGCTCTACCTTACCCACTTCGTTGTGTCTAATTCTATAAGGCAATCTTTTTAGAGGTTTACAACTTGGGACAACATAGATGCCATGTTTCACAACTCATTATGGTAGTAATCCAAAAGTTTAGTCGTTGTGGAAGAAGTATTGTATTCTTTAAGAAAATCCTTGATTTATAACATTACTTATGTTTGATCATCACAACTCATTCTAGTAGTAATTTTAATCATTGTGGAACAAGTATTGTATTGCCATTAAGAAACTCCTTGATTTGTAACATTACTTCTGTTTGATCACCATAAGAGTTCTTAACTTTATTGTCGTGTAAGCTCTTAGCTCCAAATAATATTTTTATGTAAACTACTAGCATTATCTTCTATTAGGAAGTGAATAGGGTATAGGAGGGCTAAGTTGAAGAAAATGCTTAAGGCTTAAGCTACTAGCTTTGACCAAGCCTAGAAGAGTGGAAATAAAGATCTATACTAAGTTTATTTAAAAAGAAATTTCTATATCTTGGCTTTTAAAATAGACAATTTTTATCAAAAAGAGAGGTGGATAACTTAATTTTAAAATATAGGTTCTATGGTTTTAGATTTTTTTTTTCCCACCCCTCTCCTCTCTCTCTCTCTTAGCTTGAAAGCGCTCTTTCTCACTTGAGATTATTAAAGAAGCACTTTTTAGTCCTCCACCTATCATAAAAGAAATTTTTTCACATGATTCTCTCTCTCTCTTTCTCTCTCTCTCTCTCTCTCTCTCTCTCTCTCTCTCTCTCTCTCTCTCTCACACACACACACACACACACACATTTTTCCCTAGTCTCTTCTCTGTGTATCGAACTCCCCACCAGGCTACAGGGCAGCACCTAGCTAGGGGGTTAAGCTATAGCCCTGCCTCCCATTGCCAAGCACACTAAGGCTATTGCCGACCTACGGTTCCTGCAACATCCGACACCTGTCGACCTGCTGAACCTGCGGCCTATCTACCTACAACATCCGACACCTCGAGCGAGACCTGCACCTGTTGTACCTGTACCATCTGATGGGCGTGCTGAATCTGCCCGTCATACCCTTGACCACACAACAGGCGACCTCATCTCGGATTTGCTCAACGTTTCTCTTATGTGGGAGACTTGGACCGAGTCCCACAGTGAAGGGTATTGATGTCTCGCAGAGGGCGATCCCACAGTCAAAACTCCGACTCTCCCACAGAGAGTGCCATGATGCCCAAGGTCTCAACCCAAACTCAACGAGCCTCAGCCACACAAAAGACGATATGTTCACCTTTGACACGCCGGCATCTCGCCCACGGAGTTTCCTTGCTGCGGATGTCGCCGCCCGAAAGGATCCCTCCACCCGCCAAGAAACAAGAATCTCTGCCCTCGAGGCTCAGGTCCAAGTCCTCATAGAGGAGAACGCAACTCTCAAACAACGATTACGCGAGTTCAAGAGCTTGCAAGAAACAGGGAGTCAAACCATGCTCGCAAAGGCAACCGAGGTTGAAGCCTCTCTCGCCGAAGTCACAATTGCTCAAGAGAAAGTCCACAAGGTAACACATGAAACTACAAAGAAGATTGACACCGAAATACAGGCGGCCTTTCAAGAATGCAAACTACGAGAATCTCTCAGTCTCAAAGTGAGAATTTGTGGACTTCCATCACCTTGGTGTATCGATGAGGACACGCTAGAGGATGTGATCGCCAAGCTCAACGACATCCTCCAATCAATCACCATCGAGCCCAACACAGTCTCTTGGATCAACGACACAAATAGATGCGTGCCACTTGAGCACTATGTCACCACCTTCAAGACAAAGGAGGAGCGGATGCAGCTATTGTGCCAATCTCGCCTCCTCAAGGGAACCAAGTTCTAGACAGCAGAGGAATTGACTACCAACCAGCTGAAACTCAAAGCAAATTAGCTCAAGAAGATACATGAAGCTCGTAAACAAGGTAAATGGGCGGTCTACCAAGATGGTAAAGCGGTCATTCAAGAGTTTCGGACTCCCAAACCGACACCTCCATCCCTTAACCCTCCTTAGTTTTAGTTCTAGTTGTGTTTTTATTTTCCATCTTCTTTTACCCTATCGATGATCCTCAAACCTTAACTGATATGTATCACATACCTTCGCCCAAAAAGGTATCGTTGTATCATTTTTTCTTTGGTCCCATAGGTCATATCTGACCTCCATGGACGATAAATCAATCTCTCTCTCTCTCTCTCTCTCTCTCTCTCTCTCTCTCTCTCTCTCTCTCTCTCTCATATCAAAGTCACTCCTCCCAATCATTGAAGAGACATTCTTTGTTGCCTAAATCTGACCAAAAATGGGGATCTTCTAAGATGGGTTTTTTAAACTTTTATTGATTTTAACAATTTTTTAATTTTTTCAAAATTTTAAGCACCATATAAGTCAAAACTCATAACTTGAATTTCATTTTGCATACGCACATTCTAAGAGATTCTCTTAAGCACGCACAAGCGCGCACTCATTTCTTGCATGCCATGGACAACATGCAGCACGAAACCACTACGCACACTAATGGCAACCACCACTCGTACCATCATAAATCCGTACAATCAGTTCATGCCAAATCCATTGTATCAAATCCACAACCTCGACCGCATGTGGCTCCATCACTTACCACAAAGACCTCATAACCTCTAGTAGTGGACCAACCACCCTAATCACCTCTTTAATCTCCACAGCCTCTGCAACCACTGACTAGAGAGGATCAAACAATCATGCATGAGATTTTTGGTAATCTATCACCGTTAAATCATGCCACTCGCATCACCTTGCTGAATTCCCCCCTCCCATGCCCCTTTCTTCTCTTCAAACGGAAGGAATAGTAGAGAAAGAAAGAAGATCCACCAAAGCAAAATATTACGGTTCTCTTCTTAATGTAAACATATCTCCAGTTGTCCCACAGCCTACTAGGTAACTCTGAATCCGAAGCACGAGAGACCAAGAAAATGTAGAGAGTTGAGGAGTAGCAGAGGAAAGAGGAGGTAGAGAAAGAAGCACTAAAGGAGCAAGAGAGGGAGAGAAGGAAGAGGGAGTAGGAAGGAAGAGGGAGACAAGGAAGAGGGAGTAGGAGTGGGCACTTGAACAGAGGCCAAGAGATCCCACCTTGCCAATTTACAAGAAAAGGTACAGGCTAAGAGGAAGGCAGCAGACGATAATGCTCGAACTGCCCACCAAGGTGTAGTTGAGAGCTCAAACCCCTCAAGGTTCCACAACATGAAAGGAAATTTTCAAAGAAGGAAAAAGGCAAGTTGATGCCTGAAGAGCTGTACACACAAGAGGAGAGGAGGACCAAGTAGAAAAATGACCCTCTTCAAAATCGAGAATGGTCGCTCTAAGGGAGATTAGAAAATATCAAAAGAGCACCAAGCCCGTCATTCTTACCTTCCTTCCTATGGACCTTTCTGTGTGTCCGTCTGCAAACAACAGTTTCATCTTGATAGCCCTCACTGCTGGTTTTTCCCATTTTTTCCAGATCTCTTTTGTTGCGATGGAAACACCGGCTCCACTGTTAAGGATTGCCATGGTTTTTACACCTTGGAATTCCACAGGAAGAGTGGTGTTCCCATCTTCTCCCTCATAGTACTCACCTACCTTGTTTAGTGGCACTAGCCTAGTGTTGAGCTAAGGCATTTCAAGCTCTTTGATCCCTTCCTCGATTTGGGCCATTGGTTTTTTAACACAAAATTTCTCTAGACATTTTCGACAGTAGCCCACATGGTTTGGTCTTATTCTAAGCAACTCGGCTAACATTATTATACAGTTGAGTGGAAAAGAGGGGGGGTGTGACAGTGAGGTGACATTTGGACAAGTGAACATGACATAATGGTACAAGGAAATTTGAATCTGAGGAGGGGGTAAAGGAGGGGTGGTCTTCAATCTCAACCATTAGATCCTTTTTGCATCCAAGGGATCTCATCAAAAGGTGATTTTTGTAATGTAAATGGCCTATGAACATTGAGAATAGCGGAATTAAGTAAACTGTAGTGAGCATTTTTATGAGAATACTTTGAGAAAATAGAGGGTGAACTTGATTAGAGGTAACAACATAACCATTATACTTAATCAACTTGGCATGAAAAATACTTTGCAAGAGAGAGAATTAGAGAACTTGACAATAGTTGAGGACTGTATTTATGTGGACTCGGCCCCCCCTCCAAAAAAGGCTCTTGTATTATAATTTTTCCCATAAAGAGAGACTTGGTACAGTACAAGATCTATGTTCCTTGAGACCTTGATGGTGCAATGAAGATAGAGAGCTTCATGCACCACAATTATGCCCATACTTAGCTAAATGAAAGCTTTAACTTGTCCCCAGCCTCAGTCCCAAGACCTCAAACACCTTTGAAGGTGGAGAGAGCTAGCAGGGAATGAGGGAACGAAAGAGGAAGAAGAAGCATTCTTACAAGAAAGAAATAGTTTCTCACTTATCATCACTCTTGTTGCATAGCATATTAGCATAGTGATGATGACGAAGAAGATTGCAAGCTTAAGCATTGAAGCATGGCTCTTGGTTGGATTTGCATTCCATAGACAGTAGTGTTGGTGTAGGCTCTCAACTTCTCAACAAGCTTGGAGAAGGAGATGAAGTTCTTGCACATTAGGAAGTGAATGGGGTATAGGAGGGCCTCTTTATTTGGCAATTTAAGGGAATGTTAAAGCTTAAGCCAAGTTTGACCAAGCCTAAAAGAGAGGGCAAAAAGGCCTATGCTGAGATTTTAAAAAAAAACCATTTTCATATTTTGTATTTGAAAATAGTCTATTTAGTAACCCAAAAGAGAGGTGGGTAAGTGAATTTTAAAATGTCTTTTTCCCACCTCTCTTCTCTCTCTAACATATAAAACACTCTCTCACTTGAATCTCATTAAAGGAGACAATTTTCAGCCCCCTGCCAAAAAAGTAGATCTTCCACATTCTCTCTAAAACGTGAGCCAACTCTCTCTCTTTCTCTCTCTCTCTCTCTCTCTCTTCCCCCCTTTCTCTCTTGTCAGTTTCCCTCCCAATCATTAAGAAACATTCTTTGCTACCTACTTTTGACAAAGTGCAGATCCTCCAAGGTTGCAGATCTACTCTCTCTCCCACTATCTCTTCCTTTATTCTCTCTCTCTCTCTCTCTCTCTCTCTCTCTCTCTCTCTCTCTCTCTCTCTCTCTGAGTTTCAATTGTGAAAAAAAGTGTGTGACATTACCACCTACAGAGGTAATGAAGCAGCCGTAGGAATTAAGCGTGCTCATGTGTGGCAGTCTGTAGATGATATTTTTCGTTTGCTTGAAAAGGCAAAACTAACCTATGCTCAGATATCTACCTTAAAGTTTGTATCAATAGTTTCACAGCGCAAATGGTGGATGCCAAGGGGGAGACGCACATAACACATTACATGGTGGGTTGAACACTTTATCTTTGTAGTCAAAAAACATCAATGTTTGAACTAAAGTTTTATTGTTTTTCCAACACATTCTTTTTTCTCATAGCTCATTTTTTTCTCAACACGTTCGGTTCATTGGGCATCTAAAGTAGCCAAGGAATGGAGCGCTCACACTATCAAGAAAAAGCAGTGTATTTTAAAAATTACACGGCATGGAGGTGGGAGGAAAAGGAGCAATGCCCTACACGAAATGTTCAATTGGTTCTACAAAGTTTTAGCAGGGAGAGAAAGGAAGAAGATTAGAGTGTAAAGAAGTTTGAAACGCAGAATATAGAAAGTGGTTATCTTGAGGCGATCACAATCATATCATGCTTCTAGTGCAAAAGATCGATTCCGATGATGATTGGAGACAAGGCAACAAAATGGCAGGTGTTGGGTGAAAAACCAATAAATTTATGACACTAACCACTTCTATTGCAAACATGCATTGTAATGTTGTGATTTGTTGACGCCCCAATCAGTGGTTCCGTGGGTCAAGTTTCGTCTATTTTGGAGCTTTTTTAATTATTTATTAGTATTATTGAGTTTTTAAGTTTTCTAAAAAAAATTAAGTACTATATAAGTCAAAACTCACAACTTGAAGTTCATTTTTTGTTTGCACATTCTAGAAGATCCTCTCGAGCACAAACTTGCACGCACTCATATCTTTCACCACATGGACGATTCACACGAGCAGACTGGCACTACGCACATCAATACCACCACAGTCACTCACTCAGACCACAAAAAATCTGCAGCCAACACCCATGCAAAATCTACGGCTTCAAATCCGTATCCCCAGTCACAAGTGGATAACCCAGCGTCCCAATCCACTCCAGACGCCCAACAGCCTCCCCAACCATCGAATCCAGATGATCAAACCACCATGCGACATATGTTTGGTCATCTTGGACCACTAAATCATGCCAACCGCACACCTCTACCAGATCTCCCACCAATTTCATCTCTACACAAAGCCATGCAAGAAACAAGAGCAACCAAAGAAGAATACCGAGGTCCACTTCAAAATGCGGAGCCCTCGCCTGCTATCACAGCACCTGGTGCTCAGGCCACCGTGGAGGACCACGGGTAAAACAAAAAGTAATCAAGGTAATACCATGCGACCCGGTTTCTAAAGCACGAGAGTCCAAGAGGAGGAAAAGAATGAAAGAGATGAAAAAGAAAGAGGCAGCGGAGAAGGAAGTAAAAAGAATGCAAGAAGAACAAAGAAGACAATGGGAGCAAGAGAAATGGCAGAGAGCCGAGGCTGAGAAAGCTCACTTGGAAAACTTACAAGCACGAGCAGAGGCAGAGAGAAAGGCAACAGAGGATAGAGCTCAAGCCACCCAACAAGCAAAGGCTGGGAGCTCTAGACCTTCAAAAATACCTCAAAGAGCCAAGCAGTGTGGAAAGAGGGAAAAGGACAAGGTGATGCCTGAAGAACAATAGGCCCAAGAGGAGAGGAGAAAAAAGTACAAAAATGATCCTCCTCAATGGGCCAGGCAGGTGGCTCCCCCACCACCGCCAACAGCACAAAAAAAGCACAGATGGAAGTCAGGCAAAGTTGCTTTATGAGAGATTCAAAAATATCAAAAGAGCACTCGGCCCATCATATCCAAAGCGGCCTTCTCTCGGGTGGTGAGAGAGATAATGGATGAATATAGCGATTCTGTTACATGCATACAATGCGCAGCCTTACAGGCCCTACAGGATCCATCGAAGACATTTTAGTGCAGCTATTTCTGGATGGTGTTTCCTGTATGGTGCATGCTAAGCGTATAACATTGAAAAATACGGATTTAGCTCTAGCAATTAATTTGCAAAATGAAGTATGCCTTCATAAGAAATAGTTTATCCCATGTACTCTCTCTCCATGAGATTTGTAATCTTCTCATAGAATATCAAATGTCGAATTTCTACCATTCCGTGCAATTGTTGAACTTGATTTTTTACATTTTTTTTTCAAGTATTTGAATTGTTCAAGATGTTAAATTTAAACTGACCACCAAAGCGCACGGCATGTTCGTCAGGGTCGGAAGGGGCAAAAAAAAGGCCATGCAGTGACCCGTCGGTCGGGGGACACATCTCGGTGATTTTTTTATGAAACCGGGCAAGGGGGGAGGGGGGCTACGGGGTCAACAAGACCACCATAGAGCACGGCGCGGTGCCTGGCAGGGTCGAGTGGTGCAAAAAAAAGGCATGTGCTCCACAGCGTGCAGGCGGTCGTGCTCCGTGGTGGTCCCGTTGACCCCATACGCCCCCCCTCCTCGCCCGATTTCATAAAACATTCACCGAGATATGCCCCCGGCCACCGTGTCACTGCATGTTAGGTTTTGTGCATGTGTTGCAGAAATGAAACTTATAGGACAATATGAATCAGAAAAAAAATAAGTACAGAATGTTGACAAAAATCGTTAACAAAAACAATTGTTCTGTATTGATTTGGATATTACATCATGGTCAATTAGTTTTACTATGAATTAGGTATGTGGGTATGGGACGAATGGCTGACTTGATGCCAAGGGATTTTACAATTTCCTCTTGGTTGTCAACCCTTGACGTAGGCTCAAGGCGCAGTGGGAGAGGATTGAGCCTGGGTGCCACCAATATACATTTATGAGCGTTTAGGTTTAGCGAATCTTCATCAAGTATAGCACTTAATGCTTTGCACTTGAGCAGCTCCGTAGAATCATTCTTGAAGAACTTTATGTGAGCAACTCGAAGAATCGATGGCCCCAGGTGGCTCAGGTAGTGCCAAAGCGAGCTATCCCTACCCATGAGCACGTTGCATGAACCTCCAGTACGCATTGTGAACTTATCAACATGGTATGCCGTCTGCAAAGCATTTTAAATAAATTTAACACTTGTTGTAAGAAACAATAGACAATCAACTAGGTTAAGATATGTTTACCTCAGTTTCTCATCCTTCTCTTCAAGATTTTTCTTTGTAAGTTCGATCATCTCTACCCATCGCGATCAGTGGTTTGTGTGCATGAAAAGCTCTTTCCAGGATGCTTGTGTAAAATGAGGCACATGATTTGATTTCCACAAGTGTACTTGCTATTGTTTGCATCAACTTCTGTTCGTTTTTATTGGGGAGGAAAGAGAGGCTTGCTGGGAGACCTTGGTCTTCAAATTGAAAGTTGACTTTCTCCTCCTTTCCACTGGGATCCTTTATGCCCGTATAGATAGCAAGCACTATGAGCGACTCATCTTCTCTAGGTACTAATGTTTTGGCAATGTTGTCAAGGAACAAAAAGTGACAATCATCCACCACCACTGCATGCAAAGTGAGAATTTGGAGGTCTGGGACTTCCTCCAACACCTCATCTCCCTCTATCATCCGATCTTCCTCCTCAGTGGAGATGGGCTCTTGCAAGAGGACAAGTGCCATAGATGATTCAATCTGCTCATCAATATTGTTAGGGGCTTACTGCCCTAACAGTAATTTAAGATAAAATACACAGTAAACTGCATTATCACATAGGTTTACTTCAACTGAAAATTGTAGATCGTCCTCGACACAAAAGAGACTAAAATTGTATTACTATATAGTATTCACCATCGGAAAACACACTATAGCCCCTGCTGAATACCGTTCGACATCTCTACACACACACTCTGGAAACAACCAACGACTAACTCTTCTCAACCGCCATGATGCGCCAAGAACTTGATTGTACGCTTAAAGCTACCCACTTAAACTAACCATCATAGGTGTAAAAACACCCTTAGAGTTCAAATATCTAAACCTTGGTTACAAATAAAAGTAAATAAACCGCTATTGAAGCATCAGGGCATAACACCTGGCACATCCGGTGGGCAATGTTTGCAAAACATTGTAAGAACCCACAATATCCCTTGACAAAACAAGCTTGAAAACCAAAATAAAGTTCTTCTGGCTACTAATCCTGAAGATCTGAATCCTCAGTACCAACAGGATTTCCTGAATGTTCCTCCATGTCCTGAGCAGCTTCAAGCAATGTCACATCGATACCTGGTTCTTCAGACATTGCTTAGCACTTTTCTGCAAAAGTTCCTCAAAGTTCTTCTGATCTTCAGTATCATCAACTTGTTTATCTGGAACTAAAATTGCAGTCTACAACTGCATCCTGAACTGTAGATTGAACTTCAATAGCAATAATTCTTGCAGACACCACGTCTTCAATTGCTTTTATTGGACTCTCAGCATCCTCTACATTGAGTATCTCATCAACAATAGACAATATTGGAGCTTTAAACTGTTGTGGTCCACCTGCAACTACAACTGGAACTGTGGCTGTAGCTTAGCTAACTGTACATGAACTTCAGTATCAATTTACTCCAATATTGTAGTATCACCTTGAGCACTCTGTTGTTCAGGTTCATCATGTTTGTGTTGATCCTCTTGCTTCTGCAATTGCTCAAATTGTTGTTTCAACTCATCATACTACCTCTGCAATAACAAACTCTCCTCTTCGGCTCCTTCTTCTTCTGCAAAGATTTGATATGGCTTACTGACCACATCATACACCATGACTTTCATTTTCTCCCAAACTCCCTTCATGTACTGCATCATTTCAATCCTCATTTTCTCCACATCTCTTGAATTGAAATACCTTCCACAAAGTAGAAAACTCTTCTCTTCTTCAAGTGATTTCAGGTCTTCAAGCCCATTTTCATATTCAAATACACATCTAGATTCAGTAGCAAGTTCAGGTTCAGGTTCAAGTTCAGGGTTAGGTTCATTTTTCCCTTCAAGAAGAATGAAGAAAGATTCAAGGTAGGATGCAAACTTTGCAACCATTAGACACTACCTCTTGAACACATCCAATATCTCTGCATGTAGATGCAACACTCGAAGACCTGATTTAGACTCCGCATGCCAAAACAATTGATTTCCCTGGAAATCTTGATTCAAGAAAAACCAAAACTGATTTGCTTCTTCATCAAACTGATCTGATTTAAGTCTTGAAAATAAGAAGTTGAGCTCTCCTTCACACATAAAAAACACCACCAAGATGGCTTGCTCACATTTCTCCTTGAAAATAGAAAGAAATCCACTTTGTAGCTGCAAAACTATCCAATCATTGATATCTCCCTGAAACTGAAAACTTTTGACTTCTGCTCCTTGAAAAACTTCCCTTGTGTCATCAAGCATGAAGACATAAAATCAATGAGATATAAAAATATCAACATCATCTCCTCCATCAACAACATCACATAGAAATGTAGAACCATCTTCAGGAAAACCCACTTCACCATCATCAAAAACTTGCAAAAGGCTTGCATAATCATCAGTCAAAACCATCTCCTCAGCATCAACAAAACCATTGACATCAGAAACTTGGTATAAATCATCAAGAACATCATCAAGAAAGTGAACTTCCTTGAAAAAAGATGGACTTCCAATATCCTTGACTGAATTTCTAAAAGCACCAACATCATAAAGATCATTGATGACAACATCATCATTCAAGAAACCTTCTGTAACATCAAGATTTGAAGAAGACTCCATATTATTGATTTGAGTAAGTTGAAGCTTCAAGTCCTCAATTTGATTATCCTTATCCAAAAGAACTTGCTTAAGAGCATCATGAACTTCATAATAGTAAGAAATATGCAAGTCGGCTTCAGTTTGAACCTGAGAAATCTCCACCATCAATGATGTCTTTTCTTCTTGAAGTTGACTGATTTTGAAAAGCGCTTCATTTTGCCGCAACCATATTTGAATGTCTCTCATTCTCTAGCTCTAATGAGAGATTATTAATCATCTTCGCTTGAGAAAGAATAAGACTTTGTAGTTCAACAAATTCAGGTACATAACTTCTTTGCAAATCAAGAATCTGCGGATCAGGGACCTTAATTCTGAAACTTCGCAAATTAGGGACCTTCGGTATCAAAACTAATAATTCAGGGACTGAAAGTCAAGATCCTTATCTTCATAATCTGAATACCTCATATCCACTCCTAGAAATTGTCTTTCAGTCTTCAAAACTCCAAAAAACTCTTCTTTATCAACACAAACACCTTCCAAACTGTCACCTGTCGAATACTCCTCATCAAGATTCATCAAAAACTGATACATCACATTATCCTCATCAGTAGCACACATTATGTCTTTATCTATCTTCAGCTCTTCCACTTCATTACACTGAAATCTGATGTCTCCCTGAATTTCAACCTCTTCAAGATTGATGTCTAAGGTTGGTATATGGGTTGGTATGTGGTATTGGTGGCTTCTCTTGCTCACCCCCACTTGTATTCCCTTCTTTTCAATCAATAATACTTATTTTGGGCAACTCGCCTTCTCTTCCTGCAAAGAGGTGAGTCTCTTTGATGTGAGGTTTGGGGATAGCTGGCAATCCTCTTGGCTCCTTTCGCTCATGAGTTGCTCCTGGCTTCCTCCTTCTTCCTTCATCATCTTTTGGACTTCATCTCCCTTGCATTGAACAAACTCTCCTTATTGAATCAACTTCTTCTCTTCAAACATTTGAGTATCTACAGCTTTCATCCCATGTTCAAAAACATCAAAATCAGGCTGAAAAACTTCAGGTGCTGAAAAATTAGATTCAAGCTTTGGAACTTCAGGTTTTGAAACTGCAGGTGCCTGAAAAATTATTGGTACTTCAACATTCTGCAAACCCTTGAGTCTATTTGGAGTGTGTTTTGGGATACTAAGTGCTCCTTTTGGCTTCTTTGGCTCTCAAGATGCTCCTTTTCTTCTGACCTTTCCAACGTCACCTTCTTGACTTCTTTAGGTTGGCTTTGTGCTTGGTCACTTATATACCCAAAGTCAC
Organism: Adiantum capillus-veneris; assembly: GCF_014529385.1. Classification (NCBI taxonomy): domain Eukaryota; kingdom Viridiplantae; phylum Streptophyta; class Polypodiopsida; order Polypodiales; family Pteridaceae; genus Adiantum; species Adiantum capillus-veneris. Next base: position 63,057,582 of record NC_140941.1, read on the forward strand.
TTTTTAAAAATTATTATCAAGATTCTTGATGGTACACAAAGATGAAAGATGCCACTTACTGCTATATTGCTCCACCTGCTTGTTGGTTTAATGGGGAAGATAATGTTGCAAAGCTTGAGAGGGAAGCAGATCCTCTCTAGAGAACATAATGGAGAAGGAGCAAGAAACCTGTTGAGGAAAGAAAGAGGGATGATCTAGCAGAAGGATATGCTACAAATCTTTAGCTTTAGGTAGAGGTGTTTAGTGAGGCTCGTGGAGAAATGGAGAACTTCAGCTTGAGGAGAATGGAGTAAGCTTGAGGAGGGAAAGGAAGTTCAAACTTCTGTTGTAGAGCTTTTAGGAGGGAAAATTGAAAGGAAGGAAAGAGAAGCAACTTGCAAGGTGAAGTGAAGGGAAGTGAGAGATGGTACAATAGAGAGAGAGGGAGGGAATGATCAGCACAATTTTGGAAGGACCCCCTTTTAGGAGAGAGGGGGGGAGAAACTGACAGCCACGAAAGAGAAAAAGTATTTGTTTTTACTCAACCATTTAGAAAAAATTTTAGTTTTTTGAATTTATACGAGATTTTCTCTTTATATTTTATAAAAGAGTACAAGCTTGACCACTTAACTTTAGGCCCTTTCATATTCACTATTTCAGTACACATGGCATCCACCCATTTGCCCCTTCCATAATTTCCTTTTTAATCCCATGGCAAATAAAGAGACCCCCTTAGACCGCATTCCCTTCCTAATGACTTAGCACTTCACACAATGAGAGTTTGTGTGTGTGTGTGTGTGTGTGTGTGTGGGAGAAAGTATAGCCCCTCAAGCTATCCCTCTACTTGCATGGTCGACCCCCTCTTCTAGCTCATGCTTGTGGCTCATTGGCTCTCTCAAGCCTAGCCAATCACAAGCCTTGGTCACAACTAGCAATAGAGGTAGCCTTTGAACAAGTGTCCTCCTTTCCCTTTTGAGAGAGAGGGTTTGATAAATGCTTAAACAATTTATTAAATTAGGTAAATTCTCATTGGGCCTCTCTAAGGGTCAACCAATAGGCTTTACGCACACCATAGGGCAACCTAGCTCCCTAGGGGCTTGACATATATCCCTTTTGTCTCTTTAAGCAAGGGGTGCTGGTGTCCTTTGGATGAGGGAGTGGTCACTCAACCCCATCCTCTACTATCATGGCTTGTCCCCTCCTTTGTAGGCCTTGCTTTGACTTCAAGTACCTCAAGCACCTTAGTCCCCAAGGTACTTTAAGCATTTCAAGCACCTTAATCATCAAGCATGACAAGCACCGAGCAAGCACCTTAATCATCTTAGTGAGCAAGAACGATAATCACCTCAAGCACCTTAAATAACAAGCACGACAAGCACCTCAAGCTTGGGTCGGGTTCCCACCTCAAGCTCAGCCCTAGTTTGCCTAGGGTCCTAAGTCTAAGGACTTTTAACACTAACCTTTGGAGGTCTTTAATAAAGCTAACCCTAAGGTCTTTCAAGCTCCATTAGCTAGCATTGCTCTTTGATAGACCATCTCTCATTTGGACCCATTGACTTTGGTCCCGTGCTAAGCCTAGATCCATAAGCACATGTCTATATTCTAACTCTTGTTCCCGTTTATTCTCCCACATTAAATGATCAGTTTAATATGAAAAAATCATTTGGGTTAGTAATATATTAGATTTTATGAAACTTTTCAACCTCCACCCCTCATCTTGAGTGAGACCTAGTGGCTAGGATGGGCTCCCTCTCTTCAAACTACGCCTTTTCACCTCCTCCCTTGATCTTGCTTGGGATCCAAAGGCCGAGATTAAGCCCCCACTTCAAATGGCGCCTTTCAACATCTACCCTTGATCTTGTGTAAGATCCAATGGTCAAGATTACACCCCCATATCATATGGATCCTTGCTCTTTTTCCCCTCCAATGAACCAATGGTCCATCTTCCAAGGCTTGCTAAATATGGGCCAAAGAGCCCACTAGTCAATTTCTTTTGAAAAGTGATATATTCTAGCTCAAAACCTTTAAGAGGTCTTTTGTGTCCCCTAAATCCCCTACCAATTAGAAATTTAATCACAAACCTTACAAGGCCCCAAAGAAGTCCAATATTTATCTAATGCAAAACAAACTTGGGACATTCTAGCTGGCAATGTATGCGGTTTACAATTAGGCAAAAAGATTATTTTTTCAAGAACATCTAGAATCAAATGGTCATGCATGAGAAAGATGAGATGGCTATTTTTCTTATTGAAATCATATATATCAATGAGAAACTTATTGGTATAGATGCAATCATTCCCAACCATTCACTTGTGCAACCCTTCCTCGATGAGATTCATATCAAACTTTTCCTTCTACTTTGAGACTTGTTGCACATGGCAATGATAATACTATTAAATTTTTATGGGTTGGTAACTTCTATATTATAAGGAGATGTCATTTTGATGAGAGAGAGAGAGAGAGTTGTCATCTTGTGGGAGTGATTACAAGAACAATAGTCCACCCTCCTCGCTTATGTGCGTGCGCGCACACCTACAAATGTGTGTGTACTGTGTGTGTGTGTGTGTGTGTGTGTGTGTGTGTGTGTGTGTGTGTGTGTGTAACCTAATGGCCATGCTTTTCTTGGCCACAACAATGTGCAGGTCACATAAGGAAGAGAGCAAATTGCTTTGCTCACTTGGAGAAATGGTAGTCAAAATAAGACATCCACTTCATGGTTTTGTAATGGCTAAGGTATTTTCATGAAAAAGCATAACGATAGTCTAGCCTTAAGCAAGGCAAAAGGATGCACTTTGATTGCACATAAAAAATCTACATCTCTCTCTCTCACACACACAGAAAGGATCACAACTTTTCTCCAAAGTAGTTTAAGCTATGTTACAACAAAAGATGGATTTTTACAAAGGTGAAGTTAACATGAAGGTCTTAGGGAAATCCAGACTCAACATGAGTTTTTACAAAGGTGATATGTATAAGTTGTACAAAGATAACATGAACGAGCCTTGCCTACAACCACTAGTTATGGCTTTGAATATCCAATCTACGGTCCTCCACCGGCATTCCCATGCATTTTCCTTCTGAGATTGTCTTGAATTGCTACTAGGATTGTGATGAATGCTTTGTCGGCACCCGGGTAAACAACAATTTTGTAGCTCGGTTTGGAGAGAAATAAGCTTGAGAATGAACACTTGTGTTGTGCCTAATAAACAAAATACGCCAACAAGAGTTATGTCAAAAAATTTACAATTGTAACAATATGGCCCATACTACCATATAACCAAAAACCTTAATATAAACTAAAGGAATATATCTTGAAACCTTTTGCAATATTGGTTTTGTAATTATGTAGCAATGTCCTTTATTAGATTTCAAAAATCAAACTCAATCGACAAAAAGCAAGTAACGTAAATAAAAGGAATGTGTGGATGGCAATACCAAAAAACAAATTCAAAAAAACAAGTATACATGCATAATTTTATGACAAAAGGAAATCAACAAGAGAATGATTTTGCTAATGCTCAAGGTAAATATTGTTAAGATAACCACCCTTTCTACCCGACAAATATACAAATGCACAGCTACAGCATGCTAATCATATCTAAGAATTTATACCCTAAACTAGAATTATGAGCAACTTGGCTTGTGAAGTCTAAGGAGAAACTTAGTCTCCCCTCCATGTACCAATGCATAGGAGAGAAAATGTTGTGAAGAGGATTAATTTAGCAGCCCTTGTAGCTTAACAATTTTCTAAAGTATACCAAACCCTCTCATATAGCGTTGGGATTGAGTGTAAGCGCTCCCCTTTTCACACCTAGGAACATAATACGGCTTATATGTACACAGATGCATTCAAGAAAATATAAACATGATCTCGGTGATAATTACCGGGTTGTTGAAGAGAGCTATTATGAAAATATAAGTTGTTGAGGTGGTTAACCTTTTTAGGGCTAAAGGCGTACATAATTGTGAAAATATAATATACAAACCTACTATTGTGCATTTTCTGAACTTCGATGACAACATAATATCAAGGTAGGCACTTTACTATTAGTTTTAGGTACAAAGGCTACATGTTTGCAAGTTGGTTATATGAGGATGAACAACCAGCACAAGAAAATCATCTTCAGTTATGGAATTAAAGAAAGAGAGATAGAAAGACGAACCGTGGCCACTACAGCTCCATCATTTCGGATGATAGTTAGGTCATTTCTAAAACATGATGCTTTAACCTTGTAGTCGGGAACACGACCAGTTGCTTTCATAGGTGAAGAGTTGCTTGAGGGTGTTTCTAGAAACACATGCAAATTGGTGGAGCATTGTAGTACATGAGCAAGTCGCACGGTAAATAATAATGAAGCACCACCGCCATTACTAGATTCTCCACGGTATACAGATGTAACTTTTTTCAGGCTCAAACACTGCAAGCAATCAACAAATAAGCATTAAACTGATGATGTTGTATAAAAGAGCATTGTAAAGACAACCAATGAATTGATGCTGAGATTTTTTTGCCAATATTAACTTTGTAAAAATGAGAGAAGAAATAATCATTGTCATCTAGGCTTTCTCTGATCTGACAAAGATTTTTAAGAATATGAGAAGACTTTCTGTGGCACACACATAAGGAGATAGATAAGAGGGTGAGGAGTGTTTTGTAATATAGAAACTGAGTATAGAAAAGAGTAACATACATACAAACATATATACCTAAAAGGAAAAGAATAAAAGGAAAAGGTCATAATCACAAGAAGATATAGAAATTTTCTCATGTAAGAAAACGGAGTGTTTTTCATACAATGCATAACATCATGAGCTTCAGCTACTCGAGAGGCACCGCATACCTAGCTAGGTACGATCGGGGGCAGGGAACCACCGGCCCCCCCACCAGGCCGGCGGTCCCCTGCCCCCAATCGTACCTAGCTAGGTATACGGTGCCTCCCTCACAGAAGCTCATGATGTTGAGATAAGTCACAATGTGGGAATTATTGTGAGAGTTTATCCAAAAATTCTTGTGTACGTTTGAGTATGAGCTTGTGGTTGGTCTTTTCAAGAGAGCTAGCTACCTAATAGGGTGAGCAATGAAGGGAGCAAGTCATGGTGGCTACAAAGTAAGCATCCTCTAGGCATTTTGAGCATTCTCTCTCTCTCTCTCTCTCTCTCTCTCTCTCTCTCTCTCTCTCTCTAAATGCCTAGAGGATGCTTACTATCAGGTCTTGAGTTCAAGACTTATCGGATGGATCTTTGAGGTCTTTTGGGATTGTTCCTATCTACCTCTTTTCTCTGCTCAAAAATGCATAATGGATGTGTGCAAATCTCGACTCGAAGACTATTTGCCAGCTAGCGTGAGTCACAAATGGCTATCCAGAACAACAAAGAGAGGAATACTGCAATACCTTGCGAGTGGTGGACAGCACGGGGAGGGTGTCGTGGCGAAGGAGGAGGTTGTGGCAGCGAAAGGAGAAGCAGGGCGGGTTGACAATGCTGAAGAGAGGCTCCTCGATGCCAATATCATGAGAGTGCGATGCAGCTGCACCTTGCAAGCGGGAGACATGCGCCACCCAACTGCAGGCGGGCTGCCACAAGCGCAGCACCTCCTCGCCACTCGCGCACCACTCTGTGCCCACTACCGCGTGTCCCGTCTTCTTCATCATCTCCGCTTGCCCCACACCCATGATGCTGTTAACCTGCTGCTGCTGCTGCTGCTCTCTCTCTCTCTCTCTCTCTCTCTCTCTCTCTCTCTGATAAGTACTGCGTGTCTCTCTCTTATTCTCTCGCTGTCCCTCTCTCGCTGTCTCCGTCGCTCCTTCCCAGCCCGATCTTATACCTTGACTATTTCAACCTCGATCAGTGTCAACGCTCCTTTGTGGACTCCCTCAACGGCCACGGTTTGCCAAAACCATCACCCATTTTCTTGGCCATGTTTTTTTAAGGGCGAACTATTCTTGACAATCGAGATTTATGCCAAAATTTAATGTGTTTGCCAGGATTTACAACTAAAATGCACATTCTTTACCTTGCGAATACAGGTCCAACGGAGTTTTAATCGACAATTTTCGTTTCATTTGGAAAATTTACACTACAAATTGGGATATGTGAGCACTCGACACACTTAAAACTCCCTCAATTTTCCAATGAAAATTTGAAGCATTTGCCGGTATTTACTCTAAAACTTGTAAAATTTGGCCAAGTTTCTAAAAGGGAAGCTCATAATCAAGCTGGGAGCTTTTTATAGAATGTTGCCTCATAGCACCTCAATCTTTTAATCAGTTTTATAAGAAAAAGGGGTCAATTTATTCCCTCATAACATATAAGTATATGGATTTTCTAGATATCCTTCGAATGCACATGATATAGATTAATTTTATAGGTAAATCGTTTAGATCCATCAATACAATTTTATTTTAAAGAGAGGTTCAAAATGCGTGCAAAAACATGAAGGTAATGGGAGAAGCAAACCATATTCTTGGCATGCGTATTATGCGGGGAAGGTCCAAGAATGTCTTATACTTGTCACAAACAGAATACAATTTTTTGTGTATGGAAGCATTTCAATATGGAGGGAGAGAAGTTGATATATATGTACTCTATTACCTCCACATGTGAAACTTAACCAAAAGAACGTCCAACATGTAATGAGGCAAAAGCTCAAATGGTCAAGGTTTCCTATCCATTTTTTGTTGATTCTTTGATGTACACTATGATTGGGACTCATGTAGACATTGCTTTTACAATGGGAGTCCTAAGAAAATTTATTACTATCATAGGAAATGAAAGGTGCAATGAGATATTTGAATGGACTGAAAGAGTTGTGTAATTTGCTTTAGAAAGAAATACATATGTGTAGCTTGCTAAGATGATTGCAGATTACATAGAGAATATAGAGAACGGAAGGCTTATGTTAAGTCATGTTTTCACATTTATTAGTGGTGCAAGTTTCAAGGAGATATTATCTATAGGACGATGCATCTTAGTCGACCGATGTAGAGTATGTCCAATTTGGAGATTTGGAGATTACTACAGACCTTCCAATTTTGCATCAATAGGAGAAGTAGAGGTCATTTTTTGCATTTTAACGTAGAGAGAGAGAGAGAGAGAGAGAGAGAGAGAGAGAGAGAGAGAGAGAGAGAGCGCTCTAAGCCGATGGGAGGAGGGCTTCTATTCCAGAACCTTCATTTTAAAAATTATGTTTCAATTCCTAAAATGAAGTTTCTTTGAGAGATAATCTAAGGTAACTTTTCACTATGGGATCCTTTTACCTCAAGAATGTCTCTTTCGCAAACCGAAGAGAGTTTTTGAATCTTCTCACAACCTTCTCTTCCCTCTTTTTTTGTCTCACCACCTTCTTCTCCCTCCTCTTCCTATTGCCATCTCTTCACCTTTATCTTCTTCAAGCAATGAAGTCAACCCTGTCAAAATTTCCTAGAAAATCCATTGAAACCATCACCACCTATGGCACCAAGATGACCGGTGGATCCCAACATCCATAACTAAGGGTACTTGGATTATAATGCAGCGGAGCAAGAGAAGAAAACCTTTCTCGAAAATCAATTATTGTCATGTTGGAAAGGAAAAGTGAAAGATTTGAAGCTTTCTAGAGCTAAAAACATAGTGAAAGAAGTTTTAGTGCAGCATGTTTATATGCACAAGGAGCTTCACTTCCATCCCGAGAACTCCAATATTTCTCTATATAGAGCTAGTTGTAAAGTGATTCATATTTTTACACTAGATTATTGACAATTATATCCACTTTTCTTTTGTTTATTTGTGCCACTCTACGCTTATGATTGTTAAACTTTTTCTGCTAGTTTTGTGCAACTATTCTTTTTATAGACCTCCATCTCTTAACCATGGAGGTATGGCAGTTGGTGAAGTGTGTCCTTGATAAAAGAGATTACTCTTTTATGATCATTTCTATGTTCCACCAAAATTTGTAAAGAATTAGGGTAGTGTCTCCAAGCTTACACTGTCCTATTTTAAGAGTGAAAAGTGTCCATTACCAAACTCACAACAACAAGTGAAAGCTACACCTGAAAGATTTTTTATGAAATCCAAAAATGTCTACAGGTTATTGCAAGCAAATGATCAAAGTTTCAATGTTTATGTTCATTGTTGTATTTGTGGATTTTTGGCAAAGGTAGATGTAGAAGTGTTTAGAACAATAATTCCAATTGAGTGCTTAAACACAAAAAATGCATTAGAATTTGTGGAAAAAGATTGATCTCAAAAAACAGTGTATGGAGTCATTTGCAAAGTGCAATCCAACTCCACTATATCTAAACACATGATCCACACCCAAAACTTTATTATATCATTTCTTTTGCAATTGGTGGCATTATGTGGAGGGTGCTTTAGATCAAAAGATGGATGACTATTCTAAGAACCCCATCCAAAATATTAATGTGTGGATGAACACAAAGATCTGGCCACTTTAAAAATAAGATCCATGTGCACATTGCACCAAATGAGGCAGAATCTATACAATGAAGAGATAGATTTGCTTGTGGTTTTTGCTTTTCAAATAGATGGCAGAAAGATGTTTAAGAAAAAAGTATGCCCATGAGAAGAAGACCATAGAGGAGGAGAAGGTAGACGAGAAAGTAGAAGAGAAGGTAGAGGTATTGTAACATTTAATGGTCTAAATAGCTTGTAAATAGCAGAAAATAACTTAACATAGTGAGCATTTGTTAACCCTCACGGCTCACGGACACCCCATCACCTACGACGGACGTGTATTATGTATTTGGTAGAGTCAGGTACCGGGCTTGTCGGACCAATAGGAAAAGGGTAAGAGTGATCGCCGATGAGAGGCGCACTCTAACTGGGACATTCAAGGGATTAGTTGGCTAAGCATGGGTGCCCAAGTGTGAATGGGGTGAGCTCATATAAAAGCCAACTAAACCTAAAATTCACTCATTCTCTCATTTGTGCAATAGAAGAGTGCTCTTGCTCCATCTCCATCTCCATCTTCTTCTTCTTCACCTCCTTGTGTGTGTGTATGTGTGTGTGTGTGTGTGTGTGTGTGTGTGTGTGTGTGAGAGAGAGAGAGAGAGAGAGTGCGATCGAGCATTGCGGCGGCACAACGGCGGTGAAGCAGTTGAGCGCGACGTAGCAGCGTCTCCTTCTTCTTCGCGGCGAGGAATCCTCCACGGCAAGAGCATAGAGCGGTGAGTGACACACCATTGCCCTCTTTTGAGCTTACTAGTTAAGCTAGTTGTGTGCTTGGAGCCGTCTATGGCTCGCACACGGTGTAACGGCAAGTCCCTTGCTTCGACAGTACGGCAAGGAGCGCACATTTTTTGCGCCGCTACCGGGGAATCACCCTGCATTAAGCCCAAGAGGCACTTTGTGCTTCTCCTATGAGTTGTTTGTAGTAGGAAAGAAGAGGAAGTGGAAGAGGAATGAGTTGTTTTTCTGCAAGTTGTTAATTTCTGTATTGTCTGCAAGTTCTGTGATTTCTGCATAATGTTGTGTTTTCTGTTTGCACACAGTCTTTGCACGATTAGTAGTCGTTAGCTTGTTTGCAGTGAATGAATAAGTAGGAAGGCAGTTAGCAATTTCTGCTTGCACACAGTTTTCTGTCAAGGTTTGCCTGCACACAGTCTTTGCACAGTAAGGTAGTGAGAGAGGAAGTAGGTGGACAGTTAGCCCACTGTCAGCAAGCAGTTAACAGATTAGTTAGTAGATTAGTTAGTGGTCAGCAACATTGTTAGTAAGTAGATAAGGTAGTGAGCTGTCTGTGAGCTGTTGACTTGGAGGTTAGGTAAGTGAGAGTGTGTGTGGCCAAGAAAGGGTCACCTAAACCGTGCGCGGTCATCGCCAAAAATCTAAAAATAAATAAAAATAAATTTAAAAATTAAAAAATTAAAAAATTAAGAAAAAAAATAAAAAAACCGAAAATATTTAAGCGTGAGTGACTGAGGGGCTACACTAAAATTTTGATCGGGATCGAGATCATAAGCCCAAGCCCAAGCCCAGTCCTCAGTCTTATGATATATATTAGACTCACTCTTATATATATACCCTACCCCCTCAAGAGGGAATGAGAGCATGTGGGGCAAGTCCTCCACTCTCCTCCCTTCTCTTCCCACTTGCACCCTTAGACTTTCTAATTTGGGCCTAGTTCCCTACTAGAAATTGACGGTTTTAGGGATTCCGAGGGCATAAAGTGACCAAACGGAGGGCTGTAAAGCACGGCATGTCCCTCTGACCAAGACGCTTGTTTTGAGCTATCATACGTTCTATTCTATAGCTGGGTCAGAAAAAAAGGACCAAAAAATCAAAAAATAAATAAATAAGAAAAGACTTGGGTTGCAAAACACCCAAAATTACTAGGTGAGCAGCCTTCACGGGCCCTCACTGACACTTCTAGGGGATCCAAGTCATATGAACCTATGCTCTGGACGAGTGTTAGAGCACGAGCATATTGGTAGTGCCTCCATTTACGCGGGCACCCATTATTCCTCCACCCTAGGTTCTAGACCTTCGGCCGGGACTCAAGGTAGCGCGACCCAAGATCCTCATATCGCGTCTAGTGATTCTTCCTCTGACTACGAAGTCATGGAGGGGTATCCTACACCAAACCCTGATAGTTCAAGTCAAGACATGCATGCCATGGGCCCACGGCCCGGGTCCAGCGTGTTTAGCCTCTTAAAAGAGACCCTTAGTAGAGCTACTCGCTCCGAACATGCGGTTAATGAAATAAATGAAGGGAGTGGGGAAGTAAATTCGTCATTCATGCCTAAAATGGACCCTATGCTTCTTGAGAGTGTGCATGTAAATGTTCCATCCACTGCACCTCCTGATCCTTTAGGACTATCTCCCTCTAAGGTTTTACTACCCGATGGTAGGAGTCTTGCCGAAGTACAAGAGATCGAACGCTATATGCAAGCAACAAGGGAGAGGTAAATTGAGAACCTACGAAGGCTAGAACAAAGTCGAGCCCTGAAAGCAAAGGCTCCTATGACAACAATCATGCCAGCCGAGCAACCGAGTGCTCCCAAGGTAGCTGTCACGGAGGGGCATGCTATGGGGAGCAATAATGCTTCCACTTCAAGGGAAACCTCCACCACGCCAGGCCTAGATGGGATATTCCTAAACGAAAATTGGGAGTATGACCTACAAGCAGAAGCTTTAACTGATCGGTACACAGGACACACCTATCATGTGGGTTGGTTAGATGTTCTACAATCCACATCGGGTGCTACTAGCATAGATGAGCAACAACAGAAAGTCTGTGATGTCCTCCATAGGATTGTCGAGTTAGAAAGACAGAACACAGGGATCAACATGCCTTCAACAGGCCTAATGAGATTCTTGGATATGGGAAAGGCCAACCAACCAACCCTGTCACAAATGGAGACTCCCTCAGTGAGCCCCATTGATCCTCCATATGTTGTTTCGCCAGGAGCCTCAGTACAATCTGAGCCCACAAGTGGCAGCTTTACCTTCCCAGATCTAGCTCATCTTCCTCTTAATAACACTACGGCTACCATGCATATCCCAGTGGTGAGCATGACAAGAAATACACCATGGAGTTCATTTGTTAACACTGCGTCGATGCCTAGTAGCACAGTGCCCCCAACTATACCTACATGTATGTATCAATCATGTGCACCTGTCGTACCTCAGCCTCATGTAGCTCCTACACCTCCGATTATTCCAAGAGCTTACAATCCACAATGGAATTATCCAAGATCTTATACAAGTGGAGCCATGCCATTTAATAATAACATGCCATATCAGGCACCCCCTATGCCTAGGGCCACGCCTGTAAAATTTGGACCACCGTCTGGTACACCACCATACGAAATTTGGGACCCAAGAGCCGCGCGTATGCCAAGGCCAAGGCCAACTCCCATCTCACATGTGGTTCCAGGAGCACATACACCCATTATACCTGCTCAAATAGGAGATTTGGCAGCATTTGCTCAAACTATCGGTCGCTCTATTGAGGAAAACATGCGTAGTGCACCTGATAGAGAGCCTAGGAGCAAGGCAGTTCAAGTAGCTAAGCTCACACAAAAATTCAGTGGAGACGGAGATGCTAGAAAGCATATGGAAGTCTTTGAACATGTGTGCGATTCCTTGGAAGAGCACAATGAGCTACATAAGTGTAAGGCTTTGAGTTTGACCCTAAACGGAAAGGCTGGAGATTGGTATAGAACCTTAAGAGTAGAAGAGAAAACGATCTACTCTACTCTTAGGAGACTGTTCTTAAAAGAATACATACGAGAGGGAGTACTTTGGGGTGTAGCCTCTCAGCTCCAGAAAGCCCAACGAGAAGAAGGTGAATCCGTGAGAGACTTCATTAGTCGCCTAAAGAATTTGAATTCTCGATGCAATCCAAACGAGCGATTCAACAACAACCAATTGCTCAATAGATTCATTAGGGGACTACGACATGAAAGTATCTATAATGGCCTAGTCATTAGAGGTATCACTACTTGGGAAGCAGTCACCATGAATGCAATCCAATTGGAGGATAATTTAATGATTGTAGGAGAAAGAGTGTCTGCCGAGCCGAAGTCAAGTAGCTCGCAAGCATCAGGGCATGAGCCAATGAAGATAAAGCCAATCGTGAAAGAGCAAACGATATCTGAGATGACTTTGGCAGATCTCACCAAGGCCATCTAAGAAAGCCTTAGGGGTAATCGTGCTCCACAAAACACTCATATGTATCCAAGAAGGGAGCAACAATGGTGCTCAATTTTCTTGGGCCCACATACTACGAGTGAATGCCCTACTTTCAGAGTAAAGTTTAACGGGACTTGTAACGCGTGTGGTAGCTATGGCCATCAAGCGAAGGATTGCCTAATGCTTAAACGCATCATGGAAAATAGACCGCATATAGCTTGGGCAGACTCACCTCGAGTTCCTGCATTGATGCCTACCCCATCCATGGAGCAATAGTTGCCATTACAGCACATGGTCCCTAGAGCCCAAAATGTGGTCCAAACCACACCGTTGCCACCTCCAGTGCTAGGACCGCAACCCCCTCATCCAAGAGTTACACCTATGAACCAAATAGGTTGCGAGTCATCTAGTACTTATGTAGATTGCGAAGAAGACATAGACTCTAGTATCACCTATGGAGTCGACATGCTTGAGGAGTGTCCCATGTACTATATGGAAGACCATTGGGGACAAATCAAAACAGTATATCAAGCTACTGCGCTAGCAGCAAGAGGCCAAAACATTAATAGTTTTGGCAAGAGACCACCTCTTCAGTGCTACGAATGTGGTGGACCACATCGAGTAGCTCAATGCCCCATTCGAATGCAAAAGAATGCTGCACTAATGAAAACAAGTCAAGGGAGTGCATTGGCAATGCCAATACTCATTTGTAATCGTTGTGGCATAGATCATTTGATCGCACAGTGTCCTAACAATCCAAACGCACCGAAAATCACACCATTGAACTTAATAGAGATTGTTGATGGGACACCACCAACTATAAACATAGCACCAGTGAATGCACTCACACGGTCGATGCTCCAAAAGCAAAATTACATCCTCGAAGAGAGAGATGCTGCATCCATTGGTCGAGCGAGAAAGAAGAAAACACAAAGAAAGAAATCCCTTAATGCTTCTAGCTCAAAACCTAGTTCAAAGACTAACATAGGGACAGGAGAGGATCCCGTGTATATGAATGACCCTGAGGATGACTCAGATTCGATAGAGACCACGGAGACCAAAACTATTACTACAAAGGAAAAAGCCAGTGAGGAGGATCACGAGAGGGAATTACGACGAACACCAAAAGAGTATTCAAAGTTAAAGCACCCAGTTGCGAACCCCCAAGATAAGCCACGAGAGACGAAAAATGAGGATTGCAAGAGAAAGATTGGAACCTATCCAAACCCAACAGTGGAAATTGAACGAGTCCAACAACTGAGGGGTTTGGTGGAAGAAACTCAACGAACATTAGAACCTGAACCCAAACATATCCAGATGTCGGACACAGTGTTTCCCACACAAGTTCAACCTCACAAGAACTACAGGCCGTTAGCTATACCCAGTATCATTCGGGAACAGAGTGAGGGTAGGACATCTGAAAGTGGACACACACCTTTCCTACTAGAGAGAATGTTTGGTGAGGGAATGCCCGACCCCCTTGAGGAAGTGGAGATTCCATCTTCACCATTCTCTTGTCAGGGTCCTACATCCCACAAGATGCCATTAAATGTTGCCAAATTGATGGATTTCATGTCTTCAGAAGTTAGAACCACCATCATGTCCAAACTATATAAAGACCCCGAGCTAGTCTCAGCTCTTCGAGCCTTCCTCAATGGAGAATTACAGGCCGGATTACCACAGTTTGCACATATGAACAAACCTGACTCGGTAATGAATGATGAGGAACATTTAGCACCACCATCTGACCTAGCGGGACATGAATCTGTAATTGAAGTACTCGTTAACAAGTTGGGGCAATACTTTGAAGGTGATGAATCTAATGCTACTCTGCCAATCACTACTAAAGGATTAACTGTAAAGGGAGTCCTTGATGGTGGTGCGGGAGTCAGCATGGTGACAGACAGTTGTTGGGAGTCTATGGGGCGACCTCACCTTGAAGCCACAAGCGTAGTGGTAAAAATGGCTAATGGATCTATTGTTACGCCTATTGGAATGCTTAAGGATTTCAGGATCAAGGTCTTGGGACACAAGGTAAGGTAGAATTTCATTGTTATGGATTTTTCCAAGCATCCTATGTCATTTGAGATGATCTTAGGGCGTCCATTCATGAGGGAAGCAAAAATGGTGCATGACTGGTCCAAAAACCACGTCTACTTACAGTTCCAAGACTCTGTCATTCGAGTTGATCTTTTAAGTGGTCAAACGCATCCTCTAGGAAATAAATTCATCATTGATAATCGATCAGACACAACAATTCACTCAGCTCCATTACAGTATTGTTACACGTGTAATGAAGACACGGATATTGGGGAGAACTCTCCTTATATGGATATCCTACCTGGGATGACTGAGTCGGACAATGTGGATTGGGTCCACCTAGCAGCAACCATAGACACTTGGGGAAATAGGGGGACGACCTGGGTAACACCTGAGGGGGATGAAATGCGTGTACCCTTAAATATGCTACAAGCAATGCATATAGCTTCTAACAAGACTCATCCTAATGTAACGAAGAAAACATACAAGTGGGTCCCTAAAGCTTCTTTAGTGACCATAGCTAGTGCTAAAAAACAGAAGCCTTGTAAGAAACGTACCACTCGCTCCAAGAAAAGTAAGAAAATGTTGCGATGGATCCCTAAACGACTATTGGAAGCCCAAGGCTACTATCAAGGAAATGATCAAATCTGGGTGCCAAAATGTAGATTGTGCTCTTACCTATCACCTGACCCATGTGAGCCCAATCCCGTAGCTTCAAAACGAATCAATGATCGTGGAAAGAAAAAAATCACAGAATGCTACACACCCGCTCCCGAGCTAGTTTGGGTACCAAAGAAAGAACGATTTGTTCCACCTAGCTCAGGAAGGGGGGAGTCCCATGAAGCTTCTAGCTCCTCATGTAATGCATCCGTAGAGGTAAAAGCTTCTCCACAGCCTCCACCTACAATAGTGGACCTCCATAAAGCTACAAAGGAATCCACACCTCCCAGTGTTCAAGAATCACCTGATGAACTACTTCAAGTTCGATCTTGGGAGAGTACCTTACCACCCTTGCAACTCGACGAGGCGCCTAAGGTAATAGAAAACTACTGGAAAAAATCTCCACCTATTACCAACTAGAACAATTGGTTTCAAAGGGTGACAAGCTCATTTCAAACGGTATGATCTACCCAAGGAAGGGGGGAGTGTTGGCTGACAGTCATCATTCATTTGTTTCCCTCTCAACCTTTTTCCCTGACCTCTCAATCACCAATCTTAGGGAATGTACATATAAAGCTTTATACTCACAAAAAAGAAAAAAATAAAGAGCAAGAGAAATTAGCAAACGAGTATGCACAATAAAAGTCAAAACATTGACCCAGACCTACACATTTACATCCGGTACACTGAAACAGAAACCTATGTCATGAAACACCTTTGATCCTCATCACTTGAGTGATGGAGGGTGGGTAAGATTAGTACGATAGGAGTGTTTCTGTTTTAGAGTTGAGTGATTAGCAAAGTTCTCTTTTCCCACTAATGTGCCTCTTGGAGGTATTCCTTTTGTTTCCTAGTGTGTACAGGAGCGTGTTGCTATTGATAGGATTTGGACCTTCATGGAATCTTTATCTCGACTCACTCTTCAAATCAAGCGCGACCATCGACACAAACAGGTGTTTCTTGTCCATTAGCATTGCCCCTTATCTTTTTTGCATCTATGATTGTCTGCTTTAATTGTGATCGGTAGCCTAATATTCACCGCATTTGCTTAGTATCAAACATTTAATTCAATGTAATTTTTTGTCATAATCACTTGTCGAGGTTTAAAAATCAATCAGTTCGACTAAGCTAGTTTGACCAAGTTAGGTGTTAGAGATCTTCTCTTAATACCATGGGGAATGCCTTCCTAATAATCAATGGTTACTTAGGTTCTTAATCCGATTAAGGTAGCATTGTGTGAAATGTACTAGGGCTTTCTAGTGGGCTTGACCCTATTTACCTTTAGCTTAAGTATTATAAAGGGAGTTTACTAGTGTGATGAGCCTGGGGAGGTGTATCAGTGTTATATGACCCCCCAAAGTTACAAAATTAAAATGCTGAAAATGAACAAACAAAAAATCAAAGTGCCACACTCTAAAATCTTAAGCTGGAAGAGAAATCTCAGCTTTATTTGGTACTGCACTCACATGTATTGCCTATGGTACTAGAGCCCTAGAGGTTCCCAGTGTGGGCGCTTTTCTTTGAAAAGCAAAAACCCCAAGGCATACAAAATAAGCACACACATCAAATTGAATCACTGTGAAAAGACTTTGGGGGGTCAAAGAAAAAGTAATCAGTCAGGCGATGATTTCATGAGAAATCCCTTTTATGGTAGCTTAACTACAAGGTCTTCTAGATATAGCCTCTAGTCAGCCCTCGAACATGAATACTTGGCTCTCGCAATTAAACAACTTAATTGACCACAGAAAATTAAGAAGCTTACCCATGGTATTAATATTCGATCTCTAGTGCCTTTCGACCGTCAAATTAGCGACCCCAGACTTGTTTAATTTTTTACCTTTACATATGTTTATGCATTTGATTACATTGCAATTTAATGTTCATTGCTGACAAATTGTTTGAAATTCTTTTACCAATCAATTTGTCTACCTAAAACTGCATATGCTTTTTAATCACTTATGAGAATGCAATTACTGTGCCAATGTTGTTTGATTTTGCAGTGACTGAAGAAGGCTAAGGACATTCATCTCAAATGCTCTTCCACCTCGACGAACGAGCTTCAACTCAATAGCTTCCGAGGACGGAATCTACATCAGGAAGGGGGGCATGTTAACCCTCACGGCTCACGGACACCCCATCACCTACGACGGACGTGTATTATGTATTTGGTAGAGTCAGGTACCGGGCTTGTCGGACCAATAGGAAAAGGGTAAGAGTGATCGCCGATGAGAGGCGCACTCTAACTGGGACATTCAAGGGATTAGTTGGCTAAGCATGGGCGCCCAAGTGTGAATGGGGTGAGCTCATATAAAAGCCAACTAAACCTAAAATTCACTCATTCTCTCATTTGTGCAATAGAAGAGTGCTCTTGCTCCATCTCCATCTTCTTCTTCTTCACCTCCTTGTGTGTGTGTATGTGTGTGTGTGAGAGAGAGAGAGAGAGAGCGAGAGTGCGATCGAGCATTGCGGCAGCACGACGGCGATGAATCGGTTGAGCACGACCTAGCGGCGTCTCCTTCTTCTTCGCGGCGAGGAATCCTCCACGGCAGGAGCATAGAGCAGTGACTGACACACCATTGCCCTCTTTTGAGCTTACTAGTTAAGCTAGTTGTGTGCTTGGAGCCGTCTATGGCTCGCACACGGTGTAACGGCAAGTCCCTTGCTTCGACAGTGCGGCAAGGAGCGCACAGCATTTCATTAAGAGCAAGTTCCTAATGAGCATAGAAGAGTGCTTGGTTGGAGATAACAACATTAGCATAACACCTAATTGGTTTGGCATAACAATACTTGAAAGAGGGAGATAAATAGAACAATTGACAACTATTGAAGACCAAAATTACATGGACTGGTCCCCCCTCCATTTAAAAGCATTTGTATTATAGCTTCTCCCATTAAGAGAGACTTTGTACAATACAATTTTTTGTGTTCCTTGGTAAAAACTCGTTGGTGCAATGAAGATGGAAGCTTCACGTGATAACACATAACATCAATTCCCTCACGGTCTCAGACCCAAGACCTCACACACCTTTGAAGATGGTGAGAGCTAGTGGGGTATGAGAGTAGATCTAGAGGAATAAGGAGTATTCTTACGAGAAAGAAGTATTTCTCCTCCCATAATCACTCGTCATAGCTTAGCATAGATTACTAATTAGCATGGTAGAGGAGATGAGCATGCATTGGAGCTTGTCTCTTGGTTGGATTTGCATCACAAGCCAAGAGTTTGTTGGTGTAGGCCTCCCTTCTCATAAGCTTGGAGTAGATGAAGAGCTTTCCATTAAAGCTTGAGAAGGAGATAGACTTTCTTTACTTCACACATGAGCTTCCTATGTTTTACTCATGCTAGCTTCCTATTGGCCCTTGAAAATCTTAGCCAATAGCATTTGAGCAACCTTTTTACTCTTGATGGCTTCCTATTGGCCTGTGAAAAGTTTAGCCAATAGCATTTGAGAGGCCCAGTCAAGAGCCTTGTGACAAGTGTCCATCCTTTTTTCCTTTTTGTAAAAGCTCAGATAATTAATTTAATTATAATTCCTATTGGACCTTTTAGTCTTCTGGCCAATAGGAATTAAGCAAATTTATGGGCTGCTTAATTCTCATTGGACCTTTTGAGTATCCAATAGTATTTTAGAGAGACTAATTCTTATTGGTTGTTTTCTTAAGCATTTATAAAATAAGAAATTTAGTTTACACTAGTTGAGCCCTCATTGGTCCACCTCTATGTCCATCCAATAGGATTCATGCAAGAATTGGGGGTTTTCCTACATGCCTGACATGTGTCCTATTTGCTTTGTGAAAAGGTAAACTGATGTGTGTGTGTGTGAGAGAGAGAGAGTGTGTGCTGTCTCTTTCCCAGCTTGCTCACTCTTCTGTCCTTTCCTTGTAGCCACTTTGTTGACTTTAGCATTCAGCACTTTAGTCACTAAGAGCAATTCCCATGGCCTAGGACTTTTAGAGTAAAAATTTGGAACTTTAGACTTTGGAAGTCTTTAATGGAGTTAAACCTAAGGGTCTTTTAAAATCCACTAGTGCACTTTTCTCTTTAGCAGACCATCCCCATCTGGATCCCTATTTCCCTTCCTTTGGATCCCCTGTTGAGATAGGTCTGGCAGCCTTTTCCCCATATTAAATGATCAGTTTAATATGAGAAAATCATTTGGAAAAGTAGATATTAGGTTTTTATGAAATTACCTCTCTCTTGTTATCATAGTCGTCCTCGACTATGAGGTAGAGAAGATAAAGCCTAATCATTAGTCCGGTTGCTAGCGGGTGGAGAATCCCTATTTTACCCCCTACGACATTGTTCCAGAATGGATGACTAATCCATTTGGTGCTTGAGAGACTTAGTTGCCGCAAGCATGTCTGCGCATTAGTCCATATCAATCTTCCATAGTAGAGTGACAAGCTCTACTTGGTGTTTGGGAGACGTCGTCGCCACAAACATGATCCTAAGCATGCATACTTCTTAACATTTGTGCACAATAAAGAAAAAGAGAGTCTTATAAGACAAAACATTGATCATTTAAAACATATTTACATTTGCTTACTCTAGGGAATCATTGTAAGCATTGACAAGGTTTAGGCTATCCTTTAATTGTATGACTTGCATCCATCTAGCATCTTCAAAAGGATAATTCTTAAACTTAATAAGATATTGTCGGACAATCTTACCGTTTCTCAATACCTTGTCTTCGTGTCGGAGAATGGACTCGAGCTGTAGTACCTCTTTTTAGTCTTCAATCTCCGGTGGGTCTTCGATGGTTGCTTCTTGGGGTGGCTCTCCTTGGTAAGGCTTCAATAGGCTCACATGGAAAGCATTGTGTATGAGCCAGTGGTTTGGGCAACTTGAGCTGATAAGACGTCTCATTGATTGGCTTAAGAATTTGAAAGGGGCCATAGTACCTTTTTGCTAGTTTAGTATAGTACTTTTGGTGTCCCGTAGGATTCTTCTTTTTATTTATGTAAAGCTTATTCTCTCGCAGAACTTGAAAGATTACCTGGGGGTGTTGTTTGTGTTCGTCCATGAAATTGGAGTAGATGATTATATCATCAAAGAACACTCTAGTGTAATCGCGGTGAGGCCTAAAGAGCTTCTCCATCATGCGGTTGAATGTAGCTGGTGCATTGCTTAAGCCAAAAGGCATGACAATAAATTTGTAGAGACCAAACGTAGTGCGAAATGTGGTCTTTACAATATCTTGATCCACTATCCTTATTTGGTGATAGCCACTTTTTAAGTCAATCCTATTGAAGTAGGTCGATCCTTGTAGCTTATCAAATAGGTCTTCTACCCGCGGAACAGGAAACCTATTTTTGATAGTGATCCTATTTAGTGCTCTATAGTCGACACACATACGATATGTGCCATCTTTCTTTTGCACTAATAAAACTGGTGAACAAAATGGAGATGAACTAGGCCTAACCATTCCTTTTTCAACCAACTCATGCACTTGCCGCATAATTTCCTCTTGTTGAGCTTGAGAAACTTGATAAGGAGGTTTATTAGGCGGTGAGCTTCCTGGAAGAAGCTCAATTGCATGGTCATCATCCCCTCATTTTGGAGGCAATTCATTAGGGATGTCGTCAATAAAAACATCTTGGAATTCATTAAGAAAATTAGATAACCGTCATTATTTTTTATTCCCTTTATCTTTATTTGACAAAACATTAGGTTCATTTGGAGAGTCTTTTACAAATATCATGTACACGAAAAAAGAGCTCTTTATTGACTTATCAAAAGCTTGCTTATGTACAAGAGGTATAGTGTTACCTGACTCGTTAGCATATATGTACATGTCTTTGTCCCTGTACTTAAAGTAAGTTTGCCTTTTAGGGAACTTGATGTTGGCCACCATGCGATCACACCATGGTGCCCCTAGGATTACGTTCTCATTCTTAAGGGGAGAGATGAATAAATCCTCTTTGTCCACATAGCTTTGGACATGAAGCCTCAATTTCCCAATTAAGGGAGTAACTTGGCCACATACCATCGGCTGGTAGGGTATTTCCCATCTCAAAGACTTGGATGCCTAGCTTAGTGGCCAACTCCGTGGATATGAAATTGTGAGTAGAGCCATTGTCGAAGAGAATCAAAGCATCATGTTCTCTTACCTTTTCCCAAGCATGACATAGAGGAGATCCTTTGCGATGAGCATCTTCTTCTTGAACTTCAACTATGGAAGCTCTAGGACGTTCATTGCGTGTGTTCTTTTGTGAGCAAGCACGATAAGCATGCCCTTGCTCATCACATTTAAAACAATGGTTATCCTTGCAATAACGCTCCAGCTCTTCAGGACAGAGTCTATTTTTGCCTTTGTAGACTCCCTTCTCCTTAGCTTTGTTGTTGTTGAAGTTTCCCTTGGGAGACTTTTGGACATGGTCCTTCCCCTTAGGCTCACGGTCTTTGCTTTCCATGGGCTTGAGATTTTTCTTATCCCCTTGTTGGAAGTGGATTCAGGAAGCCACCATAGTATGGTGTATGACCGTTGAAATAGTGCGAGGCCTTTGGGAGTTGACATATTCCGCCATATCTTCAGATAAACCCACACAAAATTATTGTTTTTTCTCTTCAAAATCTATCTTTTTGTAGACAGTGGCTTTGAGATGTAAATCCCAAAACTTGTCTACGTATTTGTGAATAGATTTGTAGGGAGAGAGCTTCAAGCTTCGCCATTCGGTGAGCACTTTTTCTTTGGCATCACTAACCAAAAACTGCTTCATAATGGAAGCTCTTAAAGCTTTCCATGTTCGTGGAGCTTCACCGTTTTCTCGTAGGCAAGACCACCATTGCCTGCGGACTTTTGGAGATGCATCACTACATCACGTATCTTAGAGGACTTCGTGAAGCCCTCATCTCCGAATGCTGCATCAAATTGTTGAATAAAGGCCAAGACTTTGTCCGTAGCACCAAAGGTGCCATCGTAGGTAAGAAAAGAGATACTCTTTCCTCCCTCTTTGAACTGTTTGAGCTTGGACGACATCTTCCAAGCGGCATAGGATTTCCTATGGCCTCTCCTTTTGAGTTCTTTGGGAGCTACACCGTCACTTCCTTCAGAAGAGGAGGAGGATGATGAAGATGGAGAAGAGACCTCTTTCTCGCCTTTTTCTTCTCATACTTCCTTTCTTCCTTCTTTGAATTATGTTATGAAGGACTATGGGATGGTCTTCTCCGTTTAGGGCGTGTTGGAGAGCATTTTGCCCGCTGTCTTCATGGTGCCATCTCCGCCGAGGTGGCGGAAGATTCACTTCTTTCTCGTTCTTTTGGTGGGGGATCTACCGTTGAGATTTGGTCTCTCCTTTGTGAGGGAATTGCCCCATCAAATTGTAAGATTATGAGCACTTTGTATGGGTCCTCCTCTTCTCTCACCGTAGAGAGCCCTCTTTTACAAATCTCACTAGGAGCTTTCATAGGCACTCCCTCTTCTAGGTGAGAAGATTGGAGAATCCCATGGATGTGTAACTGTTGTTGCACTTCTCCTTGGAGGGATGGGTTGCCCATGGCTTGTTGAAGCCTAGTAACAAGATAGTTCACAAGCATAGGAGCATCATTAGTAGCTTGATCATTAGCAAAATCAAAGCCATCAACATTAATTTCACTCTCTCTACTATTGTCAGCCATTCTAACTAAGTTTTAGGTGTAAATTTTTACTTGTACTTTGGCACTTCAAGCCCTAGTTGCTACTCCTCTTTACTTTCAAAGATAAGCACTCAAGCATCTATACTCGTGGCTCAAAACATTATTAATTGCAAGGAATAGAAGAGAGGGTTTATCATAGCCCAGTCGGCACCGGTTCCTGTCAAGCTTCTAATAGCTCAATAATGGTTAAGCCATAGGCAAGCCCCTTGGGACTCCATTATTAGACCATAGCTCTCGACGGAGATACCCCGTTAACTGCACGAAGTAGGCACACCTCAAGGATAATAAATCCCTATTCTACTTATCCTCATGCAATTAATAATACCAACCATTTGTAGCAAGCTTGAGGAGATCTCTTCTTGAGCAGGAAAAAAGAAACTGATAGCTCTGATACCAATGTAACATTTAATGGTCTAAATAGCTTGTAAATAGCGTAAAATAACTTAACATAGTGACCATTTCATTAAGAGCAAGTTCCTAATCAGCATAGAAGAGTGCTTGGTTGGGGATAAAAACATTATCATAACACCTAATTAGTTTGGCATAACAATACTTGAAAGAGGGAGAGAAATAGAACAATTGACAACTATTGAGAACCGGATTTGCATGGACCGGTCCCCCCTCCATTAGGCATTTGTATTATAGATTCTCACATTAAGAGAGACTTTGTGCAATACAAATCTTTGTGTTCCTTGGTAAAAACTCGCTGGTGCAATGAAGATGGAAGCTTCATGCACCAAACTTACACGTGATAACACATAACATCAATTCCCTCACAGTCTCAGACCCAAGACCTCACACACCTTCGAAGATGGTGAGAGCTAGTGGGGTATGAGAGTAGATCTACAAGGAGAAGGAGTATTCTTGCGAGAAAGAAGTATTTCTCCTCAAATAATCACTCATAATCTTAGCACAGCTTAGTAATTAGCATGGTAGAGGAGATGAGCATGCATTGAAGTTTGTCTCTTGGTTGGATTTGCATCACAAGCCAAGAGTTTGTTGGTGTAGGCCTCCCTTCTCACAAGCTTGGAGTAGATGAAGAGCTTTATGTTAAAGCTTGAGAAGGAGATACACTTTCTTAACTTCACACATGAGCTTGTGTGAGTGTGTGTGTGTGTGTGGAATAATGCCTTCACAAATCAGCCCCCTCTCTCATCTTGGTCGACCCCTATTGCAATTTACTCATGTTGGCTTTCTATTGGCCCTTGAAAAGCTTAGCCAATAGCATTTGAGCAAGCTTTTTACTCTTGTTGGCTTCCTATTGGCCTGTGAAAATCTTAACCGATAGCATTTGAGAGGCCCAGTCAAGAGCCTTGTGACAAGTGTCCATCCTTTTCTCCTTTTTGTAAAAGCTTAGATAATTAATTTAATTATTTGAATTCCTATTGGACTTTTTAGTCTTCTGGCCAATAAGAATTAAGCAAATTTATGGGCTGCTTAATTCTCATTGGACCTTTTGACTACCCAATAGTATTTTAGGGAGACTAATTCTTATTGGTTGTTTTTTAAAGCATTTATAAAATAAGAAATTTAGTTTACACTAGCTGAGCCCTCATTGGTCCACCTCTATGTCCATCCAATAGGCATCAATCAAGAATTGGGGGTTTTCCGACATGCTTGACATGTGTCCTATTTGTCTTATGAAAAGGTAACCTAATGTGTGTGTGTGAGAGAGAGAGAGAGTATGTTGTCTCTTTCCCAGCTTGCTCAGTCTTCTGTCCTTTCCCTGTAGCCACTTTGTTGACTTTAGCATTTAGCACTTTAGTCACTAAGAGTAGTTTCCATGGCCTAGGACTTAGAGTAAAAATTTGGAACTTCTGGAAGTCTTTAATGGAGTTAAACCTAAGGGTCTTTTAAAATCCACCAGTGCACTTTGCTCTTTAGCAGACCATCCCCATCTGGATCCTTATTTCCCCTCCTTTGGATCCTCTGTTTTGAGACAGGTCTAGAATCCTTTCCAATATCTAGCCTTGCTCCCCTTGGTATCTCCCCATATTAAATGATCAGTTTAATATGAGAAAATCATTTGGGAAAGTAGATATTAGATTTTAATGACGGGTGTACTCTTAGTCAATTTTCATCATCTCAACTTACCTAAACAATTCCCACCATGGTTCACAATGTATTTAGGTCCTTTAGGTGTAGGGTTAGAAGATGGCATGGATTATGCTTTGAGGCTTAAGATGCTACTTTCATCACAATTACATCATATTAAACATGCAAAAGGAGATCCAAATGCTGCCACAATTAAAGTTGAAACTGAAAGATTATATTGGGAGTTACATGAGAGCTAGAGCCATTGAAATTGTAACAATGGAATCCCTTGGTTCAGTTTACTTGTATTTTCTTTATTTCCTCAATTTATAATCAAAAATTTTAATTTGACAAGGAATGTATACCATACAAAATGTTGGTTCGCTTAAAAACAAAAAAATGTTATGTACTCTTTACAAAGTAATGTTTCTTCACAAATTGTTATGTGCTTTTTACAAAATGTTCTTAGGAGTCTTAGGACTCTTCCTTGTGGTGGCCTCCTATGTCCTCCTTGGGCTCTTTTTTGGAGTGCTATGCTCCTTCTTTCTCTGCTCCTTTTCCTTATCTTCCTCGTTTTTCTCCTTCTTAGGCTCTTTCTTCTTCTCCTCCTTGGCCTTTAGCACTTTTTTTTAATCCTCTACCTTTTCTTCCTCTTTCTTCTTCTCCTCCTTAGCCTTTTCCTCCTTCTTCTCCTCCTCCTTTATATTTCTTTTGATCCTTCTTCTTCTCCTCCTTGGGCTCCTTGCTCTGTGTTTGTGTTTTCCTTGAGCTCTTTTTAGGAGTAATGGTGTCCTTTCCCTTTTTTTTAGCCTTGGGCTTCTTTTTCTTCTCTTCCTCTCCTTTTGCCCTTTTCTATGGTTTGCTTCAGTACCATCTATGGTGCATGGCCTCTTCCTTTGGATCTTTTTTCCAACAATTGGTTTTGATGTTCCAGGTAGCTTTGATGTTTATGTAGGTAGTGGCATTTGTACACTGACCAATGACCATATAACAAATCATTTTGGTCCTAATCCACCAAACATGATTATCAGAGTGACAATCCCTATTGATTTGACCAAGAATAATCTTGTGTGAGCTGTCAACAAGTATTTTAATATAGTCACAGGGTTTCAACTAACAAGTATATACATATGGTCAAAGGTTTACCTTAGTTTTATTTTTTGGGTTACAATAGGTGTAGTCAACCACTTGCTTTGCATTTGTCACCACTCTCCATTCGCGGGACAAAGACACTTGTTCCAAGGGGGCTACACAAACAAATAAAAATTAATGAATCGTTACTTCACTTTATAAATTTGTGTTTACATTATGACCTTACAACACCATACCTTCACATTTAAGGTCTACATATCATCCATGAGCTTTGTTATGGGAGGGCACTGTTCGATTGCCTCTACAAGCTTTGAGACAACCCTATTTACAAAGATCCAAATCATATGTAGGATTGGCGTAATTATAGGACAAAAATACAAAAAGGTACACTTTAAGAGAGTTCAACATGAAGCATATCTTATCAGTGATATTAATTACTACAAGGCTCTGGTGTGAGCTTTGACAAGAGCAAAATAATTCAAAAATTACACCCTAAAATTAACTAGGCTTTGCAAAAAAAACATGTCTATCTTACGATAGGGACATAAGAGAAGCTCAAATCTCAAAATCTATAGTGAATAGCCAATTTTTTAGTCACTAACTGATGTGTCACTTCCCAAATATTGGGAGATGGTTGAATTAACTACCTCAACTTTCTATTGGATAGCTATTTTATAATTATGTAGAAATCTATACAAAGATACAAAAACAAATAAGATTCTTCAATGCAAGGACTTGGGTGATAGAAAAAATCTTACGAATACTTAGACAATAAAGTCGCTGGTCTCTTTTTATGAGTCTTCAAGAATGTCAATACTCTCAACATCTAGAACCACATAATCTTTTCTTTGTAGAAGGTCATCATTGAAAAAGGAAACCACCTTGAAGTCTTTAGGGTTGAAATTTCTCAATAATGGTAAGAGTTCTCCTTCAATCTCCCTAAGTTGCCTTGTTTCCAACCTCCCTATCATTATCCATTTCCTCCCCTTTTTTCACATCATCCTCCTCCTCCATAATCTCACCAAAATACCACTTTAGGCCCTTTAGGTTTTCTTGATGGAGGTATGTTCATAATATTGAAGATTTACTCATCATAGAGGTACTAGTTCAATAATTTTACTAAATATTTACCTTAACCTCCTCAAAGTAATCATATTCTTGTCCATTAGTGTAACCCTGTGAGAGTGGGTTGCACAAATGTATGCATTTTGGAAAAGCTCAATTAGAAGATGGCTTAAGGAACTTCTACTTTAGAGCCTTCTGTGCTCTCTTAATATCCCCCATACATTTCACTTTTTGAAAAAATATCATTTTCTTTGGAAATGAAGTCTTCATATCAACTCTTTTTTTGGATGGTTTCTTTTTAAGTACATCCCTTTTCTTTTGCTTTCTCTCTCTCTCTCTCTCTTTGCCTTGAGCACTCTCCTTGCTTTGGCTCATCATGCAGTTCTTTCTTTTTAACATATTTTGTAAGGACCGACCTTCCTCCTTTGTGGACTGAAACACACCATGTCCATTATCAATACTTGATACAGGATCTGATAAATTCATTGATTAGTCTGTTGTTGAAAAGCATGTACTGAATGTTTGTCCAAAGGTATGAATAGCAAGGGCTTTCCACATAGAAACAATTTCATCAAATACTAAAAATAATGAAAATAGAGCAAATGGATAGAGAAGTTCCAAGAGAAAACAAAAGACAAAAGCCAAGCTTTTCCATTTACCTCTAGAAAGAGAACCTTTTTAAAGATAATTAAAACCCTAAGGTGAGACAAACATTTTTTGAGCACAATGTTTAAGCCAATGAAATTTTGTTTCTATTTAACTAATTTTGTATTTCTTTACACAGATTGACATTGTGGACCCTGACAACTTTTTAGGGAGATGGAAGAGATCCAAGGCTTTTGATTTGAATAAGGGCCAAAGTTTGATCCATTACATTGGAAAGCTTAACAAGGAGACAATAGTTATCCACCATGTCATAAAATCTAATATCTAACCAATCCAAATAATTTTCTCATATTAAACTGATCATTTAATGTGGGACAATAAACGGGAATAAGGGTTAGAATATAGACATGTGCTTATGGATCTATCTCAACACAGGTCCAAGGTTAAAACGGTTCCAAAGGAGAGATGGTATGCTAAAGAGAAATGCTACCTAATGGAGCTTAAAGACCGTAGGGTTAGCTTCATTAAAGTGTTGGAATTAGGGTTGCAGAGAAACACACACAGCTTGGAGAAGACGAAGGAAGCTCAAGGCACACAATGAAGAGTGTGTTACTTAGTGTGTAATGGAAAGATAGTTAGCCCTAGAGTGATGGGTGTATATACAATGCACGGGGGGGAAAACCTCCTAAAGAGGGAAAAAATGCCCCGACGGTCCTAGTGTGTTCACACACATCACTACCACATGTATATGGTAACAAATCCCCCCTGGAGTGATGCGGTGAACAAGAGCCGGCACATGAGTAAAGGGAAGTGCCATGCCCTGAGGACAGGATCAGTCCACAAAGGGGAGTAAGCCCAAAGCTTTGCGGAAAGCTTCAAGCTTCTCACGAGACAATTCCTTTGTGAAAAGATCTGCAAGGTTGTCCTATGTTGGCACATAAGCCAAGCTGATCTCTCCTGCTGAGAGCCTCTCCCTGACATAGTGGTAATGCATCTCAATGTGCTTTGTGCGAGCATGAAAAATTGGGTTCCTCGCAACTGCCAATGCGCTCTAACTGTCAGTGTAGTCCTGTCCAACACCCAAATCAGCCATAAGGCGTCTGAGCCATACACACTCAACCATAGCTGTGAAGACTGCCATGTACTCAGCCTCACAACTCGAAGTGGCCACAGTAGGTTGCTTCTTGCTCAACCATGATATACATGAACTGCCAAGCATGAAACAAAAACCACTTGTGGACACTCGCGTGTCAAAACAACCAGCCCAATCTGAGTCCGAAAAAGCATGTAAGTCTGGCGGCAATGATCCCCCCTTGGGATAAAATAAGCCAAGATGTAAAGTGCCACTAAGGTAGCGGAAAATCCTCTTGACAGCCTACCAATGCTTAGACCCTGGGCTATGCATAAATCTGCTGACCTGTGAGACTGCAAACTGAATATCTGGACTCGTGTTGCATATGGTAGTGATGTGTGTGAACACACTAGGACCGCCGGGGCATTTTTTCCCTCTTTAGGAGGTTTTTTCCCCCGTGCATTGTATATACGCCCATCACTCTAGGGCTAACTATCTTTCCATTGCACACTAAGTAACACACTCTCCATTGTGTGCCTTGAGCTTCCTTCGTCTTCTCCAAGCTGTGTGTGTTTCTCTGCAACCCTAATTCCAACAATTAGTATCATAAAGACCTCCAAAATTTAGTGTTCAAAAGTCCTTTGACCTTACGCAAGCTAGGGCTCACCTTGAGGTGGGAATCCTACCCAAGCATGAGGTGCTTGTTGGCTTGCTAAGTGTTAGTGAGAACCTTACCCAAAAGCTTGAGGTGTTTCTCACATGCTTAAATGACTAGGGTTCTTGAAGTATTCAATTCAAAGATAAGAGGTATCAATGTTTCCATGCTTGATTAACTAAGTCCTTGAAGTATTCAATTCAACCAAATGATTTAATAAGCATAAAAGACATATGTTCAAATGATCCTCCACATGTAACCCTCATGATGTGCTTGAATGCTATTGGGTAAGTTTTAAAGGGCTCCAATGAGAATTTAGATACATAAAAATAAAACATTAAGTTCTTTCTCTCAAAGAGGAAAAAGAGAACGCCTTTTTTCAATCGCTTGTTTATTTTGCTTTTCTTGTCGGGATCTTGCTTGATTAAGCCCTTATGTCCAAATGAAATAATAAAATGACACGCGAGAGAGAGAGAGAGAGAGAGAGAGAGAGAGAGAGAGAGATGTGGCCAAGCATGAGAAGGGGGTATACTCTCCCACACACACACACACACACACACATATTCTCTCATTGTGTGGAGTGCAAAGTGCAAGAGCTCCATCTCCTTCTTCAAGCTTGTTGAGAAGTCGAGAGCCTACACCAACACTCTTGGCTATGGAATGCAAATCCAACCAAGAGCCATGCTTCAATGCTTAAGCTTGTCATCTTCTTCATCTTCATTGCTATGCTATTATGCTATGCTAAGCAAGAAGAGTGATGAGTAGTGAGGAACTATTTCTTTCTCCTATGGATGATTCTTCTTCCTCTTCCCTACCCTCATTCCCCGCTAGCTCTCTCCACGTTCGAAGGTGTTTTGAGGCCTTGGAACTGAGGCTTGGGATAGTTAATGCTTTTTGCAAAGTTTATATTAAGCTCGTGATGCATGAAGATTTCCATCTTCATAGCATCACCAAGGTCACAAGGAACACAAAGATTGTATTGTAACAAGTCTCTCTTGATGGAGAATCTATAATACAAACGTCTTTTGGAGGGGGGACCGACTCCAAGTAAATCCGATCCTCAAATATTGTCATGTTCTCAAATACTCTCTCTCTTGAAAAAGTATTGTTCATGCCAAGTTAATTAAGTACTATGTTCAAGTTGTTACCATCAATTAAGTTCACCCTCTATGTTCTCAAAGTAATCTCATAAAAATGCTCACTCTAATTCTCTTAATTCCGCTATTCTCAAAGTTCATAGGCAATTTCCATTACATACCATAAAAAGCTTTTCCAATGGGCAAAATCATACTTCTTGAAAAGAAAAAGGCTAATAGAGTTTTTGTGTTTGCTCTAGGATTTATGAGCTCAAGAAGTACATAATATGGCTTTTTATAGCATTTTCTCTGATCAATAAAGGTTCCAATTTCCATATGAATTCTATGCAAAGATACACAATCTTCTCAATGATTCTATACCGTGCATGAAATGTGCATAGGTAGACATTTGACACAAGAATATCAAAAACTGCTTGAAAGTTCGAATCTTCAGAGTGCTTTATTCCAACTAGTAGAATTCAACTCTTTTATTGCACCCATGTAATAGATGCAAGGACTACAATTGTCGATAACCTACCCTAGGGATTCCAACTTTGTCCATTGTCCCTTGAACATCATCTTTGTCCAAGGTATAATTTCTGCAAGGATTCATCAATGTATTTTCTCTTAACCTTTTTGAACCTTCTCTCATTCAATAGTCCCCAACAAGAACAGGTGGAATCGCTGCACAAAATGATTGTGATGTACCTCTCATGCTTTTTTGTAAACAACTTAACTAAAACTAAGGACCTAAGATTCACACAAACAAAGACTACAGCACGAACTTGCAAAACAAGACAAACACCTTCTACAATAAACAAAAACACGAACTTGAAAAATAAATCAAATTTACCTCACCGCTTTGATTTTTCATTTACCTCACTCCTTTGATCCTTTTGTTGCAACCTCCACCTCTTTGCTTGAGTTTGCGAATGACTTTTAACTTCCTTTGTCTTGTTTAAGTCCAAGTTGTGTCTTCTTTCTCTTTGCTATATTCAATGATGATTGGAGGTTCTTTACCTTCTCTTTGCTTTCGTGAAGCTAATGGTTGAGAGAATCCTTGAATTGTTATAGGAAATGTCTTTTCAGCTTAAGAATGTCTCTTTCTGTTTAAAGACTGTATATAGCTTAATAGCCCATTCATGCCATCTCCAATAAATCTCATCGATAAAGACCGGTTTAAGAATAACCGAGTGCTTTTGACGATAAGATCTATGGGATATAATTAAGTCAATGTACTTTTTTCCCTATTATTTCACTACTTTGATAGAGATAAGTTTCACAATTCCGTTCAAATCACACACATCATGAAGTGCTTGAGGCTACTCATTGAGCTTGTCAATATTCACATGATAATGTTGTTAATCTATTAACCAAAGGGCTACCCTCCAAGAAACCGACACACTAAGATCCAAACTCTTCATACCTTCTCCGGCCGCCCACCCACTAAGATACCTTATTCATTAGCTTAGTAAGAAGATGAATTAAGGAGAAGTTGGATGCTTTGTTCAACTATGCTTAAAAGAATTTACACTAAATTCCTCCAATCTTGTGGAGTTTCTCACATTCTGTTTCAACATCAAATTGCGAACTTTCAGAAATTAACCTGGGTATTTTTTAGCACTGCTCCTAGGTGCCCAAACACAAAGCTAATGAGAGGAAAGATTAAGAGATAAAGTTGGCACAAAAAGCTCACATCAATGTGCTACTCTTCCAGATAATATTTTGTATCGCTTTGCTTCTACTGCTGGGGTGTGAACTTCACAAACCTTGCTCCTCAATAAACACTTTGCCGCAACCACTTCGGCTATAATTTAACCATCAGAACGGGAAATGAAAATAATAAACACAAAATAAGAAACATCGTGCACCTTAATGATGTCATTAGACGCAAGCGAGACAATAGCCTCTATACATTTTGTACAAGGACCCTGACATGTATACTGTATGTACATTTTTCACTACCTAATTGCTTCGAGCTGTCAACAATCACGATGAAAGTTGCATTCTGTACAAGTAATAGCATTCCACTTCGTTCGCTTAACATCGTGCAGGTCTCTCATAATCAGGTGGCATACTTGGACACTTCTCATTCATATGGGCATATGGAGCAACTGTATTGTATTCGGGCAATTCCATTAAGTATTCTCCAAGGAGCTGACAATAAGGAAGCGGGTTTGTGTTTTGGACATTGCACCACACTGGTAACCGTGATGTATCGTTTTCAAAAAAATTCAGCATGTATGCATCCTTTATCTGCAAACCCAAAAGTGGCATGCATGAGAGCGCCCACACTCCCAAAATAAAAATTTACACTTGGGCATGGGTCATGAAAATCTCCTTCCTTCACTGGTAGGTTAAATTGTTGTCAGAACGTAATAGTAACCATTACTTCAATGAAGAAAATTACCTTGGGAGCTGAGAGAGAGAGAGAGAGAGCTTCATTACCACTTCCTGATTAGAGCAATCCCTTGATGTATCCTGTGGTCTGTATGGGATTTTCCCCCATGATCTCATTCAGTGTATATCTTTCAGGCGTTTTCCCATATTTCTTATATATGGACCTAAAGTCAATTTTTATGTAACGCAGAGGGTCACAAGCCCCCACTTTTTGCTCACACACAGAGAGAGAGAGAGAGAGAGAGAGAGAGAGAGAGAGAGAGAGAGAGAGAGAGAGAGAGAGTCCTTACTGTAAATTCTGTAATTTGTACAGAATCTGCAAGTGGACCAAATAAACCAGCAGCTTTATACATGGCAAGGATAAAAGCAACACAAGAAGTGGATTTTCCATCACTGTAAACCCAATCATCGCTTTCTGGCATTGCCAACAATTTTTCAAAAGGAATGTTTCTTTTGTCACTTTCTATCAATATGCTTGGAAGGTCCAAGCCCTGCAGTGAAAATAATTGATCAGCAATG
This sequence comes from Adiantum capillus-veneris, assembly GCF_014529385.1. Classification (NCBI taxonomy): domain Eukaryota; kingdom Viridiplantae; phylum Streptophyta; class Polypodiopsida; order Polypodiales; family Pteridaceae; genus Adiantum; species Adiantum capillus-veneris. Next base: position 63,091,046 of record NC_140941.1, read on the forward strand.
GAGACTAGAATGCACACAAGAACAGTGGAATCCAATAGACTCGTACCTCCGTGCCCAACCTTTTGTTCAATGCTTCATTCCACATGTTTGCCGCATAGTCTGGCTGCATTCGCGTCCAAACAGTCATAACAGACATCACCTGCATTAACATCAAGGCCAAGCACATGAGCTGAGTTCCAAACGGCCAGCAAGATCGTAGAAGAAGCACTGGTAAGAATTTGGAGCCATACCAGATGTGCATCAACTGGAGGTGGAAAATTGTCAGTTTCTGTGTCAATCCAGCTGAAAATCATATTATGATATCCATACGGTTTTCCATCCATCATCCTTGCATGTTCCCAAGCTGCACTACTGTTAAACTTCGCACGTACATCTGGATGTAGTGGCAGAAGAGCCACATGTGAATGTGCCTCATCAGCTAGCTGTTGCTGCCACCACTCCTCCCATGAAAGAATAGCGATGATTTCCTCCCCCTTCACAAAACCCGAACCATTAGCAAGGCAACATCACGATTCACCATGAAGAACGTCACAATTCACCATGAAGATCAAACTTTGAATTAGCTAATAATTACCTGTTCATTCTCGTGACCTGATTCTGCCACCCATAGCTTGTTTTCGTCATCCCTTAAGCACACAGCCGTGTGCCCTGCATATGCACCTGTCACCCACTTCTCCAAAGTTTCAAAGCCTCCCCAGCGCCCCCTAATTTTTGACAGAGCCAGGAAATCACCCGAATGAATATCATTGGCAGAAAAATTCGAAATTGATGGTCCTGTCCTCTTCACTAATTTAGCGCCCATGTGCTTCTCTAAAAACACAATGTTGGAGCTTTCTCCCCAGCCTGTGTTTGAAAACAAAGGCAACACATCCCACAGTGCCTGCACTGTCCCAAGCATTCCGGAAGGCATTAAGAAAACAGATATACCATGTTTTTTCACCTGCATTGTGTCATTCACAAATATCATCTCTCTCTCTCTCTCTCTCTCTCTCTCTCTCTCTCTCTCTCTCAACAGAAGGCGGATGAAGCCAAGAAATGGATCCAGGTTGCCAAGAAAGGGAAAGGCAAAGAAATAACGTCCACGCCCACACCCACTATTATTAATTTGACAATAGAGGAGGACGTGTGCACGCTTTACATGTATCTCGTCCAATTCACAGGGGAACTATCCCATTGCGTGCGGGAGCCCTTGGGACACGCGTAGGCGTGTTCGCTCCGCTAAAAACGATCCGAAACAGCGAATTACAGCCTGCTGTGTTTTTCTGCAGGTTTAGGGTTTCGCACCTAAACTGCAAGGGAACACAGGGGGAGCCTCGTGAGAGCCTTGGGATGCGTGTACAGGCTTTTGGGCACCCGGCAGTGAAAAACAGGAAACTACAGCCCGCTGAATTTCTGTGACAGCTCACCAGAAAGCTTCCAGATAGTGAGGGAATCCGTCCTAGACAGGTGCTTTTGACCTACAGGGGTTTTTGCGCCGTTATGCTGCCAAAATCAGGTCGAAAACCTGCGTTTTCAGCCCAGGTTTTCAGCCCTCTCCAGGTTTGGACAGCTTTGTGAAAGCTTGTGCGAAGTGGTCGGATCGTCTACCTTAATTTGAATAAAGAAATACCGAAAGGGGCGCCAGTCTTTGGGGCCTACAGGGTGTCGGTCTCGTGTGCGCAGTGACATTCTAGTCGCTGCACGCAACTGTGTTCTCTTCCCTTCTCAGTGCTCTGTGTAAAGTTAACAGGTAATTGAAATAGTACCGCCCTCTACGTTGTACATGCCGGTTATAATTGGCCTACTCTTTGCAAGGATGGCAGGAAGTATGTTTCTAAATCCGTCACCAATCAAAAGGTGAAGTACAGCTGTGAGAAGGCCTCCAGCTTGTTACATCCTCTTCTCATTCCTACTCGGCCATGGAAAAGCATTGCTATGGATATTATCTGTTACTTGCCAACCACATCATGTGGTTGACCGTTGTAATGGGATTTGGACTATCATTGACCCTTCCAGCAAGTAGGCTCACTTCATTCCCGTCTGAAACTCGTACGAAAACTTCACAATGTGAAGTCTGCATTTCCACTATTCGACTAAAACATATACCTATATAGAGGTTAAAGAAGCTTTACAAAAATCTCAAGACAAGCAAACGTGCGCTAACGGATTGACATCAAAGTTGGTGACTAAGTTTTACTTTGCTTTGTGAAGGAACTGCTACGCAAGAAGAAAGGCAAAGAACAACAATATCCCAAGCTCAGTCAGCGCTATTATGGCCCCTTCAAAGTCATTAATCGCATTAATGATGTTTCCTTTCAATTAGGATTTCCCTCGCACTGATTCACAATGCCTTCCACATCAGCCTTCTTAAACCATTCAAAGGAGATCTACCTACCGAACCTTCGGACGGCGCTCAACCAAAAGTTGAAGAGACTGAAGTAGAGTCACAGGGGACCCGGGAACGGGGAGCTTTATGGTGGGGACAGAACGAGGCACGCGGGAGAGGTCAAGGGGACAAGACGGCAAAGGCGTCCCTCACATGGGGTGCAAAGGGGACACGTCCCGGGACACAGGTCCTCGGTGTCACAAGCGGGCAGGATGGGCACAAGGGGCGGCAAATTTGAAATTTTACAAGGGACAAGGTTCCATAAATGCCAACCTTGCCCACTAGACTCTACTCATCCACTCTTCACTTTTACATCATTACTTTTTGCCCTTTGAGTATGATGATTGATCACAATTTCACCGTGTCAACGTGCACAACGCACGCCCATCGCGTTCTTACCGCCTGACATATTTTGGTATTATGACTGCAAAACCCACATTTTTTTCTTCTTTTTTTCGACACATTGGAGGGCCCACAAGGGGAGGTGCTTATCTCTTCCAAATATTAGCCATGTCACATGATCGGGTAAGGGCAATGTGTAGGCATCGCAAAACCCACTTTTTCTTGCAATCTTGTGCTCTTAGTGTTGTCTAGTATTCGCTTTTTTAACACGCATCCTGTCGTCCCCCGTCCCCTATTTTACCACGTCCACGTCCACATCCACATCCCCATCCCCATCCCCGTCCCCATGTGACTATGGACTGAAGAGTTTTGATCCCTGTATAGATTCTTGCTCACAAAAATTGAACCACTTGAGGAAAAACAACACAAAGATTTCAAATGAAATTCAAGAACTATGATGCCCAATGGCTAAACTACCCATGGATGCCCAATGGCTAAACTCTGAGGAGTTGACAGATCGTGACAGATTCTTTTATTATTTTCTTTTTTTTGCTATATCTTGTAATCAAGGACGATTGCTTTGATTTTAGAGGGCGAAATGTTATCGGTTTTAGGATTAGGGTTTCTATGTCAAGGTCATAGACGCAACTAATCACTGCATTTGTTTGGCCAATCACACTCTCTCTCTCTAGAGCGATGGTCCATGCCAATCTCTTTGTCACAGCCAAAATTCTCCATGCTGCGCACTCATTTTCTCTCTCTAGAATCTGCTGATTTTCTCTCTCTAAACCTAAATTTCTGATTTTCTCTCTACTGCACATTTTCTCTAGACCTACGATTTTCTCTCTAGAACTAGAGTTCTCTCTCTAGAAACAAAAACTATCTCTCTAAAACTATTTTTATAAACTTCCTTTCTTTTTGGCCATTATTAACTCAAAAAGCTGGCCCTCCTAAAAGCTGACAAATTTAGCAGTGGGAGGGTTCTCACTCTCAGACTCTGTGTCTAGATGCTCTGAGAAGTGAGGGTGTTAGGTGCAGCGGAATGAATGTCGTATTTTCTCAAAATCAGTGATCTTTATTGCTCAAGGTTCCTTTTAGTTCTTTAGGGAAAGAGAGAGCTTTCCGTCTTGTAGAGTGCTGTGGTCACGAACTAAGTGAGTGGATTGTGCGTGCAAGTGAATGAGACTGAGAGAAGGAGAGAGAAGAGATACGACACCCGAGAGGTTGTAAAACCCTCCTCCGAAGGCTCCACTCTCGTCGGCGAGAGTGGTCTATTCTTTGATTGCACAAAGGTGTACAATGCGTATGCAATGGACTATGCAACTTGGTCTATGCCGATGACGACGACGGTCACGACGACGATTGAATTCTGAGATCTTCTAATCGCTGAATTTTGGGACTGTTTCGGTGGCTGAAAATGACTGTTTTGGCTGCGTTTTCTTGGCTGAAAAATGAGGTTTCTTAGGGCTGAAAACTGATGGTCTTTACGGGCTGAATCTGCTACACTTTAGGTGAATAATGCCGGTCTTAATTTGCTGCTGAAATCCAAAAACGCCAGGGGCTGAAAGTGGGTACCCCCCTGGCGGGGCCTGGCCCCATATATAGGTGCCCAAGGGGAGGTAGGGCAATGCAGAGAAAAAAACCCGACCACAAAAATGAAAATATATACAGGGCGCCGAGTACAAGGTGGAAGGCCGGACAATGCAGTGGGTGTCCAGCCCAAAGACATACTAGCTGTACATGTATGCCCTAGACCTGAGTGAAGCAACAGAGTGGTGTAAATCTAACACGATGCACGCTACATGCAAATGCGAATGCAAAAGGAGCTAGGGATTCTTCTCCCACTCTCTTGTACTTAATCAGCGCACAGATTAATACAAAAAGAAATACCGAAAGGGGTGCCAGTCTTTGAGGCCAATATCTCTAGGCATGGAACTCCGTCGGGTCGTGTCGAATCGATTGTGAATTGTGAACTGTTTTGAAGAGAATCTCTGCTGTGTCGCGATAGAATCTTGACTTGGACTGTCCAGTTTGTTACAGTGGTATCAAGCGCAGCCGATTTCTCTTCTATCGAGAAATCCAATCCTTTTATCGTGACACTTATGGATTCCAACAACGAACAGTCGACTTCCTCTGCATCTAGAGATGCGGGAAGAGATCACGAAGAAGATTCTCACGAAGAGTACGGCCCACCTCTGCCTACTCAGGCGAAGATTGAAGAGATGGAACGTCGACAATTGGTTGACAACGCAATAAGATTGATGATCGACCTTGCGAAGGATCCGAAATTTACAAAATTTTTGACTCATAGACGTCCTTCAACGAGGTGCACTCCCAATGGTAGAAGGTCACAAAGCCACCCCTCAAACCGGCACTCAAGAAACCTCCTACTCCGAGGATGTTTACAGAGCAAGAATTGAAAGAGCTGGTTGATACACGGATTACTGAGCTTTTGGACGCAAACAATAAAGCTAAAAAGCACAACAAAAAGCAGAAGAAAGGACCTGACTTCCCTGATTATTTGGATCGTCAATCTACTTTTGCCTCGGCAAGAAAGCAAAAGAAGCATGTGCGATTTGAAGGAGTATCCAGTTCTTCTTCTTCTTCTTTTCCTGACAGTTCTTCTAGCTCTTCTGACTCGAGCGAAGACACGAAAGTAAAAAAGGGAAGCAAAAAGCAAAGCTTCGAAAAGGGCAAGAAAAAGGCAAAGAAGCCTGCCTAAGTTTCATCCAGTTTCTGAGAACTGTCAAAGGACTCGTCTTCAGATAGTTCGGACTCCGACTATCACAGATTTTACGCAAAGATGAAGCATTTCTATAAAGCCAACCAGTATAACTTCCTCAAAGATAAAAGCAAGAAAGTTCAAGAATTTAAAGAAGATGGACAGTCAATTAAGTTTGACACTTTTTCTGAAGTCCGAGCTGCTTCGAGGGCTTTGGCCTTCATACAGCAATTTGATAAAGCTTTATTACTCAGAGCACTCCAAGATTCGGAGGGCTACCTCTTTCTTTAAGCGAAATGCTCAAACATGGTGGTCCACCCTTCTATTGAACAAGAAAGCGCGAGTTAAATGGCTGAAATTTAAAAGGATCTTTATTTCTTCTTGGCTGACTCGAAAGTACGAACGAAATATACGAACTGCTTGGAATCATCTTCGGATGACAAAGAGAGATTGTTTGGACGCATACTGCGAGGGATTTTGGAGCTCTTTTCTACCAGCCTCTTCATTTAAGAAGATCTCGTTTAAAGAACAGATTAAGGAGTTTTGTTGCGGACTTCCTACAGAGATCCGAGATCACTGCTTAGAACAATAGTTAGATTCTATTCAAGAACTGATGGGTCATGCGAAACGGGGTTTTGCCATACATTCAGGCAGTGACTTACCCCACAGATGAGATCATGGCTCAGAGAACCGAACAGACTTCTAATAATGAAAGTAGAAAGAAGAAGAGCCCCCAAGAAAAGAAAGATAAGGATGCACGACCCCGGCTCACTCTTTGGGAGAGAGCCAACTACATCAAAGAGGGGAAGTGTTTTGGATGCAGGGAACGTGGACACATCTCCGCGAAGTGCCCTAAAAAAGCACAGAAAGAACAAGATGAAGAAAGACCAGAGAGTTCGAAAGCAACTGAGGAATGTGGACGAAAAGGCAAGACGAAAGCAAGACTGGTTCCAGATTGCATGTGTACTAACACAAGCACGATTGATGAAAGTACAGAACTTTGCCGAGCTTGGGGCAAAGTGAAAGATCAAGAAGCCCTGATTTTCTCTGATGGAGGAGCCAAGGCCAACTTCATTTCACCTGAATTGGCGGCGTGGCTTGAGATTATACCCGATCCGATGGGAGTACAAGCATAGGCAGTTCTAGCAACACCCGACAGGGACGTGGCCATTACACCTCTCATTGGCAACCTTCAATTGCATTGTCACGGATAGGTTTTACACTTCAACAGTCCTTTACTTCTTTTCCTTGTGTTAGTGATTGCTTTTAGCTTGAATGATGGTTCCTTTTACTTTTTCATGAAGAGAGGGAATGAGAGTGTATTCGGTTTTGATTACAAAATCCGCTCCTAGAAGATAATGCTTCCAGGTAGACAAGGCGTGAATCACAGCCATAAGTTCATTCTCACAGATCGAGGCATGCAATTCTGCATCCTTAAGCCGTCTACTTTCATAAGCTACTGCATGGGCTTCTTCATTAAGCACTGCACCGATGCAATCACCTGAAGCATTGCAATGAACCTCGAATGGTTTCCTTAAGTCTGGCACTATCAAAATAGGACCATGGCTTAATAAATACTTGAGCCTGTCAAATGCTCCTTGTTGTCTCAATCCCCATTTGAAAGGAATCTTCTTCCTCGTTAGGTCATGGAGTGGTCCTACTACTTGAGCAAAGCCTTGGATAAACCCCCAGAACACATTTCGAAAAAGCTACGTACATCATGTACCGTTGTGGGAGTTGGCCAATCTTGTACCACCTAGATTTTGGCAAGATCCATACTCACTTGGATGCGAGAGACTATATGGCCGAGATAGTGAACTCACTTTTCTTTGCATTTACATGCGAATCATGCTTTTGCAGTTCCTAAAACACTCTGTCCAGGTGCTTCCCCTTTTAAAAGCCCAGTGTGGGCTGAAAATTCAATCCATCATTGGATTGAATGGAGCAGGAGCATTGGTCAAGCCAAAAGGCATAACCAAAAATCATAAAGTCCAAAGGTGGTGCGAAATACAATCTTATGGACATCCTCAGGGGCGATTCGTATCTGGTGATACCGCTCTTAAAGTCTATGCGACTAACGATACTTGCACCTTGCAACTTATCAAGAATATCATCGATCCGAGGAATCGGAAAGAGATTATTGATAATGATCTTGTTTAAAGACCAATAGTCTATGGACATTCGAACCGTGTCATCTTTCTTCTGCACCAATAGAACTGGAGAGCAATAAGGCGAAGTACGTGGTCGTACTAGACCTTTTACCAGAAGCTCGTTGACTTGCTTCAAAATTTCCACTTGTTGAGCAAGACTTACCATGTAAGAGGGTTGGTTTAGAAGAGAGCTACCCAGTACGAGATCAATGCGATGATCTTCCGAACGTTCCAGAGGTAGCTTATCCGAATGAGTGTTCATGAAACAATCCTTATACTTTTCAATAAATTGAAAACGTTTAATTCCTAAACTAGAGAGCGAAGCCTCGTTAGTTTTATTCTTTTCCCGTGCGAAGATCAAGTAGAGATGCACTTCTTTATTTTCTTTTCAATGGAGATATTGATTACAATAGGGAATAAAAAATCCCCGACATCAACAAAACATTTAATGTTCTTGCCCTCGTGCTCAAAAGCGAGGGTCTTTTCCACATAATCTGGGACCGGTTGCATATGATAGTGCCTGACATACCCAAAATGATATCACATCCCTCGATGGGTGCCATCACAAATGATTTGTGGTCCTTGTACTCGCCAATCCGAAGATTGAGCTGTCCTTGCACGGGAGTTGCATTGGTGGTCAACCCCTTGAATGCCGATCCAGAAGTAGCCCAAGCGTTCCACAATTTCCAATGAGATAAGGTTGTCCGTTGATCCAAGATCATAGAAAATCAATACCCGCTGGTTGTTCACAAATCCCTATCCTTAGTATCGCTTCCCTCTTTCTATTTCCATCTTCCCTTGCACATCAAGAAAGAAATTCGAGCTCGGTGGAGCGGATTCTTTCGTCGATCGTTCCTTCTTCGAAGATGCTTGTTCTTGTCGTTGCTACCGAATAGGGCAGTCGGTTTTCATGTGTCCTTTCTCACTACAATAGAAACACCTTCCTTGCTCTTTGAAGGTTTGTACTTGGTTTGGCGTGATACTTGAGCCGTTGGCTAGTACCCTCTTGCTTCTGAGGCTGCAAGAGCTTTTGGGCACCAGTTTTTGGTTTAAAAGCTTTTGGAAACCACAACCTTTCATGTATGATGCTTTTCGAGGCTAGGGACCCTTTCAATACACGCATTCCAGTTGCATAAGCATAGCAAGAACGCCGGCCAATGCATTTGGGAACAAAACTCCGCCATTCTGTGTCAACTCTCTTCTCTCTCTCTCTCTCTCTTTCTATAGAAAGCATCTTCTCCAACTCACAAAGGATGGTTTTGTGATCAGACCCGGATACATGGACACTCATCTATAGACTATCCCACAGGATACGATGTGCTATTGGTCAACGGAACTCCGCCATTCTATGTCGACTCTGTTCTCTCTCTCTCTCTCTCTCTCTCTCTCTCTCTCTCTCTCTCTCTCTCTCTCTCTCTCTCTCTCTCTCTCTCTCTCTCTCTCTCTCTCTCTCTATAGAGAGCATCTTCTCCAACTCATGGAGAATGGTTTTGTGATCATACCAGTATACATGGACACTCATCTATTCCACGGGATACGATGTGCTATTGGTCAGATACGCACATCCTCACATCAGCTAGAGATCGAGAAAGGCAGATTTAGAGGAGTACCCGCTGAGTCCAGGCTTTGTCAAGTGTGCCAAATAGAGCCAGAGACAGAGCTACATCACATATGTCACTGCCGAGTATACTATGAGATACGAGGCCGCTTTCACTGTCTATTCAGAGAGGGTTTTGGGCCACTTTCTAGAGTCATGAGATACCAGGATCAGAGATGCCTCAGATTATACTTACTGGAGATTCACAAACACAGAGAGGACCTCTTGAAGAGGGCACAATGACAGAGATCCAGCAACAACGAACGATTACAGATTTCTTTCAGTCACAGACAGAGGAGTCCGAGCAGCCCCAACAAGCAACATAACAACACCAGAGGCATACTGCTTGATCGGGCGATAGAGTTGGGGCGGTCACGTCGCCCACGGATGAGGGGGCCCTCTCAACATCGACGCAGATTGCGACAGAGGATCCATACCTTACCATACTGGCACGACATAGGAGCCGTCCCGAAGTGCCTACCTCAGAGGACATTGAATTATAGCCTTCTGGATACTGATGTATATGTATATGATGCCTCGACTTCAGAGAGCTCCATTGTCTCAGCACCCCCCCCCCCCCCCCCCTTTTTGTATCCCCTTTGTATTCACCCCACCCCACCCCTATTTTCTCTTCAGTTCTTTGTACTTTTTGTACCCCGACCTGGTATTAGATTCACCACATGTAACCTTTTGGTATCATAGGTCATTTTGGCCTTTTGAAGACGTTAATATTACATCTCTCTCTCTCTCTCTCTCTCTCTCTCTCTCTCTCTTCTCTCTCTCTCTCTCTCTCTCTCTCTCTCTCTCTCTCTCTCTCTCTCTCTCTCTCTCTCTCAAGTTCAGTTGTTGCAGTTTTCTCAAGTGTGCCGCTATAGATTTCTTGCTTGGAGTGTCCAAGCTTGCTACAGAGGGAATAAAATATCTCAAAATAAGATCCAATGTTAGTATTATATCTGCGAAACTCACAGCAAAACAATAACAATTAAGCATGCATGTACATTGACCCAGGAAAAAACCATGAATCCTCAAAATATTCATTACAGATTCAAAGTCGTTCGGCAGACAGGTATAGGTATACATACGTATTCCAGCTCTCCATCTTCCCATTTATTGATGTCAAGTGTGTGTTTTCGAGCTGTAAAGTAATAATCCCAGGTCACACTGTATGCGGTTACAAAAATGTACAAATCCATACACGTCCAAGTATGGGGTTTACTCGTCTGTCCAGATTGAAAAAAAGGATTATTACAACCAAAACAAGCCCAACAAAGAAGTCCAAAATACACATTTAGCCGTGTAAAAACTTTGCAAAAATTCATTTTCGGCATAGAAAATTGCTGAAAATTAGATCTAACAAAAGGAAATACTTCAAAGAATGAAGAGCCAAGACAAAAAAAGCTCTTCAAACTCAAGAATGAATCTGTAGTGGCTAACCTCGATATGAAGAATCCCTCCATCTTCTGAAATCTCCAAGTAAGCTTCATTATCATCAAAGCAGGAGCCCTCCCAGGAAACAGACTGCGAGGAAAGGTTTACAGTGCCCACAAATTGGGGCAGAAGTACTGTCGAGTTACTGAAGGTATTGAGAATCGGCCAAGCAATCTGGTGTGGAAGCGCCGGTAAAATGTCCCTTGGATGAAAAAGCGCCGTTCCGAATACACCGCCAACAGAGGAAACTAGGGTTATAGATAAAGCCAAGAGAAGCGCAGACACAGGTCGCCAGCTATGGCGACCCTGTGCCGATGAGGGTTCCATACACGAAAGCGCAGACAGGTCGCCAAATGATGAGCAATGCAGAAGAGCCGTCTGGAATATATGCTCTGCCTTGCACACAAAAAAATTTGTTTGTTTTCGAGAGAACGTACACGGAACCGCGAAACAAATTCATGCATTTATTAGTCGTTTTGAACGATTTGGGAATTAGAACGAATCAGGGGAGATGCTCCTGCCTTAGGAAGTGAGATCAAAGGAGAAAGGAAGCTTGGAGTAGTGGACGGCTGGGCCAGCCTAGGTGCAAGCAACGTGTGTCACGCAGGTGATGGTAACCACATAGGGAGAGGTAGGCAATGTATGGGAGACGCGGACGACGGTGTCACGAGACAGAGAAGCTGAGAGAATTTGTAGCATGCATGCAATTTAAAGGGGAATGCAAGTGTATGCGGAGAAGTATATGTACAAAACAACAAGTAGACTAGAAATGTAGCAAAAACCTACCTTTCTTTGCGATGGAGAAGGTGAAGAGATGACATGGATGGTTGTGGGAGACTCTGCTACCAAGCATCTCATTACAAACAAGTAACTTTTGCTTTTGCTATCAATATGATAGGAAGCAATATTCTAAACGGGAAAGCAAAGAATTAGATGAAATAACCTAAAACTGAGAAGGTGAGACAAAGGAGGAGCAACCGACACCATAGCCATTAACATGAGAGATCTATAGCTAGCACTTCTTCTACAAAGGAGAGGAGTTGATGAGGAGCTGAAAAGTATGTGAGGATGCTTGGTGAAGGCAAGAGGAGAGGAGGGACAAAGAGAGAGCATAGGAGAGAACAGGGGTTGGCAATCTCCTCTACGACCTTTGCCTACTTGCCTTCAGTAAACGCTCCTTAAAAATAACACTTTTGTGTCCTCTAAACTCAACTTACTCCAGGGAGATTCTAAAGTACTCTATATCCACAAAGCTAGTCATGAACTAAAAAGAACTTGGAATTTTTTGGGCCTACTAATTCCACCTTTAAAGTTAGGTTTGAATAACATTTCTAAACCTAACTTGAGCTAAAACACATGTGCAATTTTTGACCAATTTTCATAAAATTAGCATTAGATCAACCTAAAACACCACTTAGCGACCTCTAAAGTGCTATATAGTTAACGTAGGTAGTTCTAAAGGTATCTTTATGCTTCTAAAAAATGAATAGCCTACGTATTGGAAGACATGGCCCATTTATGAAAAAATCTCTATGTTGATTTGCTAGTAAAAGTCATATTTTGATGAATGTTTTGGAAGTGTTTTTGCAATCAAAAGGCAATTTCGAGTGTATTTATGGAGTTTTCAATATGTAACTCTTCTTCCTTGAGTTTTTTGGTACCTAATACTCTTAATAGCAAACAACACAAAGGCATAAGTGATTTTCCATATTACTAGAATTGGACACATTTTGAGTTAATACTATGTTGTCTTCAAATTTCTATAATTCACTCAACAAATGTAGTACATTTCAACCTTAGGTCCAAATATAAGTGTACAGTTCCAATTTGGCACCAACTTGATATGTTTATATACCATAAGGAAGCCACATTGTGAAAGCCAGTGTTTTCATATCTAGAGTTTTTGTACTTCATAGGTGTGTTCCAAATTCTTAGGAAGACATGTTTTGATTCTTTTAATGAATTTTGTGCTTGAACATGAAAGTAAAGAGAGTGGAAGCATTTATAAAGATAGCGATGGGTGTACACATTGAAACATTGATGATAGGTTAGCAAAATGCAAAAAATACACCTTTTTGAAAAGAGTACTTTTGGGCCTACAACAAGCATATTATTTTGGTCAAGAACTCATTGATGTTTACGAAAAAAAATAGGCTTCTTGTCTAGAGGATTTTTCACCTTGTGTAAAATGGGGTTCACCTAGCAAATATACTCAAGTTGAGCACTCTTTTGGTTTTGAGAGCTCCTCATGACCATACAGTCAAGATTTGTGAGTATTTCTTATTTTTCCCACATAAAGTGTAGTGTTAGCTTTGAGCTAAAATAAGGACTTCTACAAACACATAAATATGATAGGAGTATTTGATTTTTTTTCCTGAAACCCTAAAAGTACACTTTTATGTCCTCTTAGGTTACCAAACTAGTGTTAAAGGAACAAGATTTTGGAAGCGAGATGAAAATGGGCTGCCACATGGGTGTGCTCAACGATCAAACTAAGCAAAATTATGTCGTGCTTCACCTATAAAAAGGAAAAGTAGAGTGCTTCGTTAGCCGCATTTGAAATGAAATAATGTGTATGAGGTGGAGGTAAATGGAGAGGGTGAAAATGTGAGATGTAAGAGCAATCACACATAGAAGCAAGACAAAGGAAGGAAAATAGTACTGAGCATCCTAATCATTCAATGTGGATTTTATAATGCAAGAAGTCTTGTCTACTGTACTTCATTAATTGCATTGAAATTGTACTTCAAGCATCCTAACCATTCAATGTGAATTTTATAATGCAAGAATTCTTGTCTACTATACTTCATTAGCTGCATTGAAATTGAGTTAGGATAAAAGAGTAACCGTAACATTTTGCTTAATCACATTTTGCTTCAATTTTACAGTGTATTTTTTTGTATTTGGAGAAAATTCTCTGTGTATATTTTCTCTTTTTAAATGCAGATCCTTACATTAATCCAATCTTGCATCATGGAAAAGCTCAAGGCCTATCCTGCACTTAATGAATTGCTAGACCATATCTTGAGCATAAAAATTTGTTTCGTTTTCAAAAAGATACCACAATATGCATACATGTTAATTGAAACATAACCCAACAAGACTTTCTGTATTTTAAGAATCTTCAACTAACAAGCTCATCAAGAATTTGTTTGTCCATGATGGATACTATCAAATAATTTCAAAATGCAAGAAATGTGACCAAATCATTGCCATGTATGATGCTTTCTTTTTATGATTCCGTAGTTTGAGTGCCCAATTACCTATATTTGTGTTGAAGCCAAATGATTTTGTAAAGAGCATGTCTAAATTTGCTTCCAAATAGTAATATCTCTTTAACTCAATCTTCTCTATTATTGTGTGCATTCTTGTCAATTGTTTAAGAAAGTGCTTAGTAATTTTTGCTAGTGCCATTTCAACATTAAACACACATATACATCCCAGAATTTGAAGCTTGACCTAATCTCACTCTTGTTGCCATATATGTGGTAGTGATGTGTGTAACACACTTAGGACCGCCGAGGCATTTTTTCCCTCACTATGAGATTTTTTTCCCCGGTGCATTGTATGTACGCCCATCATTATAGGGCTAACTTATCTTTCCATTGTGCACTAACCAATATACTCTCTATTGTGTGCCTTGAGCTTCTTCATCTTCACCAAGGTTATTGTGTTTCCCTGCAACCCTGATTCCAACAATTGGTATCTAAGCAGGTGGCATCCTCTCGGGCATAATCGTCAGCGTCACCAACACCTGCTTGCTCACTCTTTCTCCAATTTGGGTGAGCTTTGGTGAGCATCAACATGTTGATAAAACTTTGTGATAGCTCGTAGATCCTAGTATCTTTAAAATTTTGATTCCGGCTCATTTTGGCCTTCAATTCCACCATAGGCAGTACTACGTAGGCAATTTTGTCCTTTTGTGCATAATTTTTTCATTGCAATTTTTTTGCAGAATGGGCCCTTATAGTCTTGTTTGGGATGTGCTATATGGCACATGTTGGTCCTACTTCATTTTTTCTCTTTATGGGTAGTTTTCACATCAGGTGCAGTCACTCGCCATGAATGACAACAACACATATGTTTTCAAGATTTTTGTTAATGAGGATAAACTGGATGGGGATAACTACACAGTGTGGGCTTATATGATGACATATGTTCTTGTGCAGGTCTTGGTGGCAAGTCTGTTGCTAATAGGATTGTTTTGCCTATGGTTGAAAAGTCTCGTTGGGATGTTAGAAATGTGCAAGCTCATGCATTGATTGCATTATCTATGAAGCACACTATTACTCCTCACATTGGCTTAGCTAAATCATCAAAACAAGCTTGGTATATTCTTGTTGGGTTGGTCTTTATGCAAGTCGCAATGAGGCTAAAATTGCATTATTGCATGAAGAGCTAGATTTGAAGATTATGCAAGAGGAAGATGACATGGACACTTTCCTTACTGGTATCAAGCATATTGATGAGCAAATCATTTTTGCAGGCAAAGTCATTTCTCGCAGTTCACTTGTGCATATCGTTCTTGATACATTGCCAGATTCTTACCAAATTTTTGCTATTGCCTGGAGACTTATGCCCCAAGGACACCCTCAAGCTGTCAAATTTGATGCATTATGTACATTTATGTTGCAAGAGTCACTTTCAAGAAAGAACAAGGCTAAACAATGTGTAGTTGAATAGGCTTTTGTTGTTGCTCAAAGAAAAGGTGGTAACAACAATTTAGCCACTTCTCATGGTTCTTTGGTGAGTAGCAAATCACCTTTTCCTAAAGCTTCTACTCGCAACACCTCATCTAGGAATTCTGGTGAAAAAGGCCAAAATAAGATGCATTTCCATTATTGCAAGGCTAATGATCACTTGATAAAGCACTATCCTAAGTTGAAGGCAAAAGAGGCCAAGAAGAAAGAGGCTAGATCCACTACAAGTGCAGCTATTGTAGAATCTTTCAAGAATGGAGATTGTGATGTTGATGTAGATGCAAAAAGTGCATTTAGTGCAAAGTCGCTTATGATCCTTCTGTCCATGATGTATGTATGTTAGTTGCTACAGACTCACATATTTGTTAGTTTGATGGTGGTCCTACAATGCACATTACTTCACATCGTGACTTGTAAACCTCTCTCAAGTATGTCCCTCATGGGAATATAGTCACTTGTGCCAACAATGCCTCTTATCTAGTCAAGGGAGTTGGAAAGATCATGCTAACTGTTGCGAATGGTAGATCTTTCACACTTGTTGATGCACTTTATGTACTAGGGATAAAAAAAATTAATTTTTTTTGTATCTACACTTGCAAGACTTGGTCTTGTTGCCAAATTTGTGGATGATAGATGTTTCCTCGTCTTGGTAGATGATTTGTTGATTATTGGCTCAAATGCGACACATATTGCTGAATTTGAGGCTGATTTGAATGCTACTTTCAAAATGAAGCCTTGGAGCTTTTGCATCATTACTTGGGCATACAATTTAAGCAGATGATGGAGGTATTGCTTTGTGTCAAGCAAGATACATAGAGACATTACTATGTAAGTTTGGACTTGAGGACTACAAACCTATTGCATCTCCAATGGAAATAGCTTTAAAATTGAGTCTTCGTGATGTTGGAGATCTTGTTGATGCTACTCTTTATCAAATTCTATTAGATGCCTTATTTATGTATGCAATACAAGCCAGATATTCAATTTGCAATCTCACAGATCATGAATTGGGAAGGCATAGGGCCTTTGGCTGTGAGAGATGGTAGAGATAAAGGAGAAAAAACAGAGAGATGAATGCCAATATAGACCCGAATGAACATTATATCATCAAAACTAAAATAAATTGTACAAGGTATGGTCGACTCGACCACTAACAATCACCTAGATGATAAACAACAATGGATAAGGTCATTAGCTCTAGCAACGGTAGTCAAGCAACCTGGAGCCACTCGCTCTCAATCAAATCATAATCTTGAGTCTTCCCAATGTCCAAGCCCTCATAGCCACATGCACTCAAGCCCCTCAATGAATGGAGATTGGCTTTGGCTTCAAACAATGGCAACTATTCATCTGTTGATGACGAGATGACCTTCTTGTCCCAAAGTCCTTAAATAGAGAGTATCCCTGTCTATTTTCAACTCCCAAATCTGAGGTGATCATCCAAGGCACCTTACCTTGTGGCCTTCACAAATCTGTTTGCTTTTTGTTGTCCCACCACCATCGTCAAGAGACCATGGAGTTTGAATCTTTTGATTTAATGAAAAACAAAATATGGCATAAGATTATCAAAGATATCAATATAAGATATATATATATATATGTAAACTTAGAAAATAATGGCTAGAGAGAGAGCTTAATAACTTCTCTTACGAGCTTAAGCAGCTTGATTAACATAAGGCCTCATAAGAGAGGGAAAACTTGAAGCTTATGAGAGCTTGTTATTGAGTTTAAGCATAAGGCAGAGAGATATGTGAGAGCTTGGGTATGTGAGCGAGCTATGGAGCTTAATGGAAATCAAGAGAGAGGGAAAAAAAGAGCCTTGTTGCTCCCGATCCTAAACAAGAGTCATAGATCCTGTTTTGATTGCCCTTTTTCTTTTTTCCCAAATCTTGCCTTCCTTAATGTCTCGAGAGTCCCTTCTAACCCTTTATCTCTGTAGCTCCTAAATGGTCAAATTCATTCTTCCCTTGAATTCCAAACTCAGAACCCCAATGTAGGCCCATTTTGATTTAATCCATATATATGTTGCCTCTCAAAACCTACAGCCATTTCCTTATGCTCTTTTGTTTGGGTGTGTGTGCTCGGTGTTAACTCTGGTTTGACAAAAGCCATTTTAAATTTCCCCTTGGGAGAGGGAGTGGCCCCTTGTTGTGGCCCTTATAAGGGCACACTTGGGCACCCAATTTACTCAAAAGTATGTGAGAGCTAGAAGCAAAGAGATGGTGACAATGAGTAAGTGATAAGAGGAAGAGAGAGTAGTTCACCATGGATTTTGTGGGGCTCATATGGGTAGCTTGCAGTATGGAGAATCACTTTCCCTGTATGGGCGACCCCATCAATGCCAATAGTGGGCCCCTTCATCCTGTAGACCTCCCCCCAAATCCTGCTTTGACCTGCCTTCTCTTCTCTTGGTCTTTTCCTCCTCTCATGAGGCTCCTTTCCCTTCTCTTCACACCCCTTGGTTGGCGGCTCCCTTCCTTTCGATGGTTTCCTCCAACCTCCTCTTGGCGGCGCCCTCAGCCAGCCCCCTCCTACCACTTATGGCCCTGCAGAGCTGTCCACACCTGTTTCTCATGGCATTCTCCCTCGTCTCCAGCCCCAGGCTGGCTCCCTTCAGATAGTGCTCCTTTCGGAGTTCCCTCCTAACTGCAACCAACTCCCCTCTCTGTTCATATGCTGCTAGCGAGCCCACCTCTCATGCACCAAACATCTCCTTTCACGCAAAACTGCAACACTCAACCTTATCTACCTCCTTCTTCACCTCACATGTAGTGTAGTGGGTTGCAATCCTCACCATGCAATAGCCCTCGTTAACTCCAACTTTATATATTTTATTAAAAAAATCCCCTTCTTAGCCTTGCTTCATATGCCCCGACCACCTTCGATTGTCGTTGCTTAAAAAGACTTCGCTTTGGCTTAAATTTGAACCAAAGCATAGCTTAGTACAACATGTTTCGCCAAAATCTCCTACCCAGCCATCTGCTCAATACTCCATCAAAGTGCAAGCATAAATAAAAGAATTCAAATAAGGTCCTTCCCTTTGAATTTGGCATGTACCGTAATCAATGCAGTCCAAGTGATAAATTTCTGGATGGAAAACCCACCAAGAACTTCTTGTGAGTTCATGAGAGCACCACAATAAGCATACATATCGATCGCAGCAGTGCCAAAAGCACATCTTTATTCCAACCAGAGCATTGCTAAACACAATCTTTTAGCATACCCCACTTCTTATTTACAGTGAGGTTCCCTTTAGCATAAGAAATGTCAACCAAAGAGTGATAGATATATTTCACTGTCATGGCCTTCTTCAAGGTGGTGTGAACTCCATGCAGGGACTTTAAAGGAGTTTTCTTTTCATTCAAAACTCCTATGAGTGCCTCCTTCACTTTGACAACTGCCTTCTTTTCTTGTGCTAGGATCCTATTGTCGATTTTGAGCTACTTTATCTCCTTTTGCTGTGTAGCTACAATAGTACATCTCTATTTTAATTAACCTGAGACTCCAACATCATACTCCTCAATTCAACTAGTTCCTTCTTAGTGTTTTCAAATTCAGTATTGGTTTCTTGAAGCTCTGCCTGTAAAGCATCTAGTGTTGAACTCGAAACAAATCCTTGGACTTCCGTCATTTGCCCCATGTCATTCATGATTGTATTTTAGCCAAACATAATGGTAGCCACACATCCGTATGTAATAGTTTCTACATCATTTTGGGTGCTTTCATATACCAATAGAGGAGTATGATAAGGCAGCAATGTTTTGCCAGCTCTCTTAAGAAGAAAATTCCCTTGCACAAGCTTCTTTTGTAACCACTGCAACCTATCCAGTCGAACTAATTGTACCAGCTTGTGAATGACTATAGCCGTCTGAGTCTGAGAGGTGCTCAGATGTGCAATATCCTTTGCCTTATCAACAGACTTATCTTTTTCAACAACCGTTGTTTTTGGTGGAGTATGGGGCAGTTTAATTGCCTTGTCCGCTAAAGTGCCTTTTGTCTGGTAAGCATCGGTAAGCAATGTGTACTTTGTTGGCATCTTCTGCTTTAGCTTCAAATGTGTAAGGAAATTTGTTGTCTTCAGCTTCTTTACTACTGGCTTAGTGACACCAAATGTACCAGCTCCAGATGTACCAGCTTCAGACTATGTTGTTGTCCTCTTTGATCTGGTTGTCACTACTGTTAATTCATTTCCTTCCTTGGCAGTGTCCTGTTGTGTTTCTTGGCCCTTTGGTGTGTCTTGTTCATTGGTTTAAGCTTTCTTAATCCCTTCTCCCAACACCTTCTTCTAGATTTTGTCTGCGTGAACATGAGATGGGATGCATGTTGCCCATTACAAAAACTGCCAGGCATACCATGCTTTAAACAAATGCTGAGTTTTCACCTTGGCAGTCTATTGGATCAGACTATTGTGCAAGAATGTACTTTAAGTTGACATCAACACTAGGATTTTGATCTTGACTAATAGCATACCGAACAACTTTTTAGATACATATGTGGGGTTGTTCTTCAAATTGATGGCCTTTGCTACAAACCTATATGCTGGCTTGTACTCTATTGTTGCTACTGGAACGCCTTGGCCACCCTTTTTTTGTCTCTTCTTCGTGTGCTCGTCTTCCTCTAGAAAATGCTAAACTCATTAGCTATATATGTGTTGGGAACAGAGCTAGAGAGGATGTAGCTGATGTGGAGCCATGGCTTGTTGGAGCAGTATTGTGCAGAAATGACGAGAGAGAGATGAGGGAGATGATCTCAACACAATAAAAGAAAACGTATATATATTGATTGTAAATCATTTACATATACATAGCCAAAAATTGTCATGCAAAACTCCACTTATAATTAACTGAAGGTGTATTGCATGATCTAAGAGAAGTTTCTTACGGTTACCATTTGGGCTTGAAAACCCAACAATCAGTCCCTCAAGCCCAAACTAGATAGACCACTCTCATAATACCTTGAGTTTTTGGTGTACTCGTCAACCGTGAGTTTTAGGTTCTCTCACAACCAAGGGTTTTGGTACACCCATAACTTGGTGCTACTGTTAGGCTACCAGCATATGGAGTTTTTGGTTTACTTTCAAACCTTGGGTTTAAGGTGTACCCAATAACTTCATGAGAAGTGGGACAAAAGGCTGAGAACATATGTTTTGGGAGGTCTTACCACTTATGTGTGGCAGTGTCTAACCTGTACAATTATGACACAGAAATTGTTGATAACTGATAGGCTAAAACAAAGATTTGACAAAAAGTATGTAATTTGTGCTGACAACAGACAAACCTTGAACAAAGGTATGACATTGAACTGGTAAAAACAATTTGTGAAGTCTTGTACCACAATCTCGAAGCAGATCTTCATGTTTTGCATTCGTTGATGTACTTCCTGGTGCTTAAAGCAAACCGTTGGATTTCGGCTCTTTTTCATCTTTTTCCAAATCCACATGTACCGTTGGAAACAAAACGTCATCACCACAAAGATATGTTGATCTTGGATTTCTTTCAATGTTCTCTTTAAAGCTAGATGGACATGTTCAATGGACATATGCTTCAAGAAAAAGTCAATACCTCGCTCTACCTCCACTTTAGGCTTTAAGAAATTTGTCAATTACTTTTCAAGAATGAAATCCTAAAGCTTTTGTTTATTTACAGCTTGCTTTGCATACATGCAAATCTTTTCCACACCGGGTGACGTTTGTGAGAAGCTTAAAGTCGTAGGAATTTAGTGTCCCGAGACGCGTACAAAATCACTTTTGTTATTTATGCTTTGGAGATGAATAAACACCAAACAAGCTTCACAATATTGCTAGTAGGGGGTGTGAAGACCCTCTAAGTCGAGGCCAAGGAAACCAATTAAAGTGGTCAAGATAAAAATAGTGTGACAGAACAAAAAAACTGACGAGTTCTATAGCAAACGATAGCGCGATGACGTTTTGCTCAACATCGAGTAGAGGCAAAATTAGGAAACGGTGTAGTGTCAGAGGTTACTTCATAGTTCAGTGAAAGACTGATGATGGTGGTTGTGACAAGATCCGTGCAGTTGGACAAAGCCGTTGGCGCCTCTACAAGCGACCTCTCCCACTGAGCTTTTCAAGCACAGGACTCCGAGGCTCTGATGCCAGTTGTTGGGAACAAAGCTAGGGAGTATGTAGCCAATGAGGAGCCATGGCTTGCTTGAGCAGTGTGTAGAGATGACGAGAGAGAGAGAGAGAGAGAGAGAGAGAGAGATGAGAGAGATGAGCTCGACATAGTAAAAGAAAACGATATGTATATTATGATTGTAAAGCATTTACATATATAGAGCCAAAAATTTCCATGCAAAACGTGTATTGCATGATCTAAGAGCAGTTTCTTAGGATTACCATTTGGGCTTGAAAACCCAACAATATGGTTAGGCTTTGGGAGAAAATGGTAATTGCAACACATGGGATAGGGCTGCTACGGTGGCTTGTATAGATCTGCCATTGATTTCGGTAGTGCCACTATCCGAGTCAACGGTATATATGACCTGTTAAATTATCCCAACATCAAAATTTAGTCAGGTAGCCTCCAACACTATTTGAGTCAACGGTATCTATGACCTGTTAAATTATCCCAGCATCAAAATTTAGTCGGGTAGCCTCCAACACTACCTCCAAGTTCCAATTTTTCAAAAGGCTTGTTTTAGCTTGGTGAAATACGTATTCCCCTATCTTGTTATGGGGTATCAAGCATTCATGTTCAATGTGGTTGAGTAGTGCCCCCATTTCCTCCATCGTCTAATCCCTAACTGCTTGCATCGTTTCTGATACTGGCTTGGTTTTGCCCATCTTTGAGTCTTGTGAGCAGTCTTGTGAAGTAGAGGAAGAATTACTTGTAGTGGAAGACGAATCGAGGTAGGAAACCCTAGGTGTTTTCAACTGTGTTGCAAACGCAATTGAAGTCGAAGGAGATGTCAATGATGCTGCATGCTCAAGATGCTTCGTGGAAGGTGAAGGTGCATTCACTGGCACTGAAAGTTCTGTAGGCCAAGAGCAATTTACGCGAGTCATTGAGGGTAAAGTGCTTGGTCGTGCACTCTTTGCATAGTTATACGTATTCATGCCATGAATGCTCCACTCTCTTGCTGCCTTGGGTTTATGGCCACCGCCTGTAATGTGGCGCTCATGCATTGGTTGATCCGATTAATCATATCTTGTGAGATTTTACCCATGATTGTGTCCTTCATTTTACGCCAGCGACCTTTACAATTCTCAGACTCTACTGGTTGTTTAGGTGTCTGAACCGAACCTAGAACTTGACCTAAGCAATCTACTAGTTTTAGAAAATCCTATATCCCTTCTTGATATGGTCTAACATGGAATAGATTTAGTGGTTCATTTTCGGACTTTGAACTCGCCTCTTGCATTGGTGTTGCTGGTACTTTGTCTAATCTGACATAGAAAAACTTGATCTTCACCCCATTATAAACGCATGGTAATAGTAGTCTTGATAATTTCCACTCTAACTATGCCATTACAAAACACCCCATCTACCTCAGACTTGTGTGATTGCCCTCTATTCTTTGTGTGTACGTGTATGTTTGATTGGAGTGCGGATGCTCAATAGATCAATGTGTCTGCGCTTATGATTAGTGTGTTGCATGATGGGATTAGAGATCTGAATGTCATTGCGATTGTTAGTGTGTAAGATTGAGTTGATTTGAGGTGAAGAGCAGTGGATGTGGAGATTGCCACTCGTTGTCGCTTAGCTCCTCCATAGGCCGAGAAGCTCACCTTGTAGAGTCACCATTCATGTTTCCATGATGAGCTCACTCAACGTGTGAGTGTTTTCAGGCCATATCCAGGTAGCTCACCACTCCGGATTGACAATTATATGTTGGTTATTGGAGCTTTACTACAATGGATCCCCTAACATTTGGCGCCATTGTCGAGGAAATTGATGGCCTACGCTACGTAATTATGACATAACCGAATTGATTTCTTCACTAATTTTATTTGTGTTGTTTGTTAATTTGTGGATTTTGAATGTGTGTGTTTATGAAAATGTGTTCAATTTTCCCTATTTTGATACCAAATCTTGCTAATTGTGTGTCTACACACTTTAATTTCTCACTAACCCCTTATTAATTTCACTAATTTTTGCTAACTTACACACTAATTTTCTACTAATTGCACTGACATTTTGTTCTTATGCTTTGATATTTGCCTGCTTAGAGGCTTTGACTGCATTCTAAGAAGGCTGATTTGTGTGAATCTCATAGTTATTTGTTTATTTTGGAATGCAAGATTAGGGCTTGAAGCATTGACGAAATCGGTCTACACATCGAGAAATTGGTAGTTGGATAGTGCCATTGGATTGAAGTTTTGTGTGGTATGCATAGTCATTGTCAATTTGGTGATTTTGAGCTTTTGATTTGAGCGTTTGCATGTTGTACTAATGTCAGATTTTTCCTAGAATTGAATGTGCATAAATTGATAGTTTTATGTGGTAATTTGCATTTTTGATGTGCTACTTGTATACTTGGATGATTCAATTGCATGTGCACTAAAATTAAGTGTATGTGCACTCTAATTGAGTGTGTGTACACCTAATTTTAGGTGTGTGTGCACTATTTTGCACTTGTGTGTGCCCCTAAAAATCAATGTGTGCTTAAGGATTTTGCAAATGTGATGATTGATTTGTGATATGGTCATGCCCAATTAGACAATTGTGTGTTCAATTTGCAAAATTGACTTGATCAAAGCTTGGATCTGTGCACCTAGAAATTGGTAGAAACTACCGGTTATTAGTGCGAGTGTGCATAAAAGTAGGTTAATGTGCATGATTAATCTGATGTTTGATTGCAAATTTGATGTGCGCAATAATTATTTTTTTGTGTTTTTGAGCTCAAAACTGGGATTTACATACTCCAATTGCGTCAAATTTTGACCTAATTTTGCCGGTTTGATTACCTAGTTTTGACTTTTGTTGGCAAAATTAATTGGCAATTGAATTGGTGTTAATTGTGATTTGATTTGGTTGCGGCATTGTTTTCTATTTTTGCATTAATTTTTAATTAATTTCTTAAAAATTTGATAAGCAATCTTAACGAGCTATTTTGGATGCATAATTAGACATGATTTGGACCGATTTTGTGCCCTCAATGGTTTTGTGCGCTTTGCTATTTTTGGGGGCCGGTTTATTGATTTTGTTGTAATTGGCATTTTTGGTAAAACTATTATTTTTGGTTGGCTTGTACGGATTGAAAATGTTTGAATGTGATTGGTGATATTTTATTGAGATTTATGAAATTTTATGCTTTTTTTTTTGGAATTTTTAAAATTTTCAGACTAATTTTGGTATTTTCAAAGATTTTTTAAAAAATTTGAAAATTGGCTCCGATATAAGCCAGTGATTGCTCACGAGGTTCAATGCACGCTCCAAAAAAATTTTGACGCTCGTTGCGGGCTTGACGGTGAAACTTCGAGGTTCGGTGTAAAATTGATTTTGATGAGTCGTTTCGTTGAGAACTTCCTCTTGTTGTGACTAAGGTTAAAGAAAAGATTCCCTTTCGAGCAAATAAGCGCGCTTATTATCCCTTCTCCCCTCCTTACACTCTCCCTTCCATTATCTCTCTTCTTTGAAAAGAAAGGTGCTTAGTATGTCTCCAGACTCCCACTCTCTCTCTCTCTCTCTCTCTCTCTCTCTCTCTCTCTCTTTTCCCACTTTCTCTCTGCTCCCTCCTGCCCCATCTTTCTTTATACAAACAATCCCAAAGAGGAACCCCAATATAGCTTCCTAGCCTCTCACCCTCCAAATAGCTCCATTATTTGCCTTTTGTTCTCGACTACGTTTATGCTTCTTATCGACACAAACCCCAATATAGCTTCCTAGCCCCTCGCCCTCCAAATAGCCCCATTCTTTGCCTATTATTCTCGACTACGTTTATGCTTCTTATTGACACAAACCCAAATCTTAGGGACCTCGATGATTTTAGATATGATTTATCTTTAACATTGGGACTACCTATTATCAACTCTTTTTTCACATGAACCATCATTATTCCCTTCTCAACTCCTTGGGAAACCCTTCTACCCATTCAGTGCAACCTCGAAATGACATTCCTTGTTGCCTAAACCCTCCCTCTAAACAAATCCAAATCTTGTGTTTAACCTTTCTCCATCCCAAATGTAGTCCTCAACCCAATGTTTTAAACCACTCTTTCTTCACCTAGGCTCTTTTCACCTATGGCGCCACACCCAAAACCTATCCTAATTGTTAGTTACTATCTCAATAAAACTACTAACCTACACTCTCAAAGTGGAAGCTGAAGCACTAAAAGGATACTATCCTAATAAACTCGCTATCCTGCTCTTTTCATATGAAAGCTGAAGCATACAAAGTACAGCTAGTCTAATGGCACCACTTTTCAAGTGTCATAAGACTTATTTAAATTCATAAAGAATAAATAGTCCATTTGTACCTCTTTGCAGATGTCATAAACTTATCCCTGTCTCACTTACCTTTTGACTCCTAACTTCAACCACCTTTTTAATGAAATCCCCTCTTGTACATCTCCTAGTTCTTAAATGAACATTTCTCAAGCCCCTAAAGCAGTAGCCGAGGTTTACCTCACAAACTCTAGTTAGCATGCTCAACCTATAAATATATCACCAAGAGATTGTAAAAACTTGCCCTGATGAGAGCTCAAAGGTCGAAATGCATTGGCCCTTTTACAATCTCTCTTGCCTTATTTTACATTTTTCTCTATCTTTTGGAAAGGATCGCACGTCCGGTTTTACATTTTTACAAGCATAGTTATTTGAAAAAATTGACGCTGCACTTTCCACCTTAGAAACTTTACCCATTCGTCAAATCTCACCCCTTCCTCTTCATCAACACATATTTGAAGCTACATCCCACAACATCCATGGTGTGCTTCTCCAATTTGCCTCAATCTCAGGCGAGCCCTTGCCATATGAAATGCCAAAGCTTCCTTCCACAGTATCCTGCCAGCATATTCTTGAATCTGCCTTAATCTTACGCGTGCCCTTGTCATATGAAATGCCGAAACTTTATCCCACTACAGCCATGGCAAACTTCTTCTCAAATCTGCCCTCAGTCGGTGGTGCTACGGGCTGCAGTTTTCTAGGAACTTACACCCGACGTCTTAGATTATCTCATACTTTACCCTTGCTTCTTGACAAGTCTATGCCACTGCCCCAATCCCACCCTTTTCACCCTTCAAGGTCTGCGACCTCATACATGGAGCGCCCTCTTGTTTTCCTTCATGTAGACCAACACCGAACTAACTCTATGATTGCTTCTCAGTGCAGGTTAGCAATTGCAAGCTCAACACAAGGTCAGTGCTTGTTTCCCTTACTGCTAATAGCCTCACTTGTTGGGTATTGATCTCCACAAGTACCAGGTCTCGGTGTCACCTCACTCATCCTTTACAAGATCTCATGTAGACCAACTAACCCTATAATTGCTTCTCAGTGCAGGTTAGCAATTGCAAGCTCAACACAAGGTCAACGCTTGTTTTCCTTACTGCTAATACCCTCATTTCTATTGATCTCCGCAAGTACCAGGTCTCGGTGTCACCTCCCTCATCCTCTCCGTCAGGATCTCATGGTTCTCTCTTAACTTGGCTAGCCTCTTGCTTGGCTTCAAAGTACCCAAATCAGCTAGTTCCTACACAAGAGATAGACCCAAGGTTCATGGCAATGATGGCTGCCATGGCAACCATGGTGCAGATTGATCTTCTCAGTGGACTATTATCAACCTACTTAGAGATTTTTGCAAAATGTTCCCTCTTCAATGGAATCTTTACTGACATATTACAAAATGCCACACAATACCCCCCTCTTTGGTGGTGAGATGCTCTTTAGTCGAGTGTTTATTGAGAAGCTGCTGCAAGCTTTGCTTTTGGTTATGCTGCATGCACCACTTGCCAAGAATCCCATCAAGAAACTTAAAAAATAAGATGACTTTGCCCATGTGGAAGTGGCCTACATACCTTTGGAAACCTCAAGTTAACCAAAATAGGAAGGAGATTCCTTTGCAATGTGCTCTCCCATCTTCCACATCTTCTATTGAAGTCAGAGCGTATCCTTTACTTTGGAAGGGGCCATTGTCCTACTACAAATGCGGCTCTTCCTTTGTCCCTCCCACTCATCATTGAGTGTACCCTTGTGTCTTCTTATTTACTAAGCAAAACTCTGGCAGTGATTATTGCTACACATTTTAGCTTGCCCCTTCACCTTATTGTGTCCCTTGAGTCCTCCCATAAAGGGTTTTCTGTCTCATCACTTCAAACCCCTAGTCAGGTTATCACTTCCTTTACAAACCTTCTTAGCTCCATATTATTCACACCATAGCTTTTTCTTGGTTGTCGGCTCCTTCACCCAAGCATCTTGTAGCTTGGGAGCAGCTTTGCACCTATAAATATCCTTCCTTAATTGCTCTCTTGTCACTAAGAACCCCTTGTGTAGCCTCCCTTGATGACACACTCGACACATTCTACATCTTTACTCAACCAAGTGTCGGAATACGATAATTTCTCTCTTGACTCAAAGAGCCCCTTGTGTAACCTCTCTTTGTTGAAACCCTCAGCATCTACTTCATCCTTACTGAGCCAAACATTAGAATTCATAAATCTTGCTTTATCATAATCTTTATGCTTAAGGAGCCAATGGTCTATATGCTTTCAGATCACAGTTACCCAATCAGAAGCTTGAATCTAAGATGAAACTGCAAGCCAGAACGCCCTTATTTGTCTAGCCAAAGCTTGGGGTGTTTTTATAGCTGTGAGGGAGTCAAAACTATCATTACCTTCTACTTCAGTTAATGGATATCAAATATGGGGCTAATCATCTCATCCTGATGTGCGAACCCACCCTAGTTGTGTGCCACCTAACAAGCTTCATGTATTTTCCAACTCTAATTACCTTACATCCTGCTAGCACCCTTTGGTCTCTACCTCTCGAAGTCTGTAGATGAAAAATACCTCTTGTGCGCCTTCCTCACCCCTATTGGGTATGACCCTTGACTTCATTGGTGAAGAACACAATGCCTACACTTCTACTTGAACCCTAAACACCTGTGCTTTTACTAATCAATAGTACTATTGAAGCCTCTTTCCTAGCCTTTCTTGCCCTAGAATAATAAACCCTCACAACGTTCTTATTCTCAGATTCTCTCATCAAAGCCCACAACCAAGGCACTTGACAATGAAGCTATCTATACCTTCAGGTCCAAAACTGGCTATTGGCACTTTTGGTTATGCATTTTTGGTGGGGGAGCCAAGGTTTGGTTCCTCTCTTAGAATCAAGGGAAACCTAAAATTATCCAAAATGTGCACATGGTTGCCCTCAACTAGCCATTAGGCATAAACAGATTTGTGCCAACACCATGGAGGCAGCTATTGCAAGCACTGATTGTCTTGACCATGGTTTAGCCTTGGTCCCATCACTTTTAGAGAGGAAACATTGCTTTTCCACCCTTTCTCTTTGCTAGGCTTCCAAGGACTTGTCACAATCTCTAATTTCTCTTTATATTAGAGTTCGTGGGATCAGCAAACAAGGCCCCTCATAGATACCCTAACGTACATAGATGAGCGTTGAGATAGGTCGTTTTACTTTCACCCAAAGAACCTTGGTTGGCCAAATCAGTCTAAATTCCTTGAGCTTCCCCCTTCCCTTGTCAGGCCAAGGGTAGGACCGGGCAGCAGGCCAAGGGCCAAGGACTAAGTGGCTCAGTGTGGCTAGGAGCTGAGGACCGAGCATAAGTTAAGGGGTCCTACTTGCAAGGGCCACGGGCGCCAGGGGCTATAAGTAGGGAGGTTGGGAGGAGAACGTTATGCCAGTCCATCCTTTGGCCTTTCCACTGGCATCAGAGCTATGGAGGAGGGGGAAGGACTCTCTCTCTCTCTCTCTCTCTCTCTCTCTCTCTCTCTCTCTATCTTTGCATGGGGCATGGCCTCCACCTCTCCAGATTCTTCGCAGGGGGCATTGCCTCCACCTCTCCAGATTCTTCTCTCTTTCCAACTTCTTCAAGAACAAGACGTGCATGTCTTGCATGATCATGCAACCATGGTGTGCAAGGAGCCTAAGTAGGCGGTCAAGGTTGAGGCACATGCAACCGTGGTGTGCAAGGAGGCTAAGCAGGCGGTCTGGGTCGAGGCACACCGCGTGTGCAGAATCCCTTGCCAGGCGGGAGGCCCTGCTTGTTGATATGCACAAAAACTATCATTGAGGAGCTCGTTTGACACGCTGGAGAGCATGCTTGAGGGTTCGTCACTTGGCCGCCTTGTGTTGACAACTCCCATGCGCGCGATGGCTCCTCTTCCTCTGCACAGTGCATGCAGTCTGCCATGGCTACGAGGTGTTCACACAGGTCACTTAAGTGACCTTAGGTTTTCTTGGATAAGAGGTAGATCCCACGGCGTTTGGTTTTGAAGACAGCATAGAGCCAACGATCAGTAGGTTCGAGTATTGCGGGCTAGAAAAGTTAAAGACGGTTGCAAATGGCACCTCCAAATCATTTGCTGAGCGTACGATCGTCGATAGAGAAAGGAAAGTCCTTAGCACCACCAACAAAAGGGTTGAGACATGCAGGGCATGGAAGGTGCAAGAATGACATTGGAAAGCATCCGGTTTATAGCATGTGAAGACCTACAAATACGAACTTCAACAATATCTGTATACCATAGTGAACTGCAAATCATGGTGTGTTTGGGCGGTTACTGAAAGCCATAAGTGGCTAGTAATACATGTACTCGGAAACACAAAGTGTTAGCCCAATTTTCAGGGCTAAATCGACAAACAGCATGCTCTCAAGATGCTCCAAGGGATGTGCTCGTGGGTTGACTTGAACAAGGTTCAGATGGAGCACCATGATCGAGACTGATCAACAGGCAGTGGTGGTAACGAATGTCAATGCACCGCGGGTTGATTCTTTGTCGCTTAGTGACACGATTTTTTGACATGCAGGGCATGAGTATTGTCCTATGAAGCAAAGGCTTCATTTTGCTAGGACATGGCTCCTAGGCGGGTTGTCTAATCAGATAACGATGGGACCCACCTATTGTTGGCAAGCGGGCTTCGACAAGTTTTCTACGCCATCACGAGAGCAGAGCTTCGTCTACAAATCCTCCGGATTACAATAATCCAACCAATCAGGTACAAGGTACATATTTTGCACGAATTCTTTCTTTTTGTTTTTCAATGCATACTACAATTCGACATGGTCGATTATTTGTGAATGCTCGACATGGTTAACTTTCTTTTGCAATGCCCTTGTCAATTGAAAAGAGTATGTTTGCTATGTGCACCAGAACTACATGAGTACTTATGTGAAGCAAGGCTTCCCTTTTGGGTATTTGGCATTGTGATTTTCTCAGTTTGGAATATGCTCTTAGCATACAAACTGGGAGAACTTTCCAGAAAGTTGCAGGTTTTTACATCCCATACGGGTGTATATGATACATACGCTAACTCACTCCAGGAGTACATATGGCTATGAGTCGAATTTCATCAAACTACCAGAAACCGCGCCACAAGTGGGCGATAAGGTTAGTCCATTTCAAGTTATGTTTGTTCTTGTCTATGTTTTACTTTTCATTTTGGAATCGATCTCTCTGTTCTGCAAAGAAAAGTGCTTGGATAGACTCCATAAGAAGTTGTTGTACAAAGCAAAGTGCTTGGGTAGACTCCATGTGAAGCACGGATTCTCTTATGTGCCAATGTAATATCAATTGAGTTCTTCAAATCAGTGGTAATGGCACACATCTTTGGCACTATGTGGATATAAGCTCATAGTTTACACAACGGTGCACTGTGATGTATCCATGCGAGTGTCCTCGTGCCAGGCACGTATAGCACATGCTTACATGGTTGAGATTGTCCTTGAAGCAAGGGCTTCTTATTCTATATTTTTGGTTGGTATGCATGGCATACTAGTCTGATGGCAGTACAAACCCATCCTTGCATACGCTTCCGCTATAGCACTAGCTACTCTGTTAAGGACGAGCTCAGTTATTGATGTTTTAAAACATTTTGTGTGTATGAGTATTCAGAGGCAAAGTGCCATCCATATGCACCTTGTTACAATCACGATCACATATACAGTAAGTGAATCAAGATGTGGTCTCTGGTACCTCTCTCTCCGAGAGCGTGGTACAAGTACATTGTTGTACGCTTATATGATAAGCTGAGAAACTGACATGGTCTGCACTAGATCATGTGCAAGGGGCATACAACACATTCACATAAGAGATTTTCATTAGCCCAGAATTCCTCTCTCTCTCTCTCTCTCTCTCTCTCTCTCTCTCTCTCTCTCCCCCCCCTTCCTCATTCTCTACGAGAAAGGTACAACTAGGCATAATTTTTCTCAACTCTTACTATGTCGATATGGTAATAGGACGGGCTAATAGCCATCTATTTTTGAAGGGCTAAGAGCCACCTATTTTGCAATGGCTAAGCGCCATTTGTTTTGTAATCCATCCGTGATCGAACAAATCTATTCAATTGAGTACCCATTGATTTTAAAGGTCAAGCAAGTTTCTTGCCATTACTAATTTATTGGGTCTTATTTTAGCACTACACACTTTGAGTGTGTAGATCAAGTTGAGTTTTGCAAGTCTCAAACTTGGCAATGCGTCTCTCTACCAAGGTGTATAGATGAAGCAAGCAATTCAAGACAACACGGCTATTCACAAAACCCCTAGATTATGGAATTTTGGGTCTAGATAATATCCCCTTGTGAATACTATTCCACCTTGAATGGATCTTCTATTTTATCTATAGCACTACGAGTGTCTATACAAATACATACAGTTTTGGGATAAGACTCAACTGTTTTGGGATAAGACTCAACTCGTGCTTACTACATCACTTATTAAAGTGTCACAAGCTGCCACGGGGTAGTGGACACATTTCAACATCCAAAGGAGTGTAATGCCATGGGTAAACCCAAGAGGGGTTACAGACATAGGCCAAGGGCTAGTTGAGGAGTTTTCGTGCAAACTTTAACCAAGGGTTTTGACAATGTTAATTTTAACCAAGGGGTCTGGATTGCAAGGGCAACACCCAAGGTTACGGGTGCAATATTACTTGCATTTCACTAATTTTCAATTAGTATTCCTCGGCGTTTGCAGGTGGGAAATTTGGGCAGGGTGTGCAAACTATGTTATCCTCCATTTTTGCTCTTAAGCGAGGTGGCAAGGTCATGTAAGAGCCAAGAAATTTGGGTTGTAGTGTCCAAAATAAGTTTCTGCATTATGCAGTTATAGACACACTTGTAGGGTTTATTTGGCACATGTTGTCACATGGGATGCAACATGGTCTAAGAACTCAAGGAGTTCGGTTTAGCCAATGTGGAGCAAGGCTAATGAGGGTCCCTCTCACTCCCGTTGTAGAGTGTTTGTTGTTACCTCCACGTACAAGTACATCTCGTACTTGAAGGATGTTCTTTTTTTAGAAACCCTTACATGAGACATATTCCACATGTGGAGGATACGAGTCTCTGGGGGACTGACACTGGCACCAACCATTTAGATTTTGTGTCACGACAAAGTCCCTAGGTGCCGGTCAAATCTATTTTCTAGACCATTTTTTCAACACGACGTATCAAGAGCAATTTTGGTGGCCAAAAATTGTCGGATACTTAGAATGACTTGTTAAGGTACAAGTGCAGCTAAACAACATTACAAATGGTTGTTTATGCATATAGCAAGGCTATGAGTTGTTAATGAAAAGGTTTCATGTTTGTACCTAGAAGTGATTACTGTTTCACCTTCTATTATGGTACAAACGTTTCAACAAGACTTACAAATGATTGCAGCTGATAGTATTTAGTTTCTTTTCAAAACTATTTACACTCCTTCTTAATGTGTGCTAGGAGCATCACATTCGCCATAAGTATTGGCAAGTATGATCATGGATGTACAGGTACAAATCTGTTTTTGCTAAATGCATGCACGCTGTGTTATGGGCCCTGGTGTTTAGCAAACGTTGATTTGGAGCGGCATGCATATTCATCACATTAGTTGCTTATGAAGCATTTTTGCACTCTAAGTGCAGTATCTCTATGAGATTTCTTTTGGGGTCTACCAATCACCAATAGAGGTCATGGCTTGGTTTGGGTGCTTGTGGATTTTTCAGGTTAACCAAGATGGTTATTCTGGACATTTTTGTTTGCTCAGCAATGTTGTATGATATGGTGATCCCCGTTTACCAGTCTGACTGGGAAGATTGTTTCTAAACCGTGGGAAAAAACACCTCAGCACTGTCAGTTATCCAAGGGGATAGGTAGATTACAAAGGATAATCTGGTGCTAAAGGATATACAAAGTGCGTACATTAGCACCAAGCAATCCAATTAATAAGCATTTATTGCTCTACTTGGAGTTTGCTTACCATAAGTTAAAGCATGTTTGTGACTACGTTTAGTCTCTTCATGTATAAGTCAGGTTCTCAACCTGGAACACCAGCTATGGTGGGTTGTTTACTGATGAAATTTGAGAACAAATCAAGGACTTACACTTGGCTGATGAGTTATGTCAGCAAATTACTTTCATGAAAAGTGAAACAAGGTACTCTTTTGGGTACATCTTAGGTGTGATTACTTGTTTAGCATGCTCATGTGCGTTCTAAATGAAGTCTACACACTATGATTGGATAAGAACCTGTAACATAAGGTAGTTACAAATGGACAACAATGTGGAAAAATCAAGATGTTGCTCTTGGTTTCATTGAACCTCCTACTAAACCGTGTTTCGATCAAGCAAATAGCTGGATCCATGAAGGCTGCCACTGTGGAAAACATTAGTGTATCATCACTCTTGTTTTTGAGGACAAAACTGCTTCTCCAAGGGGGGAGTTATGTCAGGGCAAGGGTAGCAAGCCAAGGGCCAGGGACTTAGTGGCTCAGTGTGGCTAGGAGCCGAGGGCTAGACATAAGTTAAGGGGTCCTACTTGCAAGGGCTAGGGGGTATAAGTAGGAAGGTTGGGAGGAGAACTGGAATTGGAGCTGATCTCTTGAGATAGCTAATTCCAATGTTAGAAGATTTCAGCTACTGATGATGTGTTAGTTTAGACAGTCGACTGGATAGAGAATCAGAAACTAAACTGGAATTTATCTACTGGAATGAGAATCAAACTATGTACTGAAAATAATAATCAGATTTAGATTCAGAGTACTGGATACAGAGTAAGTGTGACTGGAATATCTGTCGTGATTGGAATTACAGATGAAAGAGTACAATAAGTATGATGTGATTTACAGATAGAGTATAGCCGACAACAACTGCCAATGATTGACAACTCAAGTACAAATGCCGCCAAAATGCTGATCCGACTATGCTCAAGATTATGCTAACCCAAATGCCAGCCCGATTACAATGTAATGGGCCCTATTTATATACCTTGGGTTTACCATGGTAATTACCGGAGTAATTACTGACGAATTCACTGCTCGTCTCATAAGAGAACGTTCCCACTTAGTGAAGCTGTCTCAGCCGTCTACATCCTTCCCTCCTTTCTTGAATTTGGCAGGATTCCAAAATTTCTGAAAAAATTCCCTTGTCTGATTCTGATTTGAGACTGAAAAATCCACCGTCTGGTTATGATGTTGGGGATTGGACTTGACCAATGATAGAATGGCCATACAAAGACCAAGATAGAGCTCTCATCGTCTACACAAACTGATATCAACCTTCCAGCTGAGGAAGAAAAGTCACCACTGAATTCTGAGATGGAACTACCCAGTATCCTTCCATTGAACCAGCTTCCGTTTGCCCTTTGACCTGGATGGCGTCTAAGAAGTCCCAGTACCAACATTCTCCTTCTGAATGAGTCGATAAATGGCATCCTTCTCAAGCTGATCCCGCCTTTCTGTGGTCATCTCTACTTCATAAGGCATGAGGGAATGATAGGTTTTGGTGTCAGTATCATAAAGCGTGCGTCTGCCTTTGGTGATCCTGGTTCTGGCGAGCTTGTGACAATGCGAAGCAGTATGGATCCATCCTTCTGGAAGAGGGTGATTAGTTTTGACCCGAGCTTTGAAAAGAATCTCAGCCATCTCCCTATACTGTGGTGCCAGGCCTGCCTTAGCTGCAATATCCTTTTCAGGAAATTTAGAAGATTCGACAGTAAGTTGCACCAGCTGATTAGTGATCTTGGTGAGGCCCCTGATCTCAAATCTTCCACTGTCCCATACATATCTGGATCCTCTGCATCTCTTCTTTCAGCACATGAATATCATTGAGTTGGAGAGCATCATTGAACAATGTTTGCCAAGTTTTCCATTCCACAGTCGATTGCTCATACCAATCCTGGAGCTCATCAATAATCTTGAAGTATGTAAGGCGATCAACTGGTTCTGGATGTTGAGGATAAAGTGATGGAAAAAATCTTGGCAGCTCCGTCTCTCTTGCTGGAAAGGCATACAAGAGAACTAGAGAATCAGACACGAATTCTAAAAAATTGAGAACAGCTTGGTTCTCTTGCTGCATCATCTTTCTGGTGATTCTCACTAGCTGAAACAATTTGCAGAGAGCAGTTGCATGTTCTCCGACTGACATTCTAGTATGAGGTCCTTTACTAGTGGCTGTCTGATCCTCAAGAATGGCCCTTACTCTCTGATCCAAGACTCCTCTGGCAATTTGCATCTGCACCAAAACCTCCTTTAACTGCTCCCTAACATCCTTCATACATTTGTAAGTTGGTTTGTTTCCCAGTAGAAGTTCTAATTCAAGAGCGAGAGAGCGACAATCTGCAGTAGATTGTCTTTGCAAATGTGGGTTGGTCACTCTCTCTTCAGCAGTGATTATCCATTCAGGAACCCTTTTCAGCAGCTGGACTATGCTGGGATGCGCAGGTAAACGGCAAGTTTCTTGATTATGAAAAGCCATTGATTTCCAATGCTCCACCATTTCCCTGGTCCCGACATACAGCCTTTGAAACTGTTCCAAATTAGACAGGAGATCATCATCCTCCAGATATTGTCTGGTTATAGAAGCCTGATGATGTCTCAATTGCCTGTTCAAGGTGATAAGCTGTAAGGAATGCTGTTGATCAGCCACTGGTCCCTCATCTCTAACTTTTCTTTTCCCTTTAACCTCCCTACTGAGCTGGGATCAATTTGTTGGCTGATTCCCAGTATGACTGGGATGTTGTTCTTCTATCTGCTGATTACCCGACTGCTGCCCTTCATTCTGGCCTTCATGCTGGCCTGGCTGTGGCTGACCTCCGTCAGTTGGCCCTATGCCACCAGTACCAGGTCCTGGAGGTGGAGATGGAGGTGGGGCATCATCATCATCATTAGTATGCCCTTGTTCTTGGTCATCCTCCTCCTTATCAGCTCCTTCGTCCTTATCTTCTTCTTCCTTACCTTCTTCTGCTTCATTCAGGGAATTTTGATGCTCAATATAATCCAGTATTTCTTGATTCATCAGAGCATTATTATACTCAGCCACTTTGTCCTGCAAATCACTTTGCATAGTCTCCATCAAAGACTTCAAATTTTCCAGATCAAAGACAGCATTGCCTGCTGGGTTTAAAATTTCAGCCAGGCTCTTATAAATGTATCTGTCAGTGAGGAAAGCCTTCAGAGCGGTATGGCAAATAAACAAGGAGTTGAAGTCAACTCTCTTCATTTTCAGCATCGTTTCAGCCCGTTTTGCAGCTCTCAGCGCTTCATTCCTTTGTTCCCTCACAATCTGCATATCCGACTCAGCCTTCACTAACTTGCTTTTTAAGAGCCCAATAGCCCTATATGAATGAGCTTCAAGTAGTCGATGGTGCAGATTTTGCTCATCTCTTGTTGTCTTCAGGTTCTGAATCTGGTCTTCAACGTCCTTCAAGTCAGCTTTAGCCTTTTTCAGTTCATCTTCTGACCCTGCTGCATTTAACATTTGTCCCATGCAGTGGACAATAGTATTCCAAGAAGACTGAATGAGGACTGAGCATCCGTCCTTTACTGTAGATGGGTCAGAATCAATAGGCTCATATACTGTCACTGGAGCCATATAGGGTAAGGCTACATAATCAGCTTTCTGTATAAGAGATGCCCTTTCAATGGATGGGTCTGCATCTGCTGCAACCTATCCTTCTTTACCAGGTGCAAAGCCTCTTCATTATTTGAAATAGAGACACCACCCAGTAAGGTTGGAGAAGCTGGACCTTTGCCTTTGTCCACATCCGACTGCTCTGCTACCTTCTCAGAAGTCGACGCCTTTGCCTAATCTTGGCCAATACATTTTGAGCAGGTTGTTTATCGGTTTGGCTCACTATCGCCTTTTCAGTATTCATAGTTTTGACGTGACTCTCTATCTGCTTCAGAAAAGCACTGCTCTTCGTCAGTGTCATTTTTGGTTTCTTTGAACTACCAGCCTGATCTTCAGTGGCTTTCCTTTTCAGACCAGTTGGAGTAGTTTGACTGCCCGTGGCTTCGTCATCTGAGGACATATCAATATTCTTCGGCTCTGAAACTGGCTTCTCACTCCAAGCCGATTTTACATGGCCATGAGCATCTGGAGCAGTGGCCCAATACAAAAATTGCCAAACATACCAAGCTGTTAAAACACTCTGGGATTTCAACTTAGCAGTTTGCTGAAGCATGTTGTGTGACAGGATTTGACAAAGGTTGATAGAGACCTTTGAATCCAATGTCTTGGCCAACAACATAGCAAAGACTTTCTCAGATACATATGTTGGATTATTTTTAAGGCTTACTGCTTCGGCCACAAACCTGTAAAGCAGTAGAAGCTTCCAGTCTCGCTACTGGAATCCCTTGACCACTGGCCTTGCACTTGCGCTTAACCGCTTCATCCTCCTTTAGGACTATACTTATCTGCAGTGGGGTCGCCATAGACGGCTTGGGCTCATTGGGCATCCGGAATGCAAAAGCTATGTCTTTCGGTGTAGCCGACACCTTCTTACCATACACTATGGCACTGCCATCTTCAGCATCGAAAGAATTGAGTACCTGCTTTATGATGTCTGCGTCGAAAGCTATTTCTGTGGCTTGCAGAATGATTCGTAGATCCCATAATTACAGCAAAGCCATAGCTTGGTCGGTGAATACATAACGCTGAATATTGCTGTAAGGAATGATGGGAAGACTTGCCTTCGCAGCAGTGATGATGGCTTGGGTTTCCTCAAGAGACTCCTGCATCTTGTTTGAGCGCTTCTTCTTATCCATACACTGTGAAGACGACGAAACAGGCGAAGGAGAAGAAGACTTACTTGATGCGTCAAAGCCGTACCCAGGTGTCGCTGGCAAAGCTAGTCGACAGTCAACTGTCTCCTCAGAAGAGGAGGTCTGCGGCTGTAGCGAAGATACTTCAGAGCTTGGCGATGGAAAATGAATAACGGGAGGAAATGGTCGCGCAGGGGATTTGTGAGGAAAAATGCCGACTCTCCTGACTGTTATACGTGTTTGCACCATAAAAGCTCCACCACTCGCGCTCCTAGACTTGTGTGCGTCACTGCTGTCATGGCAGACATGTATTGGACAAGACTTCTACCCATTCTCGAAATGATTACTACTGGCGTACCATCTGATTGTTGGGCGCTTAAAATATGAAAAGTGTGTTCCCACTGATACTGGACTGGTTTCCAGTCTGGTTTGATCACACTGGTACTGATTCTAAGATCAGTCGGATTTGGTTCTACTGGTACTGGTTCTGAAATTGGAACTGGTTGCACATGAAAAAGCCCAAAAATATCCGATTCTGGTATCTCTTGATCTGCAGTTCCCAATTCCCTAGTACCTTGTTCTTGCCCAGACTCTCTAGCTTCTTAATAGTAAAGCTTGATCTTTGCACCATTCTATACTCCTGGCAACAATAATCCAGATAAATCTTTCAGTCTTACTGTACCATTGGAGAAGACCCAGTCTACCTCAAATGGTCCTGCCCAGGCAATCTTCAGGTTTGGCTTCTTCGAACCTAGTCTAGACTGATAGAGAAGCACCAAATCTCCTTTCTGAAATTACCGAACCTTAATTCGGCGATCATGCCAGTGCTTCCTTCGTTGTTGAACAATTTCTTGTTGCAGCATAGCCCGTTGCCTGAGTTCATCTAACTGCATAAGTTCATCTAGGCACTTTTTCAGATTGTGGTTGAAGTCCAAGCCATACTTCACAGCCATTCTCAGACTTGGGATAACAAACTCCATAGGAACCACAACTTCAATGCCATACACCATTCTAAATGGTGTCAACCCAGTAGTGACCTTGTAAGCTGTCCTATACGCCCATAGAGCAGTCTGGAGTTTCAAATCCCACTGCTCTGGTTTCTTCTGCACAACCTTAGTGAGAATCGTCTTGATTGTCTTGTTACTACTTTCAGCCTGCCCATTGCTCTGGGATAGTAAGGAGTAGATTTCTGATGCTTGACTGAAAGCATATCCAATAGAATTTTCATAGTGTCATTGATAAAATGTGTTCCTTGGTCTAACACAATCTCTACCGGACATCCATATCGGGAGACAATATTCTCAAATAGAAACCTTGCAGCTGACTTGGCTGTGTTGTTAGGAAGAGCTTTAGCTTCAACACACTTAGTGACATAACAAGTAGCCATTACTATGTACTTGTTCTTCCTGGGGGTAACCTTCTTAAAGGTCCCATAAAATCTAATCCCCATTTCATGAACACGCCTAGTGGTTGTACTGGCGTTAAAGGAGTCATATCTGCAGCTATTGGTCGACCCATTCTTTGGCATATGTCACAAGTTTTACAAAAACTTCTAACATCAACAATTAGTGTTTGCCACCACAGACCATCTTGCAGAATCTTCTTGTAGGTAACTTCATTGGAAAAATGTCCGCCTGATTTGCCATTATGTGCTTCTGAAATAACTTGCATTCTCCCTTCCATAGGCACACAACACCGAAGTATACCATCAACACCCAGTCGATAGAGTGACCCTCCGATGATAGTAAACTTCAAGCTTTTGATGACCAAAGCTTTCTTCTGAATCTGCTTCCAATCCTCTGGAAAAGCACCTTGAGAAAGAAACTGATAAACATCATACCATTCAGGATCAACTGATTCTCCTGCCTCTAGCTGGAATAAGTCAGTGTCCACTGGTTCATCTCGCAAGGGTAATTCTGAATAACCTTTCGTACTCCTTCACAAAAAATCAGCTCCACAGTGATTCTTGCGAGGCTTATGAAAAATTTTGAATTCAAACTCCATTAGGAACATCATCCACCGTATCAGCCTGCCTTGAATAATGACTTTATTAATAAAAAACAGAACAGCTTGATGGTCCACATAAAAATGGAACAACTTCCCTAACAAGTAATGCTTGAACTTTGTAGCACTGAAAACCATTCCAAGGGCTTCTGGCTCAGTAGTTGTATATCCTTGTTCAGCCTGATTGAATCTGCGAGACTGGCAAAATAAACCGGATAATCAATCCTCCCGTCTGGCTGAGCCAATATCGCCCCCATTGCCAATCCCGAAGCGTCTACATGTACATGGAAAATAACATCCCAGTTTGGTTGTCTAAGGACTGGTTTACTGATACTGGCCTTTTTCAGATTCTGAAAGCTCTCCTCACATTCAGCAGTCCAATTGAACTTACTGATCTTCTTTGTAAGCTCATATAATGGTACTGCTTGAGAAGCAAACTTGTGTACAAACCTCCTATAGAAGTTAACATAACCCGGGAAAGAGCTCAACTCTGAAGCATTTCTGGGTGCTTTAGCTTGCTGAACACATTGAATTTTATCGTTGGGCCATTTCTATTCCATTTCGGGAAACTACATGTCCCAGTAGCTGTCCCTTCCAGACTAGGAAAACGGATTTAAATGGATTTAAACAAATCCGCTTCTCCTGACAGCGTTTGAAAACCATTTCTAGGAATAGTAGGTGTTGTTCCTCATCTGAATATACAGTAAAGTCATCCATAAAAATAGCGAGGAACCGATGAAGGAATTCATTAAACATTTCCATCATACACCACTGAAAGGTAGCTGGTGCATTGCACAGGCCGAAAGGTATCACCAGATACATGAAAGCTCCCCACTCGGTGATGAAAGTGGTCTTCGCTCTATCTTCAGGAGTGATCTGTAACTGGTTGTAGCCACTGTAACCATCCATAAAGCTATACATTTCATATCTTGCGATCTCATCAAGAAACATGTCAGTAAAAGGCAATGGAAATGGATCTTTGATAGTTTGAGCATTGAGTTTCCTATAGTTGACACAAACTCTCAATTTCCTATTTTTCTTGGGAACTACGACTATGGGAAATAGCCAATCGCTACTGGCCACCTCTGTGATGAACCCAGCCTTGAGAAGATTATCAATCTCCTCTTTGACCTTCTTAGCATAGTTGGGGTTCATTCGGTATCTTTGCAGTCGTACTGGCCTAGCATCTCGATTCAACGGTATCTGGTGCTGACATACTTCAGGATCCACCCCCTTCAGGTCTGTGTGTTCCCAAGCAAATACGTCTTTGTAGTTCTGGAACATCCTGCGTGACTTTTCCTTCATTACCGGGTTGAGATGCTTGTTGACCTTGATCATCCTAGGACTATCCTCCGAGCCTAGGTTCCATTCTCCACTTCTTGGTCGTCTGGAAGCAACCAATTAGGCCCGCCTCCTTTTTGTTTGGTTGATTCCTCAGCATAATCCCAGGATGGCTCATTCAGTTCCGAATCAGCATTCTGATCCACTGTGTGTTCTTCAGAATGTACTGGCTCCTCTACCATACCAGTATCCGCTGATTCCACCAACCTCCCAGTTAACCGAACTGTTCGTTCCCCTGTGTTGATTTCAGTAAACTGATCTAGGAATTGCTTTTTCTGCTTGTCGGCCTGCTCTTTATTCAATAGAGTTGCATTCAAGTCAATCTCTACTAAAGGGAATATGTTCAGGGCTGCTAACATTCGTTCAGTCTTCTTGGCTTTGTACTTCTGGCATAACTCCTTTGGCCTCAGCTCTTTTCTCTAGCTCCTAGTATTGTTCGTCTAGATCTGAATTCTACCGCTGGCCCCTTCTATGGTTAAGGTTTGATTTGTATAGTCATGAACAACATGTGCCGTGCTCAACCATGGGCACCCTAGCAACATCCCATATGCCCCTTGCACATCCAGAACTAAGAAGCTGGTTTTAAATTTTTCCCTGCCTACTCTTATCTGCATATTCTTAATCATGCCCGTAGCTCGTACCACTTTGTGATCTACCATTCGCACTTTAAATGGTGTTGGCTTTAGATTCGTGATACCCATTCTCTGCTGGAGATGAACTCCCATTATATTAACTCCTGCTCCTCCATCCAAGATAACACTTGAAAGAGGTTCCCATTGCTTCCTAACCTTGTAGTCCACCTGAATGAGCAAAACTTCATCATCTCGGATGGCCGTCAGGTCCACTGTTTTGGCCTCCGCTTCAGCTTTCTTGCGCTGTTTGATGAAGTTTGCCACTTCAGGCAAGGTTTTTCTGATATCTTCCAGCTCCACAGTCAACTTCTGAATTTTATCACAAATTTTAACATGGATTTCTTCTTTCTCTTGGTCAGATTGATTGTCAGAGCTCGAAGAACTGGTTGTATCTTCACACTGCCATTCCTCTCTTGTAGTGCTTCCAATCATTCCATCAACTCTCAGTTCATCAGCCATTCCTTGTACCGCAGCCAGCATGGTCTCAGGTATGCCCGATATTGAATGATATTTCTCAGTTGATTGGGCTGGTATCTTCTGAATGACTCGGGCTTCAGAACTTTCTGGTTGCTCTGGCAGCTTCTTGGCTAAATCCTCCGTGATTTTAGCCGCTAGTTCTCTCTGCTCTTGCCATTCATCTACCACCTTCTCTTTACGCTTGG
The DNA here is from genome assembly GCF_014529385.1 of Adiantum capillus-veneris. Lineage (NCBI taxonomy): Eukaryota > Viridiplantae > Streptophyta > Polypodiopsida > Polypodiales > Pteridaceae > Adiantum > Adiantum capillus-veneris. The sequence continues at coordinate 63,134,144 of NC_140941.1, forward strand.
TCTTCCAAATTTCCCTTTGTTGAGCCCACTTGCTGCTGTTATTAGTGACTGGTGTTTTTGAAGTATCTGGAATTTTTTCAATTACTACACCCTTGCTTCTTGTGACTACCCGTACTGGGACTGGCTCTGGTGCCTTAGCCTCAGTAGCAGTAGTTGCAGGTGCATCTGGGCATTGGGCTGCAAAATGGCCATACTTCCCACAAGTGTAACAATTCATACTCCAAATCTTGAAGTTGCCACGCCCTCTGCCTCGGCCCATACCTGTTTGGAATCGGCCACGTCCTTGACCAGTACCACTGGTACCTGGTCTCTCCTCTTGAGATACTTTGGCGGGTTCTACTTTCACTGGTTCAGTATAGGCTACCACTGACAAGTCTTTGCCCTTCTTAAAGTGATGAATCCTGAGACCACAATTGTTCCATAAATGACCAAAATCCTTACAGTAAGTACATTGTGGGCACTCGTTGGAGATATGGTCCTTGGATTTGCATTTCGAACACCAAGTCTCCATCTTCAGAACTGGCTGTCTGGTGTGGCTAATCTCGGCAATCTGTCTAGCCATTTCTTCAATCTTCTTGGTCCAAGATCCCTTCTTTGACTTCTCCTTGGAACGTTCATTAGAGCTGCTTTCAGAGCTGCTGGACACCTCACTGGAATCAGAACTCTCAGTAGCAGATCTATTGCTACTAGATCTTCTCTTTTTGTGACTCTTTTTCTTCTTCGCCTGTTGTTTCAGCTTCAGTGCTCGTTGTACCAGATCATTGAATTTCTTGGTAGGAGCTGGTACCTCCTGCTCCCTAAGCTTTTTGCTTCTGAAACCATTCAGAAACCATGCCCACAACCTCTTCTCAGATGGCGGTTCCTGTAACTGCCTGGTTAGCTCTTAATTTTTTCCACATAACTTCGGACTGATAGATTCTGCTGCTTAATCTTATCCAGTTCACATAGGATATCTTCATCACCTCTGTTGTCGGAATACTCCAGTCTGAAGGATTTAAGCAATTTGTTGTAAGATCTGAGTTGACAGGCGGGGTAATGGTAATACCACTTTCTCGCTGCCTCTTTCAAGGTTTGCGGAAAGTATTCCCCCAATCATCTGCATCAATATTTTTTAGTTCAACATACTGCTCAAAAGCTTGTATGTGAACGTCTGGATCATCCTTCTTACCTCCCTTGAATATTGGAAAAGAAATTTTCAGAGAAGATGAGTAATCATTCCGATTACCACTGATTTTGCCGCTTCTCTTCTTAGATTCAGAACGGTGCTTGGAAGTCTTCTTGCAATTGTCAGTGTCTGCATCCCAGTCAATGTCTGTTTCTATCTCTCTGTCAGTGTTCTCTTTGGCCTAGGGCTAGAAGTGCGGTGACTGCCTTTACTTCCCTTAGTACCCTCATCCCCCTGCCGGGACCGAGAACTCTTGGCTTTTCGTGCTTCCCTTTCTGCCCGTCTGCGTCAAGAATGACTGGACTGCTGTGAGTCCTGTGTCTCATCAGCCTGACTATGCTCCTCCTAAGCCTCAGTGTCAGTCACCTTCTCTTGCTTAGGGTCAGATTCTCTTCCCGACTCCTCAAGAATAGGATCAACACGGATGGTGGATTTCCGGCCACGACTGGATTTGGGTGCCATTGCTGAAAACTTCCAACTGGGAGAATAGTATTTCAGTCAACGAGCTTCAGCTCGAGCCACCGTGATCGCCAAAATGGAATTGGAGCTGATCTCTTGAGATAGCTAATTCCAGTGTTAGAAGATTTCGGCTACTGATGATGTGTTAGTTTAGATAGTCGACTGGACAGAGAATCAGAAACTGAACTAGAATTTATCTACTGGAATGAGAATCAGACTATGTACTGAGAATAATATTCAGATTCAGATTCAGAGTACTGGATACAGTGTAAGTGTGACTGGAATATTTGCCGTGATTGGAATTAAAGATGAAAGAGTATAGTAAGTATGATGTGATTTACGGATAGAGTATAGCCGACAACAACTACCAACGATTGACAACTCAAGTACAAATGCCGCCAAAATGCTAATCCGACTATGCTCAAGATTATGCTAACCCAAATGCCAACCCGATTCCAATGTAATGGGCCCTATTTATATACCTTGGGTTTACCATGGTAATTACTGGAGTAATTAGTGACGAATTCACTACCCGTCTCATAAGAGAACGTTCCCACTTAGTGAAGCTGTCTCAGCCGTCTACAAGAACGTTATGCCAGTCCATCCTTTGGCCTTTCATCCCCCCTCCTTTGTCTATCTAACTTCTCTTCGCATCCTTTCCTCCTCTCTAACTCGCTTCTCTCTACGCTTTGTGGTCCTTGGCAAATCCTGTTGAGCCAGCAGAGGAAGTGTTGAGCCAGCAGAGGATCACACCCACATTTTTGCTCACACCCATCATTTTGTAACCATTGATTGTAATAAATGTCTTTCCGACATTAATTTTGATTTGAGCCATTCATTAAGTAACGGGACTCAATTGAGTTTCCAGCTTGTAATCCCGAAGTAATTTCACCTGTTGATGTAAATAATTAGAGATGTTCTCACCTCCAAGGCTGAGGTATATAAGCCAAAGTTTTGCAACCTAAGAGGAGTCAATTAATCAAAGTGAGTTTTTGAGCGCCGTGACTGTGTCTGAGAGAGAGAGAGAGAGAGAGAGAGAGAGAGAGAGAGAGAGAGAGAGAGAGAGAGAGAGAGAGAGAGAGAGAGAGAGAGAGAGAGAGAGTCTTATCTTCTTGCTACGCGAGCTACGGGGCCGCCATTGGAGAAGCGACACCGCCATTGTGTTAGCAACGGTGAGAGCTACGCACATATACCAAGAGTGCGCGCTATCGGCTTCTACGTGTGGTAAGTTCCTACGAGCTTCGGTGTGAGTTTTCTTCCAACTCGTGTGTCGGAATAGAGCGTGCAGCATATCTATAGAACCACAACGAGTAGAGCTACACATTAGTACCATCGGGGTCAAGTTTCGGTCACCTGTATTTTTCGGCCTGTCTTCATACGCGTTTACCGCACGGAGTGGTTATAGGTTGATTTTGCAGTTCAAGTCTTTAGGGTGTTGTTCTTACCTAGTGTATAGACTTCCCCTTGAGTTTGAGATCGATTCAATGATTCTAGATCCTGTTTCGTATAGCATTCGTTCGTAGTACGGATTTCAGTCACTTGCGTATTTTAGAACTTAGATTTGATTTCCTTAGTAGTGATTGTCATTAGAAGGTCGAGTAGGTGATTTGACACCCACCTAGTTGTTTCCATGCGCCTGCGGGTCAAGCTCCATCCTCGTCTGACAAATTCTGTTGTTGGTTGAGTTCTCGCTATTTAGCTTCCGCTAGCGGCGTAACCGCCTTAACATTTGGCGCCGCTGCCGGGGACGAGAGCCCTAAGTAGGTGACCTTAGACTAATCCACGAGGTGAGTCGTATAAACTACTTTGTATACTTTAGTTAGAAAAGATCTAGGAGTGGTGGACTCCGAAGATCTCGAGAGATACTAGGAAGTGGGGTATTCCTGGGTCTTCCGTGTTGACAGTATTTTTAGTTTAGCTTAGATTTGTTTGTTGTTTTGTTGGTGTTGAGTAGTTGTTGATAGAAGAAGAATTTGCTAGTCCGTGAGTGACAGTGGATATCTTTAAAGTCACAATTACCAAACCCATTTTATGATTAGGAATAGCTTAGGTAGGACTTCATTTGATCCTGATCTAGAGCTAGTAATCATTGGAGTATTTGCTTGATATGGTTGATTGCATGTTAGATCACTAAACCGTCGAGTTAGTAGTGAAACTTGCAATAAACAAAAGTCAGAGAAATTTTCTGTGTATCTGGGAGTTGCTGAGCACTTGAGAAAGCTTTAGGAAGGATTCTGTGCCAAAAAATTGGAAATCTGCAACTTTAGACATCATACGCGTATGATGTCTAAATGACCAAACAGAGACCAAAACAGAAATTTTGACTTTACCAGAGTGTTCAAAAGGGGGGTTATACCCTAATTTCAACTTAAAACAAGAGCATTAACACTCAAAGAAACCCGAAAAGACAAGTCGGAGTCCAAGAAACGCAAAGAATAGGAAATTTTGGATTCAAATCTTGTTTTTACATTCAAACCTGACAAAAACACTTGAAACTCAATTATAAACATTGGAGAAGTCTTAAAACCAAGAATAGTCAAAATCTGTGAAAAAAGACATCATACGCGTATAATGTCTTTTGGCACATCCACTGCTTATTTTTGATATCTGACCTGACAAGATTGTTACAGGCACTGTAGGAAGCATAAATATCAGGTTTGGACCCAAATTGATGAAAAAGACATCATACGCGTATAATGTCTTTGACCTAATTTTGGACATATTTTGATACTTTGCTAACACAGATCCATTGTAATAGCTGTCTAGAGGTTATATTTCAAGTTTCATCCCATTTGGATCACAATTGACCCAAAAAACAAGTCAAAAGCGGAAAATTGCCAAGAAAAGCCTAAATTAGCCATAACTTGCTCAAATAGAGTTCAAACTGAATTTTGTGAGTGAACAGAGCATAAAGGGGCCACTGAGAGTGAGCATAACCAAAATAGTCAAAATCTGTGAAAAAAGACATCATACGCGTATAATGTCTTTTTCAGCATAACTGCGACAAAATTCTCACTTGATGAAACAGAAGTTGTCCAACTGACAAGATTAAACAATTGACCAAGTATCAGTCAGTTTGGATCAATTCTGACCACAAAAACTTGGGAAAAACAAATTGCCGAGACGGAAAAGTTACAGTCCTTTAGGGGAATTGATGAATTTGAGATCGGGCAGGAATCTCCGGAATAATCAACCAAAACAAGGGGAACCAGCAAGTGTCATATCAACCGAGGGAAGTGTAAACCAAAGTTGGGTGCAACCATTAGAGCCGATCTTTGAAGGAAGTGTTTCTGATACTTCTTCGGAGAGGTCTTACGAGATTTTCACCGAACACTCGAACAGGAACAACAGAGAAAATATGGCAGCAGGATCATCAAACCCTTCCGCCACCATGAAGCTATTGTTCATAAAATACCAGTACGACAATGAGCAAGGTGCCAAGATCTACAAAGATGGAATGGACTGCTATTGTGTAAAGATAAAAGAAAGACCTAGTGAGTTCAAGGACTTAGTGCCTGTGAGCTTTAGCGGAGATAGATATCTAGATGACGAGGGTACCATGTACTTGGTAGTCCTAAACCCTAACATTGTGGACAAGTGGGGATTGATGGGCACCAAAGCCAAAATAGATGAAGAACTCGAGGAGAAAGCACCAATAATGAACTTCCCTAATGCGAGGTTAAGAAGAGAGAATGAAACTACAAGGATCAACACTGATAACATCTATGTGGGGCTATACAAATATAATAATGGGGAGCAAGATCTCTATTATAGATGTGAAGAACCCTACACCGGAGAGCTGACAGACAAAAAAAGACTCTATGTCTTTACCTACACAGAGGGATTGGAAGTGAAAATTGCCGCTTACGATAAGTATGGCAGGCAATACTCAACAATGGGCAAGAAAGAATTAGAAGGATATACATACTTTGGGGGACCACTACATCAGTATTATGTTACTTCTAGCTCACATAGACCAGCACCAACAACTGGAGTGCAAAACTCAATGACAACAGGAGGACAAAGAACTCAGGTTGCTGACTCTTTCAGTCAACCTTGGGACTCGAAGCTCGGGCCAATGGGATCATTACATTCCAGAGAGTCAATGGAGACGAATCGAGGTAGTGCAGTTCCAATCCCCACCTATACCACTCCAGGTCCAAGGTTTGAAGCGGAACCATCACATTTACCTCCCAGTAGTAGATTCAGGGCAGAGGAACCGACAAGGGTAACCCATGAAGTCCATGATGCTAGAGAAAGCTTTAGCCGAGACACAGGAGCAATGAGATTGGTAGCAGATCATAGACGTATGAGACCATCTCAAGTAGCCAAGTGTATGCCAAAGAAGTATGGTGGTTCAGGAGATCCGTATGCACATGTGTCACTCTTTAAGCAAGTCTTAAGAGCTGAGCAGATAACAGATTTCCATACACAATACGAGGGATTTGGTCTTACTCTAGAAGGTACTGCATTGACATGGTTTCAACCAATGAACATAGGGGGATTCCATGACATTGACCATTTGCTAAGAGAGTTTGCTGAGGAATTCTCAAAACGAGGGATTAAGCACAATACGGTCTCACAAATATATGCTTTTAAACAGAGAGAACACGAAAAAGTGAAGGAAGCTTCACTTCGCTTCAAACAATACATTGAGAGATGTCCAGTACGTGAACGACCACAAGATGACAGACTATCTGTTCTCTTTATTGAGGGACTGAGGAACGACACTCTCAAGAAGGACTTGCACTTGAAAGCTTGTACAAGTTTCGAGCAAGTAACGAGAGAGGCATTGTACTTAGTGGATAACTGTACGGTTTATGGAGAGTGTCAGCGGATACAGATTTTGCATCCAGTAGCTCCTCCTCCGTAGCGAGCGAGACTACCACTAAAAAGAATGTTCAAACAACAACCATGCCAAATGTAGAGCAAATGATAGAAGATGCTCTAAAAAGGATGGCACCATACCAAAAACCATTGCCAAAAACACTGAAATGGTGTGCTATTGAACAAAAATGGACAAATCATCCAACAGAGGAGTGTTATTACAACAAAGGGTATGTAAGGGAGCGCCAGTATGCACCTCCTGCTCAATTAGCACCACCTCAGATACATCCAGTACCTCGATACCCAACGGGAAATGTACCAGGACCTATGGGGATAGAAAGACCGCAACCGGTATTGGGACAACAACCACCTTTACCAGGAGCAAGACCAGTGGGCATTAGATATGCACCAACCTTAGAGAATCAGGAAGAACAAGCCTTAGTGCCTGTTCAAGCCTATTATGAAGAATCTGGTGCACACATGTCTCCAACTGTGTATTACCCACCAGAAGAACCCAAACAACCAGAACCATGGGGCATGATTGGGAATGTTGGAACACCAACAGTTACAAGTGCTTCTGATGAAGAGAGATACAATTTGGACGCAAGAACATTGATGTTCATAGCTCATGGAGGGTTAACAGGACAAAGACCATCCTATCCACAAAGGACGAATCAAATGGGACCAAGACCAGCACTAGGACCCTGTTACAAGTGTGGGGTGACCATCTGATGAATGTTTGCCCACATACGGAAATCATTAGAATTAACGCTTATTGCACTGAGTGTGGGGTTACTCACTTCATTGAGGATTGTTCAAAGAATCCAAACAAAGTGCAAAAGACGACATTGAATATGCTAGAAACTATTCCTACCAGCAGTGGGTCTGAAAATGAAACTCTGATACCAACGCAAGTTGTTACTAGAGCTCAAGCTAAGAAAACCACTAGAGAACCTGAGAATGGAAAGTTAGCGACTGAAGTGGTTAGTCAAGGACCGCGGAGTCAGAAAAACACATGGAAAGCTAGAAAAGCACGCATGAAGTTGAGAAAAGAACGTGAAGACGCTATTCTAGCTGAGGAACTAAAGCAAACTAAAGCTAGATTAGAAAAACTTGAGAGTCAAAACGGGAAACGAGAGATGAGCCCGGAAAGAACGAAACAAAAGAGTATCAAAGAAACAACGAGCTTAAGCTCAGGGGGATCAGTGCTAGTCGACAAAGTACACGAACCATTGGACGCACTGATGAGAGCTTACGAAGCTAGGTTAAAGAACAACCAAACACAAGAACAGAGGTGGATGACATACCCAAACGCGGAATTGGAAAAGCAGAGACTTGAAATGTGCCAGAGAATGATCGAGACTGCACAAGCCTTATTAGAACCACCAAAAGAAACAATGAATTGTGGAAAGGAAAACCCAATTCAGCAAGAGACTATCGTTTCACGGGTAGCTGAAAAGACTCCCAGTGCACAAAAGCCTGAAAATACACAAAAGGATGACCGCATAGTATTGAACACAACCGATCAGGAGATAGAGAGTTTTCATCCAGTCATACAGAGGATTTACGGAAAAGATGAGGATTACAATGAATTTTGGAAACAAGTGAGAGAGGCAAACTTTGCAAACGAGCTAAGTTGCCAAGCTAATCAGACAAATTGGGAAAAGGACATCAGGAATCCTCCCATAGTGGAATTTGAGGCAGGATCTCAAGTGGACTTGGATCTGCAATCTTACTGGGGAGATGGGGGCTCTGTTAGAACAATGGAGAGCAAACCTCATTCACTGAAAACCTTACCTTCATACTTAGGAGAGTATGAAGCAAAATCCGAGATTAGAGCACTTCCCTCACGAAGAATCTCATCAGAAAAAGTCATGGACTCGCAAGGATTGATAGAGATCTTGTCAACACCAGTGACATGCACTATCACTCTAGCTGAGCTTTTGAGGCTAAGACCACATATGTGGACCACTGTAGGAAAATGCTTGGAGAAATTCGGGATAAAAGACCCAACATCGAGACTGAAAGAGGGTATACAAAGCTGAGTAAACCACAAAAGAACGCTAAGCCTGTACCCTTAAACAAGGTCGGAGAGTATTGCGAAGGTGAAGAGGGGAATACAACCTTACCAGTTGAATTCCAAGGAGTAAACACGATGGCAATACTAGACAGCGGAGCTGGGGTAGCCATTGCTACAAAAGAAATCTGGAAAAAATGGGGGAAACCAGCAATAAGGAAGACTAGGTTGAAACTCCAATTAGCAGATGGACACATGGAGAAACCTATGGGGTTATTAGAGAAAGTTGTAGTGACTTCTTGCGGCATTGAATACGAACATACTTTTGCTATTGTCGATTTTGCAAGGAGAATAACTATGATATCATATTGGGAAGACCATTCATGAGACAGTTGAAAATGGTCCAAGATTGGGGCTACGATCACATATACTTGAGAAATATGGAAACCACTACACGTGTGAACCTGAAAGACCATAGCTACAAAGATGTGAACCGAACACCGGTAGAGGAGTTTGATTCAGCTACTTTGGCGGGATCCGAATTTCCAGCTTGGTTAGGTAAACCCAAGGAGTTATGGATGTGTGGAGCTTCGAAATGTGGAAGTCTGAAACGAGAAGAATGTGTTTTAGAAAGGGCTATCGAAGACGAAACTTATGTAGGAGAACCCTTTCCAGAGGACACGTTTGAACCATTAGAATGGACACACATTCTAGCAACCCTAGATGTTTGTGCAATTCCGGATGGTCCCACAACAAAATTTTGCGACAAGGACGGGTACGACGTGGTTCCGTATTTCATGTTGAGAACTGTACTCGAAAAAGAAACTGAAAAGAACGATACACTGGAAAAGGAAGATGAAGAAGAGGTGTTTCACGACATTCCCAATCATCCAGAGTGGGGAAATGAAGCAGACAACGAGTCAACGGACAATTCAAGCGGAAACGAAGAAACTATAACGGATGTCCGATTTTATGATTTTCCGAACCAAACTAAACAACGCCAGAAACACTATAGAGCAAAGAAAAAAACAAAAGGGGTTAGAACCAATCCGATGCCTAGAATAAGAGGAAAAAATCAATTCCTAATGCTAGTAAAGGCTGAAGATTGTGTTAAGGATAAGATTTCTGGAAGAATGAGAGGCAGTGATCAAAAGAGCTTACGAAAAGACAAAAGAGGCTCAAGAAATCAAGTTCAAAAGAATGGAACGAAAACTGAAACAGAAAAATCAGAAAAGAACAAGCGCAACAGAGAATACACGGAGTCCAAGTTAGAACGTAGAAACAAGTACAGAGAGCTCAAGAAAACTCTGAAGGAAGTTTGGACGACAGAAATTGAGAGTGGAGAGGACGAAAACGTCAAAATCAAGGAAAACATGGATGTTCCCTCTCACTATAGGAAATTCACAATAGAGGATAGGAAGGTGATATTAACCCCACCTATTCGAGAGAGGAAGGAGAACGAATCTTATGACGGACCGGAGGATGCAAAAAAAGTTGATTTAGCAGCTCCAGGTGAGACGCCTAGACCGGTGTACATAGCCACAGATTTGTCTCCAAGCGAGGAAGAGAGACTTTTGAGTCTTCTCAGAGAGTACAGGGATGTGTTTGCATGGTCTTATAAGGACTTAAAGGGAGTTGACCCATCGATATGCCAACACTCAATCCCACTGAAACAAGACGCAAAGCCTAGCAGACAGAGACCATACACATATAATGATACTTTTGCTAAGCGAATCAAGGAAGAGATAGATAAGCTAATGGAAGCTGAATTCATATACGAGATTGAACACACTGATTGGGTATCTCCGATTGTGGTAGTACCTAAGAAGAACGGAAAACTCCGAGTGTGTGTCAACTTAAAGAAAGTGAATGCTGCAACAATCAGGGACAATTATCCCCTGCCGATAACTGATCATGTTCTAGAGCGTGTATCAGGGAAAACAGCATACTCCTTTCTTGATGGTTTTTCAGGATATAACCAGCTAGCCATAGCACTGGAAGATCAACATAAAACAGCTTTTGCAACGGAGTGGGAATTTATGCTTATCGGGTTATGCCTTTTGGTCTAACCAATGCTCCCGCAACCTTCCAGAGGCTGATGACGCATGCTTTCAAAGAATACTTAAGGTTGTTTCTCGAAATATACATGGATGACTTATGTGTACATTCTCTACTGAGAGATGAGCATCTAGAACACCTAAGAAAAGTATTTGAGAAATGTAGGACATATCGCATTTGTCTCAATCCTGAGAAATGTGTGTTTATGGTCCGACAGGGCAGAATTCTGGGACATATTGTCTCACAAAACGGAATATCCACGGATTTAGAGAAGATAAAAGTTATAGTGGATATGCCTAGACCAACCAATGCGAAACAAGTACAGAGCTTTATGGGACATTGTGGATATTATAGACGATTCATTTACATGTACGCTATAATAGGCCAACCACTTTACAGGCTAATAGTGAACTTTGAATGGACAGAGGAGTGTGAGGAATCGTTCAAGAAATTGAAAGAGGCACTCATTACTGCTCCAGTCTTGAAATCACCAGATTGGGAGAAGATATTCCATGTGCATATAGATGCTTCGGCATATGCAATAGGATGCATTCTGGCTCAGCCAGAAGAAGGAAACATGGATTTTCCTATCTGTTACGCCAGTCGACAGCTCAACCATGCAGAGAAGAATTACACCACAACAGAGCGAGAAGGATTAGGAATGATCTATGCTGTGAAGAAATTTCGGCATTATCTTCTAGCCAACAAGTTTGTGTTTTTTACGGATCACCAAGCCTTGCTCTACCTAGTGAATAAACCATGCAATACCGGGAGAATAGTGAGATGGTTCATTATCTTACTGGAATTCGACTTCACGGTAGTAGTAAAGAAAGGAAAAACACATCTTAGAGCTGATCATCTTTCGCGATTGACGAATGGAGAAGACCCTATAGGAGTAGATGACGACATGCCAGACGCGTACTTGTTCAACATAGAAATGATACCTAAGTGGTCTCAAAATGTCGTTAACCTATTAACCTATGGAGGAGAGTTCGATAGAAGAGAATACAACCTGAAACATATTGCTATTCAGCAATCCAAGAATCTTCAATTGATTGCAGGAAGGTTGTATCAATTGGGAAATGATCATGTTTTACGACTATGCATCAATCCTGAGGAATATAATATATATCTGCGCGAAGCACATGTTCAGGAATGTGCATTTCATTGTTCAAGAAGGAACACATATAGGAATTTGTTACAATTGGGAGTCTATTGGCCAGGAATGAAAGAAAGCGTACATGAATATGTCACTGTATGTATTGTATGTTCATCAAAACCGCCAGCCGAGTATTCGACATTATATCAGATAATGATCGCTCCAGAATGGAGTCAGTATATTGTTGAATATCTCACAAATAGAACTTTCCCAGAAGGAACGTCAAAAGCTCGTCAGAAATCTGTAGAGACAGAAGCTAGAGATTACGCTTTAATAGGAGATCAACTCTATAAGAGAGGTAAAGACAACCAGCTTAGGATTTGCGCATCAGAGTCTGAGTATGTGATAATCCTGGAGCAAGCTCATGGAGGAGTAGGTGGAGGCCATTTCTCAGGTGATAAGACAACAAAACTTGTCTTAGCCGCAGGAATATGGTGGCCAACATTACATATGGACGCTGAGGAATACGTTAAACGGTGTGATGACTGTCAGCGGACCAAAGTACCACTTAAAAGAGATGATATGCCGCTTAGACCAATGATGGGGGCAAGAGCTTTTGCAAAATGGGGGATTGATTATGTCGGACCCATTTCACCTCCTGCATATAAGACTCATGCACAATACATCATTGTGGCTACAGACTATCTAACAAAGTGGGTCGAAGCAAAGGCAACTCAAAAAGCAGATGCCAGGACCACGGCACAATTTCTATATGAATACGTCTTTGTACGATATGGATTGCCAATAGAAATTGTGAGTGATCGAGGCACACATTTTATAAATGAAGTGATAAAGATCCTTCTAGATGAATTCATGGTAATCCATAGGAAATCAGCCCCGTATCATCCACAAGCAAACGGACAAGCTGAAGCAACAAACAAAACCATATGCACGGTCCTCACGAAGATTGTATCTGAGTCGAGAACTGACTGGGACCAAAAGTTGCATTCAACATTATGGGCATATAGGGTAGCATATAAAACATCAATAGGAACGACCCCATATAACATGGTTTTTGGGCTAAATGCTATCTTGCCAATAGAATTCTTGATTTCAACCTTAAGGGTGGCTAAGGATCTAGAGTGGACAGGGCACGAGCTTTCTGATAGAATAGATGACCTGGAAAAGCTAGACGAGCTTCGCCTAAAAGCAGTAGCTTCTATCTACGCTCAAAAAAGGCGACAAAAGGAATTTTTTGATAAGCATGTGCGGACTAAAGAGTTTAAAGTTGGGGACTATGTCCTAGTTTACACTCTGAAACAGCATGCTAAGAAGCTTAAAAAGCGAGGGATGGGACCTCTGGTGATTAAAGATCTATCACCAAGTGGAGCCGTCAAGCTTGCTACATTAGACGGAGAAGAAATGCCCAATTGGATTAGTGGATGCAGAGTGAAAAAGTATCTGTTGCCGCTAACACAAGACATGCTTCTCAAAATACATCAAGAAAAGCTGCGTGTCCAAAAAAGAAAAAGATTGTAGAGGAAGCGCAAGCCGAGGCGAAGGAAAGAATGGAGAAAAGAAGACTACTGCGTCAGAAACAGCGCAATGAAGGAGCAATACGAATAAACGCAGTTAGTATAACAGAAATGGGGAATGACAAAGAAGAACCCATCATTGAATGCAAAGTAGGGACCAACCAAATCAAAGCCAGAGCACTATTGGATTCAGGAGCTCAAGCTAACCTACTTTCACTCAGTTTGTATAGACAATTGACAAATGACACTAAATTACAAACTGCCAAGCAAGAGTTAAAAAGTTACTCTGAGAATTCAATCAAAACTGTCGGATGCACAGTTTTACATATACAGATTAACCAGTATGTGTATCCTCATATGTTTTACGTGGTTGAAGACCAAGCTACACAACATCCATTATTGCTAGGACAACCATGGCAGAAGCAATACAATGCAATGATTGACTGGAGTTCTAAATCAGTGCTTATCAAATACGAAGGTGAAAGTCAATCAGTTAAGTTCACCAAAGGAGCAGAGCCAACTCCAAAGGAAGAATCCACGGACAAGGGCAAACAACAAACAGAGAAAAAGAAGAAGCAATGGCAACCAAAAGTTTCTATACAACTGGATTGCTCTTCGACGAGGAACTCTCAACATTGGATAAGGAAGACAAGCAATAATATAACAGCTCAACCTTGGGAAAAACGGAGTCAAAGTTGGTATGGAGACCAAAAAAGGCTGTGCCAGAAAACACAAACAGAGTCTTCAATACCAGACAACAGAGTGATCCCCGACAATCAAGGACAGTGAAACAGATCTGGATTCCAAAGAAGTTCATGACGGCACAAAGCTATAGCAAGCAAATTTGGATCCCAAAGATTTGTAAACAGGAACTCCCTTCAGTACAATCCACGGAAACTCCTAGGTATTTCAAGGCGAGGAAATCAACACACAGAACAAAGCAGGTTTGGGTCGCAAAGAGTTTGTGGCAAGCACAAGCAAAGCGGAAGCAGATTTGGATTGTGAAAAAAGACAACAAGGTAACGAAGAATCCATCTACTGATTCTACTACCAAATTGCCAAAACCAACCCAAAACCCGACCACCAATCCTTCAATCAAACAAAGAGCAGCTTTATTGGAAAGAATGTTGTATCGTCGCTCTACAATTGCATTGGGAACTTATGACCAAAACAACTACAATGCTTCGCCCACAGACACTTCATAGTCGTCCGGGAGGACTCAGACTAGGAGGGGGGGAGGTATACAGGAGCTACAAAGCAGCTACAAGCGGGAAAAACAAAGAAAAACAAAAATTATATTACAAGGGCAGTGTCTTACATGATTTTGCAATTTTTTATGTTTGATTGCGGATATTGATAATATTTATGCCCTTATATACCGTGTTTTGCAACAAGAAGAGATCAAATGATGAATTTGGGTCTCTAGATGTGTAAATATCACTAAATAAGAGTGTTTTTGGAGCTAAAAAGTGAAAAAAAGTGGTAATCCAAGTCCAGAAATCACAAAGAAGTGTATATTCATATACACAGGGTTACCAGCTATTTATCGTGTATGTTTGGAATTTTTTGGCTTTAATTTGCTATTTTCCTTTATTTTTTATGATTTTCTTAATAAAAGTAAAAGAAAAATAAAAAAGCAGGTGAAATGAGATCGGAAAAAAGAAAAGAATAGACGGTGATGGTCCTAATGACAAGGGCAACCCATGGTAAAAATTGGGTACAATTCTGAAAAAGTTGCGGAAAGCCCGAAATGACAATATTTTGGCAAAGTGGACAGATTTCTCAGAAACAGGTCAAAAGGAGTCCAAATTGAGAAATTTCAAATCCTAAAGTGCATTTCACGACGAGATAGGAGCACATGTCAAATTTGGTAACAAGTGATCCGGGAAGCCCGAAGTTAAGTATTTTTCACTTCACTATCAAGCTCATTTCCACTATTACCTTCTTGGAGAGAGCAAAGAGCACACAGGAGCATCCGACCTTCTACCGCCTTCTACGACTGCTACGAGAGCTCAGAGGACACCAGACATGAGAGGTAGACTCGTTGCCATAAGCTTTTGATGCTTATCGTTAACTTTTGTCGCGAAAACTCACCAAAACCAAGAAACAAGAGCAGACGGGGAATGGGGAAGAACGCTAGGTAGGGGCACAACCGCCTAACCAAACCTTGCAAGAACTTAGAGGTGGGTTACCCTAGTATAGGAGATGAGTTTCTAACACTCAAAGCTCGAGAAAGAACGACTGAAAAAACCCTAGGTCAACAGAGCCTGCAAGAGGCAAACAGAAAAAAGTTGTCGGAACGACACAAAACTTCTCAGGAAGCTTAACAACATCGAGGGCAATGCAACCATGGAGTATCTCCGGGTTTGGATCACCAAAAGTAGGTCGGAACAACCGATTCGGCTGCGGACACACAAAGCGTCATTTTGGCATAACGGCTAAAATTGACGACCAAATGACATGAAACTTCACAAGCAGCTTCAAATATACATGGATGACTTATGTTTGCAAGCAAAACCCAAAAGAAAGCTGATTCACTTACCGATGGTGAAAAAGACGCTTTCGGGCAACCAAATGGAGAAAGATGGAGAACGGGGAGCCAAAGTCAAGTTCAACCAAATAGGTGGCTTCACAACATATCCAATGAGCTGGAAATGCAACTCTCGAGAAGAAAAGTTGAAGAAATTCAACTCCAAGGCAAAAAGACGACTTCGGAGACTGAAATGCCTATAAGGGGGCTTTTTAGCTAAACTGATGACTTTTTAAGTTGAAAACTAGTTAGCAGGGCTTAGGGCACTAGCACAAAGCATTCTTTGCACAAAAAAACCAACATTTCAAGAAAAGACATCATACGCGTATGATGTCTCACAGCATGATTTTCACATCCATTTCAACATTTGAGTGCATAGCCTCATTCCACATGTTAATCACATCCTATGAACCAAGTATCATGAGAATTGGAGTTAGAAAACCCAAGGAAAACCAAAAAGACGCAAAGTAGGCCATAAAATTGATTTTTGGTCCTAATTTTGTCAAAATAACTCCAAACTCATTGAAACTTTGTAGGATTGTTGATTAACACATCTACAAGCTATCTGGAACCAAAAAGCACCATTTTGACACAAAAGACATCATACGCGTATGATGTCTATTTGCACTTACAGAGCAAAAATGCTCATTTGTCATCATACATCCATTATATATATCTAATACATGCTACATATGAAGTTTGGAACCATTTGGTCAAGTGGATCACCCCATTAGCCCAATTAAGAGAAAATCCTTCATACAAAGCCTATTTTTGTCCCAAATCCAACATATTCAAGTCCAAACCAAGATTTGAGTATAAACAGTCCTTCACTAGCACATGGAGAGTCCACAGAACCAATCCCATGAAAAATTGATGAAAAAGACATCATACGCGTATGATGTCTCCAGAGCCATTTTTAGTCCAAATTCTATCCAAACTTGATAAATCCACTGAATAAGCCTATCTAAAGCCAAAACCAAGCTTATAGAGAAAATTGGTCCAAAAATGCACTAAAAGACATCATACGCGTATGATGTCTCACTATGTGATTTTGGCACCTCAGGGCTTCAACCACCAAACAGAAGTGATCTACATGCCATTTGAAGGTGAACCACCAAGTTTTATCCAATTTGGATCATAAAATCCATTTCCCTTTCAAAATTTTGCCAAGAGCCTGAACTGGACTGAACTGGCCAAAACTTGACCAAATGGGATCCAAACTCAAATCCAAGCATATGATACTCATGTATACACTATCAGCTACAAGCACAACCAATATGAAGTCATTCTGACACAAAAGACATCATACGCGTATGATGTCTCAAGCATGTTTTTGAGCCCAGTTTGCATATTTTTTCACCTACATTGCATCCTTAGGCCCTGAATAGCTCATGTTTCAATTTTCAAGTCATTTGAATAGTTAAAAGCTTCATTTCGGCTTTCAGTACTAAAAAGACGCTAACTTCTGAAATTGGAGTTACAGGATCCATGGATTCCGCTAAGTCATCGACAACTAAGAGAAAAAGACCAACCATCAAGGATGCTCTTGCAGAAGCAGAACCTTTTGATATTCCAACAGAAACCCTCAAGCCAACCAAGACTTGGGTGGAGGAAGCAGTACTAGAAAAAGAGGGAATAAAGATCTACCAGGGGACTTTCAGAGATCCTCAAGGGCAATCGGTCGATGTACCTATGATCCCACGAGAATTAGTGGATTATAGCAGATCAGAGAACATCAGCAGATACTTGGAAAAGGCTGACTTACACAGGTTCTTCACCTCGAGACCATCAGGTATAGACACAAGAAGAGTGTATGAGTTGGCAACATCCATTCAGAAGGATGGGAAAGCCACGTTGACAGCCATGGATGGAGAAACAGTTGAAGTACAGATCACTCCACAGCTCATTGCAGATGCATTGAAGCTGCACAACAAAGGGAGTTCTGTCAGAGAAAGAAGGGAGGCCATAGAGGTCTATGGATCAAAGAAACAAAATACAACCTACGGAGATATGGCAGATCAACGAGCAGCAACCCTTTGCCGATTATACAACCAGTTTCTCCATGTGTGCAGTAAAAGACCGCAGAAGTATACTACACCACCCCATGCCATTGCGACAATCATCACATGGGCACTGAAGAGCAACATGCCAAAAGAGGTGAATTATGCTCAATACATCCATGAGCAAGTAATCGCCATGCACAACCAGAAGCCAAAGTACATAGGAGGAGGAGAAATCCTAACAAGAATAGCTTATGAAGCTATTGGAGCGAGGGATCAAGGGCCACGGGTTCCCTCCCAGAATGAGTGGCTTAGAGAAGCCGATGAAGAGAAAGAACAGCAAGAAGTATCCAAGAGGGCGTCCACAAGAGCACACCGAAAACTAGAAATAGTTTCAGAACCTGAAGAGGCTGTGGACGAGCCGCTCAAGAAGAAAGCGAAGAAGAAGGCTGATCCCAAGCAAACCAAAAGTCAAAAAGCCGCAAGAATGGAAAGGCTAGTGGAGCAGTTTAGAGCGGAAAGAGCTCTAAAGGGGGACTTTGAAGAAATGTGGGTGCCAGACCCCACTAAAGTCGGAACCAGCTCAGCCAGGCCACATGTTGATCAATATGATCAATATATTAGAGCTTATGAGGAGTCGGAGGCCATACTGGAGCAGCAACCTGTCGAGCCTTATACTGAAGAGGAAGTACAGCTTTTAAAAGCTGAGCTGAAAAAGGACGACAAGGAGAAGAAGGAAGTAGATGAGTCTACTGAACTTCGAGAGAAAGACGGGCAAGCAAACAAAGGGAAAGCCAAGATGACTGAGGACAATCAGCCCTCCTTTACTGATGTACCAAGCCCGAAGAAGACGGAAATTATTGTGGAGGAGACCACAATAGAAATAGAAACAGAAGTTATGGAAAAGCCGGAGGCCGGGACCAAGGAAAAGGAGATAGATCCAGTTCAGCAAAAGAAAGATGATTATGAGGATCTGGTAGCGATCGGATACAGTGAAGAAGAGGCCCTGGAGGCAGTTTATGGGATATCCCTACGAAAACAAGATGATCGGGAAGGGATGAAGGAAAAGACAAAGGGTACAATGGAGAGTGAAGAGAAAATGGACGAACAGAACATACTAGAAGAGCCGAAGCCATTGGAGGTGGTGGCAGAAAGAGCTGTCAAGTTGACAGATGAAGATGAAAATAACATGCACATGGTGCATGAACTGCTCAGCAAAATTAAAGAAAGATCCAGAGCAAAGGAAGTAGCAATTGAGACAGCAAAACAAAAGGAAGCAGAGTTGCAGAAGAAGTTAGAGAATGCTATGACTGAATCTGAAAGTCATAAAGCATCACTCTACGACGCAGAAAACGAGAGAGACGGCTTGATACTCCAACTAGCCGAAGCTTCAAGAGAGGTAACAAGTTCACAGGAAGCAAAGGAGCGAATAGAAGATGAGCTGGAGGCAGCCAAGGATGAGCTCATTGAGCTAAGGGAAAGAGTCGAACTTCAAGAAAGGACAATCACGAGACTCAGGACCACCCCTAGAGCTAGCAGAGCAGGAACAAAACAAGAGGGAGCCCTCGTACCAGCTCTGGAAGATCAGGTCAGAAGTTTGCAAAGAGAGCTAAGGTTAGAGCAAGTGCAAAGATTACACATGGCGGAGGGATCATTGGCTGCAGAGGAGAGGCTCACAACAGAAAACCAAACACTAAGGACAGAAAATGAGGCCCTCCGCAAACAGCTCCAAGACCTCCAAGAGCAACAAAGAAGAGAAACAGAGACACCACAAGAAGAAGCAGGGGGAGCAGCCATAGAGCTACCAGAAACTGGAGAGGCAACCACAATTGAAGATCCAGCCCCAGTTCAAGAAGTGGCCTCAACTTCAGGAATCTCTGAAGAAGAAGAACAAAGGCTCCAGGACCAAATAGAAAAGTCAACAGAGGAAAGTGCCAAGGCGGAAATGGAATGGGAAAGGAGACTCCTCATCTCCATTAGACTTCAAGGTTTAGACACAAAAGTGCTCCATGAAGAGTGGATGCAACCCAGCCTGCCTTTCCCTCTGATGAAATTTGAAGTGATAAAGACGAAAAAGAGAATAGAGGAGGAGCAGTATGTCGCTCTTTACGAAGGCGACATCACAAAAGATGAACAATCAAAGAAGATTGTAGATTCTCAACCTAGATGGAGGAAAGGTTGGCTGAACAAATACCCAGCCTACCTCATCTACTTGGTAGAGGCTCCAAAGGAGATTCGGGAGGAGGCAACCTTCTGCCCGGTGCCAAGAGTCAGAAACTGGAAAGAGCATGGCAGGATTGCAGAAAAGAAGCCAAATTGGCTTAATTATCCCAGGATGCTAGGACCAAAGGAAGGAGAGAGAATAGGTAAAGCCTACATGGTGAAAACCCTAACGGGCACCATCAAACTCTTTACTGGCTCTCCTGACCTTTCGTGTCAGATGCTAAAGAAAATCTGCAGGACTCTCTTAGCATGCATTGAAGTGTTCGCGCCAGATAAAGCCACGACCTCGAGTCTACTATCGATGGCCGACACAGTGACGGATATGATGTATGATCTTTCATTGCAGCCATCACCAAAGGTGTTACATCTCTTATACCAAAGAATTATGTTTTTGCCTAGCTTTCACATGCAAACATTCGAAGAAGCTTTCTACACCGGCTTTTTCACTCACGAAAGAAAAATATTCGGCCCAACCTTGACCATCGGCAACCTACGCTACGAATCACATTTGCAGATGCTCAAGACGACAGGACTCTATTGACCAAGCCTAAAAGTCATGTCAGGGACGACATGAACGCGGAGGGGGGGAGTGTTGAGCCAGCAGAGGAAGTGTTGAGCCAGCAGAGGATCACACCCACATTTTTGCTCACACCCATCATTTTGTAACCATTGATTGTAATAAATGTCTTTCCGACATTAATTTTGATTTGAGCCATTCATTAAGTAACGGGACTCAATTGAGTTTCCAGCTTGTAATCCCGAAGTAATTTCACATGTTGATGTAAATAATTAGAGATGTTCTCACCTCCAAGGCTGAGGTATATAAGCCAAAGTTTTGTAACCTAAGAGGAGTCAATTAATCAAAGTGAGTTTTTGAGCGCCGTGACTGTGTCTGAGAGAGAGAGAGAGAGAGAGAGAGAGAGAGAGAGAGAGAGAGAGAGAGAGAGAGAGAGAGAGAGAGAGAGAGAGAGAGAGAGAGTCTTATCTTCTTGCTACGCGAGCTACGGGGCCGCCATTGGAGAAGCGACACCGCCATTGTGTTAGCAACGGTGAGAGCTACGCACAGATACCAAGAGTGCGCGCTATCGGCTTCTACGTGTGGTAAGTTCCTACGAGCTTCGGTGTGAGTTTTCTTCCAACTCGTGTGTCGGAATAGAGCGTGCAGCATATCTACAGAACCACAACGAGTAGAGCTACACATTAGTACCATCGGGGTCAAGTTTCGGTCACCTATATTTTTTGGCCTGTCTTCATACGCGTTTACCGCATGGAGTGGTTATAGGTTGATTTTGCAGTTCAAGTCTTTAGGGTGTTGTTCTTACCTAGTGTATAGACTTCCCCTTGAGTTTGAGATCGATTCAATGATTCTAGATCCTGTTTCGTATAGCATTCGTTCGTAGTACGGATTTCAGTCACTTGCGTATTTTAGAACTTAGATTTGATTTCCTTAGTAGTGATTGTCATTAGAAGGTCGAGTAGGTGATTTGACACCCACCTAGTTGTTTCCATGCGCTTGCGGGTCAAGCTCCGTCCTCGTCTGACAAATTCTGTTGTTGGTTGAGTTCTCGCTATTTAGCTTCCGCTAGCGGCGTAACCGCCTTAACAAATCCCTACCCAAACTCATAGCCTTGTATCCCCTTTTAGCAAAATTTTCACACCCTTTATCTATTTGATCCCTTCCTATGGTATTTGCCTTGCTCCTCCTGCACAATAAATCTCTTTTGAAAACTTAGGCTTAGTCCAAGCAAGTCAACATGCTCCAATCTAACATCAAAGTTAACCCCATGCTTTCTTGGTTCAAATACATGCCTAGAGTTTCTGGTCTTTCTATACCTTACACTCGGTTCCTGAATGATAGATGAGGTTAGATTGGCCCCATCTTTCTTTATATAAACAATCCCAAAGAGGAACCCCAATATAGCTTCCTAGCCCCTCACCCTCCAAATAGCCCCATTATTTGCCTATTGTTCTCGACTACGTTTATGCTTCTTATCGACACAAACCCCAGTATAGCTTCCTAGCCCCTCACCCTCCAAATAGCCCCATTATTTCCCTATTATTCTCGACTACATTTATGCTTCTTATTGACACAAACCCAAATCTTAGGGACCTTGATGACTTTAGATATGATTTATCTTTAACATTGGGACTACCTACTAATCAACTCTTTTTTCACATGAACCACCATTATTCCCTTCTCAACTCCTTGGGAAACCCTTCTACCCATTCAATGCAACCCCAAAATGACATTCCTTGTCGCCTAAACCCTCCCTCTAAACAAATCTAGATCTTGTATTTAACCTTTCTCCATCCCAAATGTAGTCCTCAACCCAATGTTTTAATCCACTCTTTCTTCACCTAGGCTCTTTTCACCTATGATGCCACACCCAAAACCTATCCTAATTGTTAGTTACTATCTCTTATAAAACTACTAACCTACAGTCTCAAAGTGGAAGCTGAAGCACTCAAAGGCTAAAATCCTAATAAACTCTCTATCCTGCTCTTTTCAAATGAAAGCCGAAGCATACAAAGTACAACTAGTCTAATGGCACCACTTCTCAACTGTCATAAGACTTATTTAAATTCATAAAGAATGAATAGTCCATTTGTACCTCTTTGCACATGTCATAAACTTATCCCTGTCTCACTTACCTTTTGACTCCTAACTTCAACCACCTTTTTGATGGAATCCCCTCTTGTACATCTCCTAGTTCTTAAATGAACATTTCTCAAGCCCCTAAAGCAGTAACTGAGGTTTACCTCACAAACTCTAGTTAGCATGCTCAACCTCTAAATATATCACCATGAGATTGTAAAAACTTGCCTTGATGAGAGCTCAAAGGTCGAAACGCGTTGGCCCTTTTACAATCTCTCTTGCCTTATTTTACATTTTTCTCTGTCTTTTGGAAAGGATCACATGTTGGGTTTTACATTTTTACAAGTAATGTCAGATTTTTCCTAGAATTGAAAGTGCATAAATTGATAGTTTTATGTGGTAATTTGCATTTTTGATGTGCTACTTGTATGCTTCGATGATTCAATTGCATGTGCACTAAAATTAAGTGTGTGTACACCTAATTTTAGGTGTGTGTGCACTATTTTGCCCTTGTGTGTGCCCTTGAAAATCAATGTGTGCTTAAGGATTTTGCAAGTGTGATGATTGATTTGTGATATGGTCATGCCCAATGAGACATTTGTGTATTCAATTTGCAAAATTGACTTGATCAAAGCTTGTGTGTGTGCACCTAGAAATTGGTAGAAACTACGAGTCATTAGTTCGAGTGTGCATAAAAATAGGTTAATGTGCATGATTAATCCAATGTTTGATTGCAAATTTGATGTGCGCAATGATTAATTTTTACGTTTTTGAGCTCAAAACAGGGATTTACATACTCCAACTCTGTCAATTTTTGACCTAATTTTGCCGGTTTGATTACCTAGTTTTGACTTTTGTTGGCAAAATTAATTGGCAATTGAATCGATGTGTTAATTGTGATTTGATTTGGTTGCGGCATTGTTTTCTGTTATTTGCATTAATTTTCAATTAATTTCTTAAGAATTTGATAAATTACAATCTTAACGAGCTATTTTGGATGCATAATTAGGCATGATTTGGAGCGATTTTGTGCCCTCAATGGTTTTGTGTGCTTTGCTATTTTTGGGGGCCGGTTTATTGATTTTGTTGTAATTGGCATTTTTGGTAAAACTATTATTTTTGGTTGGCTTGTACGGGTTGAAAATGTTTGAATGTGATTGGTGATATTTTATTGAGATTTATGAAATTTTACGAAAAAGTTTTGGAATTTTCGGCTAATTTTGGCATTTTCAAAGATTTAAAAAATAAAAATTGAAAATTGGCTCCGATATAAGCCGGTGATTGCTCATGAGGTTCAATTCACACTCGGAAAAAAAATTGACGCTTGTTTTGCAGGCTCGACGGTGAAACTTCGAGGTTCGGCGTAAAATTGATTTTGATGAGTCCTTTCATTGAGAACTTCCTCTTGTTGTGACTAAGGTTTAAAAAAAGATTCCCTTCCTAGCAAATAAGCATGCTTTTTATCCCTTCTCCCCTCCTTACACTCTCACTTCCATTCTCTCTCTTCTTTGAAAAGAAAGGCGCTTAGTATGTCTCCAGACTCCCACACTCTCTCTCTCTCTTTTCCCACTGTCTCTCTCTTCCCTCCCCTATGCCCTCCTCCGCTTGATAAGTTTGTCCCCCCCCCCCCCCCCCCCCCCCCCCCCCCCCCCCCCTCTCTCTCTCTCTCTCTCTCTCTCTCCCTCCGAAGCAACGATTATTGTCTTATGTCATCGTCCCTTGCCTAAATCGTCAATGCCAATTCACACCATATGCTTCTTGTGATTTTCGCCATCAACAACTGGGTTACTGGATCCACTTTTAACTGTTGCGTGCATAGATGTAAAGTGGTTGTGGACCCCCTCACCTGTTGACCATGAGGTGACCAAACACTGCACGACGGACAACTTTACGCTCGCTCTCACTCTCTTTCTCTGTGGTTGGCTGGTAGCTCATGGTGCCATTGTTTGCGCTATAGTGAACCCCCCCCCCACACACACACACCCACACTCACTCACTCGTGTGTCGTGTCTTGTGCTGATTTCTCTCCTATGAGCCAAAATTGCTAGTCGGGTTTGAGATTTCGACCTTGCCTTGGAAAAATTGGCAAAATCCGAGTTGTAATACTCGATAGAGCACAAAATTTGGCCTACAAAGTTGGAAAAACCTTCCAAACTGGGTCTTAACCCCTTCGAGTAGGAAACATCATTGTTCTGGCCTAGTTTTGCACTTCTGTCAAAGAACACATGCAAGCTAGAAGTGATGGTGCCCACCACAAATTAGCAAGTGAAAGCAATTGCATTGCAAGTTGGGCTTATGATTAGATGACCAACGGTACAATTCACATTTGGTTGCAGATTAAGCTATTCAGAGCCATTAATTCATTGTTTGAAAGGATTGCAATTAACTTTGATGCAATCGAGCTAGATTTTTCCTACTCTTATGAGTCTACAAAGCAGTCAACTGCCAAAATTGCTTTGGCAAAAGTAGTCTTGTCAACTCGAAACATCAAAATCCCATTGGGCGGCAACCAAATGTGCTAAAGGATAACTTTACAAATCAAGCACAACATTGACTTAAGTCAAGCCAAGGATTCAAGTGAACCAAAGCTAGCCAGTAGCAACGATAGAATATGCACAAGTGCAGTAGAGAAAATCTTATAGCTATATGACTACATTGCAGATAAGGTTTATATGGAGATTCAGAAGGTCATAGGTATCTGATGAGCAACAAAAGCAGCACAAGAGCCAAGATCCTATTGATTAGAGTGAATCCATATCCAAAGAGCTCCTAGATGTTCATAAATTTTAGTGAAGCTAGGTATTGCAAGCTCAAAGATGAGGTGTACATAGAAGTACACAAAATTGATTCAAGTAGCTATCCAGATATCTACACAAGCCAACGAATCATACAATTGGTGCATAAGCAATCCGGATACTTGTACATGGACTACAATGATCGAGTCTACAAATGGAAGACCCAACAAATCAGCCAATTGAAGCTAGTCTTATTGAAGAACCAAGTCAAAGGCAATATAAAGGTCAATATAGAGGCAATCTACATCCCGATGCTCAATGTTCTAAAGCAGACATTGAAAACTTGGCCAATGCAAAAGCAAAAACTTTTAGCAAGAGCTTGAGATGGACAAGCCAATTGAAGTGCCACCCGTAATGATGTACTGCTTAGATTATGGAAGAAAAAGTGGAAATTTTCCATAGGATTGTCCCAAAAATCCGGACAACAGGGACATAGCAATTGCAAAAGAAAATTTTGATGTAAGTGCATCTAGCTCGTCAATTTTGATCCGTTCAAATTCTCATGAATTACCACTAGAAACACCAATTAAAGCACGTCAAGTTCAAAATTTGCATGAAGATGCATAGACACTTGAAAATTTTGAATTGGAACCTCTAAACAACAAATTCATGCATGAATTTAGTCAAAATCTCTAGTTATCACCGAAGGTAAAAATGAGTGCTATCCACGACCAATAGTGTGCAATCATTCGTGAGTCTAAGGGACACATCAAAACAAATTTTGTTAGCATTGTATGGCTCACATAATTCTTATGCACATTATGTAGACCAAGAAGGGAAAATGTATAAAAAGAGTCGACTAGTGTTTGAAAGGCCTACATACCAACTCATAGAGTTGTTCCCAATGATAGATAAGGAAAGGATGGTTTATCTTAGAGGAAATAATCTATTATAGCCCATCCTCTCTAGAGCTGAATGACATTACCCGAGTGAACCCAGAAATCTGTCCAAAGCAAAACTCTCACCCATTCAAAGTCAAGCTTTAACGTTGTGACCAGACGAGAATATATTGTGACCAAAATGCACGTAGATATAGACAAGAGTCTAAGATCTATGATGCCTGGGGTACTGAAACCATAGAAGCTCATGTCATAGGAGGCCCACGAGATAGACAATATCAAGGTGAAGATAATGCAATTTGCAGCTTAACTTGGGGAGACATTTGCCATTTTTCACTGAGGTACATAGGACACTATGTAGAAGATTTGCAGATACTATGTTTCACGGAGGTGCATAGGACACTATGAAGAAGGTTTGCAGGTACCAACCATCGACAATGCAACACATTATATGCCTTCACAGTCACAAAATGAGATCAAACCAGAGCCAAATAGTGTTGAGTCCTTTATCATGGAGAAAGCTATAGTGATCACCCTAGGAAGGGGAGCCGAGAATCCATCAAGCTAAGCTCTTCTACTAGGAATTGCAACATCGATTAGAAGCCCTAGAACTTCTAGCCAACCCCCTTCAAAGAAAAATCCATTACCGGATCATATAGTTGTTGGAAATTCCCAATTGACCTAGATTCCATCAAAATCTAATGACAAATGCTTTTATGAAGATCATCAAGGGCAAAAGTTTCAATTGACTTCCACAAGTCAAAGTCAAAAGCCAACAAATCTAATAGTGTTCAAGAAATTGCATGTGAACAAGCTCACATATGCATATCAAGATGCAAATGGCAATGAGTACTAGCAAGTACATGACTTTGTACAAACCCCTATGGATGGTAGGACTAAAGCCAAAGATCTTTCCCACAGGGTGCAAAACCTCAAGCTGCCAAAACAGGTGAGAAATAGCTCAAAATTGAAGGAAGCAAAATCTCAAAAAGCAACACAAAGGTAAATCTCCTCCAAAGAGATAGATTTTGCCAGAAATCACAGTGGATCTTCTAAGATCAAAAGTTAAGAAATAAATCCCAAGAAGATCAGTGCAGAATTGTTGGTGAACATGAAGAAAATCCGTCAAGAGAAGTAAAGCTAGATTTTGATCTAGACAAGAACCTCATGTCTTTTTGCACTTGGAAAAAGTTTGGCCAACCACAGTTAGATGACGCTCCAGAATTTATTAGCATATTTGGAAACAAACAAGCAGAATGTTAGGGAATTATTTCCACCACCATTCAAATAGGTTCAAAGACCCTCGTAGCTCAATTTCATGTGATTACAGTAAAAAGTGTATCAAACGACATCATATTGGGAATGCCACTTGCCCAAAAGGTTTTAGAGATACAAAGTTTAAATAAGATGCAGTCTTCAAAGACAATTGAGCACGAAGAAAACAAAAAATACTTACCGATGGAAGACGACACAAAGTCCTCAAGTACAACTGAAATGGAGATCGATGCCAAAGCAAAGCTTATTGAAGATGATTCATCTCCAACTAGCAAAATCCGAGATGATCTGGAAGTAGATCAGGCAACAACAAGTACTATTCAAACACAACAGACATCCACAATAGCCAATGAGATGGAAGCAACATCAAAACCAGAAGTAAAGAAGATTAAAGCTACAAAATGCGAGGAAGAAATAGAAAATCAAAAGGTCAGTCACTCATTGCCAACTGAGTCAATAGATGGAAGTCCTAATGGAAAACAAAGTCTCAAATCATCTTCCATGGAGACCAAGCTAAAGAAAGATGAGACCATGGCAAAAGCAGAATAGAGGTATTCAAGAGTACCATCAACGAGAATAGCAATAGTCCTCAATAGTGCAAATGGAGCAAGTGTGAGATGCAATGCTCTATTGGATAAAGAAGCAAAGTGAAATATAGTCTCAGAGAACACCAAAGAATCCTTGAGATTACTCCATGCAAGCAAGATAGTAGAGAAATCATGGGTAAGGCTACAAGTCAAGGAGAAATGGTTGCTACTCTTAGTATGCAAAAGCGTGCAGAGCAGGTAAAGTTTCAAGTACAACCTTCAAAATACATGCTTGTAGATGTCATCCTTGGACATGAGTGGCTAGATCAACACAAAGCATACAAAGAAGATACAATGCTATTACTCTCTTTCTCAAGTGGTAGTAAGAAGCAATAACAGGTACCACTAATGTTGGATTTAGAGTTGCAAAAGTCACAAGAATTAAGGACACATCTTACAGACAAAGGTAAAGCTAAAGTGGATGTAACATTTATTGCACTAGTAACTTGTGTGTAGCGGAAATTGATAAAATAGTGAGCATTTTGTTAAGAACAAGTTCCTAATGAGCATAGAGAGAGTACTTAATTGCAGAAAGCAACATAGCAATTACACCTAGTTAGTTTGGAATAGAAAATACTTGAAAAGAGAGAGAAATAGAACAATTGACAACAATTGAAGACCGGATTTACATGGAGCTGGACCCACCTCCATAAAGGCTTTGTATTACAACTTCTCCCATCAAAGGAGACTTTTGTACATGTGTTCCTTGACAAAACTCGTTGGTGCCATGAAGATGGAAGCTTCATGCACCAAATTATGCTTGAAAAACACACCTAATGGGCCTCTAGCCTTAGTCCCAAGACCTCACACACCTTCAAAAATGGTGAGAGCTAGCAGGGAATGAGGAAAGATTGAGAGGAAGAAGATGTATCTTACGATAAAGAAGTATTCTCCTCATATAATCACTCTAATAGCATAGCATAGCTTAGTATTAGCATGGTAGAGGAGATGAGCATGCCATTGAAGCTTGGCTCTTGGTTGGATTTGCATTCCATAGCCAAGAGTTGTTGGTGTAGGTCTCTACTTCTCAATGCTTGGAGAAGGAGATGGAGTTCTTGCTCAACACATGAGTTATGTGTGTGTCTGTGCGTGTAGCAAAAAGTAGATATACTAAAATGCCAATCTCTCTCTCTCTCTCTCTCTCTCTCTCTCTCTCTCTCTCTCTCTCTCTCTCTCTCTCTCTCTCTCTCTCTCTCTCGGTCGACCCCTCTTCCAAAAGACTCTTGTTGGCTTCCCATTGGCTCCTGCAAAGCTTAGCCAATAACACATTAGAAGCATAATTGATGGCCTTGTGACATGTGTCCCCCTTTTTCCATTTTGTGAGAGCTTTAGGAAATTAAAATAATATATTTAAACTCTCATTGGACCTTTTGGTCTTCTGGCCAATAGGAATCAAGCAAGCCAGTGTGCTGCTGGCATTGGACCCTTGGTAGACTATCCAATAGTCTTCTAAAGAGCTTAGTTTCTATTGGTTCTTTTATCAAGAATTTTTAAATTGATTAGACTAATTTTACTCTAGCCTAATTCTCATTGGTCCACCTCTATGGCCGTCCAATAGGATTTGAGGGGAGATTGGGGACAGCTGGGCTAGGAACCTACCATGTGTCCATTCTTCCCTTTGGGGAGAGCTTGGGAGAGTGTGTGTGTGGGTTTCTCTCTCGTCCCCTATCATAAGGGCTCGCCCCCTCCTTCCTAGGGATGTGGGAAGACTTTTTAGTCTTCCCATTACTATCCAATTTTCCCCCACTTTTGGCCATTGGACAATTTTATTAAATTTAGGAACTTTATCCTATGGAAGTCTTAATGGAGCCGAACCTTAGGTCTTTTAAGGTCCATTGATGCACATTGCTCTTTTGCAGGCTATCCCCCTTCAGATCTCTGCTGAGACCGGTCTGGCAGCGTTAACAATATTCTAGCTTTTACTCCCCTAGTACCTCCCCATATTAAATAATCAGTTTAACATGAGAAAATCATTTGGGAGAATTAGATATTAGTTTTTATGACATTATCTAGGATCTCTATTCGACACTATGGACATTGGCAAGCCATGGTACTTAAAGATTTGTGATATAAAGAGGGTTGCCATTTGATGGGCCTTGATAGTCTTTTGACGTGTATAAAATGTGCTTGCTTGCTAAACCTGTCGACTATTGTCCATATTCATGTATTCCCTTGGATAGACTTGGGAAATCAAAAGATAAAATCCACGGATATGCTCTCCCATGGTGAATTAGGGATTAGCAAAGGTTGAAGCAGTCCAGGTTGCTTTCCTCTATCAAACTGTTTCTTTTGGCATACCACACATTTTGAAACATACTCTTGTATGTTTGTTTTCATGGCAAGCCAATAGAAGTATGTTTCTATCCCTTTTAGGGTAGACTAAATCCCTCTATGCCCCGCCTAAGGAGGAGCATGGGATTCGTACATTACTTTCTCATGTAGTGAGTTAGTAACGCATAGTCTATTGCCATAGAGAAGATAATCATCTTGTAAGGTAAATGGTTCTTCCTTCTTCCCTAGTGCAAGGGCTGAAATCACATCTTTAAAATTGGGATCAATAGCGTACTCATCTAGCATAGAAGATAGATCATTGTGAGTTGCTATGGATACTGCATTCACTCTCGGTCGCCTTGAGAGTGCATCGGCTACTTGATTATGCTTGCCAACAATGTGAGCAATATGAAAATGAAATTGCGAAAGGAAATTTTCCCACCTCATTTTTTTGTCGGAGAGCTTGGTCTGCGTCATGAAGTACTTAAGGCTTTGGTGATCCGTTCACAAAATAAAAGGAGTCCTCAATAAATAGTGCTTCCATGAGTCTAGAGTATGTAGGACTGATAAGAGTTCCTTCTCATATATACCTAGAGCTTGCTCAACAGGGTCGAGCCTTTGACTTTTATAGGCTATGGCGTGCCCTTCTTGGAGCAAAACAGTTCCAAGGCAATCACCACAGGCGTCACATTAGACCTCAAATGGCATTGAGAGATCCGGTTGTGTAAGCACATGTTGAGAGATAAGATTTTCTTTAAGATTTTTGAAAGCATTGTTCTCCTTGGTGGACCATATATACCTAACGTTGTTCTTTGTTAGGTCATGTAATGGTCCTGCGATTTGTGAGAACTTTTCTATGAAGCATCTATAGTATGCACACATACTTATAAAGCTTCTTAGTTCATGCAGATTCCTTGGATATGGCCATCCTTTTATTACCTCTAACTTTGATGGATCCATTTGGATGCCATCTTGAGAGATAATGTGACCTAAATACTGAATCCCTTGTAAGAAAAAATCACTTTTCTTTCGATTAATATAAAGTTTATTCTCTCATAAAACTTGAAATATTACTTGGAGGTGTTGCTTGTGTTTGTCTAATGAATTAGAGTAGATGATTATATCATCAAAGACCAGTAAAGCTTTGGTGAGGCCTAAATAGCTTCTCCATCAGACGGTTGAATGTTGCTCGTGCATTGGTCAAGCCAAAAGGCATGACAATGTACTTGTAAAGACCAAACGTAGTGCAAAATGTGGTCTTTACAATGTCTTGATTACTACTATCCTTATTTGATGATAGCCACTTTTTAGGTCAATCCTACTGAAGTAGGTTGACCCCTGTAGCTTATCAACAAATAGGTCTTCTACCCGTGGAATGGGAAACCTATTCTTGATAGTGATCCTATTTAGTGCTCTATAGTCGACACACATGCGATATGTGCCATCTTTCCTTTGCACTAATAACATTGGCAAACAAAATGGAGATGAGCTAGGCCTAACCATGCCTTTATCAACCAACTCAGGCACTTGCCGCATAATCTCCACTTGTTGAGCTTGAGAAACCCGATAAGGAGGTTTATTAGGCGGTGAGCTTCCTGTAAGAAGTTCAATTGTATGATTGTCATCCCCTCGTTTGGGAGGTAGCTCACAAGGGATGTTGTCAAAAAAACATCTTGGAATCCCTTGAGGAAATTGGATAACTCTAATTCTTTTTTATTGCTTATTTCTTCTTTTGCTAAAACATTAGGTTCATTTTGAGAATCTTTAACAAAAATCTTGTACATGGAATTTATTGACTTATTGAAAGCTTGCTTATGTACAATGGGTATGATGCTACCCAACTCCTTAGCATCTATGTACATATCTTTTTCCATGTCTTTCAGGGAATCTAACATTGGCAGCCATGCAATCAAACCATGGTGTCCCTAGGATTACATCCTTATGTTTGAGAGGAGAGATGAAGAAATCCTCCTTGTCCACATAGCTTTGGACATGGAGCCTCAATTTCCCAACTACGGGAGTGACTGAGACTTCTTGCCCCTTGAAAGCACCATCGGCAGGTAGGACATCTCCCATCTCATAGGCTTGGATGCCTAGCTTGGTGGCCAACTCTATGGATATGAGATTGTGAGTAGAACCAGGGTCAAAGAGAATGAAAGCATCATGTTCTCTTACCTTTTCCCAAGCATGACATAGAGGAGATCCTTTGTGATGAGCATCCTCTTCTTGAATTTCGACCAAGGTAGCTCTAGGAGTCTCATTATGTATATTCTTGTGGTGGCAAGCACGATAGGCATGCCCTTGCTCCCCGCACTTGAAACAATGGTTACCTTTGTGATAACGCTCTAGCTCTTTAGGAGAGAGTTTATTTTTGCCTTTATAAACTCCCTTCTCCTTAGCTTTGTTGTTGTTGAAGTTGCCTTTGGGAGACTTTTGGACATTGTCCTTCCCCCTACGGTCCTTGTTTTCCATGGGCTTAAGATTTCTCTTAGCCCCTTGTTGGAAGTTGATTCTTGAAGCCACCATGGTATGGTGTATGACTGAAAATATGGTGCGAGGCCTTTGGGAGTTAACATACTCCACCATATCCTCAGATAAACCTGCACAAAAGTATTGTTTTTGCTCTCCAAAATCCATCCAAAACTTGTCCATATATTTGTGAATAGATTCATAGGGAGAGAGCTTCAAGCTTTGCCATTCGGTGACTACTTTGTCTTTGTCTTTGACATCGCTAGCTAAAAACTGCTTCATGATGGAAGATTTTAAAGCTTTCCATGTTTGTGGAGCTTCACCATTTTCTCGTAGGCTAGACCACCATTGCCTGGTGGACTTTTGAAAATGCATAGGTACATGACGTAGCTTAGAGGACTCCATGAAGCTCTCATCTTCAAACACTGCATCGAATTTTTGGATAAAGGCCAAGACTTTTGTCCGTAGCACCAAAGGTGCCATTGTGGGTAAGGAAAGAGATGTTCTTTCCTCCCTCTTTGAACTTTTTGAGCTTGGACAACCTTTTCCAGGCGGCATAGGATTTCCTATGGCCTCTTCTCTTGGGCGGTTTGAGAGCTGCACCATCACTTTCTTTAGAAGAGGAAGAGGATGAGGAGGATGGAGAAGAGGGTGACCTCTTTCTTGCCTTTTTCTTCCCTTGTTCCTCCTTTTTTGCACCATCACTTTCTTTAGAGGAGGAAGAGGATGAGGAAGATGGAGAAGAGGGTGAACTCTTTCTCACCTTTTTCTTCTCTTTCTTTCTCTCTTCCCTCTTTGAATTATGGTGACGTGGAGTATGTGATGGTCTTCTCTGTTTAGGGGTTGTTGGAGAGTGTTTTGCTTGTCTTCTTCGTGGATCCATCTCCGTCGAGGTGGCAGGAGACTCGCTTCTTTCTCATTCTTTTGGTGGGGGCTCTACCGTTGAAACTTGGGTTCTCATTTGGGAGGGAGATGCCTCATTGAGTAGTAAGTTTTTGAGCCCTTTATATGGATCCTCCTCTTCTTCCCTTATCGGAGAGAGTCCTCTTTTGGAAGTCTCACCAAGATCTTTCCTAGGTACTCTCTCTTCTTGGTGGGGAGTTTGGAGAATACCATGGGTGCACAATTGTTGTAGCACTTCACCTTGGAGGGATGGATTGCCCAGGGCTTGTTGAAGCTTAGAAACAAGATAGGTTACAAGCATAGGGGCATCATTAGTCGCTCTATCATGAGCAAAATCAAAGCTATCAACATTCATTTCAATCTCTTTACCCTTGTTTTCCATACTAGCAAATTTTAGGTGTAAATTTTTACTTGTACTTTGGCACTTCAAGTCCTAGTTGCTACTCCTCTTTACCTTCAAAGATAAGCACTCAAGCATCTATACCCGTCGCTCGAATATTATTACTATGAAAGGAATAGAAGAGAGGGTTTCATAGAGCCAAGACAACACCGCTTCCTGTCAAGCTTCAAATATTATTAATATGCAAGGAATAGAAGAGAGGGTTTCACAGAGCGAGGACAACACCGGTTCCTATCAAGCTTCTAATAGCTCAATAATGGTTAAGCCATAGGCAAGCCCCATAGGACTTCATTATTAAGACCATAGCTCTCAACGGTATCCCCGTTAACTGCATAAAGGAGGCGTGCTTCAAGGATGAAAAATCCCTATTCTGCTTACTCTTTTGCAATTAATAACACCAAACTTTTGTAGCAAGCTTGAGGACCTCTCTTCTTGAGCAACAAAAGAGAAACCAATAGCTCTGATACCGATGTAACATTTATTGCACTAGTAACATGTGTGTAGTGAAAATTGATAGAATAGTGAGCATTTCATTAAGAATAAGTTCCTAATGAGCATAGAGAGAGTACTTAGTTGGAGAAAGCAACATAGAAATTACACCTAGGTAGTTTGGCATAGATAATACTTGAAAAGAGAGAGAACTAGAACAATTGTCAATAGTTGAGGACCGGATTTACATAAAGTCTTTGTATTATAGCTTCTCCCATCAAAAGAGACTTTTGTACATTACAATCTTTGTGTGTTCCTTGACAAAACTCGTTGGTGCCATGAAGATGGAAGCTTCATGCACCGAATTATGCTTGAAAAACACACCTAGTGGGCCTAGCCTCAATCCCAAAACCTCACACACCTTCAAAAATGGTGAGAGTTAGCAGGGAATGAGGAAAGATTGAGAGGGAGAAGATGTATCTTACAAGAAGGAAGTATTCTCCTCACATAATCACTCTAATAGAATAGCTTAGCTTAGTAATTAGCATGGTAGAGGAGATGAGCATGCCATTGAAGCTTGGCTCTTGGTTGGATCTGCATTCCATAGCCAAGAGTTGTTGCTGTAGGCCTCTACTTCTCAATGCTTGGAGAAGGAGATTGAGTTCTTGCAAAAAGTAGATAGACTAAAATGCCAACCTCTCTCTCTCTCTCTCTCTCTCTCTCTCTCTCTCTCTCTCTCTCTCTCTCTCTCTCTCTCTCTCTCTCTCTCTCTCTCTCGATCGACCCCTCTTCCAAAATACTCTTGCTGGCTTCCCATTGGCTCCTGCAAAGCTTAGCCAATAACAAATTAGAAGCATAATTGATAGCCTTGTGACACATGTCCCCATTTTCCCCTTTTGTGAGAGCTTTAGGTAATTAAAATAATTTATTTAAGCTCTCATTGGACCTTTTGGTCTTCTGGCCAATAGGAATCAAGCAAGCCATTGTGCTGTTGGATGCTCATTGGACCCTTGGTAGACTGTCCAATAGTATTCTAGGGAGCTGAATTTCTATTGGTTCTTTTATCAACCATTTTTAAATTGATTAGACTAATTTTACTCTAGCCTAATTCTCATTGGTCCACCTATATGGCCATGCAATAGGATTTGAGGGGAGATTGGGGGCAACTGGGCTAGGAGCCTTCCATGTGTCCATTCTTCCCTTTGGGGAGAGCTTGGGAATGTGTGTGTGTGTGTTTCTCTCTCTTACCCTACCATAAGGGCAACTGGGCTAGGAGCCTGCCATGTGTCCATTCTTCCCTTTGGGGAGAGCATGGGAGTGTGTGTGTGTGTTTCTCTCTCTTCCCCTCCTTCCTAGGGACGTGGGAAGACTTTTTAGTCTTCCCATTACTATCCAATTCCCACCCACTTTTGGCCATTGGACAATTTAATTAAATTTAGAAACTTTAGCCTATGGAAGTCTTACTGGTCGCAAACCTTAGGTCTTTTAAGCTCCATTGATGCGCATTGCTCTTTTGTAGATTGTCCCCCTTTGGATCCCTGCTGAGACCGGTCTGGCAGCCTTAACAATATTCTATCTTTTACTCCCCTGGTACCTCCCCATATTAAATGATCAGTTTGACATGAGAAAATCATTTGGGAGAATTAGATATTAGTTTTTATGACAGTGGACCTACAACCAATGAGCATAAAAGACGTGACACCATATGCCTCTACATCTAAGAACCCTCGTGAATCAACTCCTTCAAGCAAGTCAAGCCCTAGAAACACCCAATCTTTTGTTGACCCAAAGAAAACCTCTAGGGAGCCACCGAGAAACAAAAAGGTATATCAGCCCAAGTACCGTAAAGCTTGAGCCAGTCAAGCAATAGTTTTTTTTTGAGTAGTCTAGTAACAATTAGTGATTTGGTGTAGATCGAAGATTAAAGATCAACATAGAAAGACGAACACATGGGATGGATATAATCATGGTATAGTTTGAAAGCACAAGTACTACAGAAGTAACAGACAGATATGGGTACCAAAACCAAAGATGAGATCATATGAAGTGCAACCAAGACCCTCTCAAGGAAGAAGGCCAAAGGGGGTATCAACCTTGACAATAGCCCATGATACCCAACAAGAGACAATATACAAGAGGACAACATTGAATGCTGCTAAAGTCAACCACAACCCATAAGAAGATACAAAGTAGACATGAACTCCAAGCTATACAAAGATTTGGCAACCAGTCAACCAAAGGCCAACTTCAATTGGAATTGTATGAAGTTCTCAAGAGCTCGACAAGATCTTATGTCAAAATAAGTCAACAAAGAAGCTGCAAAGGTGATGAAAGGAATTGGATTCCTCAGTCTTCCAATGCTCCTAGTTAGAAGTCAAATGTTGATGATCAACAGAGGCACACATCAACCTCAAAGGCTTCTTACAATAGGCCTAATTGGAGAATCACACGGACAATGGAGTCTTCACAGTTAAAGAAGGAAAACCAATTCAACATTGTTGCAGACTCAAAGACAAAACAGGTATGGCAAAAGAAACCTTCAATGCCAACTTGATTCTTCAATAATCCACTCCTTTAGGATTCAAGCTTATTTGTACCAGATGAAATGTTTGTAGTAAGCACAAGTGTAAAAAGTCAAGTCGCCAGAATGCAAAAAACACTCTTTGGCATAGTCAAAGTTGGATTGTTGAGCCTAAAAATGAGCAAAGCATTGGTACTAAAGCTTCAAGTCTTATTAAACTTTGTGCTAAGAGTCATACTTATAAGCTTACGCTTAAGCTAGAAGAGTTGAGCATATCCAAGTAGTGTCTCTCATGCTGGATGAGATGAGTATAAGAGCCAAAGTCTATTAACTCAATAACGGTGGCGTGACGTAGAGTCCAACACTCACACACATTGCACAATAAGATGAGAGCACCCACCCTCGACAACCAGAACCCTTCCTAAAGGGGTGCCAGTTTTTAAAGCCACATCATATGCTTTTATAGCTATACCTTATGTAGAAAGAACCCCTCAAAAATCTTTCTTGTATAGGATATTGTTTTCAATGCATTTTTGTGTATGCATATAGGGTGTCCCATAATTGGACATATGCATTAGATACTTTTTTTTTGCTTCCATCTATGCACCTTGAGTGGACTACAGTAGGCAAACCAACTTTCCATATTGATACCCTTATATTTATTGCCCTCTTATTTCTATATCCATCAGCAAATAGTCTCCTTGGTACTTAATTAATATTTCCCTTGCTAATAAAATAAAAGGCTTTGCTAACGGCTTTTAAAAAAAAAGGGCTTTCCTAATGGCTTGAAAATGCTAGAGGAAAGAAAATTAAGAAGAAAAACATAAATGCAGAAGGTGCATTTGACCATCTCTATTTATATGCACACAAAAGTCTTTTGATTTTTCTCCTCCATGGTCTTTTCATTTCCTAAGCTCACCCTTCGTTTATGCACTCAAGATGTTTTGAAAGGGTTTTTAATTTTTTGAGATTGGGGAGACCTATTAAGTACTCCAATAATGGGCATATCCCAAAGGCACTTTTTTCCCTGTGGGTTTTTTCCCCTTTGGTCATTCAAATATTAGATCCTAATTTAGATCATCGCTTCAATACTTCTCTTGTACATACTCTGAATAAATAAAGAGTGAACCATTCCCTTATACTACTACAATGAACAAAGCAAAATCATCTCTCACATCAGAGAAAATGACAATCAAGATGCTAACAATGGAATGGACCTCATCAACAAACTCATCGACAAATGGAGACAATACCACCCATCGACAACCAATCAATAACCTTCCACAACCTCCATGGGCACTGTTGAGGACGGGCACTAAAATTGAAAGGGGTGAATATCAATTGAGTCGTCGCCTGTTAACAAAAGATACTAAAGACCCAAGCCTTGATAATGCACATCAAAGATAAAGATAAAGAAGCAATAAAGAGTTACACATTTTTCACATTTTCCCAAAATGACCATGTATTGTAACCTCCCAATTTATTTCAAGCCATTCTAATAATAATGTGTTATGGGCTCAATGAGAGTTCCAAGATATAAAGAAGAAGTTAGTTAGTGTGCGTAGGTTGCAGATATAATAAGTTGTGAAGCTCTAAAGGCTTTGGGCACCCGGACAATGCACATTTTAACCCTAGGTATATAAGGTATTGTGTAAGAAGGAATTAGGATTGTCAGCCTCATTTGTT
Source organism: Adiantum capillus-veneris (assembly GCF_014529385.1). Classification (NCBI taxonomy): domain Eukaryota; kingdom Viridiplantae; phylum Streptophyta; class Polypodiopsida; order Polypodiales; family Pteridaceae; genus Adiantum; species Adiantum capillus-veneris. Next base: position 63,172,828 of record NC_140941.1, read on the forward strand.
GAGATCACTCTTAGTGAGAGCTCATGAGGTGCGTGGCTATGGAGTCCTTGAGTTTGTCCTTGCTCAGGTGAATTGATTAGCACTAATCAATGCTTAATTCTCTTTCGCTATGCCTCTTTCATTCTCTTTTATGATTGTTAATGATTCTTGATTAGATCAATCTTAACTAAGTGGTTAATCCCACTCTAAACTTGTGTGATTGCCCTCTATCCTTTGTGTGCACATTTAGGTTTTATTGGAGTGCGTATGCTCATTAGATCTATGTGTGTGCTTGCGATTAGTGTGTTTGCATGATGGGATTAGTGATGTGTGCATCATTGCAATCATCAGTGTGTGTGATTGGGTTCATTTGAGGTGAAGAGAAGTAAATGTGGAGATTGCCAATTGTTATGGCTTAGCTCCTCCATACGCTGAGAAGCTCACCTCATCGATTCATCATTTGTGTTGCCATAATTAGCTCACTAATCGTGTGAGTGTTTCATGCCCTAGCCGGGTAGCTCATCACTCCACATTGACAGTTATGTGTTGGTCATTGGAGCTATGCTACAATGGGACCTCCAACAATGACACCCAATTGGTGTGTTCTATTTCATAGATGAACTCAGATTCCTTGAGTTGCTCTATCTCTTCTTTTATCTTTTTGGCAAATGTCTCATTGTATGTATAGTTGACTTGACATCGTCTCTCATAGGAATAGTGTGTTGAAAAATGTTAGGAGCTACTCCCTTAAGGTCTTTGTATAGACATACAAAGACATCCCTAAACTCTTTCAGAGTTTTGATGAGGATTTATTTCTCTTCCTAAGACAAGTCTATAGCTATGTAGGCCAATTTTGGTTCTTCCTTTGGCTCTACTAGGTCAATCCCCATAGTGTTCTTTGGGCCTTCATAAGATTTTCTAGGTTTCTTAGGCTATCTCATTGGTTGCTCCACTGTGATGTATCGATCTTGAAAAAGTATATTTTTTGTAATGTGATGGATCATAGATAGCCGTGGGTTGTCTCTATTGGAGTCCGTTTCAGTGGTCCATACCTCCTTCAAGGTTCTCTTCAACTCCCTGTACTTAGCTTTTCACTCTTTTTCCATCATCAAAGGTGTATTTTCTTTGGTTTTCTCAAATTTTTGCGATTTTTGTTTTGTTTTCTTTTGGGTTGTCGCTTCATGTTTTTTCCTTTCTCTAAGATACAATATCTACCATTGATTTTATCCTTGATACAATATTCTACATCTATCATAATCAAAAATTGAGTTTTGTCCCCTATTTTTGGCACATTCTGATTTCTTCTCAGTTTAGTCTCTCATTTCTTACGATATCTCTGTTGGCATCTCCAATGCTGATTTGAGAATTCAAAAAACTTTTCTTCCCCTCCCCAGAGTAGTAGAATTTCTCTCACATACTCTTTTTCAGAGTCGGATTCCTTAGTTGTGAGTGTTTCCTCCTCTATCTCATCTCTGGTATCATCTCTTCAAGGGTGCCAATTGCCTTGGTTTATCATGAGCTATCCATATCAAATCCATTGTGAGCGGGATGAAAACACACACAACGCCTCTATAATGACCCGACACACACTCTTGGAATGATACACACACACATTATGGGGCACCACTCGGCTTACACAACCAGCCTGGCCGAGACAGGAAACACACAGACGGAGTGAGAAGAGAGAGATTTCCCACTTGCCCACTCAACACTCACACATACACACTCACACACACACTCACACACACACACACACTCTCAATTCAGCTCAAAGGAGACAAATTGCTGTTGTTTAGACTCAATGAAGCTCAGCCCAGCACCAATGGGGCAAATAGTTTACACAGTATTGAGGAAATACACCAGATACAACCACAAAGTTAACTAGAGGCTTCACTCACCGGAGACGATTACACAGAAAAACAGCAAAAAATCTGTGAGGAATTTGGAAAAATGGACAGCACCATTGCGTCCGGAATGCCCAAAAACCCAAGTCTACAATGTCAAAGTGCTCAAATCCGACCTCGGATGAGCAGTTTAGGGCCAAAAAATGCTCCAAAAATAGCAAAAACACACTTGCGGCTGTTTCTCCTCTCTTCTCCATGTTTTTCTGGTCTTCTCTCTGTTTTTTCAGTTCCCACACTTAACTTCTTTAGTTGGGCACCCTTGGCTTTTTAGATGACCTCAAACGGACCCCGAACAGGCCAAAAACTGACCTCGTAGTGCATAGTTGTCACCTTTTTGCATCATCTGCACACCTGGCACTCAGCTTTTTTCAATAATGCATCCCGCCACCACGTGAAGTGGCCCCAAAATATGGTCCTCATGATGACCTTTCTGCATAATTATCACAAGAAAACATCCACGTTGTGCCCGTACTTCTCCACGTGCAAGTATTGACCCCATTCGGCCTCTTGACGCCACTAGATGCCATCTAACGCACCTGCTTACCTCATGTCGTCGGCCCGCGGATAGCTTCCTCGAGAATTTTTACGCACTACCAACTCCTCCTTATTGTAGAAAAAACACACTGGTACTGATAATAGTGAAAATCGCTGCACTATGTACACCCTGTCCTACCTGTACACACATGGGCCCCACGTAACCACCTGGCTATGGAAATTGAATAATCCTTTATTCGATGCACCATGCATGTGTATGTACATATGCCCAATCCCTTGCTCAAAAAAACCCCTGACATAATGTGCCCATCCCCTAGCCTGCTAGATCATTCATGATCAACAGCAGCAAAGAGAGATATGAGACTTGCCACATCACAGGTCTCCTTATCCCTCACAAACATTACTTGCTCCACAGACAGCTCATCCTGCTCCACCATAATCAATCTAGCATGAGACAATTTAAGATGTAATCCATTTACCTTTGAATTATGTAGAACCCCATCCAGGTTAGCCAACTGATATGTACCATTCGAGAAACACTCCACTACCTTGAAAGGGCCTTCACACTTAATTTGAAACTTCTTTTGGAAGGTGTTGTCCAGCTTACTGTTGTAGCGCAAAACCAAGTCATGCTTCTTGATACCCTTACTTTTGACCTTTTCATTTATCTTTGCCAAAGCCTTATCCTGCATCTGCCCATAATGCTCCAATGAGCTCATCCTATCCAACTGAACCTTCTGTAATTGTAAGAGCCTCTCTTTGAATGCATTACTAGATGGCCCAAGTAGCTTCTCTAGCATCTTTACTGCACGCAACTCTACTTCCACAGGCAATAGTGCTTCCTTTCCATATACCAAATGAAATGGAGTAAACCCTGTACATGTCTTCACCGAAGTACGGTAAGCCCATAATGCACTAGGCAATTCCAAATCCCAATTCTTTCCTTGGTGCTCTGTCACTTTCGAAAGAATCTGTACCAACTCACCATTGAATCTTTCATTTAAGCCATTACACTGTGGGTAATAAGGAGTGGTATGCTGGTGCCTAATCTTCATCTTTGCGCATAAGAAGTCTAGCAGTTTAGCTCTAAATCCTGGCCCCTTATCTGAAAGTAGCTCTAATGGCACCCCAAACTTGCAACATATTTCATCATACACAAATTTTGCCACATCCTTTGCAGTGATCTTTTTTACTGCTATAGCCTCTGCCCATCTAGAGAGATAGTCCACTGCCATCAAGATATAGCTTTTGCCCCTGCTTGTGATAGGTAACGGGCCTATTGCATCAATCCCCCACTTTTCAAACACATCAAACGCCATAATGGTTTTTCGTAGCTCTGGCTTCAACACTCTCTTCCCAAATGCTTGACACCTACTGCAAGACCTACACCAATGGTGAACATCCTTGTGCAAACTAGGCCATACATACCCCTCTTGCAAAATCTTATGCAAGGTGATCTTTAGAGCAAAATGGCCACCACATGTGCGTTCATGATTCTCTTCCAACACTTTGTAAAGCTCCTCCCGCCAAGGTACACGTCTCAATACGAGATCAGCCCCTTTCATGTATAAGACATCACCAATCAATTTGTACATGTATGCTCTACGCACAAAGCCATACTTATTAGACTTCTGAATCTCCTTTGGAATGATTCCTGTTAGCAAAAACTCCTCTTCTTGAGCCAAAATTTCCCGGCCATGATAAAGAGGTAAAGTTGTCCTCAACACAAACAGCTCCCCAATCATGCCTTGAGCTGCTTCATGTGCCTCTCCATTTAGAGCTCGTTCAATGTGTCTGATGATCCATGCTTCAATATTTTTTAACAGGCCTTTAATTCTGAAACACATTTCCTTCAATGTGTTGTTCTTGCTCTTCCACACACCCAACACTTGCTTCACCACTAACAAGGCATCACCTTTTATGCTCAAACTTCGAACCCCATGCTTCAAACAAATGTGTAATCCGGCTTCCAGAGTAGCATATTCAGCCTCATTGTTACTATGAGCATCCAATTTGAACCCTCTCTTGCATACTAGCTTCTCGTCTGGATCATAAAGTGCTATACCCCCTGAAGCTGCATCATGGCTCTTTCTGTATGAACCATCAAAGAACAACACATGTGCATTGCTGATCTGTGGCACTTCTTCGACTACCTTTCTCACCACCTCTTCCTTAACAAGAAGGGGATTCTCCTTGTAGGTCAACAAATCAGCTAGGGTAGCCCTTGTACTATCTTCCACTAGAAAAGAGAACTCAAACTCTTGCAGCTCAATTACGCATTTCTTCACCACATTTGACATGTTAGTACCATTATTTAACTGTGGCAAAAAGGCATAACTCATCAAGAAAACAAAAGGTCGTGGTAGAAAGTAATGACGAAATCATCGACAAGAAAATATTACACTAGCCATCACTAACTCTACTTCCGAGAACTTTCTCTCCGCTACCAACTTCACTCGGCTTGCACAATACACTGGCCTCATATAATGGCTGCCCTTCCCCTTTTTCAATAGCATGGCTCCAATGGCATCATCCCCTACTGATGGATTTACATAAAACACTTTCTCCCAATCAGGAGCCTGCATGGCTGACAGCCCCCCTAACACCTCTTTCACCTCTTGAAACACTTCTTCACACTTGTCATCCCATTGCAATGGATCATGCTTTGCCACTTGTTGTAATGGATAAAGAAGTTGCGAAGACAATGGAATAAACTGTGCCATGTACTTCACTTTGTGTATAAAAGTTGCCAATTGCTTCGTACTCGTAGGTGATGGAAGAAGAATAATAGACTTAACCTTATCTGGATCAGCTTCAATGCCATTTTCTGACACCATATGGCCCAATAACTTCCCCCTTGGCTGTGCTAGATGACATTTCTTTGGATTTAATTGTCCTCCACATTCATCATATTGAGCCAATACCATTTGCAGCTTCTCATGGTGTTCAACCCTACTGCTATAAACACAGAAGTCATCCATAAAAGCTTTAACACAACTACCAATGAATGGTTCCAACATCCAATTTGCTCTCTCTTGATAGAAGGAAGGTCCATTTGACAACCCAAATGGCAATACTGTGTAGCAATAGTAGCCCCATGGCGTAATAAAAGTGGTCTTTGTGCTATCTTTAAGAGCAATCTTCAATTGAAAATAGCCTGAAAAACCATCACACACACTGTACCTCTCATAACTTGCCACTGAATCCAAGATCTGATCGATGAATGGAAGAGGATATGGGTTCTTCTTAGTGGCTGCGTTTAAGGGTTTAAAATCTACACAAATTCTCCACTTCCCATCCTTCTTTGGACTGACTACAACTGGACTCACCCATTCTGTGGTCTCCACATGGACTATGAACCCTGCCTTCAATAACTTGTACACCTCTTCTCGCAAGGCTTCCATTTGCTCTTGACCCATCCTGCTTAGCCTTTGCCGCACTGGCTTAGCACATTCTTTCAGCTCTATATGCATCTCTTCGCCTTTGAACCCTCTGATCTCTTCATATGAAGTAATGAACAAATCAGGAAAACTAGCCAGCATGTGCAAATAAATATCCTTCTCCATAGCTGAGAGGTCTCCACTGATCATTTGTGTCATCAATTCCTGCTTCTTTGACAACTCAACCTTGGTTTGCATCAGCCCTTCAAGCACTTCATAAGGCCCTTCACTTTCATCTTCAACCTCATTCGCAAATGCAACTAAACCAAACTCCTGGATTTCTTTGTCCATCAAAAGAAATGCAACATCAGCATCCTCATCACTGCTGGTAGTGCTATCACTGTCCTCATCTATCACCAGGGAAGAGTCTTCATCACTAGACTCATCCTCATCTTCATAAAGCTCCTCTAATCGTTTCCTTGTGTCCATATTATAAAGCTTCTTAGTACCTGTCTTTCCATAGAGGCTAATCGTACCATGTCGCCAATCTTGAACAGCTCCCACTGCACGTAACCATGGTCTGCCCAGTATAATAGGATATGCTCCCAACCCTGCTGGCATCACATGAAAATCAACCACTGCCTTTGCATCATATGCCTCCACTTCTAAGCTCTTTACAACACCCAAGCATTTTACTTTTTGATGGTTTGCCAATCTGATCCGGAAACCTGACACCCCAGCCACTGTGAGACCCATCTTCTAAACGCATGAGTGTGCTATGACGCATATTTGGGCTCCGCCATCCACATAACCTTGTCCCAAATTTTTCCTTTTATGCCACACATCTACTATTGGACAAATGTCTGGTAGCTCATCCATTGCCAACACCTTTACTGAACCTCTCTCTGGCTCTTTCTCCATTGGGTTAACCATCCTCTTCCACTGTCGCTTTAGCTTAGGCACCATCTCTATAAGCTGCCCAAAAGTAACATCTGCCTTCCTGCTTGTTAGATCCTCCTTTAAGTCATAGCTTAATTGCCCATCCCCTAGTGGAAAATCTGAAACATGAAACTTGCGACGAGCCCTCCTTTTCCTCTTGGCCTTGACATCCTTGCCTTCATGGCTCTTTCCCTTCTTCTTGCTAGGACCTGGGGCACTTCTTCCTTGTCTTCTGTAGTCCTCTTCCCAATAGGCATCACTAATGTATCTTCTAGCTTTGATGCCTTCTCCAAGGTGACTACACTTAGCACTTTTGTCTTTCCCTTTTCCTCCTGGGTTAATCCACTGGTTCCTTCATCTCCCTTAATTTCGATGCCATAATCATTTGACCTAGTTAGCACCTGTCTTGGCAATGGATACATGTCTCCCCCCATCCTTGGTGGCTTATCACATTGCGGGCTGATGTGACCCAACTCTCCACAATTGTAACATGTGGGCGTCTGCCTCCAAAACCTACCATTGCTTTGTCCAACACCATTCCTAGGCCTTTCTTCACCTCCTGGCTGATTTGCAAACCTCCCTCAACCTCGATTATTTCCCACTTGACCTAGCATGTTTAGGCTGAGATTCTTCATCAAATCTACCACTTGCCTCATGTCTTGCCTTAGCCCATCATCTTGCACCGATGTAGTGACCACTGCTGGCATAACCTGAGTAGTAATAGGAACCACTGGTTCATGATGAACCCATGACATGCGACCTTGTAAAGACTCTTTACACTGAAATTTAGACCTCATGGGCAAAGACTCCACCCCTAACTGGCTCATTTTCCTCAACTTCCAGTCTTTGTTCCTTGCTACCTCTAGTGCATCTTCATATGTCCTAGGCTTCTTTAGCTCCACTCTCCAACGTATATTCTCCCAAAGACCAGCCAAGAACCTGTCCTTCTTCATCATGTCAGGCGGGGGTACGTGTGGTGCTAAGGCCTTGCAAATCCGCTCCCATGCCAATGAGAACTTACGTATGTACGCATCTACTGGCTCACCTTCCTTTTGCACCAAACCTTGTACTTCTTGCCACACTTTGTCAGGATCTTCTATCTTCACAAACTCCACTTCCAACCCATGCCTTAGATTGTCCCAACTCAATCTTACAGGTGGATCCGCTGCACGCAACTCCTCTTCAAATGTTTTCGACCAGACTCGTGCATCACTCTTCAAACAAATTTGGAGAAGACGTAACATCTGCGCAGGGTCATGAATGTGGTTGCTAATGCAGGCAACTTCCATCTTTTCCAAAAAATCTTCCACATCTTCATCACTTCTTCCATGAAACTCCGGATAAGAGAAAGCCATGGCTACCCAACTTACAATGCTTTGAGAACCCCTTTGAACACACGTGCAAGAACCCAAAACTTTTGACTACATAATCCCCAGAAACTTCAATGGAGCTCAACTTTAGATAAGGACAAACACATGCACATCAAATGAGTTTTCATAGTTGATCATCGGAATTACAACAGGCAAAGGACATTCCAAGATCTCTCGTAATCTTCTTGGCCCGAACATAAAGACTATGCGCTGCTGGAAAAAAATCTTCCTGGACACATGAACATTTATCTGGATTCTTTGAGTTAAATGAAAATGAGTGAATTGAGGGCCATTTTGATCATCCATTAAAGCCAACCATGCAGCTCCCAAGAAGGCACACTTGACTTATCCTCTGATTTTGCCAGAATTTCGGCAGCATAACATCATAAATGGCTTAAAAGACCAAAAAACCAACCATCATAACTTGGGAAAATTTCGACAGAGTTTTCCCAGAAGTAGAGCAGTAAGAACCCAAAATATAGACTGTATGTGTAAGCATAGATTGCCAACAATAAAACTCGAGCATCAAGTAGGAATCACTAGTACATAGCCTATGGCGAGGTCACGAAAAGGTTGCTCCAGCTACCTGTATCACCGAAAGGATCTCCACATTTGAGAATCCCCCAGCTCAATAAAAACCTCACGCTATCGACCCTCACACGAAGGCTAATGCAAATCGCGTATAGTCAAGTCTCAAAAATGACTATCTTCTAGACCAAGTCTCAGAAATGGCTGGGACTGCCAAATACAACCAAGTATGGCTCCACAAATGCGTACAATGGCAGTTTCCACAAGTAACGTACAATCCAGCAGACAATGTGCTCAAATAGGCGCCAAGTGATGCATACCCACAACAACTGCAAGTGACATCACTGCTAGTATATCACTGTACTCCAGCTACCTATACCTGTGTGAATCACCTGTACCTGTACCTGTCCCTGTAACCTGTAACCTGTAGCCCCGAATCTCGAATCTCGAAGCTCGAAGCAGAAGGTACTCGAAGAAGATCCTCCATGGGGGCGCCAAAAGAATGTGAGCAAGATGAAAACACACACAACGTCTCTATAATGACCCGACACACACTCTTGGAATGATACACACACACACACATTATGGGGCACCACTCGGCTTACACAACCAGCCTGGCCAAGACAGGAAACACACAGACGGAGTGAGAAGAGAGAGATTTCCCACTTGCCCACTCAACACTCACACATACACACTCACACACACACTCTCAATTCAGCTCAAAGGAGACAAATTGCTGTTGTTTAGACTCAATGAAGCTCAGCCCAGCACCAATGGGGCAAATAGTTTACACAGTATTGAGAAAATACACCAGATACAACCACAAAGTTAACTAGAGGCTTCACTCACCGGAGACGATTACACAGAAAAACAGCAGAAAATCTGTGAGGAATTCGGAAAAATGGACAGCACCATTGCGTCCGGAATGCCCAAAAACCCAAGTCTACAATGTCAAAGTGCTCAAATCCGACCTCGGATGAGCAGTTTAGGGCCAAAAAATGCTCCAAAAATAGCAAAAACACACTTGCGGCTGTTTCTCCTCTCTTCTCCATGTTTTTCTGGTCTTCTCTCTGTTTTTTCAGTTCCCACACTTAACTTCTTTAGTTGGGCACCCTTGGCTTTTTAGATGACCTCAAACGGACCCCGAACAGGCCAAAAACTGACCTCGTAGTGCATAGTTGTCACCTTTTTGCATCATCTGCACACCTGGCACTCAGCTTTTTTCAATAATGCATCCCGCCACCACGTGAAGTGGCCCCAAAATATGGTCCTCATGATGACCTTTCTGCATAATTATCACAAGAAAACATCCACGTTGTGCCCGTACTTCTCCACGTGCAAGTATTGACCCCATTCGGCCTCTTGACGCCACTAGATGCCATCTAACGCACCTGCTTACCTCATGTCGTCGGCCCGCGGATAGCTTCCTCGAGAAGTTTTACGCGCTACCAACTCCTCCTTATTGTAGAAAAAACACACTGGTACTGATAATAGTGAAAATCGCTGCACTATGTACACCCTGTCCTACCTGTACACACGTGGGCCCCACGTAACCACCTGGCTATGGAAATTGAATAATCCTTTATTCGATGCACCATGCATGTGTATGTACATATGCGCAATCCCTTGCTCAAAAAAACTCCTGACACCGTGACATTATTGCCCTCCCAAAAATAGACTTTGAGTCCTGGGTTATTGGTAGGTATGCGTTTCAGAGGTCTGACATCTATCTGGTTGAAGCCTTCTAATTCTAACACTGGTGGTTCCTCCTTAGTGGTCATGTTTGCAATCAATGTATTGGCTTCCAAACCCCATTGGTCCACATTGTCGAGATCCCCAATATTCAAATATTGCACTCCATTTTGATCCATATAGAAGGTAACCTGTTTGTTAGCTCTAACCTCACCACATACTCTTCATTGGGATCCAGATAAATCTAAGACCCGTGCTTGTTGGTCCTATGGAAGTAAAAAATGTGTTTGAACTTGAGAGAGGTCCTAGTCCTTGATTGAATAAAAAGGGAAAACATTTCGGAACTTGAGTGAAAGTAAGTGTCAGACACTTCCTCAACTATAATCCCTAAAAGCCCCACTTGGTTCACGCTCTCCTTAGTATATACTCTACTCTCAGTCTCTCTATTATAGCCTTGATTTACTATGACACGGCCTAACCTAAGGTACATAAGATCGATGGAAACAAATACCTAGTCTTAGTATCAATACCAACCCGTTTTAGTCATTGTAAATCAAATATGGCTGCTTCTCAAGCTAGATCTCGATCACTCTTGTACCAACAAAGATAATGAAGTTAGTCTATTGATCAACAAGTATATACAAGGACCCTTGTTGAATTTTTTTAGCTTCAATCCTATCAAAGTAGCCAAAGGACCACTATGCAACCTTCAAATACAAAAAGCTTAATTTCAACTAGAAAACATTGTCCAAATGACTTCAAACTTGCTAGGCTATCTGTATGAGGTGTCTACCAACCTTGTGAATCAAAAAATATAAAAAATGAGCTCTCTTGATATCATGAGATAATAAGTACGCTTATTATCTTACTGAGTCAAAAAGTCATCCTTTTCCACTTTTGTGGAGTTTATTGATATAAGGGGTTATTTATTTCGTGTTTGAAAACTGGTGTGTAATCTTGCAATTGAGAGATGTTCTCTTTGAAAGAGGAGAGGGTCTATGGCTCCTAGTCCTATTTGCAGTGATCAAGTGAGCTTTGTGTCAGTCACAGAGGACTTCAATGACAATGATCTTCATGGTGATGAGAGCGAGAGCACATATATTGGCTTGGGGTCAATGAATGAAGTAGATGCTCAAACAACTAGATAGGAGGTAGCTTTGGAATTGGTTCCATTTCATATTACCCCTGAAGTTGGGGCCTCTACCGATGATGGGGATGACAATGTTTTGCATATGGATAGAGGAGAGGACATTCTCAAAACCACGAGTGTTTTTAGTTGTTTTGAGTGTCCTCCAATGCCTTTATGTAGACTTATTCCAAATGCATGGGTACATGGCCTTTATTTGGATAATTCTAGCTTGAAAGTTGCATTTCCTAGAGAAGGTTATATAAAGGAGAAAGGTGCCTTTATAGTTTCGCTACAAACATGTCAAAAGGAAGAGATATTAGTGACAGTAATCATTGCTATTTCAAAGTACTTTTGTAAACTTTTAATATTTCTTTTTCTTTCAAGTGCTTATTGGTGTTTTGGGGTCTAGTTTGTTCGTGAAAATAGAATGGACTATTGTGTCAGGACACCGGCTAGGCCGGACTAATAAGGTAGGGCTGGGCTAGGCGGTGTGGAACGGGGAGTCCATCTAGGGCAAAGGGCCAAGGGCATGCCTATATAAGGGTGGCTGGGTGGAGAACTCTCAGGCTCTAGTCACCCCTGTCTTACATTGGTATCAAAGCTAAGTCTATTTTGGGCAAGAGGGCGTGTAGCTTTTTTGCATGTTCCTCTCTTTGAGGGTGTGAAGAGCCGCTTGCTAAGGGGGACGATGAGGTCCCACTGTGTGAGAAGCGCCGCTTGTGCCGGGAGGGAGGCGAACTCGACCTTCGGCAAACGTTGCATGGCTTGCCCGATGAATGCACGCTGCCTTGGGGAGCGTTTCACGTCATGGGGGCGACGCCCAGAATGCAACAAGCGGGGAGCTCTCTCTCCCTCGCCCTCGCGGCGCTGCCGAGGTCGCCATAGCCTACTCAGGCGTTGTTTTTCACATACAGGCCGCCCAAAGGCTTTGGCCTTGGGCAATTCATTAAAAAAAAACATCAACATAGGGGACGTGCCCACCCGGGCACACACCCCATACCCAAGCTAGGGTATTCGAGGGGAAGGCAAGGCCGGAATCCGACATAAGCATAGGCTAGGGGCCATCAAATTCGAGGTAAAATTGTCCGAAGGACAGAAATTGCAGAAGTTGATCGAAATTCAAACTTGACAGAGTTGAAGTTTCGGAAGACTGTCTATTACAATTTCTTCCTCCGAAAGGATTCAGGCTTCAACAAAGTTTCAAGCAATACAAATTTTTGGTGGCATCATTAAGCATAGTTGATTCAACTATAAAGAGCTTGCGGAGTTTCATATACGGCGGACTACCATCGATTTAGACGGAGTAAGCACGGCTACCCTACTTGGAAAGTGCTCCCAATATCAGATATATTTTTTGAGTACTTCTTTCACCGCACTATGTAACCATGGATTCGGATATCATATGACATTCGATTTTGAGCAAAGTACTCATGATCCTACCAATGATGGCACGCAATTGGATCCTCTCAAGGAGAGTGACCGTGACGCTATGGCAGGAGAAGATACTTATGAATTGCTCGATATTCAAGAATTTCGTGCACTTCAGATATGCATGACTGGCATGGATGAAAATTTTAAAGCTTTAAATGAAAATGTTACTAAACTTTCCACATTAGTAATTCAATTAATGCATTAGCAGTCTAAGAGTCCTGCTGACACCCACATGCATGAGCACGTTGGCACACAAGGGCAAAGCCCAATTCATGACGTTGCATACTCTCACTGCCAAAGAGGTGGATGACTTGTTAAAAAACTTTAAACCACCAATCTTTAAGGGCGAAGACCGAGACCGCAATGAGGATGCAGCGAACATCTTTTTTAGCAAATGGGATGGAATTCATGCCTTAAGGCGTACTCCAGATGCCGTTAGAGCTCTGCAGACGAGCGTAACTCTGAAAGGCAAGGCCTACAAATGGTGGATGTCTCTCAAGGAGAAGAACATCATACCACAGAGTTGGGCAGCCTTTGAAGCAATGTTTAACAAGGAATTTTTGCCTACTAATGAGGCTGATCGGAATTGGACGGCTTGGGACACATGTTCCATACGCCAATATCCATCACTACTTGAATATATCTCTTACTATCGGGACGTTATCCTCAAGTTGGAAGGCTTGGATACCTTTCAACAAGTACGAGGATTCATACAAGGTCTGACACCTGAGCTTAAGAAGTATGTCAAGACCCAAGAACCTAAAACACTTGAGGAAGCCATAGTGAAAGCACATATTCACGATGACTCTGATGAAAAGAAATTACATAACAGTAATATGCCTGCTAGTATATACGGTAATACACGCACGCAGTATGGGCACAATAAAAGAAAATTTATAGTTGCTAATTCAGATGCATATAAAAACCCCAAGGGGTCCATAGGTCCTCTTTCTCCTGAGGATTTTGATAAAGCCAAGAAAGGGAGGTTATGTTTTCAATCTTTAGGAAGAGGTCATAGCAAAAAGGATTGTCCCAAGGGTAAATCTGCTGCTCAAGGGAAGAAGAAAGCAGTGCACACGGTGAAACTACTGCCTCTCGAGTCTTCCTCAAAATTCTCCACAGTGGAAGTAACACACACTGAGGTGGTGCATGAATGTTGTCTCACAGCTTCCATGTGGCAACAAACCTTTGGACCACATGAGTTAGTACGTATGCATGGATACCTACAAAGGCACAAGGTGCGCATCTTGGTAGATGACGGGGCTACTCACAATTTCATCAATTATGGATTGGTGAAAAAGCTCAAACTGCCTCAAACTCCGAGTACCCACCGCTACAAGGTAGCAATGATGAATGGACATGATAGCGAAGTATGGGATACTCAATGCCGAAATGTTCCATTAGAGGTACAAGGGTACTCTACTTGTTTGGATTTTCAGGTTATGAACATGGAAAGGGCTGATGTGGTTCTTGGTAGGGAATGTTTGCATAGCCTAGGACCATCATTGAAGCGTAGCTATGAGCACAACATCTTGATGTTTGAATCCTATGGCGCACATGTGCTGTCGTTAGGAGAAAAGGATATACCTTCATCACCACTAATTTGTACCACCGAGCTTATGCAACTCGTTTCTGATATTGAAATAGATCAAATTTTCTTGTGTTACTCACTGTCTCATTTTCTTTCTAACATTGAGTCAGTTGAACATTCCTCAATGCTGCATGCTTCTCTCTCCTCTATTCCACCAATTGCTAATTCTAAACAAGCAAAAGTTTCTAGTCAATTACAACAGTTACTAAAGGAATTCCAAGATGTATTTCCTAATGATTTGCCACCAGGATTACCGTCGACACGATCAGTGCAACATAGCATTGACGTGGCTGCAGGCTGTAAACCTGTTAGTAAACTGCCTTATTGTATGAGTTACTCAGAGGGTGCTGAGGTGGAACGTCACCTTGCTGACTACCTTAGCAGAGGGTTTATCCAACCCAGTTCTTCACCATGGGCTTCACCTATCCCTGCTCTCAAAACTTTGGCTAAGAATTGGCCATGTGGCCAAATTTTAAGCTCATTTTGAAAGTGGGACATGGAAAACTCCCAAATTGATTAATATGGTGTTATGCGTCAGTCCCCAATCCTTATAATGGTATCAGAGCTCAAGGGAGGGGGAAGCTATGGAGGAGGGAAGGAGAAGCATAAGATTCCTTTTCATGGTGATGCTTGCTCTCTCTCTCTCTCTCTCTCTCTCTCTCTCTCTCTCCCCCCCCCCCCCCCCCCCCCCCACCACACACACACACACACACACACACACATGCAAGGCCATGGTGGTTCTATAGCGGTGAAGAGGCGTTGAGGATTGTGGAAGTTTTGGGGGATTTTTCTTTTTGCATGAAACATGCAAGGTAGCTTCGAGACATGGTCATGTGTAGCATCCCCTACAAAGCCAAGAGGATATGGCCGCAAGAAAAACTCCTTGCATACATGGTGATGGCAAGATTGACCTGCAAAAAAATGAGCATAGCCGGCCCCATTGGGAGCACAAGGGGGCAAGGAGCAAATCTCATTTAAGGGGAGGTCAGTTTGGAGCATCACAATGGCAGATCTCTCTCCCTTTGTCATCGACACCAATCAGCCATTGCTGAGCACAGAAGGATTTCATATTTGACTTCTAGAAAGAAATTCAAATTGGGCGCCCAAGGGTGTTCAATGTGCCCAAGGGGCCCATCCCATACCGTAACCGCCCATTCGCCAAGACCTCATGAGGTGAAAGCCATGCTTGCACGGGAAAAGTACATGGGCAGCTAGAGATTGTTGAATCTCTACAAACTCAGATGATTACAAAAAAATTGGGGAATTTCAAAGAATCCAAAACACGCCATGCATGGGCCATGCAAGGCGTACAAGGTGCCGATGTGCAACGTGCAAGCAGGAAGAGCATTGCAAGGGCTTTGGCATGACGAAGTCGACAAATCTTGCAAAGCAATCCAGGCAATTGACAAGGTGCCGATATAGAAGAAGATTTGAAAGGTTCAAGAAAAAATGAGTAATTTCATGGAAAAGCACGATACAATAGAGAAAAGGTGTTCGTTCCAAGGCAATTTCTCTCGAATTAGACCATATGGGTCTCAAGATTGAGAAGATGGACAAGACCAAAGAACATTTTGATCAAACAATGAGTAACTTCATTCAATTTTTTCTTTATTAGTTCCTCAATCATAGCTAATGCATGTAGGCAAGGTTGCTTGTTGGCAACAAAGGCAAGATAGGTAGGGCCTGTGGCTTGTAAGGTCAAGATATGCAACAAGGCCGACTAGTATTGTAATTCCAAGAAGTCAACATGCATCTGTTTCCATAGTTCAGAAGTTTGGTTTTGCTAGGGCATGGCTCCTAGGAAAATTTGCCAAGCCTGATGCAATCATGAACATGCCATTGTTTTCAAGATTACATGGCATGAGGTGCATAAAAACCATATTGGGCAACTCAACTACGCTTTGTTTTTGCAATTACTGTAGATGTTTTTAAGTTATTTAGTTTGATAAATTACTTGACAAGGCTGAGAATAGGCAAAGTTTGTTTTCTTTTGCTTGACTTGAGTATGACAAGACCATAAGATGCAACATGGGAGCAAGGCTCCATATAACGATACTGAAGAAACTGGCTATGCGTTATGTCGGTCAGTATATCTTTTATTGTAGCCTGTTTGTGTTGTCAAACGGAGGGAAAAGCAATGCTTTTAGGAGCATGGGTCCCTAACTATATGTATGCATCGGGGACATAGTTACTCCAAATCAATTATAGCTTGCCAGAGTGCATGCAAAATAAGTACGTGAGGTACATTTGAAAGTACAATCATGCCATAGGATGCTTGACTTTCGATGCTAGGGGTGGAGGTTACAAAAAACTAGTAAGTACCTTCAATTTAAGTTTCAATTTTGAACTTATTTACTCATGCATAAATTTCTCCACTACCAACTTGACAAGAAAATGTTGCTTCAGTCAAGCACAATTTGGCAGTAAAGCTAAAATTTGATAGCTAAGCTACCTTATTCAAGATTGGGCAATCAAAGGATTCTCAATCAAATATACAATTTGGCAAGCCCGATTATCTATGCAAGCTTGACAAGGTGGATTTTATTTTACTTTGACATCTCTGTGTCACCAAGAGCACCTGCTAGCTAAGATCATTTAGGTTCCATCTTCTCATCTCAAAGATGAACGTATGCGAAGAAAGGTTTCAATATGACATATTTCCTAGAAGCTTCCAAAGTTTGGAATATGCTGTTAGCATACGAACTTGGAAAAACTTTGTTAACATGTCTATCTACTTATTTTTGGAGGTTGGTATGAACCAAGCCTTAAGGGTATACAGGGTACGTTTGACAACACTAAATCTCCCAATGTACATGGCTACAAGCCATATTCATCAAAGGCACTTGCTCTATGATGGGCAATAAGGTCACACATTGTTAGGAGTTTTTTGGAAGAAGTGATCGCGCATATGTACATACACATGCATTGTGCATCGAATAAAGCATTTCCCATTTTCCAGAACCAGGTGGTTACATGGGCCCCACATGTGTACATGTAGGACATCATGTACATAGTACATCGATTTTCATTATCACCAGTACTAGTGTGTTTTTTCTATAATAACGAGGAGTTGGTGGAGTGTAAAACTTCTTGAGGAAGCTATCAGTGGGCGCATGCTATGAGGTAAGTAGGTGCGTCAGATGACATCGAGTGGCGTCAGGAGGACGAATGGGATCAAGACTTGCACGTGGATAAGTATGGACACAACATGGGTGTTTTCTTGTGATGAATTATGAAAAAAGGTCATCATGAGAACTATATTTGGGGGCCACTTCACGTGATTGCGGGATGCATTATTGGGAAAAGTTGAGTGCTAGGTGTGCGGATGGATGTAGAAGGGTGACAAAAATGCACTACGTGGCCATTTTTTGGCCTGTTCGGGGTCCGTTTGAGGTCAATCAAAAGACCAAAGGAGCCCAAGGGATAAAGTGAAGTGTGGACACTAAAAAACCTGAGAAAAAACAAGAAAAAACGTGGAGAGAAGAGGAGGAACATCCACAACTGATTTTTTGATGTTTTTGGAGCTTGTTTTGGCCATAAACTTCTCATTCGAGATCGAATTTGAGCACTTTGATATTGTAGACTGGGGTTTTTGGCTATTCCGGATGCAATGGTCGTGTTCATTTTGCTAAATTCCTCACTGTTTTTTTGCTATTTTGGCTGTGTAAGTTTCTCCTTTGAGCGAAGTCTTTGCTCCAATTTGTGATTGTATCTGGCATATTTCATCCATACTGTGTGAGCTATTTGTCCCATTGGTGTTGGCTCAAGCTCAATTGTATCTAAACACTAGAAATATTCCTCTTTTGAGCTGAGTTTTTGGGTGTGTGTGTGTGTGTGTGTCTGTGTTGAGCGGGTAAATGGATAGTCTCTCTCCTCTCACTCCATTGGTGTGTTCCCTGTCTCGGCCAGGTGTGTTGTGTAAGCCAAGTGGTGACCCATAGTGTCTGTGTATGTGTGTGTGTGTGTGTGTGCATGTATCATCCAAAGAGTGTGTGTTGGGTGATTATAGAGGTGTTGTGTGTGTTTCCATCCCGCTCACATTCTTTTGGTGCCCCCACTGAGGATCTTCTTCGAGTACCTTCAGGTTCGGGATTACAGGTTGCAGATTACAGATCACAAATTATAGGTTACAGGTTACAGGTTACAGGTACAGGTACAGGTGATTTACACAGATACAAGTAGGTGGAGTAGAGTGATATACTGGCAAGTGGAAGTCACTTGCAGTTATCGTGGGTATGCATGATTTGGTGCCTGTTTGACTGCATTGTATTGTATTGTACGTTGCTTGTGGATACTACGATTGTACGCCTTTGTGGAGCCATACTTGGTTTTATTTGGTAGTCCGAGCCATTTTTGAGACTTGGTCTAGAAGATAGTCATTTATGAGACTTGACTATACGAGATTTGCATAAGCTTTCGTGAGAGGGCCGATAGCGTGAGGTTTTATTGAGCTGGGGGATTCTCAAATGTGAGATCCTTTCAGTGATACAGGTGGCTAGAGCATCCTTTTCCTGACCTCGCCATAGGCTATGTACTAGTGATTCCTACTTGATACTCGGGTTCTATTGTTGGCAGGTTATGCATACATATACAATCTATAATTTGGGTTCTTACTTCTCTACTTCTGGGGAAACTCTGCCAAATTTTTTCCAAGTTTCGTTGGCTGGTTTTTTGGTCTTTTGAGCCATTTATGTTGTTATATTGCTGAAATTTTGGCAAAATCAGAGGAGAAGTCAGGTGTGTCTCCTTGGGAGTTGCATAGTTGGCTTTAACAGATGATCAAAACACACATCAATTCACTCCTTTTCATTTAACACAAAGAATCTAGATAAATGTTCATGTGTCCAGGAAGATTTTTTTCCAGCAGTGCATAGTCTTTATGTTTGAGCCACGACGAGTAAGAGAGATAGTGGAATCCCCTTTGCCTGTTGTAATTCCGATGATTAACTATGAAAACTCATTTGATGTGCATGTGTTTGTTTTTATTCAAAGATGAGCTCCATTGAAGTTTCTGGGGATTGAGTTAGTAAAAAGTTTTGGGTTCTTGCACCTGTGTTAGAAGGGGTTCTCAAAGCATCAAAACTTGGGTAGCCATGGCTTTCTCTTATCCGGAATTTCATGGAAGAAGTGATGAAGATGTGGAAGACTTTTTGGAAAAGATGGAGGTTTCTTGCATTAGCAATCAGATTCATGATCCTGCGTAGATGTTACGTCTTCTCCATATTTATTTGAAGAGTGATGCACGAGTTTGGTGAAGAGGAGTTGTGTGCGGTTGATCCACCTGTGAGATTAAGTTGGGACAATCTAAGGCATAGATTGGAAGTGGAGTTTGTGAAGACAGAAGATCCTGACAAAGTGTGGCAAGAAGTACAGGGTTTGGAGCAAAGGGAAGGTGAGCCAGTAGATGCATACATACGTAAGTTTTCAATGGCATGGGAGAGGATGTGCAAGGCCTTAGCACCACAGGTACCCCCACTTGACATGATGAAGAAGGACAGGTTCTTGGGTGGTATTTGAGAGAATATACGTTGGAGAGTGGATTTAAAGAAGCCTAGGACATAGGAAGATGGACTACATGTAGAGAGGAACAAAGAGTGGAAGCTGAGAAGAATGAGTCAACTCTAGGAGTAGAGTCTTTGCCTAGGAGCCTATGGATTCTTTGCAAGGGCGCATGCCAGTGGTTCATCATGATCCAGTGGTTTTTGCTACTCCTTTGGTTATGCCAGCAGTGTTCACTATAGCAGTGCAAGATGATGGGCTAAGGCAAGACATGAGGCAAGTGGTAGATTTAATGAAGAATCTCAGCCTAAACATGCTAGGTAATGTGGGAAATAATCAAGGTCGGGGGAGGTTTGCAAATCAGCTAGGAGGTGAAGAAAGACCCAGGAATGGTGTTGGACAAAGCAATGATAGACTCTGGAGGCAGATGCTCGTGTGTTATAATTGCAGAGAGTTGGGCCACATCAGCCCGCAATGTGATAAGCCACCAAGGATGGGGGGAGACATGTATCCATTGCCAAGACAGGTGCTAACTAGGTCAGATGATTATGGCCTTGAAATTAAGGGAGAAGAAGGAACCCGTGGATTAACCCAAGAGGAAAAAGGAAAGATAAAAGTGATAAGCGTGCTCACCTTGGAGAAGGCAGCAAAGCTGGAGGATACATTAGTGATGCCTATTGGGAAGAGGACCAGACAGGATAAGGAAGGAAGAAGTACCCAGGTCCTAGTAAGAAGAAGGCAAAGAGCCATGAAGACGAGGATGTCAAGGCCAAAAGAAAAAGAAAGGCTCGTCGCAAGTTTCAAGTTTTAGATTTTCCACTAGGGGATGGGCAATTAAGCTATGACTTGAAGGAGGGTCTGACAAGCAGGAAAGCAAATGTTACTTTTGGGCAGCTTATAGAGATGGTGCCTAAGCTAAAGCGAAAGTGGAAGAGGATGGCTAACCCAATGGAGAAAGAACTAGAGAGAGGTTCAATGAAGGTATTGGCGATGCATCAGATACCAGAAATTTGCCCAATAGTAGATGTGTGGCACAAGGGAAAAAGTCTTGGACAAGGTTATGTTGATGGCGGATCCCAAATATGTGTCATAACACACTCATGTGTTGAGAAGATGGGTCTTACAGTGACTGGGGTGTCAGGCTTTCAAATCAAATTGGCAAACCATCGGAAAGTAAAATGTTTGCGTGTTGTAAATATCTTAGAAGTGCAGGCATATGATGCAAAGGTGGTGGTTGATTTTCATGTGATGCCAGTGGGGTTGGGAGAGTATCCTATTATACTGGGCAGACCATGGTTACATGTAGTGGGAGCTATTCAAAATTGGCGACGTGATTAGCCTCTATGAAAAGACAAGTGCCAAGAAGCTATATAATATGGACACAAGGAAAGTGTTAATGGAACTTTATGAAGATGAGGATGAGTCTATTGATGAAGACTATTCCACTGTTGACTGACGAGGACAGTGATAGTACTACAGCAGTGAGATGAGGATGTTGATGTTGCATTTGTTTTGATGACAAAGAAATCCATGAGTCTGGTTTAGTTGCATTTTCAAATGAGATTGAAAATTAAAGTGAAGGGCCTTATGAAGTGATTGAAGGGTTGATGCAAACCAAGGTTGAATTGTCAAAGAAGCAGGAATTGATGACACAAATGATCAGTGGATACCTCTCAGATATGGAGAAGGAGATATATTTGCACATGCTGGCTAGTTTTCTTGATTTGTTCATTACTTTATATGAAGAGATTATAGGGTTCAAAGGAGAAGAGATGCATGTAGAGATGAAAGAAGGCGCTAAGCCAGTGCGACAAAGGCTAAGAAGGATGGGTCAAGAGAAAATGGAAGCCTTGCGGGAAGAGGTGGACAAGTTATTGAAGGCAGGGTTCATAGTCCCAGTGGAAACAACAGAATGGGTGAGTCCAATAATAGTTAGCCCAAAGAAGGATGGAAAGTGGAGAATTTGTGTAGATTTTAAACCCCTAATGTAGCCACTAAGAATAATTCATATCCTCTTCCATCCATCGATCAGATCTTGGATTCAGTGAGGTTATGAGAGGTACAATGTGTGTGATGGTTTTTCAGGCTATTTTCAATTGAAGATTGCTCTTAAAGACCGAACAAAGACAACTTTTATTACGCCATGGGGTTGTTATTGCTACATGGTATTGCCATTGGGGTTGTCAAATGGACCATCTTTTTATCAAGAAAGAGCAAATTGGGTATTGGCACCATTCATTGGTAGTTGTGTTAAAGCTTTTATGGACAACTTCTGTGTCTAGAGCAGTATGGCTGAACACCATGAGAAGCTGCAGATGGTATTGGCTCGATATGATGAATGTGGAGGACAACTAAATTCAAAGAAATGTCATCTAGCATAGCCAAGGGTGAAGTTATTGGGCCACATGGTGTCAAAAAATGGCATTGGGACTGATCCAGACAATGTTAAGTCTATTATTCTCTTTCCATCACCTAAGAGTACAAAGCAATTGGCAACCTTTATACACAAAGTGAAGTACATGGTGCAGTTTATTCCATTGTCTTCACAGCTCCTTTATCCATTACAACAAGTGGCAAAGCATAATCCATTGCAATGGGATGACAAGTGTGAAGACGTGTTTCAAGAGGTGTTAGGGGGGTTGTCAGCCATGCAGGCTCTTGATTGGGAGCAAGTGTTTTATGTAAATCCATCAGTAGGGGATGATGCATTGGAGCCATGCTATTGCAAAACGGGAAGGGCAGCCATTATATGAGGCCAATGTATTGTGCAAGCCGAGTGAAGTTGGTAGCAGAGAGAAAATTCTCTGAAGTAGAGCTAGTGATGGCCAATGTAATATTTGCTTGACGATTTTGTCATTACTTGTTGCTGCCACGACCTTTTGTTTTCTTAATGAGTTATGCCTTTTTGCCACAATCAATTAATGGCACTAACATGTCAAATGTGGTCAAGAAATGGGTAATTGAGCTGCAAGAGTTTGAGTTGTCTTTTTTAGTGGAAGACAGTACTAGAGCTACCCTAGCTGATTTGTTGACTTACAAGGAGAATCCCCTCCTTGTTAAGGAAGACATGGTGAGAAGGGTAGTTGAAGAAGTGCCACAGATCAACAATGCACGTGTGTTGTTCTTTGATGGCTCATACAGAAAGAGCCATGATGTGGCTTCACGGGGTATAACACTATATGATCCAGAGGGGAAGCTAGTATGCAAGAGAGGGTTCAAATTGGATGCACATAGTAACAATGAGGCTGAATATGCTTCGTTGGAAGCCGGATTACACATTTGTTTGAAGCATGGGATTAGAAGGTTGAGCATAAAAGGTGATGCCTTGTCAAGTGTTGGGTGTGTGGAAGAGCAAGAACACCTCATTGAAGGACATGTGTTTCAGAATTAAACGCATGTTAAAAAAGTTTGAAGCATGGAGCATCAGACACATTGAACGTGCTCTAAATGGAGAGGCACATGAAGCAGCTCAAAGCATGATTGGGGAGCTATTTGTGTTGAGGACCAATTTACCTCTTTATCATGGCTGGGAGAGTTTGGCTCAAGAAGAGGAGATTTTGCTAAAAGGAATTATTTTGAAGGACATTCACAAGTCTAAGAAGTATGGTTTTGTGCGTAGAGCATCCAAGCACAAATTGATTGGTGATGTCTTGTATGAAAGGGGCTGATCTCGTGTTGAGACGTGTACCTTGGTGGGAGGAGCTTTGTAGAGTGTTGGAAGAGAATCATGAACGCACATGTGGCGGACATTTTGCTCTAAAGATCACCTTGCATAAGATCTTGCAAGAGGGGTATGTATGGCCTAGTTTGCACAAGGATGTTCACCATTGGTGTAGGTCTTGCAATAGGTGTCAAGCATTTGGGAAGAGAGTGTTGAAGCTAGAGCTACGAAAAACCATATGGCATTTGATGTGTTTGAAAAGTGGGGGATTGATGCAATAGGCCCGTTATCTATCAATAGCAGGGGCAAAAGATATATTTTGAATGCAGTGGAAGATCTCTCTAGAAGGGCAGAGGGTATAGCAGTAAAACAAATCACTGCAAAGGATGTGGAAAAATTTGTGTACGATAAAATATGTTGCAAGTTTGGGATGCCACTAGAGCTACTTTCAGAGAAGGGGCCAGGATTTAGAGCTAAACTATTAGAGTTTTTATGTGCGAAGATGAAGATTAGGCACCAGCATACCACTCCTTATTATCCATAATGTAATGGCTTAAATGAAAGATTCAATGGTGAGTTGGTACAAATTCATTTGAAAGTGATAGAGCACCAAGAAAAGAATTGGGATTTGAAATTGCCTAGTGCATTATGGGCTTACCATACTTTGGTAAAGACAAGTATATGGTTTACTCCATTTCATTTGGTATATGGAAAGGAAGCACTATTTCCTGTGGAAGTAGAGTTGCCTATGGTCAAGATGTTAGAGAAGTTGCTTGGGCAGTCCAGTGATACATTCAAAGAGAGGATCTTACAATTACAAGAGGTTCAGCTGGATAGGATGAGCGCATTGGAACATTATGGACAGATGCAAGATAAGGCTTTAGCAAAGATAAATGAAAAGGTCAAAAGTAAGGGTATCAAGAAACATGACTTGGTTTTGCGCTACAGCAGTAAGCTGGACAAGACATTCCAAAAGAAGTTTCAAATTAAGTGGGAAGACCCTTTCGATGTAGTGGAATGTTTTTCGAATGGTACATATCAACTGGCTAACCTGAATGGGATTCTACATAAGTCAAGGGTAAATGGATTGTGTCTTAAATTATATCATGCTAGATTAATGATGGTGAAGCAAGATGAGTTGTTTGCAGAACAAGTAATGTATATGAGGGATGAGGAGACCTCTCACGCAGCGAGTCTCATATCTCTTTTTGCTACTGCTGATCATGAATGATTTAGCAAGCTAGGGGATGGGTAAATTATGTTAGGATTTTTTTGGAAGAAGTGATTGTGCATATGTACATACAAATGCATGGTGCATCGAATAAAGGATTGCCCATTTTCCAGAGCCAGCAAGTGGTTACGTGGGGCCCACATGTGTACAGGTAGGACAACATGTACATAGTACATCGATTTTCATTATCACCACTACCAGTGTGTTTTTTCTATAATAATGAGGAGTTGGTGGAGTGTAAAACTTATCGAGAAAGCTATCAGTGGGCACACGCCATGAGGTATGCAGGTTCGTCAGATGACATCCAGTGGCGTCAGGAGGACAAATGGGATCAAGACTTGCACGTGGATAAGTACAGACACAACGTGGGTGTTTGCTTTTGATGATTATGCAAAAAGGTCGTCATGAGAACTATATGTGAGGCCACTTCACGTGATTACGAGATGCATTTTTGGAAAACATTGAGTGCTAGGTGTGCGGATGGATGTAGAAGGGTGACAAAAATGCAATGCGTGGCCATTTTTTGGCATGTTCGGGGTCCGTTTGAGGTCAATCAAAAGGCCAAAGGCGCCCAAGGAATAAAGTGAAGTGTGGACACTGAAAAAGCTGAGAAAAAACCAGCAAAGTGTGGAGAGAAGAGGAGGAACAACCGCAACTGAGTTTTTGTTGTTTTTGGAGCCTGTTTTGGCCATAAACTGCTCATTCGAGGTTGGATTTGAGCACTTTGATATTGTAGAGTGGGGTTTTTGGCTATTCCGGATGCAATGTTGCTGTCCATTTTGCCAAATTACTCACTATTTTTTTGCTGTTTTGGCTGTGCAAGTTTCTCCTTTGAGCAAAGCCTCTGATGCAATTTGTGATTGTATCTGGCATATTTCATCCATATTGTGTGAATTATTTACCCCATTGGTGTTGGCCCAAGCTCAATTGTATCTAAACATCAAAAATCTTCCTCTTTTGAGCTGAGTTTTTTGGATGTGTGTGTGTGTGTGTGTGTGTGTCTTTGTGTTGAGTGGATAAATGGACAGTTTCTCTCCTCTCACTCCATTGGCGTGTTCCCTGTCTCGGCTAGGTGCGTTGTGTAAGCTGAGTGATGCCCCACAGTGTGTGTGTGTGTGTGTGTGTATCATCCAAAGAGTGTGTGTCGGGTGATTATAGAGGCGTTGTGTGTGTTTCCATCCCGCTCACAATGTTTTCAAGTTCTACTTGTTTTTTTATCTTTAACTTTTCATTTTGAAAACTTTTTGAAAACTTTTATCTGTTGTGCAATGCAAAGTGCTTTGCCAGACTTCATGCAAAGAAAGGATTCTATTATGTACCAAGGTACTATCCAATGACTGCAGGTCAAGGATAATGGCACACATATTGTTCCCTATAAGTGGATATAAGCTCACAATTTAAGTTTGGCAACAATGCACTGTGATGTATCCCTGCTTGTGTAATTGTGCAAGGCACATATAACAATAGCTCACAAGGTTGAGGCTTTCATTGAAGCCAAGGGCTTATCAATCTATTTTTTTGATATGCATGCATGGCATGCTAATAAGATGGTAGTGGCTTCTGATAATTGTATATGTATACAACGGTGAGCACTTTACATCATTGGCTCTATGCACAAGGTGCAACCAATCTCAATGATGGTTCTATGGTTAGCAAGTAGGCATGACCTAGCTATCAAGCAACTGATTTATGGGAAGACATGCATACGTCAAGAGAGCCTCCACATAGGTAATCTCTTGTGTAAACACATGAGAAACTCTAGTATGAATATTTTCTTTGGGGGTATTTGACATCTTTCTCCTCTGTTCATGGAGGAAGAAGATTCTCTCATGACTTAGTTGTGAATAAGATTCCAATTGCAGAAGATCTGTTGCTTAGTTGCATTATTGATTATGTATCTAGGAGTGGGATTTTCAAGGGTATGACCTAACTAATACACAATCACTCCATAGGTGTTGAGAGTCATGATTTGAGCTCCAACACATTTGTAATTTCAAGGAAAGGAGTCCAGAATCTACCAAGGGATAGTGGACAAATTCAGCTTTCTCAATTGATTCCAAAGACTTTTGACCATGATAGACTGTGTTCATCACCATTGGCTGCTAGGTTGAGCAATTTTCATGCAAAGTCTAACCAAACGGTTTGACATTGCAGAAGCTAACCAAGGGTTTGGATTGCAACGGCAACACCCATGGTTACTAGTTTCTACGGCTTTTTTGTCACTAATCATTTAGTGTTCAACAAGTCACCAATATATTACCTTTTTAAGGCTAGTTTTATGATAAGGCATCTTTCTAGTTGTATCTTTCAAGTTTGCAAAGTGCATGTGACTACATAAGTGAACGTTATGTTCAACCTCCAAGTTGCATATGATTTGGTTTTTTTTCCTTCTTGAGGATGCTTTGCTTAAATTTTTCAAGTTGGATGAATAAGCTTGAATAATTTCATCCATTTTGCTCTTCAGAGAGATGACAAGGTCATGTAAGGGCAAAGAATTTTGGGCCGTAGTGTCCTAAATACATTTTTGCATTATCTATATGTAGGGTTTTATTTGGCACATGTTGTCACATGGGACACAATATGGTCTAGGAGCTTGATTTAGCTAGTGGGGAGCAAGGTTAATGAATCCTCTGTTGCTGAGTGTTTCCTATTACCTCCACACACAAGTACATCTCGTACTTGAAGGATGTTATTTTTGCAAACATCCTTATTTGAGGCATATTCCACATTTGGAGAATATGAGTCTATGGGACTGACACTAGCACCCGCTATTTCAATTATGTGTTGCAACAAGGTCCCTAGGTGCTAGTCAAATCCATTTTTAAAACTATTTTGAGCACGTCGTATCAGGAACAATTTCAGTGGCCAAAAATTGAATACCTAGTCAGACTTGTTAAGGGACAAGTGTTGTTAAACAACTTCAATGGATGGATGTTTATACATGTAGAAAATCTATGTTCTATTAATGAACATATTTCATTTGGTACCTAGGTGTGATCAATTTTCACATTCTATAATGGTCTAGATATATTCTCACAGCTTTCACATGGAAAGCATTTAGTTCTTTCCCTATGAGTTGTGATGAGCATCAAATTAGCCATAAGCATTGGCAAGTAGGATCATGGATATGTGGGTTTGAATCTATTTTTTCTAAATGCATGCAAATGAGGTGTTAGGGGCCCTAGTATTTAGCAAAAGCTGATTTGAAGCGGCATGCACATTCACCACATTACTCGCTTATTAAGCATCTTGCACTCTATGTGTAGTATCTTTATGGGATAATTTATGATCTACCAATCACCAATAGAGATCATGGCATGGTTTGGGTGCTTGTGGATCTCTCAAGTTAACCAAGATGGTTATTCATAACATTGTTGATTCCTCAACAATGTTGTAAGACATTGTGATCCCTGTTTACTAGCCACATCTTGGAAGACTATCTATAAACAATGGGGGAAACACACCTCAGTACTAATATTTATCCAAAGAGGATAGGCAAAATACAAGTGTAATCTTGTGATAAAGGATATGTGAAGCACATACGTTAGCACCAAGCAATCAAATTAGTAAGCATGTATCACTCTAGTTGGAGTTTTCTTATCATATGTAAAGTGTGTTTGGCGATTAGGTTTAGTCTCTTCATGTTTAAGTCAAGTTCTGAACCTTGAATACTAGTTATGGTGGGGTTGTTTAATAATGTGATAAGATAACAAGTCAAGGACTTAAGTTTTGTTGATGAGTTATGTCAGTAGTTACTTTCAAGGAAAGTGAGAAGAGGTATTCTTTAACATACCTCCTAGTCGCGATAACTCGTTTAGTATACTCAACTGAGTTCTAAATGTAGTATATACACTATGTTGGATAGGGTCCATTTACACAAAATGGATACAAAGGGACAACAATGTGGAAAATCAGAATGCTATTCTTGATTTCATTGAGCCTCCTACTGGATCGTGTTCCGGTAATGGACAGCTTGATCCATGAAGGTTGCCATTGTGGAAAACATTAGTGTTCTTATGAAGATACCACCACTTTTGTTTTTGAGGATGAAAAGATTTCTCCAAGGGGGGAGTAATGCCCGGCTTAGGGTAAGATCGGGCAGGCCAAGGGCCAAGACAGACATGCGGTATAGGGGTCCCTATTACTAGCAAGGCACGGCCTATATAGGGCACGGTTGGGTGAAAAGTTGCATGCTCCAGTCCCCAGTTCTTATACTGTCAAGCCTAATGTAATACTTGGGGGATTGGAGCATTCCACTGTCCACCCAATTGTACCCTATATAGGCCTTGCCTTGCTAATAATAGGGACCCCCTGTACCGAATGTCCATTGTGGCCCTTGGCCTGTCCGGTCTTACCTTAGGCTTGCCATAAAAATGCTTCTCCAAGAGGGGAGTAATGTCAGGCCTAGGGTAAGACTGGCATGCCAAGGGCCAAGATGGACATGCGGTACATGGGGTCCCTATTATTATCAAGGTAGGGCCTATATAGGGCACAATTGAGTGGAAAGTTGCATGCTCCAATCCCCAATCCTTATAGGTTGAGGCTATAGTTTCTTAATTATCCTAGCATTTGAGAATTTTGGCTATTTAAGCATCTTCTTTGCCAGATTCTTTGTAATCTTGGCCACCATATCTCATTGTTCCTTCCATTCATCATCAACGGATTTTTAATTTTCCCTTCACCTTATATGCGGCGCTCTGCTACTCCCATTTCTAGTCACTGCCCTTATTGACATTGGTTCAGGTGTTTTTTGTTCAGATCCTTCTGGTTCGGCAACATTCGTGCACTGAGGTGCATACGTATAGAAATTTAATTCCCTTTTCCCAAAATTAGTATTGCCTCTACCTTGGCCAATATCCCCTTGGTATCTGCTTGTGCCACCTCCATCACTCATGCTAGTTTCATTCTCCTTGGAGCCACTTGCCCGATCTGTTTTCATCGCTTTTGGATTCATCAATGCAATCCTAGATAAGTCCTTTCCTTTCTTGAAGTGATGAATTCTTATCTCACAATTGTTCCACACATGCCAATAAGCTTTACAATACGTGTAACGAGAACATTCATATGACCGATGATCTCTAGATCTGCACTTGGAACACAAAGTCTCCACCTTTTCCACCACTGAAGACCTCGTTTTGTCTATCTCAGCTATCTGTTTTGACATTTCTTCCAGCTTCTTAGTCCACTAACCTTTCTTCTTGCCTTTAGCTTTTTCATCCAAGTCACTATCAGATGAGCTAGAAGCTATGCTAGAATTTGACCCTTTAGTCGATATTTTGCTATCACTAAAATTTATTCTCTTGTGGCTCCTTTCCTTTTTAGCCTGCTATTCCAGTTTTAGGGCTCATTGAACCAGATCGTTGGATTTATTTGTATTTGGGAGACCTCTCACCACAAATACCCTCTTACAATGAACAAGAATTAGGCAATGTAAACACACAAGAAATGCCTTCAAATAAGCTTAATTGACACAACTTTATGATACAGATCACCTTGAATTCGCCCAAAGCACGCTACACAAGTGGAAGGACGAAGATTCTAAAGCCAAGCTTCCCTTTGAAGCACCAATACCTCAACTTGTTGATAATGAAAGAGCACGTACAAGAGTGGTTTGAGATATGGCACTCACACTCTCTCACTGTTGCAATGTGCAATGTCAAGCTTCCCTCACACCAAGTGGGAAGCTCACAAAGTAGTCACTACACCTAAGTCTCTCCTCATGCATAGAGTGTTGGGGAGTTATGTGAGAGATTAGAGACCAAAGATCGGAGATCCTTTATAGGAAGAAGGGGGGCCTATTTATAGGTTAGCGACCCTTGGTTAAGGTTGCTGGTATCCTATTTTACAAGCCAACAAATTGAGATTTTTAATTTTTTGAATATCAAAATATTGTGGTCCTTCTTTGTCTGTTTGAGTCATGAATGTGGGCTTAAGAGCAAGGCATTATTGATGGTTGATAAGGTCAAATTAGAGAGTTAAGGAGAAGGAAGGAGAGAGAGAGAGAGAGAGAGAGAGAGAGAGAGAGAGAGAGAGAGAGAGAGAGAGAGAGAGATTTTTTACTATGTACATTTCTTGAAGGAAGGTACTTTTTAGGTTAGGTCATTGGATATTTGTGTTACTAGGTTAATATTAGTAATCACTAAAACAGTTAATGATACATTTATACAGGATAGAATGAGTTGAATGGTTGAAGAAATATAAGTGAATAAAGTCAAGGAATTCTTGTGATGGTGAAGCTTTGAAGAAGTTGAATTCATCCTTGTGTAGATTCTCAAAAATGACCATCGATCCTCTTCTTCTTCTTCTCTTCTTTATACCACCACCGCCAAGGTTGATCATCGTGAGATGAAAATGATGATTTGGTTGTTGATAATCTCCAATTTGTAAAGATTAAATTATGGTTTACATGCTCAATTTTATGTATATAGAGAAGAGATAAGATGGAATTGTAACTTAGAAGTGATAGAGAGAGACATACATATGGTGTATGTATGTAGAAGTTCATATGAGAGCTATGGAGGTGAGAGGGGAGAGTAGTGGTGAAGAGGGTAAGAGAATCCATGGAAGGTACAAGTTTGAGTGAGGTATGGAGAGCAATGAGAGAGAGAGAGAGAGAGAGAGAGAGAGAGAGAGAGAGAGAGAGAGAGTGAGAGAGTGAGTATAGAAGTGTGAAGCGATGTGAGAGGAGAGTAGGAGTTACTTGTGAGAAAAGTGGACAGACTAGGGTCTATCAAAAAAATCCTATCTCACTAATGGTAGCTTCAAAAATTATGAAAACATTGAGGAGATCATTTATCTTGTGGACCATATTTTTCATTTTGACCACTTTTTTAAAATCCAAGTGCAGGTGGATGCCAAAAACTCCATCAAAATACATGTTTTTTATCCATGCAAAAGCCTCCTAGTGGCCCCTTTTTGTTGAATTTGCATAAGCTCCAAGAGTGAGCCTCTCCTTGCATGAGAGAATGACATAATAAATTCTTAAGGGTTTAATTGAAACCATGCATGGATTTTGACTATTCACAAATATGACATATGGGTATGACGTGAAAAAATAGGTTAGTCTATAAACAATTCAGCAATCTAGAATAGTGTGATCTATATAAATTGGAAAAATCAAATATATAAAAACATAGGGAAATCAAGTGAGGGGGATCTCATTTGTATTTATTGATGTAATTTTATTTACTTGGAGTAAAAGAAAATGCATGTTAAAAATATTAATTTAGTAAAAAAGAATGACTGGGTGAAAGGTATTTTTGTGGTTTTTCCTTGGAGTGGATTCACACCAAAATTTAGAGAGGCTTACATGAATAATTTTATTTATAGAATAGGAAATATGCACAATGGTAAGAGAAATTATGCAAGTAGTGAGTAAATGTACATAGTAGACTTAGACAAATAATTCACACCTAGTTATAAATACTTAAAAAAATATGAAAATAATAATAATAATAAATTCCTATATTTAAACCCTCCACAAAATGAAAAATGGGCCATAATGTATTTCTTATTTTTATTTTTTGGCTCAACTAGCTCAATGACTAGCTAGCTAAGGAAATTCAAGGAGATATGGGGAAAGACCCCTAGCTCACATACACCGATGTACAATGGAAAGGTGAAGATAGCCATAGTGTTTATGTTATTTTGGCTGGGTGATGTAACTCACTATGGAAAACACGAATAGCCAAAACGGAAATCACTACAAGCATATCTACTTTGATAGTCGAGTGATTAGCCTAGTAGAAAGGACTTACATTGAAGCCGAGCAATGGGTGATGACTTTAGTGTTTGCATGTAGGAAGTTTAAAGTGTATATGATCATTTACAATTTCTATGTGCTCACATCTAACAATTTGTTGCCTGAAGTGGTGCTTCATCTAAAGCCCAGAAGACGAATTACAAATTGGGTGCTAGAACTGCAAGAGTTTGAGTTTGAGTTCAAGATTGACCATTGCCGACATTTTGGTAAACAAAGAAGCTCGCTTGTTGGTATATCCAAGGGTGGTGAGAGAAGAAGTTGAGGAAGATCGAGACATGGAAGGAGCTTTTGTTATGTGGTTTGATGGAGCATACCAAAGGGTGATATAGAATGCAGGAGGAGGAGTGGTGATACAAGATCCACAAGGTCAGGTGATCTTCTTCAAGGCTTATGATTTAGAGGATGTCCACATGAATAATGAGGCAAAGTACTTGACTCTCCACTTTGGCTTGAAGCAATTTGTGTAGTTTGGTATTTCCCAGCTTGTGGTCAAGGGTGATGCCCACTTGGTCATCAAACAACTGTTGGGGCAACGACAACTAAAGAGGGATATTCTTAAAAGTTGGTTTTTCCTATAGAAAAGTTGTTAAAGTTTTTTGAGGTTGTGCACTTTAAGCATGTTAGAAGGAAACATAATCAAGAAGCTGATCAATTGGCTACTAGTAGTTGCGTGCAAACACATGTTGTGGGTTTATATGTGGCACCTACCACTTATGTAGGTAGAGAGAATTTGAAGTTTGCCTGCCACTTTACGCTCCTCGACTGCTCTTTGATTCTGCAAATTTTAATTCTGCTCACTGCCTCAATTGTCATGCTTGAATTATTGTCAAATATTCTACAGCTTCTTGCTCTGTGTGCTTTGCACTGCCATAATTGCCTCTTACAAATTGTGACTTCTCCTCTAATCCACTTGCTCTGATTGCATGATTCCTAACCTCTATACTTAAGAGAGAGATATTGAGAGATTCAGTGCTCAAGATGCAAGTATAAGTGATTGCATTTGAGGAATGGCTTTCCCTTCACATTCGGTTAAGGACACTAGCATGGCTTGGAACAACAAGCAACAGATTGGCATAAAACCATCTGCTAGCACACACTCGACAACTGGCACACACTTTAACTTGTTATATCTTTTTGACCTGGGTTCCAATTAATGCACAATCACTTCTTGCTAACCCCATATACTGAGTACTACTCTCTTGAATTGTGCCAAGCTCCAAAAAACACTAGATGTCACACCGAGCAAGGTGATTGACCTAGCATAGAACAAGCCCCCGAGGAAACTTAAACTCGCGATAACTTGGTGACCAGATCTCTGATTGCTCATCTGAAAAGACCGATGTGCTCCGCAAGTGAGTGCTTTAGGCCCATGAATTCACTTCATTTTTGTCCCCTGAGTTTTGCAGTTGCCCAATCTGGTACGGATCTGCAATTGACTCAAACTTCAACCTACCATAACTTCCTCACCGTAGCTCCAATCAATGAGTCGTAAAGATAGGCCAGTAGAGCACTTCAAGTGCTGTAGTTCTAGATCATAAACTCCCATCTGTGCTTACTTTAAACATACTCTTTTTTAGTATCATTAAGGCATTTGTTGGCCCTTTAAAACCGCATCTGGCATACATTAATTATTAAACTTGGCCTATTAACAAGCCTTGATCACTGCACATTAATCACGTAAGCTTCAAATAAGCTCAACGTGCATTTTTCTGGTATTTTTCTTGGCATGATAGCGGAGTTGCACGACATCCACCCCCTTAGAACCTGCACAACCTCCGGTCTGTGGCAAGTGCAATTCAATCTGCATCTGTTATAGGAACCTTAAGCTCGTTTCCATTATCAGACTCACGTAGTTGGTAAACATATGAGAAATAATATTAGGCTTATACCCTATCATCAATGTTCTAGCTTAATCATTAGGTATCTGCCCATCAAAAATCTTTGAACCGTATCTGTCGTATCTCAAAGGCATTCAATTATGGAAAACATGTTTAGTGAACCTCGCTAGACTCAAGTGCTCCAGTTAATGATGCACATGGCTTGACCATCAAGCTCACTTTAGGGAACCATGTCAAGCTTAAGTATGCCTTAGTCTGTCTACACATGGAATGGCCGTCAAGTCCTTTACTTCAGAACCCTCAACTCCCAATCCATAGTCGCTTTCCATTTAGCATCCACTTCATGAACAATTTGCTCTTTAAGTGCATCTTCTTCAGTTTTAGAGAGCTGGACCATTGGCACTTGTTCTTCATTGATGATTGGTACTTGGAATTCAAAGCTTCCTATCTATCCTTCTGTTGACTGTGTTTCCATTTTTGCAAAGGAGACTGATGGTATCTTTAGATTTGGGTGTTTAGATGTCCCTTCCTCCTACTGAGCTTTGATATTCCCTTCTCTCAACAGCTGATTAGCTCTCTTTAAATCCTCTATCACTTTAAATAGATGCTCTTCTCTTTGTACACGCATTAGGGTGAGGTCCCTTCTTTGTGCTTGTTCCAACTTCAGCTCAAGTTCCAAGTCTTTGTTCCTCTTTTCCAAAGTCTTGTTAACTTCATCTTCCCCTTGAGTGAAGCTACTATTGGGTTTTCTCTGATTTGCTTCAAAAATGTCGCTTGGTCATTGACTCTTTGTTCTAAATATTGC
The DNA here is from genome assembly GCF_014529385.1 of Adiantum capillus-veneris. NCBI lineage: Eukaryota > Viridiplantae > Streptophyta > Polypodiopsida > Polypodiales > Pteridaceae > Adiantum > Adiantum capillus-veneris. Next base: position 63,208,062 of record NC_140941.1, read on the forward strand.
AAAGAGGCATTTGCTACATTCAAATGTACTTAGAGCTTTCTTACTGACCGAATAGTGCTCATAAGTTCATTTTTTACTTCAGTCAGTTGTTGATGCTTGCTTTTATAGGCATCTGATAGCTTGGTGAGGAGCTCCCCTAATTCTTCTATCTCCTTTTGTTTCTTTTCCTTGATGCTTTGGTGTTGTTCTGCTTCCTTCTTGAGCTCTTTGATCTGGCCTAGTTGAATAATTTCAATGATGTTCATCCTATCTTCAAGCTCGCCTTGGAGAGCATCAATCACTTGTTCCAACTCTTGAGCTTTAGCACTACGGCTAAGAGATGCTGTTCACATATTTTCCATCATCAACTGTATCTACTTTGCATATTTATTAACCTGGATGATACCTTCATCCGTTGTTTCCCATTCTTCAAATTCCCTGAGGCTTTTTAGATGGTCCAATGGATTCTGCTTGAGGTTTTGTAGATGGTTCCACTGATTCTACTTGAGGTTTTGTAGATGGTTCAACCACATCTTTGTATTTTTCCTTGGGCTGTTCTTGAATGGCTTCCTCCTCTTTTTTCTCATCTCCTTTTGTTTCCTTGCCATCATCTGATTTGTCAGTTGGTGAAGCGCTTGGACTAGGAAATGGTTGATCTTCTTGTTCAGTAGTGGGTGAGGGTGGTCTTGGTGACATCTCCCCATGTTCTTGTTGTGGTTCAGTTGGTTTTGCAGCTTCTTATTGTTGTGTTTGTCAAGCAGTTGACTCCTCTCTTGATTTTCTTTGTGCTTCTAAATCCTCTTGTATCTTTAGGGCTTTGGCTTCCGCATACATTCTTTATAGGATATCCTTCGGATCTTCTTGGATCTTCTTCTCAGGGTTCTTGATTCTAGGACCCTTGATTTCCCTTGGACTCCATGATTTTGGGTTCTCTCCTGCAGCTTGTTGACTTCATTCATAAGATTCTTTCTCTCTTTTGAACCTTGCTTTTTTCTGTTGAGGTTCTTTCTGATGGGGAGCCACTGCTTTTCTTTTCATTTCTTCTCTCCTTGCCCTTTTTTGTTGAGGTTCTTCTTGATGGGCAGCCACTGCTTTTCTTTTCATTTCTTCTCTCCTTGCCCTTTTTTCTTCATTGTCAGAACTCTCTTCATTGCTATGGGCTTCAGGTGAGCTTTTTATCGATTCTTCATCTGATTTATCGATTCTTTTCTTCTTTGATTTAGTGGCTCGTGGAGAGGGTTGAGCTGTAACTATCCATGTATTCTGATATGGGGCTGGTGGCAAGTTATCGGCCATCCCAATGGCATGGTATGCAATCTAGGTTAGAACTTTTGGAGCTCCCAGATATGCTACTCTTCCTTCCTTCTTTGTGCTCTTGAGTGTTGTAAGCACATATTGAGAATGATATATTGTTTGTCTTGTTGTTGACTTCAATACCTGCGTGAAGGTGGTTGCAACCGCATGATTTGGAGTTGTGTATCTTGGTGGTCTCTTTGCGAGGAAGTGGAAGTGCTGGTGATAAAGACGAGCGGGATCCTCCACTTGCTTTATAATAAGTTTAGAGAAGGTGGCATCAGCTGTATCCTTTGTGAATGTACTAGCTGTCTTCCTATCTTTGGCCCTCATTGTCATACCTTCAGTGGGAAGTTTTAGTGCTTCAGCCACTATATCTTTGTTAATGAACACTTCAACTTTTTGTCCTTGCTTGATCCGTAATTTGGGCAGATCCATCCTCGTTGATTGTTGACAATAGTTCATAAGCTCTCTAGAAGTCTACTCCACATGGCTCTTGATCATAAAATTCTCGAAGTCTTAAATTTCTATTGGCTTCTTTTGTTGTTGGCTTTGCGGCTACATCATAGACTTCTTTGGGTAGCATCTGCAACTCTACCTGATTTCCATTTCCACTCTTGAATCTGTCGGTGAAGACTGTGGTGTTGTGTTCTTCAAGCTGTTCTTTTGATAGGTAGGTTACCTTGGCCGTTTTCACTGAACTCGGCTCCAACTAATATGGTGGTAACTCTTGCAGCTTTTTCTTCTAAGTCATTCTCTTCTTTGCTTTCTTAGCAGCTTGCATTACACCTATTAGGAGAATACACTTTCAAAGTTAGAAAATTCCACAAATTCCGCTCTGAATTGCTCTGTGTTTGAATTGCTAGCAAATGATGTCCGTTTCTGCTTCAAATCAATTTTGAATTAAGCATGCATAAATGCATAAAAACATGTAAAGATCAAAACCATTCAATCCAGGCAAAAATTGCAAGCAAATAATCGCGATTATTTACAGCAAGAAAATTTTTCCATATTTTGCACCTTTGACTTCATAGGCTTGAAGAACATATGATTTAAATACTCTAAGTGAAGTGTGAGCGCATTTTAGTGTACAGGGTGGAAATGGTGCCAGATTTAGTCTTCAGACTATGAAACAGTAGATATGAAGGGATTTTGGGTTTTTGAGATCCAAATGTGATCAAACTTGATTGGTGGGCTTGTCACATCATGTTTTAGTCCCATAAGGTCAAAGTTGAAATTTGAACTCATTTTGGTAAAAATGTAAACAATGGCGATTATTAACATTTTCATCAAATTGGACAATTTTTCTTGCAAATTGGTTCTAGACATCCTATAGACCCTCTGTGTGAGATGTGAGATGTTTTGGATCAAAAAATGTGACAAATAACTCAAAATTTGGACAGAAGAGCTTTTAGTGCATTTTTTTGACAAAATCTGGGATTTACTTGATCTTTTGGGCTCATATTTGACATGTGGCATGAGATAGATTTCTACAAGTGATATGTGAAGCAAAATGATGATTTTCAAGCCAATTGTGTGCAAAAGTACATAATCACAATTATTAACAACAATTGTATTTTTTGCTTGAAAAGGTAATTTGATGACCTACACATCTTCATTACATCTAAAACAAGTCCTAAATTGAGTTTGGTAAGATTTGGTCATGTCGGGATCACTTGGTGCTCTTGTCGACTATGAAATCTCTGGTTTTTGTTACCGGTGTGTAGAGTTGTTTGGTCACTTTTGAAGCCATGGACTTGTCCGTTAAATAGTCCTGGTGCTACTCATCCAGTTTGGGCTCATTTGGAGTCAGTTTGACTCTATATGTCCAAATTGACGCTTTGTAGCCTTCAAGCTATTTCCTGCTACTAGAGAGCTTGCCTTGACTATTTTCTTGAAACCATCTACGTACATTGTGTATAGACCTTGTCTATAAGCTGCCCGTGGAGTCAGAATTCAATTCTGGCATGTAGCAAAAACCTAGATTATTTACTTGGGGATCCCCTCGACCACTACCAAATGGTCATCTATGGAAGTGTTCTACTATCTAGGGGCATACTATAGTTCAAGTCTTCTCCAATTTGGTTGAGCTGACATGCCGCTATGGTCGTTTTTGTGTTGTAGGAATCCGTATATAGCTGGGATTCTAGGGTTTTTTCCTTGGCCTAGACCTGCTACCCGACTGCATAGAAATGTTCTTTGATGAGTTTAGAACTTACCCCTCATGTCTCGTGTGAAATGGCGCTGAAAATGGGCGAGTGTGGACTCCGAAAATCGCGCGCGAAGAAGGTAGAGAGCTCTCTTCCGCAAGAGTGACTAGTGGAAATGAGGTGATTTTAGGCCACCTAAGATATCTATACTCGGACTTCACAAAATACTTTTCCCTAGATTCTCCTGTTAGTCCTACTAGGCTGTGAGTTCTACGTTAGACTCAAAAAATTCCTCGATCGGACTCTGTTAGCTCATTCTGCAAGAATTTGCAAAAACAAGCCCTGACGGCCTAATTTAGGCTTCCCGCTTCCGTTTGTCATTTAGATTGAAAATTTTTGTGCCTATCCATCGTGTTCTTCTAATCATCACCGTATCTTCAGTTTTTTAATGTGAGCTCATTTGCTATTTATTATTAATTTTTGATCGGTTTATTGAAAAATTCAAAGAATATAATAAAATGCAATAAAAAAGGAAAATTGAAAGCTCAATAATTAAGAAAATCCATTGAAAAACACTATTTTATCACTTTTTGGTGGATTTCTCTATTGTAAAGCTCCAATATCAAGAGAAACTAATGCAAATAAGCAAAAAGGTTATATTTTGACGTACTTTTTGATAATATATACACTATTTACACTCATCGAGAAGATGTTATCAACAGCTGAAATTCCACTGTTGATGATTTTTAAGGATATTATTAGGTAATTTTGCAAAAAACCACACGTTATCATCTAACTTTTTCCTCCCTCTTCAAACATTGCCCTTAATTAATGAAGTTTCCTTCCACCCCTCCTAGATGGAGTACTCCAGGACTACTCTGTGCATGGGTTGAACAATCTATCATGCTTTGAAGGTCAATGAAATTCAAACCAGTATGCAGTGCAAGAGTTGGGCCTTGAGTAGTTAACTCAAGGGTTTCCGTGGTCGAGGTTTCTTGTTGATGTTTTCTAAATAGCAGATTTTGTAATTTGTGTGCTCTTTGTCTGATTGTATCATCTGGATGCTTTGGCACACTGATTTCCCGAGTTGTACGTATCAATGATGACGATTGTTGAGATTTAACTCTTTATTGGTATTTTGGTTTTCCGTTGATGAACTGTTGTGGTTGAGTGTTTTGAGATTTAACTTTCCACTAATTCATCGGCTTTACAATTTGTGGAGAAGATAAATGAACCTTTGGTTTCCAAACCCATCTAGTGCTAGTTTCTCTTTTGAAAGATGTTTTTCTCTGAGTTGTTAGATGTGAGATGAGTTTTTGGGCACCATTTTGCTTTTGGTACCCAAATCTGCCTGACTCCTTGCATGCTACTCGTAGCATTTGCTCGTTTAGAGGTTGACATAGATTGATTATTTCCTAGTTTCTTTTGTGGATGACCTCTTTTCCATTCCTCTTTGCTCGATGCAATTGGAACTAAGAGTTGTCCTCCTTTAAGTGAAGAATCATCGTTTCATTCATATGTTCATTTGGTATCCATACAAATTGATGAGGGCATGAAAATCCATTTATTATCACATTCAAGTTAGCCACTCCCAATGCCGGTGTTGGGTTTTTGTTGCATCCTTTGATAACAGATATTCTCGATGCTAAAGACTGATTCATAGCTTTCTTGTAAGTGGAATACTTGACTGCATTCATTCGAGCTTCGATATCTATAATGCATTTGTGCTCTGATTGTTCGATTGTAATGTGATGCGAAGGTCACTTCCATCCAACCATTCATAATCCATTGATACTGCATCACTATGTGATCCCATAGTCTTTCATCTGGTTCCAAAGTGTCGATAGGAATAGGTGTTTACTGATTCCTGAAAGCATCTTTCCTCTTGAGGACTCGAAGTCGAGCTTCCTCTTGAGTTTCATCAATAACCTACTGTCGTTTAATCTTTCTTTGCATTGCTGCATGCATTTTTTCTAGCAAATCACTGGTTAGTGAAAAATGGTACTTCTTTAAGCAGCATCCACTAATCCAATTAGCCATTGGTTCACCATCTATAGTAGACAACTTAATTGCTCCACTTGGAGATACCTCTTTAATGATAAACGGTCCATTTTCCTTTTTCTTGAATTTGGGAATGTGTTGCTTAAGGGAATACACTAAAACTAGGTCCCCTTTTTTGAAGATTTTTATGACTAGATGTGAATCAAAAAATTGTTTTCGCTTCCATTTTTGAGCATAGATGTGAGCTACTACTGTTAGCCTTTGTTCATCAAGCGTTTCTAAATCTTCAAGCCTCTCTGACAATTCATGTCTGATCCACTCAAGATCTTTAGCTACCCTTAGTGTTGACAATAGAAATTCTATCGGTAGTATGGCATCAAGACCATAAACAAGATTAAAGGGTGTAGCATTTAAAGTTGTCTTGAATGAAACTATATAAGCACATAGAGCAGCATGTAGATTCATTTCCCAATCAATTCGTCTTGAACTAACCACTATAGTCAATACTGTGCTAAGAATTTTATTTGTGTGCTCAGCTTGTCCATTTGCTTCTGGATGATATGGATCATATTTGTTATGGATGACCATAAATTCATTCAATAGATACTCAGTTACCTCATTGAGGAAATGAGTTCCCCTATCACCGACAATTTCTAGTGGAAGTCCATATCTTGTGAATACATTCTCATACAAGAATGTGGCTCAGGTTCTAGCATCATTCTTCCTGGTTGCCACAACCTCTGCCCACTTGGTCAAATAGTCCATAGCTACAATGATATATTGAGCTTGAGTTCTATAAGCAGTTGGTTGTATTGGTCCGACAAAATCTATGCCCCATTTTGCAAAATCTCTAGCCCCCATCATTGGTCTTAAAGGCATGCTATCTACCCTTGTTGGCAATTTTGCTCATTGGCATGCATCACATCTTCGAACATATTCTTTGGCATCTGCAAAAAGTGTTGGCCACCATATGCTTTCCATTAAAATTTCTCTAGTGGAAGTTTCACTAGAAAAGTGACCTCCAGCTAATCCAACATGTGCTTGTTCTAGAGTGGGTATATATTCATCTTCATTTGCACAGAGATGCAAATGTTGATCCTTTCCTCTCCAGTACAATTGGTTTCCAAAAGAGCATAGTCTCTTGCTTCAGTTTCAATAGCTCTTTGGAGACATTTACTCATATTCTCTGGAAATGTTTTGCTTGATAAATAAGTAGCTATATAGTTACTTGATTTAGGAACGAGTGAGATTTGAAATAATGTCACATGAGGTATGGGTTTTTGTTTCTGGCATTGAAGATAATTTTCCATAAATGAGTGAACATCACTTCTCGTGGTTGGCCAAAATACTCCTAGTCTCAAGATCCGTTGCATAGTTTGGTCTTCCGCAAAGTGAAATCCTACTATGGTAATGCGTGCTTGACTTAGGTATTGAGTTTTCTCCTCAGGATTAATACACAAAAGCAATACTCCATCTCAAATTTCTTTTGTATAGCCTTCTAGCTAGTAATTGATACATAGCTGATTGCCCAATTAATCCTGGTGTAATAGGAAGTGATATTTGAGAATCCACTTGAGCTATAGTCATCAATAAAACCATATTTTTTGACCAACAAGGTTTCATTTCCACGGAGAACAGATATGCATCTGGTAGATCATCGCCTACCCCTTTTGGTAGTTCTCCTGAAATAATCCTTGATAAATGATCTGCTCTTTGGTGTGTGTTCCCCTTTGCTACAACTACAGTGAAATCAAATTCCAAAAGAATGATGAACCATCTCACTATTCTTCTCATGTTGCATGGCTTGTTGACCAATAAAGCTTGGTGGTCCACAAAGAACACAAATTTTTTGGATAATAGGTAATGTCTATACTTTTTAACGGCATAGATCATCCCTAATCCTTGTCTTTCGGTGGTTGTATAGTTTTTCTCTGCCACATTCAGCTGTCCACTAGCATAAGAAATGGGAAAATCAAATTTTCAGTCTCCTGGTTGACACCCAATGGCAAAATTGGAAGTGAGGCAAGCTTTTCCATGCATGGGAACCCCCCATATATTTTTGCCCTTTTACCAAAATATTTCCTATTATATAAGTTACTTTTGATTTTTTTTTCTTCCTTTTTCACAAACGTTTTAGCCTTTATTAAATAAATAAGACTTATGCTAATCAATCACGATGTAGCATAAATAAGTAAGCTTTCTTTGTTGATCTCTCTTTTGACCTTAAATATTATATATATATATTCTAAATTACATTATATATTTTAGTATTTTCTAATATATTTTTCATGTATGTATATTATTCCACCCTACCAAATATTTTATTCACTAGTTTTCATTTTCAAACCTCAACCCCACTTTCAAATTTCAATAATACCTCCATCTAGATGATTGCCAATCTTTTCAAAACTCTAGGTCATGTTGTTATACACATGAAGGAGCTTACACTTGAAGGCAAGAGAGAAGTCCACTCAAAGGGGACCACCAAAAGACTTTTGCAGCCACAAATAATACATTATTTGGCTGAATTTTTTAAGTAAAGAAGAACCCCGAATTTGAAGGAGCGTTCAACATGAAAGATGTAGCTCGTGATCTCAACTTTTAGCTCAATTTTTTAAAAATTTTTTGGAGTTATGAACGCGGAGCTATGATTTTTGTAGTGGACCCCAGTTTTCTCATGTAATGGTGACACAGGCCATCCCCAATTTTCTTCCCTCTAGAATGGCTATGGTTCTACAAGTCTTCAAGCATGATTACAAGAGACAAGACTCTTTTAATGAGGTCTTGGCAAGTCTAGAGTGATTATATCACCATTTTTGGAGGATCCAGCCTCATCAACAACTATCCACCTTTGACAATCTCTCTTGTAAATTTCTTACCTCTCTCTTCTCTCCCTAATAAGCTTATGTCTAGCCAAAGCTAGACTATTGTAAATATCTCCTATCCTCTACATCCTACCCACATTCTCTCATCTTCTCTCTCTATTGACTCTGGTATTTTAAATAATGAGGAGACAAGATGGGAGCCACAGTCACATGCACCCCATTTTCCTAGTCACCAAAGTGGGACACTCACCTCAAATAGAAATATTGATAAATCCTCCTCTCCTTCCCTATATAAGGAGGCCATGAGAGCTCACTTGAAAAAAAAAAAAAAAAACACACACACACACCTATCCATACACACTCTTGTGCTACATGCTTGTAGCATGAACCCTAATCACATAATCACAACACCATCATCATCACCATCACCATGCACAAAAGATGAGCACCACACCTCCACACCACTTGTAATTAAGGGTTGAAGGCACAATTTCAAGAAGACGAAGAAGGGTGGACACACTCATGATATTCCTCGCCATCAACTCCCATCTCTCCATTATGCCTCCTACGATCTTGTCCCCTTCTCATTTTCCTACCATACGCTACCTATTGTATTCATCTTTTGCAAGCAATCAAAACACTCCATCTTGGTGCCATACTTTGTGTCGCTTTGGATACATCTCATTGTGAGTATGGTATATGCTTGTTCCTTGCCTTTTTTCTTCTGCTTATGTAAAGGTGTGCGGATTCGCCACCATACACACACACACTCTCTCTCCCTCTCATATTCCTATCATCTTGCTACTTCCATCTTGAGGTGTGCGGATTCGCCACCTCTTGTATGATAAGTGAGCATACTCGCAAGTTTCCCCTACCTCATTATCTTCCTTACTAACATGCACGAGTAGCAAGCCCATTCTCACTCATTCACCACTCCTCTCACCTTATTCTCCGACCACCCCATTCCACATTTGGGCGTGGATCTTGAAATTGTTTTCCATGGCATGCTTCATTGTGTATATGTATGCGTCCTAGCCGCATATCTTGCTAGGTGGTGCCCCTATTGTGTATCCCCCATGATGAGGCCATTGTGCATAGTCTTGGTGTAGAGGCCACCGGGTCTATTTTTCACTTCCGCCTCTCATTTGGTGCCCCCACTGAGGAGGGCACTTGAAACCTTCAGTTTACAAGGCTGACATGTTTACTTCTCTTCATGGACGAGTGGCTTCTTGAATTCTCTAATTGGACCATTGAAGAGGAGGAGCTTCAAGAAGGTTTGACTCAAGTCATCAAGACACTCTTGCCAGGGTGTTGTATTGTTAGCATAGAAGAGGTGGTAAGACCCTCTTTCCCTACTCAAATTGTTTACATTTCTCATCATCCCCGCAAGCGTAAAAGCAAGGCACAAGCTGCATCATGCTCACATTGTAGCCAAAAACCGCACCTTCGACATGAGTGCAACCCAAAGTGAAGAAAAGGCCATTATTTTCTCCCTCGACATCTGCATAGGCGTTCTCATTCAGTTGGCAGGAGCATTAGTTGGCCCAAAAGACATAACCCTATAGGCAAAAATACCCCATTCAGTTGTAAATGCAATTTTATGATGATCTTTTGGATCAACCAAAAGTTGATTGTACCCCAAAAAACCATCTAAAAAGCTGTAAGCTTCTTTTTCCGCAACTCGTTTTAAAACATGCTCGGTGATTGGATGAGGATAGTTATCTCTAATGGTGGCTGTATTCACTTTTTTGAGATTGACACACACTCTTAATTTTCCATTTTTCTTGCGTACCATCACAATTGGAGACACCCAATCAGTGTGTTCAATTTCATCAATGAATTTGGCTTCCTTGAGCTTTTCTATTTCTTCTTTGATCTTTTTGGAAAATGTTTCATTATAAGTATATGGCCATTTTTTACTTGGTTTTGCATCATCTCTCATAGGTATGGTATGTCACAAATCTCTGGATCAACACCTTGAGATCTTTATAAGACCAAGCAAAGATATCTCGGTATTCTTTGAGTAAGCTTAGCAAAAGCTCTTCTTCTTCTTCAGTCAAGTCGTTCGCAATGTAAGCATGTCTAGGATCTTCTCCTGGTTGAGCTAAATCTATTTTCTTTACACTTTTAGGTCCTTCATATGACTCACCCTGCTTTCTTAGTTCCCTTACAGGTTGTTCGATTATGATCTTTTGGTCTTGGAGAGTATATTTATTGTTATGGGATGGAACATTCATTACATCTTTACTCTCTCCTTTGGTTGTTTCCATTTTAGTGGTTTACACCTCCTTTAGAGTTTTCTTCAACTCTGGATATTTTTTCTTTCGTTCAACTCGTGTCATGGATGATTTATCATCATAGTGCTTAGGTTTTGATTGAGTTTTCTTTCTCATTTTCCTTGACATTTTTGATGTTCCTTGTTTGTTTTTTGAAGAATATCTACTCGTGATTTTGTATTTGACACAATCATGTACATCTATCTGCATCAAAAACTGTGTTCTGCTAGAAACCGATGACATAGGTCTAGATTTTAAGTTTTTTGTTTCTCTTTTTCCTCTATATTATTTTTGTCTTCTTGTTTTTTGGTTGGGAAAGTCGAAAAACTTTTCCTCTACTCCTTTTAGGAGTAGTTGGGCTCTCACATGTTCTTTTTTTGACCCAGAATCATCAGATTTAGCCGGATGTTCTTCAAACTCATCAATAGCATCATAATAGAGGTCTAAAAAGACTTGTTGAGCTTTCAATAAGTCCTTGAGTTCCTAAACTTCATCTTCAATGTGAGGGTTGAGATCATTTATATGGGAATTATGTCATAACCATTCTCATTACACAATTGAGTAGGCATAGATGTATTCACACACACATCCACTATTGCCAAAATTTGAGTCCATTTAAATGGCTCAAACAAATGCTCTGGAAAGGATTTAGGTATATATGCTTCATCTGTGCAATCCCTTTATGAGATACATTATTCTCGTTTTAAACTCTCGTTTTTTGAGGCTCCACACATCCAAATAGGTGTGTTTTTGTTTAGCCAAGATGGAAGCTTTGATTCAGATGAAGAGACCGAGTCAAATTCTTGAATGGGCATTTTCATTACATCTCTATAAGTGTGATCTTTCAAATTGACCCTTGTGATTGATCCCACTTGCTTCAAGCAGGTAATTGTTTTCCCAATCTTGAATGAGCTATACTTGCCGTATGAATGGCCTTCCCAAGATGATTTCATGATTAAGTTTCTTTCCAAAGTCTACTATCACAAAAGTATGTTGATAATCACTTCCACAAGAATTAACTATCACTTTTTCAAGCAGTCTTAGGGGTTTTTCTATGTGTCCATCTACCAATTGTAATTTCATTCGAGTTTGTCTAATGGCTGGTTTTCCCCATGATTCCCATACTGCTTTTGTGGCTATGGCTATGCCAGCCCCATTGTCTAGTATTGCCATGGTTTCTACATCATTATATTTCACAGGAAGGGTTGTGTTTCCTTCTTCCCCTTCATACTATTCTCCAACTTTGTCCATAGGGACAGATCTAATTTCCTTGTTATCAAATTCATGTTTCAATTTACCCAAATTTTTTGCAATGAGTCCTATTATCCTCACCTTCTCTAGAGTTCTTTGTAAATCATTCCATTTATATGGTCTAATTTTTAATAGTTCTCCCAAGGTAGAAATTATAGTGAATGGGTGTTGACATGATTGAATGGATGTTCTCTACCTTTAGGGCCTGTTCCACTCTTTTTACCTGAGTGGTTTCTCACACTATGGACTCATCTTCGTTGTCTCCTAAGTAAGAGGGTAGCGTTTTTAGAGTCAATGGCTTAGACATTCCTGATGCTTCAGAGCCACAATCCCCATACAAGGATTGAATATCCATGTCCATATCAGGAGGTGAATTGTCTAACCATACTTCCTCTATAGGAGTTGATTTCAAAGTTATGCTCCAATCATCAATCTCTCTCATTTTTTTCATAAATGTCATGCTCACTCTTCCTCCACAAACGGAATTCCATCTAAAGCATCTTCACTGTCAGGCACTATGAGTTTTGGGTCTTTAGTTTCAAGGTGGGGTTCTACCGCTGTTGGGGGATATGTGTTCAAAACGTGAGCCAGGAAGGCACCGACGGGCCTTTGGCTGTGAGAGGTGTGACAAAGAATAAGAACAACAGGTGAAAAAGGCTATGGCAATCACCGTAAACTTCAATTAATCAAGAGAAGCTTTAAGTACAACTTAATCCTTAGCCAAGGTGGGCTATTAACAGCATCGTCACTTAGATCATTTGCTAACTAGGAGTTTAAGCTCCCATTTTACAGGATTAATTAAGCCGTTAATGACACCAAGACTTAAGACAATAATTAATCAACCTTCGAACTGATGTTGGTGAAGAAAAGTTTTGCCTGCCGCTTTACCTGCCTTGACTGCTCTTCGATTCTGCAAATTTTAATTCTACTCATTGCCTCAATTGTCATGCTTCAGTTATTGTCAAATATTCTGCAGCTTCTTGCTTTGTGTGCTTTGTGCTGCCTTAATTGTCGCTTACAAATTTCACCTTCTCCTCTAATCCACTTCCTCTGATTGGCTGATTCCTCCCCTATATACTTAAGAGAAAGAGATATTGAGAGCTTCAAACTACGAGCTCGGGTTGAGAGAGAGAGAGAGAGAGAGAGAGAGAGAGAGAGAGAGAGAGAGAGAGAGAGAGAGAGAGAGAGAGAGAGAGAGAGAGAGAGAGAGAGAGAGAGTCTTCCCTAGATTCTCCCGCTTTATCTCCTTGTCTTGTCCCTTTTTTATTATCTTCCTGCTACTCGAATACCCTTTCTCCCTTCGTCTCTTTGCTTGTGTTCGAGAGTGAGAGAACGAGTGTGGGTTCTTTTCCTTGCTTAAGCACAAGACTCCCTTCTTCATGCAATAGATGTGCTCTCCCTCCCTTGCTTCTTACTGCCATTGTCCTTCTCCTCCTACTCCTCCTCCTCCTCGAGAGAAAGTTCCCTTTCTCCCTTGCTTAGCTTCCGGGAGTGAGAGAGAGAGAGCCTTTGTTATGGAATTGACATTTTACTATTGATTGTAGCTGAAAGGTGGAAAAGGCTTGACCGAGCTAGGCTATTGCAAAAGGATATTATATTTTATGTACATGTTATTATTCAAGTGCTCTTTTATGAGCTTTGGCCATTTATGACCGGCCGGCCAGTCTGTACTCATTTTTGGGCATTCAAGAAATCTATAAATAAATACGTGCAAGAGGAAAATGCTCATTCTTGCACGGGGGGAGATTGCACCCTGTGTCTATGTATTCTTCTCTCCTCTCCTCTTCTCTTTTCTCTCTCTCACCGTGTCGGCGTAGCACTCCGCTCTAGGAGGTGCGCCTGCACTGTCTCACTCTTGCTCTGTCTCTGTTCGCTTATGGCTTCAATCCTGTGCTACGAGACTCGTCAGGTATGTGGATTTGTCGGTTTTATGATTGCAACATATTATTTTGCTATTTTGTAGGGAACTCCAAGCCTCCGTTTGTAGCAGTGGTATCAGAGCTGTGGCTACGCTCGTGGTTATGCACTGAATACGGATATGGCGAACTTTATCAAAGCTAAGTGTTGTCATTTTTGTTTTTTCATTCTAAATTTTAAATGATTATGTCCTCTTTCTTTGTCATAGAATGTTTATGCTTTGGTTGATCTATACCTAATCGCTTTGTGATCAATTCATATCTAAATATAGCGCTTTGCACTGCATCATAGAGAAATTAGCTGCTCTTCGTAGATGCATGCTAGGAAAAACTCAAATCGGTTGAATACTATGATTAAGAAATTAGTATATGTGCGGTTGCAATTAGAGTATCTTGCATATGAATACTCATGGTAGATCGATTACTAATAGCCAAGATTATGACTAGTGCAAAGATATGAATAAGGAGTCAAGGAGTTGTAAAAGGCGTAGAGGAATCATATAATTTTATTTTATTTTTTCCATTGTAGTAGGAACTACCTCGCACAGTTGTGCCCAATGCAAACAGATTAGAGGTGACCGCATGGTGGGAACCACCTCGCACGAGGGTTAATATTAAATTATGTACACTAACTTATTGGCGTCTGCGTTTATCATCATCATCAATGATGGTAATCACCATCCCCACAGTCCAAAAAAAAAACCCACCTTGTTGCCCTGGTCACCACCCCCGGAAAGCTGCTCGTGGCATCGTCAGTTGGCGACAGCTACGCACCGCTAACCTCACCAAGCCTGTCCGCATAGCGTTGATCTGCCTCTCCAGCTCATGCCACGACATTAGTTTATGACGGCTCACATGCAGTGCACTCGCTCCAGTTAGTTGCATGCATATTTTCATGGCGACTGCATTCACTCCCAGCCCCACGCAATCTCTCTCTCTCTCTCTCTCCCCTCCCAGTCAGCCTACATATTGAACCCCGCTATATCTGTCTGTCTTTCTCTCTCTCTCTCTCTCTCTCTCTCTCTCTCTCTCTCTCTCTCTCTCTCTCTCTCTCTCTCTCTCTCTCTCTCTCTCTCTCTCTCTCTCTCTCTCTCTATAGAAACCAACTGTTTCACTCTCTCTTCCCCCTCTCACCATAGGGACCGTCCATAACCCTTCCCTCTCTTTCTCAAGTGATGTTGCAGTAGCTCAACTGTGTCTTACCATGCAACCAATCGCCCCCCCCACATCTTGCATGCGGCTGCTGGACCCTACCTTTCTACCACTCAGTCAACTACCACAACTGCATCTTCCTCTCTCACTTTTCAACTGTCATCCCTCTCTCTCTCTCTCTCTCTCTCTCTCTCTCTCTCTCTCTCTCTCTCTCTCTCTCTCTCTCTCTCTCTCTCTCTCTCTCTCTCTCTCTTCCCCTTGCAAACCCTCAGCCACCACAATCCCTCAGCTATTGACCCATCGTCTGTAACCTGTGTCTTACCATGCAACCAATTGCCCCCCCACATCTTGCATGCGGCTGCTGGACCCTACCTTTCCACCACTCAGTCAACTACCACAACTGCATCTTCCTCTCTCACTTTTCAGTTGTCATCCCCCCCCCCCCCCTCTCTCTCTCTCTCTCTCTCTCTCTCTCTCTCTCTCTCTCTCTCTCTCTCTCTCTCTCTCTCTCTCTCTCTCTCTCTCTCTCTCTCTCTCTCTCTCTCTCTCTCTCTCTCTCTCTCTCTCTCTCTCTCTCTCCCTTGCAAACCCTCAGCCACCACAATCCCTCAGCTATCGACCCATCGTCTGCAACCACTTTCCATGAGGCCGCAAACACTTTAACCAACCACACTGCATACACTGTGGTTGGGCCGTTTTTCTTCCTCGCTTACCTTACACTAGCCGCCATTTTTTATTTTTATTTTTGTGTCTTTTACATGGCCATGCAACCACCAAACAGCAGCTCCCTCTCTGGGATTCGAATGCCTACATTGCGTCGCCCTGAAACCCGACCTCATCTTCTCATTAACTTAGATGAATGCCTTCTGCCCAACCTCACCTCTCTCCCCTGGTCCAGCTCTGCTCAACCGTACCCTCCATTCCTGGTCCTTGCGTAACTTGCAGAGAGAGGGAGCACAAAGCTTGAAGAGATGGACACCTTCCAAGAAGCGTCAGCAAGGCATGCCCCTGGGCGCTTGGGAGCACTCTCCTCTCCCTCTCTTCCGCGCAGGTCGACTGCTTACAGAGGCGAACATTAACGAAACTCATCAACGACTGCTGCGATACTTTCTCAAACTGATTTCAATAAATGATCTTAGGATTTTTTTTAGGTTTAGTCTTATTTTTAATCATTTCACTTTACTTCATTTGATTAGTACCCCAAATTGTATTAGATCCATAAGAATTCTATCAGTTTATTCCCATAGGCCTTTGGAAGCCTGATAATAAAACATTTCATTTCATTTCGCTCTCTCTTCCCTCTCCCACTACGATACTTTATAACGACGGACATAGACGAAGCTCTCCAATAAGCATACAATAGCCTTTCGGACATCACCGAGCTGCCAAGCATACTCGGACATCGGCAAAGCTCCTCAGCGACCAACTTCTTGTGATAACGTCTCCTGTTGCCGACCATCCCGGGCATTGAGATGATCATGATGATGATGATTTCAGTCTGCCGATATTAATTTTAGTCTTTTAATTTAATTTTTCACTAGACTTCATTTTATTTTGTACTCGACATTGTATTAGATCCATAAGGATTGTACGAGTTTGACCCCATGGCTTTTAAAGACGAGTAATATAATTTTTCATTTCATTTCACTCTCTCTCTCTCTTTCCCCCAATACCACTACCTACAACGCTGGGCAATCACGACACTCTTGATGCAATACTTCCTGCAACAATGCTAGAGCATTGACGACGATGATGATGATCTTATTTTGTACCTAGACTCGATGTCCTTTAGTGTATTTTAATCTCTTGAACTTGTAAATTCCCCATTACCTCTTTTGCTTGCCTTCGAGAACAGTCACAAATTTACACAAGTTTAGTGTAATTACCAGCGAAAGCTTTAAAATATTTGACCTAAAATCGCACGAATTTCAAGTTTGCACTTATTTTCAGCGATTAGCACAGAATGTATTTTTCTACCTTGTCAAAGATCACAAGTACACAACATGCGGACCATAGCAGAGCATGCAAATCCAATCAAAATTCATTACACCATCGCTATAGACTGTCGTTGCCGATTCCATTCCTATAAATACTCTACCTATTATGTGTGAGGATGTTATATCAACCATTAGAATGAGGATCAAGACACGTAAGTAATTATCTACTAAAAAGGAGAAAATTGCTCTCTCCTCACTATCTACATGAGACATTATGTCAGTTATACCCATTAGCAGTAATGTAATCTTCTTCAATTTTCACTTTGATTGCTCTACAATTATCCTAAATGTTGAATCATCGGGGTAGTGAAATTTTTGTTGCATATTACTCGATATTGTTCCATCCATTTGTTTCTACATCCCACCCCTCCCAACATTTCTAATACTCATTGATAGAGGACTACAATTATTGAGGGATATTTACTTTTGTGCAAGGATCTGATATCAACACCTTTCCATTAGGAGACCTCCTTGTAACCCATCGAAACAAGAAAAAATCCATATAATTAGACACATTGATTATGCATGCCGTCATCCATATACTACCTATTCTAGTGTCCCATAGCATTAGAATAAGCAGTATATGTCATACCCTGATGAATCAGGATATCATTGGTCACACTCATCATAATCAATTCTCATCAATCTCAAATCCAAATCCATAAATACTGTCACGACAACCCACAAAAATTCAAGTCCAAATATCTGCCAACATATATCCGTTTCAAATCCAAAATCCAAAATCCCCGGGTAACAAAATCATACCAGTTACAGTGGTGGCCAGCCACTGCAGCATGATTTTGTGATCGGTGTTGCCTCAACCGGCGAGTCTACACCAATAAGGCATGTTGCCTAAATCGGTGAATCTACACTAATGCTGTCTAAATCGGCAAATCTGCATTTGTAATGTTTAAAAATCGTGAATCTATATTGGTTGTTGTGCTACCAAAATCGGCGAATCTGCACCAGATGAGCATTGACACACAGCCTAAATTGGCGAACCTGTGTGCCTGTGACCAATAGACTAGTCATGGCATAAAAAGTGAAAAATAAAAGACCTATGGATATGAAATTGGAATAGACTGGAATGTGGAAGCATGTACCAAATGTTAGTGATCATTGCACACCAACTGAGCTCATGTAAATAGTAGTATGACAAGTCATCTCAGTAAAGACTTCAATCAAAGTACGAGCCATGATATGAGAAACAATAGATTTTGCAGCTTATAACATATGCGAACAAGTAAAGAAGCTCCCTCTTCTAAAAGTAGCCGATGCTATTTTTACTTATTGGAAAATTGCTTAGGTATAGTTTTGTGAAAACACATGTAAATAGAGTTACTTGAAAGAAATTAAATATAATGAGCATGGATTTATCAAACTCTTACTAAACTATAGGATTGTTGTACAGAAAATTGGTGTATTAGGTGATGGATAATCTGTAGACCTTTACATAAGAAAGGAGGTAGAATAAGCAAAAGGGTGGTGTATTTGTATATGGGTCTAAATATACATAGAGAGAGATTACGTAGTAGATGATTTTCGTAGATAATAGTATATTGATAAATTTCATACCTGGAGGGTTTCCGAGATGTTAGCATTGTATCGAGCTTTATCTGAAAAAGTGTTTCTCAAAGACAAAGCACTTACAATTTCTTGTTCAATTTAAGAACAATATAATCGTAAAGTAAATGAACTGTGATGATAGAATTGATGCAAAGTTGGATTATTTGTCAGTAAAAGAGGATGAAAGCAAGCAAGTTTTGAGTACAAACAAACGGATAATAAAGGTGTATATAAATTTGTTGAGTGGTATACAAAGCTGAGATAGCTAGTGGATAGCAAGCTAGTGCCTTCTTAAGTACCTAAGGGCGGGCTTTCAAGAAGAGGAGGGATTCATTTGAGAACATCTTAGCTAGGAGCTGATCGTTGCCAGGCAAAGTTAAACCTTGAATTTCACCCCATGTAGTAGTAGCTCCGAGCATTGTTATTAGAGGATGGGACCCAATGAAAAAGAGAAGAGGGCCAAAGGGAATCCTTGCTTAATAGATCTTCTGGCTTCAAAGGAGCCCAGATCTCAAATTGATTGTCCGCACCCAGAGTGTGTATAAGTTGACAAAGGAGAGGCCCAAAGCCCACTGATTTCATGACATCTTCAATGAAGGACCACATAATCCCATCATACGCCTTGTCCAGGTCTAACGAAAGAAAAATTCATTCTTACTACGTGAAGGTTGCATAATCAATGTCCACCATTACTGCAAAGATATTATCATATATTGATCTTCCTTCAATAAACCTGTGTTGAAGAGGGGAGACAACTCTATCCAAGAGGGGGGAATTCTAAGAGTGACTGCCTTGGCAATGCATAATCATAGTTATGGGAGGCCAATGCTTAAGATGCGAGCAACAAACCTGCTTTGCAATAGGCTTAATCAGCCCTTTTTCACACTAGGATCTCACGACCCCTTGACAAAAGCTTCGTTAGAAATATAAATGACTTAGGACATTGAGGTCATCCCAGAACTACCTGATAATTCAGTGGTCAGACCATCTCAGCCAAGGGACTTCTCCTTGCGGCGTGCTTCTTCTGGGTCTTCAACCGTTTCATGTTCCATAATTGGATAGCTAGAACTTCTATCATTGGGAGAGCGGGATGAATTCCTCAATATCCGATCCCTACCCCATTTTTGCATCCCTGAATCCAGGAGCGTCGAGAGGCTCTCTAGCAACCCAGGGTGCTTTCACTTGAAGCGTTTTGAAGGGATTGTGGAGCGGGAGGGCACAAGTCCCTCCCTTTAGTTTAGCGGGGGGGAGAGGAGACTTTCCCTTTGAAGGTTCCAATATCCTTTGATGGTATGGATTCTCTTGCCATTGCCTTCACCCTTTTGATCCTCTTCAGTCATGGAACTTGTACAGCCGACAAAGTTGTTACTATTAGCAATTTAGGTGTAGAAGCATAAAAACAATTGGATTATCCTTGTCGGGCCTTTGGGGATTGTAGTGTGAGGCCTCGCTTTTCCACATACTTATCCTGCAATTTGATGGCTTCATTATTGCACATCATTGCCTCTTTTTTATCCCCGTACACTTGTCCCTACGTTACCCTTCACTTATTTCTTCTTACCTTCCATAGTTGCTTCCTTCACCGGGACATGGTTGTCAAGCCCTACACTAGCATCTTGCATTGTAGAATTTTTATTCCCATTCTTCGACTGCTCGATGGACATGTGGGGGGCAAAGTGCCCAAATTTTTTACACTCAAATCACGCCCCAAAGTAGTCCTTGGATAAGTGCCCAAATTTGTTACACTCAAAGCACGCTGGAAAGGGGGACCACCAGCACATAAACTCGATGCCTCTATATAGCTCAATGATCTCACAGCACCCCTATCCCCTAGCAAACACACATCCAGATACACAATCTGCAAACAACTAATGCCCAAGCCCGTACCTGACCATCCCTGTCTATACGCACTCGATCACAAAGCATACCATCATGGTTTCCACGATTGATTGACAACCTCGGACCTTTGCAAAAAAACCCTAGCAAACACCCAGCCTATGCCAAGCCGACATCCACTTTGCATACCTGACACCCACACAAAGAATCCTCTCACAATTACAAGTAGATATGAGAAAAAAATGACATGGATCTGAGACTAGAACGAGCAAAAAATCCTTTTACAAATTGTGTGTAATATGAGCATATATCTCCTAAGTCGATGCACCCTTGATGACTTCGATCTCCCTCTCAGACAAGTCGTTTTTGGACGGCCACCAACTGCAACCTGTAGCCCTGGCGGCCCCTCACCTTGGTGGGACCCGACTCCAAAAAAACTCAACTCTGCAGCACCTCCCTTGCTCAGGCCCTTGCCTTTCAACTTTATGCAGCGCCCACCTCCCTTGAACTCAGCTGTCGGGACCCGCCTTCTCACATGGCGGGCCTGCCTTCCCTTGCCCTGGCGGCCTCAACACACAGCGCCACCCCTCTAGACTAGTGCCCTTGCAACTCCCGGGCTCTGCAAACCCGTCACCTTCTCCTTCTCAGGGGCGGCTTCCCTCGCTTGCCTGCTCGAGCCCCGCTTGGCCCTCCTCTCCTGCAACCTGTTGGCGAGACTCCCTCAGCCATGCAAAAACTGTCGCCTCTCCAATTCAGTCCCCGAGGGGTTGCAACTCCCTGTTTCATGCAGTTGACCACCCCCCTTCATGCCCGATAGCCCCTGGCGGCCCTGCTTTTGCAGCCTCCGATTCCTCCTCTGCATGCAAGGCCAGATGGCCCTTCCTTCTTCTCGCGCTCCTCGTCGACTGCAGCTTGCCATTCGCTTTTTTTTATATTAAGAGCCTTAAAAACTTTTGGGCTTGGCCCCCTTGCACACGCCGCAACTGTCGGCTTTAATTTGCCTCAAAAAAAAAAAGATCTTCGCCCGGATTCACACCTTGACATAAAAATCATAACTCCCTCTAAATGGTACCACTGATTGCCGCAGACAAAGCCATGTCTTTTCCTCGATAAAGCACAAACTCGTTCCGATCCTTGTGACCTTCAAACATACGCACCCACTTGGCGAGTCACCAAATAACGGCCTTTGAGCTCGACCAACTTTAACATCCATTTTGTATACACCATGGCACCATCACTTAGGGCTTCAATCTGCTATGTTCGACCGGTTATGTATCACATCCGACATACACATCCCTGTGAAACCTGCTCAAAAATGCATCTGATACATGCCAAAGTCTGATACCATCCTCCTGCATAATACCGGGCATCTACTGCTGGCTTCTCCCTGTGTCAACCAAAACTGGTTGCACCAACGCCCCAAAGTACATCCCGAAATTGAGCAGAATAGTGATAAGCTCAGCTCCAACATTGATCACCATGCTCTTTGGTGGTGACTTAGAAATATTCCAACCTATACAAACTCGGCTAGAGGATCTTCCAAGTCCCCTCTTGTTATGAACAAACAAGAGGGTTCCCAGTTGACTGGCAAAAAACTTGATGTTATCCCATAGCCAGCTAGGCAGACCTGTGAGCTCGACCTGTGAGCTCGACCCAGACAGGATGAATCCCCTGGAGGGACTTTGCTGAGTCTAATACTGCTTCCCATGGCACCAGACACACAGTGGTCCTGTTAAATATCAAGGGGCCTTTATCTAGGATCTTTGACACATTGGAGCCCTCCTTGAATCTCACTAAGTAGAAGCCCTTGGCTAGGTAAGTGGTGTTTTCAATTGCCCCCCCATGTCCAAGGATTTGTGGTTTTTGAATCCTTTCGATCAATTCAAATCTATTAGAAACTCTCCCACTAAATGCAAAGACAAGATTGAGCTTAACTTGTATGGCTAGCTACTTTTTGATAAGTGTTGATAGAATTACGACAGTGATAGCCTCTGCAACCTCCACTTTCTACGGCAAAGGCATCTTTAGAGCACTATAGGCTCGATCCACTAGCCCTTCTTCGAGCATCCCACTACATTCTGCTTAGAAGCAAGTTCTTTTGTTACCATTTGTGCCACCTTCTAACTGTATTTTTACTTCTTTTAGCTCTTGTTCAAGACGAGCTTTAACATTCTTCAGTTTTTCATGGCCTCCCTCACTTGATGCCTCAATAGTTGTGACTTTAGCGCAGTCCTTGGAGTTTAGACCCTTCAAAATGCTTGCGAATAAGATGCTTGGTTTGAGAGAAGCAGACACTGTTGATCCCTTGTTCCCATTCGTACAAATCGGCCCTTGGGGCACACCCACCTTGAGGGTCTTCACCTTGAAGTTGATTACCTGAGCAGTTTGGACTAGCTCTTTTCCTTTTTCTTTTATCAAGAGGACCTTGTCCCTTCCCCTTCATCCATCGGAGCAATTCCATCATTTTTTGACACTTTTCTAGCCGCAAGCATTTGCAAAGATTAATATCTTACAGGTTAAAACAATTATTAGGCCAGTGAGGCATTGGGTTAAAACAACAATTGATATTTCACGAGTTAAAACAACGATTAATATCAATGAGATATTAATCATAGAGTCAACGAACAGGGGTGGCGAGAGGCAATAAGGTGCTCGTCATGTAGCTTAAGCGCACAAAAGAGAGTGATGGACCTGACCTGAGCGTAATCAAGCAAAGCAAGCAGAGGGGGCAAGAGCTACCCAAGAATTACAGAGCCGCAATTGGTGACGCTGATCTAAAAAGATATGGTGGAAATTGAGAATCTGAAGCAGGCCTAGGGCTACGAGACATAGAATGCTAGTCACTGAGCCCTCTCTCTCTCTCTCTCTCTCTCTCTCTCTCTCTCTCTCTCTCTCTCTCTCTCTCTCTCTCTCATGTTCATTCTTACCTACACTCCATCACTTCTTGTCAAGAAGGCTTACCCATTCTTGAAGGTATTCCAAAGGAAGTTGAGATCTTAAAACACACAACAAAAAACAACACAAAACTTTAAGGGCATTCTATCAAGTGTGGATCTCCATGGTGGTGTAATTAAACTAACAAAGGACAAAAAAGCATTAAGAAGCATTATGGCAAAAAAAAACACCCTTTCAAGAATTCATAAGTGTAGATGGGTTGGTAAATATATATTATCCACAAACGTATGCGTGTAAGGTTTGGGATAAATCTTTTGAATTTTGCCAAAAATGGTAGTTTATAGTGTAATTTTTGAAATTTTATTTCCCAAAACAAACAAAAAATGAAATCATTGGTCTAATCTTTTGACAAAGTTTTTTTTTTAATAAAGCTAAAACATCTTGAAGACCCTTGAAAAATAGCCATTGGAAGATAAATAGCCCCTAAAGTTTCCCTTGTGAAGCACAGACAATAGACCCAATAAAGTTTTTATTAGTGGTAATAATGTGAAGCATTTTCTTTTGAGATATTTTAATTCCCAAAGTCCCCATGAGTTTTAATTATGAAAAAGGTTTTTGATGCAAACACTCATAAAGGTAATGAAGCACCCCATGGACTTAAGCATGCTCACATCTGTAAATCTTTTTGAAGAATTATTTAGGTTGCTTGAAAAAGCAAAACTAACCTCTAATGAGCCCTCCACTTAAAGTTTTCCACCGATACTTTCACAACCCAAGAGTTGATGCCTAGGGTCAAGACACACATCACACATTAGAAAGTTGTTTCTAATTATTTGCAACACTTACTTTTTACACAAGGTGCATATTTCCTTGACATGTATGGCTCATTGGGCATTTGGAGTAGTCAAGGATATGGAACACTCTGATTATCAAGGAAAAACAATCTACTTCAAAAATACAGGTTATAGAGGTGGGAGGAAAGAGATCAAAGGCTTACATGAGATGTTCAACTGGTTCTATAGAGTTTTAGCTAGAAGAGAGGGGAAGAAGCCTCGAGTCAAAAGTAGCCTCAAATGCAAAGCTACTAAAGTGATTAACATAAAGCAATAACAATTGTATCATGCCTCAAGGTTCCGATAGTGGTTGATGACAACAAGGTGACAAAATGAAAGGTGATGGATAAAATACTCTTTTTTTTTTGGCAAATTTGTAATTTCTATTGTTAACCTGCATAGTAATGCCAAGTGGGTTTTTTTGCAACACACTTCATGGTTCCGTGCATGAAGTTTTTTCTTATTTTGACTTTTTAATATTTTAATATTTTTCTTGATTTTCATTAAAACGTTTAAACTTTCAAATGCTATGTAAGAAAATCTCATAACTTTAGGCTCATTTGTCATTTGCAAGTTCTAAGCCACCATCTTGATCATGCAAGGGCACACACTCCATTGTTGGACGGCATGGATGACAATGAGTACCAAATGACTATAGGAACTACCACCCTATTAAGAAACTTTGGAGGTCTTTGTGAGGGTCTTTTAGTGGAGAGAGAAAAAAGAGATCCTCCAATGGAAAAAGGGCCAACATCACGTAGAAAAATAGGATGATATTAACAAATATGAAAAAGGTATCACTCACATTCAATGGTCCAACGGTCCTTATAAACGATCACCTTTTCATTAAGTGTGAGTGTCTTTTTCATGAGGTTGTCGCCACTCATTCAATACGGTTTTAGTCATCACTGAAATGAAAAAAACTTGCAAAATTGTCAATTAGTGTCAGAATTCAAAGATTTTGACACCGCCAACGTGTCTAGAATGTCCAAAAATCTAAAAGTCAAATGTCTCTTTGCCTTGTTCTAACACCCAAGAGGGAGAAAATGCCAAAAAAACCCTAAAAAGGGATTTTTGCCGAATGGCGAACGAGGGGGATTCTAGCTTTTTGTAAAATGGCCTCTACATGCTGTTAGGAAAATTTCCCTCTCCGAATGTCAAGAAAGGAAAAGTAGACATTCAATTTTTAGGTTTTTGGACGTTCTAGACGCATTGGCGATGTCAAAATCTTCAATTTTTGATGCTACTTGACAGTTGTTGAATTTTTTCATTTTAGTGTGATAACAAAAGCCATATTGAATGAGCGACGCCAATCTTGTGAAAGAGACACTCGCGTTTAATGAAAAAGTACCGTTTTCAAGGAATGTCGAAAAGTTAGGTTCACTTTTCACAGTATCTAATTGTCCTTTTGGATGTTCTCAATAAGTGCAAAGGCATTTTAAGAAAATTTTCTAGAGAGAGAAATAGAATTTCTTAGAAGATCTTCCAAATGACCTCTGAAATCTTCTAATGCACCATGCCACAGAGAACCTGCAACATCCACCTCGTGAAAAATCCATCACCAAAATCTCACAATCTCCACCTCATGTGGAATCCACCACACCCAACCTACAACCACTACTTGAGGAATCATTGACAAACTGTAACCTCCACCTCATATGGAATCCACCACAAAAAACTCGCAACCTCCACCTCTTGTAGAACACCCTTGAAACCCGCAACCTCCACCAATTGTAGAACCTATGCCAGAAAACACACAATATCCACTTCCATTCAACAAATTTTTGGTGATCTCCCACCCTTGATGCTGCTCTTGTCCCCCCCCCCCCCCCCCCTTCTGATGTACTTCAAAAGCAGAGAAGCACTACTCCGAGGCAAGCTGTCATTGGGTGCTTCACTCCCAAAAAGATCCCATCACATGTAAAGAAGTGTGCAAAGAAGAAAAAGATCAACACTACCATTTCTAAAGTGCGGTAGGGATAGAAAGAGAGGATAAAAACATACAAGAATGATATTCCTCAATGGGAATGATAGCCACCTGTACCATCACCACCAACTAGTCATATTTGGCAATATTGTAAAAATGTGGACAAGGACCACTAAATGCAACTTCCATAAAAACTTATAAAATCCTAGGTGGACCGACAATGGATGGGCATGATAGAATTACATGTGACTATCATGTACGACATTTGGGACATAAATCCATGGATCTTTTCCTAGAGATATGAAGAACATCACCTGGTTAATTATACAAATCATTTTTTATAATTATTTTAGGTTGAACTGAGGACTTTCTATGTGATATACTAGATGTCGAGATCATGCTACTAGAGCATGGCTATTTGATGTAATAAGAAAGGGAGGTAATTTGTGAGATTATTAGGGTCATGTTGTTGCCACCCGATCGATTGTTATAGCTAGACAAAGATATTCCTTGTGAGATTTGTGCATTGCACTTCGTGGTGTTCAGCTCATGAAAGACCATTTTCAATGAGATTATTCATGCCTTTACAATATTGTAATGTAAATATGTACTCTTTTAGAGCTAGTGCCCAATGCAAAAGTCTTCTTGGGAGATGGTCCTTTTGTAATAAAGTGATGAGGGGCTGATGATCCATTTCAACTGAGACCTCCATCATGATGAAAGTATATACGGTTGGAATTTGGCAAATGCTCAAAATTATGGCAAGAAGCTCCTTTCCAATTGTGGAATTCCATGCAGGTTAAAGAGTGGCGGGCAAATGAAATTGGCCTCCATTTGCCCATGGTGGCTCGTTGAAGTAAAATAGCTCCCAATCCTTGCCATGGAGGCATCAATTTGAAGCTTCAATGGATGTTGAAAATTTGGATGTTCAAAGCGACCGGCTTCTTGAATTACCTCTTTGAGAGCATCAAAACTACACTAGCAAGCGGTGCTCCAAACATACTTGGCAATCTTCCTAAGAAGCTGGTGGAGGAGATAAGTTATAGCGGACAAACTTGAGATAAAGCAAAGGGAAAAGTTTTCTAGGACTAATATAACTTGAAGGGTTTTCATAGATGTGGGAGGTGGATAGCTTTGTATAGCCATAACTATAGAGGCATCCTTATGAATTCCCTCAATTAAGACTATGAAGCCTAAGAATTTGAGCTTGGAAATGCCCCATTTGCATTTGCAAAGCTAAAGGTGAAGGTTAAATTTTTGTATCAGGTTGAGGACTTATTCTAGGACTTGTAGGTGCTCTTCCCATGTGGGTGTATGGATATGAATGTCATCTAAATATATGAGAAGGACACCCTTGAGTATAAAGTCTTGAAAAATGGGGTTGAGAGTTTGTAGGAAGTTAGTGGCGGCATCTGAAAGGCCAGAAGGAATTCTTGTGCACTGATATAATCCCATGTGTGTCCTAAATGGTGTTTTATGGGCATCACTAGGGTTCAAATAAATCCGCCAATAGCCAATAGCTAAGTCAAGGGACATGAAATTTCTAGATATGCCTAACCATGTAGCAAATCAGCAACGCAAGGTCGTGGGTATAGATCATGAACTGCAACTTTGTTCAAAAGGTAAAAGCCAATGAAAAACCTATAAGTGTCATCATACTTCCTAACTAAATGTGGCTCAAATACTCAATCACTACATGAGGTTGAATAACTTGCTTGTGAAACATGTCTCGAATAGCATCTCTTATACTTTAATGCAGCTCCAAAGGAGATCTTTGTCTCAGGAAGCCATGCGTACAGGAGAAGCATCCTTCATATTAATTTAACGATTCATTGGAAAATTAATGAGAGAGGTGCTTGTAGGTATCTAGAAGAGACTAAGGAATCTTCCCAAACAAAGATTGAATTTATCACATGCGTGTAGACTTATCAACAACCATGTGTTGTGTGTGTGTACAAAATTTGGATCTTGTGAAGAACACGTCACGGGAATGGGGTATCAAAATGTAGTTGGGCTTTAATTTTGATGAACCAATCACAACCAAGCGTCAAAACAAATAATTGACGAGGCAAGACATAAAATGTGTGAGTGAACTGTTTGCTTGAGACTAAAATGGTGCAATGGGCTGTTGTGTGTGAATAATAAAATTCTTTATTATCACCAAACATAATACATATAGGAGTGGTGGCACTTAAGGGGATTTTTAATTTATTGACTAGATACTAGCTAATTGAGGAAATGGTACTACTAGAGTCTAACCATGGTTTGAGAGGTGTGCCTTTGATCGTGCATAGTCGAAGACAACATGTGGCAAAATTTGTTGAAGCTTGGAATTTTGATGAGTGCCCTTCCATCAGCCACCCGCTTAGATGCTTTCTGGGAGAGCCATCAAGGTCACTATATTAGCTCATTGTACTTCAGAATTTTAAACTTGCTCATTTTCTTATAAATGCCTACAATGCTCATTGATATGCCAATAATTGTTGTAGTAAAAACACTTAAAGCAACCTTGAGCATCCCAAATTGACTTGTGCATTTTGGACATCTATATCCATGAGGTTCAAGAAACAATCTATGGGTTGTTGTTGAGGAGTAGACTATGACACCAAGATATTGCTATCCTCACTTTGAACAACACTATCAATGCATTGTGCAATCTGTGTTGCAGCAAGAATCAAACTCAGCGGAATAAATTGTGGGGAAGGCGAGGACAAGGAAGTTTCATTTCTTCTGACAAGGTGGTATTACCTGTAGTAGGAGTTGATTGAGCTTGACGATGAATTGTTCTGATGGATCCAATTGTTGTTGTTATTGCTTCAATGCTTTTAATTTCTATAGGTGTCACGTGCGCACTTCACTTGCGCCACATGCACATGCTTCTGCCATGGTCTCGCATCAGTCATAGCCTAGCTTAGGACTGAGCTTGGTACTTTGTGTGCCTCTAACAGGACGTGCATGCCCAGGCTGATCAAACTTGCATGTACCATCTCTTGCACAGTATAGTCATTTCAGCATGAGCATTTTCTACTGCATGAACCACCCCTTATAGGTCATTTATTTATAAGTGACTTTTGGAATTCTTTTTAGAAATTGTGGGTTTGTTGGGAATCTTGCCCGACCCGGTATTTAATTCCCATAAATGAAAACCTAGCGCTTGCAAAATCATACAGAGGAGCAGAAGGAGCAGAAGCAGCAAAGCCTCTCAAGCAGCAGTACCCACGCAGCAGTACCCCAAGCAGCAGCATCAATGTTTTTGGAGCAGATTTTAGTCATTAGCATTTTTGTGACAGTACCATCCCTTAGTCTTGCCGTGTACCAGATCCCATTCACGGTAGGAGATCCTCGTCGAAAAGACATCCATCGTGACAATTTTTAGATTTCAGCCTTGGCATTTTTCAGCCTCGTCGTCGTCACAACACAGTTTTCAATTTTCAGCCCTAACCATCAGCGCCATATTCAGCCGTATAGATCAGCCATCATTCTCAATTTTCAGCCTTGACACCGTCTTCGTTGATATCATCGTCGTCGTTGACATTGTCAATGTCATCGCAGATCTCGGACTTGACAATGACACCATTGTCATCATCGTCATAGACCCATCAGTACCTCGTCGTCAACATCATCGTCATCATCACAGACCCATCAGTACCTCGTCGTCATCATCATCATTGCTGACATAGACCTATCAATACCTCGTTGTCGACATCATCGTCGTCAACGTAGGCTTTGATTTGCCCCCAAGTATCCATGTGTGATCACCCTCTTAATTGCGGCAGTGGCAGTGTCATCGGTGCTCCCACCCTCTATCCTCAATAAGTGTTTGGCGTAGAAGGCACAAGAACCCACCCCTACAGGGTGCCACACCAACACTAAGCGCCACCCAAAACAAGCCCGTGGCTGCCCTGACACACCGCGCATTCTGCCAGTAAACCTCTGTAATCCACGGCCACCGACCAGGGAGCCATCAATGCAGCACTCACCCGAGCCCTCCATAGCTCACAAGAGCCCCAAGCTCTCTCTACACACTTCATTTATCAAAAGGGGTGTCCATTGTAGGCAATATACCTCGCATTTCTTGATATTGGCCATGCATGTGGGGTTATGCGATGGTGCCACGTGGTGGCAGCCCATCGACTAACCTCCAAAAGCCTACAAAGCACCAAAACCTCCTCAATTTAATTCAAAAACCCCATTTTTGGCCCCATATTGGATGCCCTGCCATTCACTGCATGGTGATCCAGCTGTCAATCCGTAAAATCTCATGCAAACCCCTGGTGCCAGAATCCAACTCCATCTCTTTTCTCTGCACTCCCATGATCCATCAACCTCGCACGACGTGTACCAAAATAGCAAAAATCATCTGATGCGACACTCGTGGCAAAATTGGCACACACTTCAATTTGCTATATCTTCCTGACCCGGGCCCCGATTAACAAGCAACCACTTACTGCTAGCTCCATTCATTGCATAGCACAGTCTAGAACTTGATTGAGCATAAAAAACTTTCAGATGGGACATCGATTGAGGCAACAAAATCATCACGGAACTGGCCCTCGATGAAACTTCATTTGGCAATATCTTGACATCCACGACTCCAAATGATGATCTAAAAAGACCCACATGCTCCACATGATGAGCTCTACACATCCATACATTGCAACCTGGATCTGACCACATGTAATTACGTGTCCTATCCGTCTCAGATCTGCAATGCAGCTCTAGCTTTAAACTGTCACATCTTTCACACCATGGCTCTGGTTGATGAGCCGCTTGGACCAGCTTTCTCAGTACTTCAAGCTCTTCATCTTCAAGCAAAAAAAATAATGTGGACATCCTTCACCTACCATCCTATCATGCCCTTTCTGGAGCTCTTCTGGCCTAAAAAACCACATAAAGTATATATCTCCTCTCCCACTTTCTTGTCGAGTCTCTTCCCATCAACTCTAGCAATCTGCCATGCATCTGTAAGCATACACATCATTGCATGTGTCCTCTTCTAGGGACGACACGCTTTGGTTGCATCATCATTGTCCAACCCCCTTGTTGAACATTCATGTTCAACCAAAAACTACTTTGTTCTTCTATCAACTGCAAAAACTGGCAAACACTATCAGCAAACTAAAAACCACTACCATATATACAAGGCTCTACTCCTGTCTGTTGCTACCAAGATTCAAGTGGGTTGCCCCACCCCCTGCGTAATAGCATCTCTTCCACCTAGATCAAATGGCCATCCACTTGCTGCACCACACAAACCAATACCTTCTGGGTCAAATAGGACAATCTGGTCCTCCCCCTTCACCTGCAAGACCTTACCATACTGCTTCTCCCAACCACCAACATGCTTTCTCCAACTGCCTTCAGTCACAACCTCATCATGTAAATCAGCACACGAAACAACTGAGTCTGACCCTCCCTCCCAACCATATAAAGTGAGGCTTTCATCCAAGAAGCCTGGTCCAAAAAGCATTGTGGTTGATACTAACGCTCCTCCAATCGATCTCTACCAGCATAACCATAGCACATTGCTCATCCACCACTGGAGTCTCCTCTTTTGGAGAGGCTAACTCTTGCATCACCTGTAGCATGGTCAGAGCTTTATCCACAAGCACATGTATACCTTCATCCATGGCATTCTTGGCATCATCAAAGCCCCAATCAACTTCATCTTGAGTGCATACCTCTTTAGACATCTTAGACACAACTAGGGAATCTCCTTCATTCTCCATAGAACGTGCCTGTTGCACTAGACTCACCGCCATCTTTGAATCTGCGCTCACCTCCTTGGCAGCAACACACTCAATGCCATCAGCATTGAGCCCTTTATCTTCAATTATCGGCTTTTCAAAGTTGATTTTCCCTACCTACTTGTTAGCTTCGATTGATTGCACTTCGACCACATCTTCCACCACTCCATCATGCTATACCAAAGTAGAGAGAGGCTCTCCTCGCACTGCATCATCATGGTCCTCATCCGTAGGCAAGGCCACCTCATTCCTTTTGGCAAAATCCTGCACCACTTCTTCTTGCATATCCTCATAGCTGGACATAGACTTCTCCACTTGATCCTCATCAAGCATTACGGCTTGCACCGCTCCCTGCTCTTCACACATATCCACCGTATCTCCGTGCACATGCAAAAGATCAAACTCTCCATACCTGGACTAGGTTGACTCTATTTCCCAGCTTGTATCTGCATCCATACAGCTGCACTCTATCGGCTCAACTTCGTCTTCTGTCTCAAGTTCGGGAATCTCCTCTAGCTTTATCGCCTCGACTTCATTTACAAATTGTACCCTCTGATCTTTACCATTCTTCAAAGAAGCTGACTGAACGTCCATACCTTGATTTGGCACTACTTCTCTTGCTTGATCTGGAACTGTCTTCACCTCTCCTGCACAGTTGGAGCCGCCCTAATTGGAAACCTCGGCATGAGAACCTCTCCATCTCTTTGCATCCACAAAACCTTGGGTTCTTCTCGCACCGGTACATTTGTTTGCACCACCTTCGGCTCCACCCTCATCGCTTCAATTGGCTTAGGCACCACAACCTTTGACAACCCTTGCCTAGCATATCGCTTCCTCAATCTCTTTTTGGTCCGGCCTCTCGCCATTCCACCGCCTCAGAATACGTCGCGGGGCCATCCATCTCCACTTTTTCCCTGACCTCCTCATGTAGGCAATCAAAAAACTTGCTCATTTTTAGAAAGTCAACGCTCTAGGTAGCAATTACCACCATCAACTCTCGCCAAAAGGCTTCAAATTCCCATATGAATGCCTAGAAATCTATGTCCAACCTTTGCTTTAGATCATCTAGCTTTCTTTTTACCTCATGCATCTGCACCGTTGTTGGTACATTCAAAAAGCAGCTTCCAAAGCTTCACAGTTCATCTTTTCCTCTGTCGATAATCCATCAAACCACCATTTTGCACTCCCACCAACCAAGAGTGGGAAAATTTATACAACACCTTCTTTTGCCAACCTATTTTCCAGCACGAACAAACTGTAGTCTTGCAGCCAAGTTTTTGCATCCTCCATCCCAGTGAAAGTAGGAAAACCCATCCACGCCATCTTGCACCGTATTTGCCCCTCAAAACCTACACTTCATTCGCTCCGAAATCACGACTTCATCTTCACATAGGAGCAATCAAATAGCTCCTCCGTGGGGGCACCAGAAGATGGATGAAAGGGGAACACGCCCGGAACCCAACCAATATGCCTCTCTATAGCCCAGGATAATCGTTGCCTAAGTTGCATTGTACATTATACAGTGTACGTATATTACGCTTTAAACGGACGTATTATATGACACCTATCTTTTTTTGACCGTATTATACGATGCCACATCACCAAAACCACCGTATCGTATAATTTTTTAGAATTTCAATCAAAATAATATTACGATAAAAATATAGCTCTTTATATACCATGAAAACGGATTGTTCTCCTCATTCTCTTGATCTCTCTTTCCTTATTTCATCTATAGGTGAGCTTTAGAACATCAAGAAAAATATAAAGAAGCCAGTTTAAATTTATTCATATAAGCTTTTTAGTAAAAATTTAGAGCTTCGGATAAAAAGTTTCTTTTAGGCTTTGGAGTTTTGAGTCTTTATTTGCTCTGTGTGAAGTATATCTTACACTGGGAGGTAAATTAAGTAAGGCAGTTAATGATTACTTGCCTTGTGTAGAGAAAACTCACACTTGGAGGTGATTTAAGATAGTTAAAGTTAACAGTTATTTGCTTTGTGTTGAACTATGTTCACACTTAAAAATAACTTTAGTTAGATAGTTAAAGTTAAGAGTTACTTGTTGTGTGTTGAACTATGTTCACACCTAGAAGTAACTTAGGTTAAATTTATCTAATGATTGTCTATTATGTGTAGAGTAAGACTCACACTACAGACAATTTAGGTACATTAAATAATAATCTCTCTCTTTGTGTAGAGGTATTCTCACACCTAAAAGAGTTTAGAGGAGTAGTGAATTTTGATTGCTTGCCATGTGTAGAGTTACACTCACACTTGGAGATAATTTAGATAGGTTTTTTAAAGATATCTTGCTTTGTGTAGAGTTTACTCACACTTGGAAGTTATTGAGATACATTAAACGATTTATTTATCATGATTCAGGTGTAAAGTGAAAGCTCACACTTGGAAAAAAAATCTTTTTTGGTATTTATAATTTAAAGAGGTTGAAAATGTTGACGAATAAAGTAATGTAAATGGTATTACAGTTCAATTTTAGATATGTATTTAGTAATTATTTTTGTTTGAGTTTGCACATCTTAAGAAGATGGTGAAAGGATACGAGTGGAACTACGTAGATAAATTGGTCAGTGGAAAGACTACATCAAAGGTGAGGTGTAAGACCTGCGGCCATAATTTTAGCAAAAATGCTCATAGGATAAAAGAACATGTGTTCAAAATTCCTGGAAATGTTTTAGCTTGTAAATACCCCCCACAAGGTATTGAAGAAAAATTTCCCAAGTGGGCACTCAGGGCAAAGAGATCACATCTCGAGGGCAAAAAAAAGGGAGGTCCCAAAATGATGGCTCCATCTATGGCTAGGGACATCGAGATGACACTCGAGAATGATCAAAACCCTCCCTCGACCCTTGCTTCAAGTCAAGGAGGGTGTCATTCATCCTTTGCTGGGGATTGTAGCTCTAATCCTACTGGAAGCTCTGCTAGCATAAACTGAAGTGAAGCATGGACTGGAGGAGAACCTTCACCAAGTGATCCTACTTTACATCAGGCATTTGGGAAACAATGGCTGCTTGAACTCCATCTTAAGTGGACGCAAGCATTTGTTGCATGTGAAATTCCTTTTAATGTCATTCAAAATCCTATCTTCAAAGATGCTTTAATGAGCACGGCGAAGAAGGGTTTTGTGATACCTGATTATAATAAGATGCGTACAAAATATTTAGATGAAGTGAAAACTACATCAAAGAATATTTTAAAGTGCACAACTCTTGATTATGTGCCACATTATGGATGCACAATTGCTCTAGATGGTTGGATAAATTGTCAAAAGAAACCATTGATTATTGTCATGTTGATTTGTTCAAGAGGTTCCATCTTTCTTGAAGCGACCGATACATCCTTGAAAGAGAGAACTAGTGGATATCTTGCTGGTATATATGAGCATTCAATCAGAAGAGCAGGGGGACCTAAAAATGTGACTTTCATTGTCACAAATAATGCATCTAACTACAAAGCATCTAGAAAAGCAATTGAAGCAAAGTATCCAGAGATTACATGGGTTCCATGTGCTGCTTACACATTGAATTTTCTCTTAAAGGACTTCGGGAAAGTTTCTTCTATTAAGAAAACTCTTCTGGATGCAAACCACTTAGTGAAGTTTATAAGAGAGCATTCATTTTCTTACGCTTTGTTTAGAACAAAGTCCCCAACCAAAAATTTACAGATTTTTTGTGTGACCCGTTTTACGACAGCATATTACGTTTTCTCTACACTGCAGCAGGTTAAAGTAGCCCTTGTTGAAACAACGGAAGATAGAAGATACGACATTTGGATTGATAAATATTAATTATGAACTTGCTACTTCCAAATTCTATCAGCTTGTAAACTCTCCTGTTTTTTGGAGAAATGTAGACAAAATTGTTACTGTCACAGGACCCTTCAATCATCTAATACGATTAGTGGACAAAGAGGCCTCTTTGGATGGGTGTACTGGTACATGCATGAAGCCTCTCGCAAGTTAAAAGAATGTACATCTTATGCAAGAAAAGAGAAAGCCATGATGATGTTGTTTGTCAAAAGACGATGGGAGGAGCTGCATACTCCTTTACATGGAGCAGGTTTTGTCGATCCTAAGTTCCAGATGCATGAGCAATCTTTAAACAATGAAGTGATCAGTGATTTCAAGAAAGTGTGTGTCCAACTATTAGGCAATGTGCAAGGACAGGTGGCATACACACAGAAGATGGCATATACACAGAAGAAATGTTTAGGGATCCTTAGCATATAGATGCTATCAAGACGATGAGCGCACTAGTATGGTGGAAAGAGTACGGTGGAGATAAAGTGGAACTTCAACATGTGGCTGTGAGAGTATTGTATGTTGCAACCTCAAGTGGTAGTTGGGAAAGAAATTGTTCTTTGTTTGCTTTTGTGCATACTAAAAAGCGAGATCGATTATGTCCTAAACGAGCTGCGGACTTGGTTTATGTATTTTGTAGCATGCGACTTATGCATAAACTAGCAAAGTTAGCCACACATGCCACCAAAGAAAGCTTCAGGCGCTTTCAAACACACAAAGAAATTGCAAATGAGCTCAACTCGAATGATAAAATGGAATGGAACCCGGAAGATATTGATTTGGAATGTTCAGATGTCGAAGAAATTGATGACATGGTGCCTGCGATTAAGGGGACGGATGAGCTATAAAGTTTGTACTATATTCTCAAATAATTTTGCAATGCAAAAGTTATGTGGAGTTTAGCTTCACAATCTCTCTCTCTCTCTCTCTCTCTCTCTCTCTCTCTCTCTCTCTCTCTCTCTCTCTCTCTCTCTCTCTCTCTCTCTCATTGTCCCTCTTTCTCTCCATCTGCTCGCTATCATTGTCAAAAAGAGGGAGGAAGAAAGAACATAATTTACACAATTGCAACAACATCCGTCACGTCCATTTGGTCCAACAAATAGAGATTTACATACAAAAAAGAGGTTTTAGTTACAAATCTTGAGATTTAAGATACAAAAAGAGCTTAATATTGTTTGGGAGATTTAATTTAAATCATGGGCTTGTTCTCCAAAGAGATTAGATACATGAAATTTTGAATTGCCAAATGAATCACTTGGACCCGCATTGCCTATCTCTTCTTCGTTAACATGCCCATACCTTGCCTCCTTGTACCATGCCAACTTTCTTTCTAGCTATGATATACGAGCGCACAGCATGGCTTGGTCTCTCCTTGACTTGCCAAATCCACGCCTTGGGTTGCAAGATGCTCAATGACCACAATTTCTTCGGGCAAATATGTGTAACCTCTCTTGCGAAGAAGATCTTCTTGATTGGCTTCCCGTGCATGAATCTTCTCGGCTGGGCGTCCTTTGCCAATGCCTCCTGTAGTGGGACGATCGTTCCAATCTACTTTGAGCTGCAATACATAATAACAATAGCATTGTTGCACAAAGTAAAATGCCACTTGATTATTATTTGGTGGCGATCTGTACACTTGGATAAATCTTGAAAGGATATTTCTTGCAAGGACAGTGTGTTGCAAATCTGAAACCTTCAAGGGAGCGGAAGCCTTAGCATTTCCACTGACTCAAAATAATGTATTGAGCACAAAGTGATTCGAGCATAGCTGTCAGCATTGCCTGTAACTTAGTGGCTCCTCTTGAAGTTTTG
This sequence comes from Adiantum capillus-veneris, assembly GCF_014529385.1. Classification (NCBI taxonomy): domain Eukaryota; kingdom Viridiplantae; phylum Streptophyta; class Polypodiopsida; order Polypodiales; family Pteridaceae; genus Adiantum; species Adiantum capillus-veneris. The sequence continues at coordinate 63,245,334 of NC_140941.1, forward strand.
ATTTGTCTTCTTGGGACGCAGCCAAAGCGTTGAGATCTCCTTGAGCCACCCAAATCTCTTCCTCTTTATAAGTTTGTTGAGCCAATGCATGATTAAGCAAAGGATCATTAGGCTACGATGCATTCTGGTCGTGAGAAATATCTTCCATACCTGAAATGCAAAAGAATAAACTTTAATGAGATAGGTCTTAGCACTTAGAAAAGAGAGATGATTTAGAGGATTTCAGCGATCCAACTTGAAATACTTTAAAACCTTAACTTGAAGAACTTTAAAGACGTAATTGAAAATACGATTAAAGATGTAGTTTGAAATATCACCACACATTGCACACCATTAATGACAAAAAACTTTGTTACTGGTCTAATCATCAACAGACCTCAAGTCAGATTCGGTTACAACATGATAGCCAACATTATGGGCTCCATTCAAACAAAATCTTAAATCTTATATTCTAGGTCTATATAAGGGTTTGGAGAATTTTCCACTAGCAAGATGTTTGTTTACATTTTGCAAAAATTCTTGCTTGAGAACCTAGGAGGGCTCTGAAATACACGCAACCAAGAGTTTAAGAATATCTGAGAGACTATATATATCAGATGCTTAGGTGAAAGGAGGAGGATTGGTGCTGATATTTTCAAGGGCAGTCAATGGATAATCTCGCTCAATTTGAGCTCTGGTTTGAGGGGTGAGATTTGACAGCTTGAGAAATGTTGCCAAAGTGTTTGATGGTGTACTTTGTCCCTAGTCCGCAATGCCAACATACACTCCTCGCTCGCCAAAATGTAGTAGAATATTTCTAGTGTGTAGATCATTGTGAATGAAGTCGTGACTATGCACGAATTTCATCATCTACAAAAGAGCGTTGCAGATCGTCAAAATGCTGTTTGTGAACTGTTGTACAGTTCCAAATGTTTATTGAAACTCTTTGATTGTAGGCTTGCTTCCATCATGATGACATGCCTGAATCCACTGCTCAAGGTGACCTCCATTCCAAAGCTTGAAGATCAACATAGGTATTTTGTTATAACGAATAAGAGCACGGGCAATATCATGCCATAGTGCTGAACGTGTTAAGTATGGAGCCTGATTTACCCTTGTAATTTTTTGTGGTAAAAGCGCACATTTGTAAGGCCCCAATTATGAGGAGAATCCATCGTGCGTGAAGGAAAATCACTAACCGGAAACCAAAATTTTAATGGACAAGAATCAGGGGCAACTTTAGAGGCCTCGGGGACGGAGGCCCCCGAGACTTTTTTTTTCCGCCGGAATATTCCTTCTCGTCGGAATATTATGGCCGGACGGCGACCGGAAAGTGGTCGGAAAACAACCGGTCGGTTGGCCGGTGGCCGGTAGTCAATGGCTGATGGCCGGTGGTCGGAAGTCAATGGCCGGTGGCCGGTGGCCGAATTCAAAAGCGGACTTGTCTTCTCAAGGGCGGCCACACATGGGCAGATTGGAGGGTCCGATTTGGACTTATTCGCACAAGGGCGGCTACACATGGCTGTCTCTCATAAGAGAGGGCAGCCCTTTTGGCCTATAAAAGGAGGCCATTTCTACACACATTTCATAGTGTGAAGTTGATGCAACAAGGTGAGTGTGAGATGGTGAGAGTGAAGCAAGGCGGGAGCTCCATTAAGGGTATAATCCCTTTGTAAATTACTTCTTGTTTTGAAGTACTAAAGCCATTGAGTGGCTGCTTTCCCGTGGACGTAGCCCACATTGGGTGAACCACGTATATCGTGTGTACTCTCTCTCTCTCTCTCTCTCTCTCTCTCTACTCTATAATCTCGTGTATGTAAATCTGTCTCTCTCCATTAAGTAATCTACTCAATTATCTATTTAGCTACGTCTTATTTCCTAACAGAACGGTTATAGCAGTTGCCTCTTCTAGCACAATTTGTAATGTCGGCTTGCTTCCTACCTGGTCCTTGTAGATCTTGCCGCATAGACAGGATCTTTGAAGAGAGGATGGACCACTGAAACTTGTTTCACATTTGCAAAACGTCCCTCACTTAATTGGGGTGATTGCAAGTGAAAGATAGAATGCTCCCCAAGTAAGTGTAGGACATGAGGATATATCGTATCATCCAGGTGTACAACTAAGGGCTCAACACCTGAAGGAGAAGGTACATTCTCTTCTGTCCTAGGACGTTTTGAAGAGCCTTCGATCTTATCCTTGCTGTTCAATTCTGAATGTAGTTGTGCCACAAATTGCATTCACTCTTCGATTCTAGGTTTGGTTTTGATTTTTGGATGAACCATACTCTCAAAGAGTCTAGTGACCGGGCCTAATAATTGCTTTATTGTGTTATGCATCACTCCATTAGTGCGTAGAGCTAGGTCAAATGAAACAGGAAATGCATTGCACAGCTTCAACTAGCATTGTTCCACAAGTTCAATCACAAAATCATCAAACTTTGCTTGCAGCGGATCAAATGCATGTCGCAAATGATCATTTGAAGCTCCATAGCTCAAGACAAAACTAGGGCATCACAAATGATTTTTCGATGTTGACGCGTTAACTTTGTCTCTACCATGACTGAGCCTAAAAATACATGAAGCAAATATAAGTAAGGTAAATCTAGAATAGATATAAATTTGACATACATGATTGTAAATAGTTCTAAATAAAAATATTTCATGGACAATAATAACAACCAGTAATGAAAAACCTTAAAACACATAAAATTCCTCCCTGCAATGCGACGTAGTGGTAAGCAACAACCAAATATTAAAAACGTATAATAACAATCTCCTTACAGTGCGACATGGAAGCCAGCAGCTGTTAGGGACGAAGGATTAATACTACCTAACCTCTCTCTGCAGTGCGACACGGTGGTCAGCAACAACTACAGACAAGAAATTTATTAAATCCAATCAATTTGTAGTGCGACACAATGGTCAAAGCATTCAGGATCAAAGGATGTAAAATATCTATTCCCTCCCTATAGTCTAACACGGCCAGCAACAATCAAAGATGAGAAATCTATTAAATCCAATCTTCTTGCGGTGCGACACGATGGTCAGCAACAACCAAGAACAAAGGATTTGACAACCCTAAACCTCAGTGCGACGCGATAGTCAGCAACAACCAAGAACGATGGATTTAAAAACCATAAACCTCTCCCTGTATTGCGACACAGTGATCAACAACAATCAGAGACGAGGAATCTATTAAATCCAATCTTCTTATGGTGCGACACGATCATCAGCAACAGTCAAGAATGAAGGATTTGACAACCCTAAATCCCTCTCTACAATGTGACACGGTGGTCAGCAACAAACAGAGACGAAGAATCTATTAAATCCAATCTTCTTGCGGTGCGACGCAATGGTCAACAACAATCAAGAACAAAGGATTTGGCAACCCTAAACTTCTCTTTGCAGTGCGACACGATGGTCAGCAACAGACAAAGACAAAGAATCTATTTTTTAAAATCCGATCTTCCAGCAGTGCGACACAATGGTCAGTAACAACTAGGAAGAAAAGATGTAAGATAGCTAACTCCTCCCTGCAATGCAACTCGGTGCTCAGCAACAACCAGGGATGAAAATTCTAATTGTACAACCTAAGCTACTCCTTGCAGGGCAACACGAAGGTCAGCAACAGTCAAGGACAAAGCGTCTAAAGTCTAACCCCCTTTGCAGTGTGTCATGAGCATCAACACAGTCAAGGACAAGTGTCTAAACTTGCAGGCTAACATTGAGGTGTGAGCAAAGCTCCACAACAATAGCATTAGCAAAAACAAGATGCAAACTAACAGTGAGGTGAGAGCAAAGCTCCACAACAACAACGTTAGCACGTAGAATTCACAAAGAAAAAAAATATAAAAATTAGAAGAAAAATTACATGCTCTACTCGTCTCGCCTCGTCTCGCCTCTGCTTTACTCTGCTCTCTTTGTCACTGCACTCTCTCTCCCTCTCTCTAGCAATTCTCTATCCAGCGCGACAGATCGTTCAAAATGTCGCGGCGCCTTTTTTTATAAGGCAAACAGTATTTTGATCGAACTATATTTCGATCAAAATATAGTTCGATCGAAATAAAGTTTATTAAAAAATACGCGTATAATACGGGTATACAACATATATAACCGAAATATACGTATACAATTTTTGATATACGGGCGTATAGATGCAAATTACATTGTTGCACCCCAATCCACTAGATTCACCTTCAAAACTTGCACAATCCGTGTACAGATCATTGTTTGTATGCATACCAATGCACACACGCTTTGCACCAAAAATTGATAGCATACCACCCCAATTTTTCCGGTTTATATCCTTCACACAATGCCCACCGCTCTCTCTTCCTCTCTCCCACACATAGAGTCCTAGGGAGGCACACGCATCTTACACACTGGCACCAAATGGTTGGAACAGAGCAAAGACAAGAAGGGGGAAAGAGAAAGAAACGGAAAGAATTTGGCTATGGTTTGCTTCAATTGCGACAAAAGATCCTTCTACAAACACCACGAAAACCTGCTACAACTGGCTTCGTCGGCATGACCATGACCCACGCCAAAAAACATGGGCAATCTCCTGCTTTGCCTTTGTGCAACTCTTCTCGTTGAGAGCGGCAAGAAACCTCGACTTGATCACGCCCTCGTTCGCTCCAAAGTAATCCAGAAGCTCCTCTCTGAGCTTGGCTGAGAGCTCTTTTGTCTTCCCCAAATGAAGCCCCTCCCATAAGGCAAAATGAGGGTCCCTATATGGGCATGTAGACCCTCCAATTTCATCGACCTCTTGCTATTTTCGGCTCCTTGTATGCATGTGGGGCCACCCTTGGCTGCTATTCTCAGCATTGCTTGATGCTCACAGCACACGATTCATCCCCTAACCGAGGATTTGCTTGGCCCCCAAGTATCCATATGTGATCACCCTCTTTAGTGCGGTAGCAACAGTGCAGTCGGTGCTCCCACCCTCTATCCTCAAAAAGTGGTGCCATGTCAACACTAAGCGCCGCCCAAAACACGGACGCGCCCACGCATTGCGCCAGTAAGCCTTTGTAATCCACAGCCAACGCCCAAGCAGCCACAGATGCAACACTCACTCGAGCCCTCCATAGCTCACAAGAGCCCCTAGCTCTTTTCTCTCCATGCTTTGTTATCAAAAGGGGTGCCCATTGTAGGCAATATACCCTGAACTTCTTGCTCTTGGCCATGTGTGTGGGGTTATGCGGCGATGCCACGTGGTTGTAGCCCATCGACTGGCCTCCGAAAGCCTTCAAAGCAACAAAAACTCCTCAATCATTCAAAAAACCCATTTTTGGCCCCATATCATGGATGCCCTACCATTCATTGCATGGTGACCCAGTTGTTGATCTGTAAAATCTCATGTAAACCCCCGACGTCGAACTCCAACCCCACCGCTTTGCTATGCACTCCCATGGTCAGGAAACCTCAAACGATGCGTTCCAAAATAGCAAAAATCATTCGATACCACATTGTCGACAAGTGGCACACCCTTCAACTTGCTATATCTTCCTGACTCGAGCCTTGATTAACGAGAAAGCACTACTTGCTAGCTCCATTCATCACATACCACATTCTTGAACATGATCAAACATCAAAAACTTTCAGATGGGACATCAATCGAGGCAACGAATCTGGCATGGATTCGACCCCTGATGAAACTTCATCTAACAATATCTTGACATCCAAGGCTTCAAATGATGATCTGAAAAGACCAACATGCTCCGCATGGTGAGCTATACACATCCATGCACTGCAACCTGGATCTGACCACCTGGCATCACCTGCCCTATCTGTCTCAAATCTGCAATGCACCTCTAGCTTTAAACTGCCTGTGCGCTCCTTGCCGCACTGTCGAAGCAAGGGACTTGCCAATACACCGTGTGCGAGCCACAAATGGCTCCAAGCACACAACAAGCCTAAACTAGCAAGCTCAAGAGAGCAAAGGGTGTGTCACTCACCGCTCTACGCTCGCCTTCGTGGTGGATTCCTCGCCGCGAAGAAGAGGGAGACGCCGCTACGCCGCGCTCAACCGCCTCGCCGCCGTCGTGCCGCCGCAACGCTCGATCGCACACACACTCTCACTCTCTCTCTCTCTCTCTCTCTCACGCACACACACAAGGAGATGGTGAAGGAGAAGGTGGAGATGGAGCAAGAGCAGCTTCTATTGCACAATGAGAGAATGACTCAATTTTAGGTTTAATTGGCTTTTATGTGAGCTCACCCCATTCACACTTGGGCGCCCATGCTTAGCCAACTAACCCTAGCATGTTCGTGTTAGAGTGCGCCTCTCATCGGCGATCACTCTACCTTTCCCTATTGGACCGACAAGCCCGGTGCCTGACTCTACTTAAATAAATAATACGGTTACGGTGTCCGTCGTAGGCGATAGGGTGTCCGTGAGCCATGAGGGTTAACATTTCCCCCCTTCCTGATGTAGATTCCGTCCTCGGAAGCTATTGAGTTGAAGCTTGGTATGTCCATGTTGTAGAGCATCTAGATTTGAATCTGCAAGGCAAAGTCACTGTTGTAGCAAGCGGAATTATATTGCCATAAATCATGAGGGGAATGTAAAGTACATGTGGAAATGAGTAAATGCAAGATTTATGAAATGTTAGACTGCCATTAAGGACAAATAAATTGAACTTTGAGTAAATTAATTAATCAAGAGTTTTGAGCTTATGGGTGAGTCTATCAATTAGTTAGCTATGACTAAGGTTAAAACAACTACTCTAGTACTAGCTAAGCTAAGAAGATTATATAAATGCAAGATTCCCTAATTATGCTTTTCAGCTTTGATTAGCCAACTCGCTCTCACAACTGCAAACAAAAGCTTGAAATGTTAACTGTAAGCTCAATGGAAGTCTTTTAATTTTTCTTTTTCTTTTTTTTTCTTTTTTTTTCATACTTTTTTACTTTGGGTCACAATCATGTGGCGTGTGTGCTTATTTTGTATGTCCGGGGTTTTTTGCTTCTCAAGGAAAAGCGCCCACACTGGGAACCTCTAGGGCTCTAGTACCATAGACAATACATGTGAGTGAAGTACCAATTTTAGCCAGGATTTCTCTTCCAGCGTAAGATTTTTCATTTGTGGCACTTATGTTGTTTTTTTCTTTTTTGCTTCCATTTCCTTGGTATTCGCACTAGTGTTTTTTGTTGTTTAAGTGAGCAAGCCTTTCTCTGCCTAAAACATTCCTAAGGTCTCAAATACTCGGATAATTTTATTAGCTAGGCCTAGTGGTCAAGTAAATGAGTTAACCTAAAGTCACGGTCTAGTGGTCAAGTAAATGAGTTAACCTAAAGTCACGGTCTTCTAATCTCCAGGCTCATCCATAAGATTAAACTGGAGTTCAATCAACTTAAGCAAAGACAAATTTATACGTCTATAATGGCAGATAACAATCATAACTATTGCACTCAAACAAAGAATGAAAAATCATTATTAGCAATTACACATATCCACCAACATGAATCATGGAAAGTAGTACACCTGGAGGTATGGAGTGGCTCATTTCGTTGAAGCAGATGTCCTCAGCCATGTGGATGGAGATCCATATAAGTCCTACCTAACACATCCAAAAACAGGCACTATACCTCTAGGAGGCATGTCAGTGTGAAAAATTAAAACTCCTAAAAAACAAACTCAAAACACAATCTAGACCCCTGACCTACCTATCTGTCACCCCTTTTAGAATCAAGGAAAGAGGATATTATATAAACCGGGTGGCCACCCTAAGGCTAGGCCTCTATCCTCATCATCTAGATAAATAAAATCGTTGTCCGTGAGGCCATAGTCTTCCTCGGTCTCTATTAGTTCCTCTTCATCATCCTCTTGTGCAAGCATGCTAATCAAGAACCTCACGATGCGTGGATACTCATCTTGTGCAAAAGAATAAGCATGTGCCATTGGAGACACATTCGCTACTGGGTAGGGATCACTAGTTAGCCATAGACGTATCAGCCATTCTAACTCCTCAAAATTTCTCTCACATGCAAGGCTCTCTATCAAATCCCATTCGCAAGAAAGTATAGGGTAGCATACGTAGAACACTTGAGGAAAAGACAAAGGGTACCTTTCATCAAAAATAGAAGTGCATGCCTCTGGTGAAGTAGCCATTTCTGACAAGACAGATAGATTTGGTTAGGCCTTTAAAACATAAGAGTTGTTTTTGTGTGTTGCTTGAATTGATACGGTGAATTTGGACTTATATGTAAGATCTGATAGGGTTCTCTCTCGTTGCTAGTCGCTCTTGCTCTTTACTATTTTTGTTTTGTGTGAGTATAAGGCTATATATATACATTCCCTAAGATTGGAATTGAGAGGTCAGGGAGGAAGGTTGAGAGGGGAGCGAGTGAATGATTGATGTTAGCAAACACTCCCCCCTTCCTTGGGTAGATCATACCTTTTGGAATGAGGTCGTCACCTTTTGAAACCAATTGTTCCAAGTTGTTATGGGTGAAGGTTTTAACCAATAGTTTTCGACCGCCCTATGCGTTTCATCTAGTTGCAAGGGTGGTAAGGTACTCTCCCATGATTTTATTTGCAACGTTGTTGTAGGTGGTGAACTTACCCCGGGAGGTGCAAACTCTTTCGTGCTTGTATGGATATGTACAGTGGTAGGTGGAGGTTGTGTCGAAGCTTCTATTTGCGTATAGGAACTACATGAAGAGCAAGAAGCTTCATTTGATTTCCCTGTTCCTGAGCTAGGTGGAACAAATCGTTCTTTCTTTGGTACCCAAAATAGCTCTAGAGCGGGTGTGTAATATTCCATGATTTTTTCCTTTCCGCGATTTTCAATTTGTTTTGGAGCCACAGGATTGGGTTTACATGGGCCAGGTGACAGGTAAGAGTACACTTTACGTTTGGGCACCCAGATTTGATCATTTCCTTCATAGTATCCTTGGGCTTCCAATAGTCGTTTAGGAATCCAACGCAACGTTTCTTTACATTTCTTGGAGTGAGTGGGACGGTTCTTACGAGGTTTTCGTTTTTTTGCATCAACCATGCTCACTACAGAGGCTTTAGGGACCCACTTGTATGTTTTCTCTGTTATATTAGGATGGTTCTTGTGTGTCTCAAGCTTTCTTTCAACTACATCAGTTGAAGCTCTAGAGAGTTGGGCTATGGGGACGTATGGTTCAACCTCCTGGACATGCAATGTCTTGGGTTTTATTTCCTTAGGCAATATCTCAGGGACTATGGCTTGAGTGGTAGGGCTAAGAGTTGGTTTTTGCGTTGTAACACCCCCAGTCCCCCAATCAATAGTGCATTTGGTGGCTATCATCCACGTGCGGCCTAGGTTTATATTACCCTCCATAGTTCCAGTAGGCATGACCAAAAAGTCTTGAGCTACAATTCCATTGTCATAACTGACAGAAGTGTGCCAGATTCCAAAAACCGTAGTTTTTTTCTTGTTGACACCCTTGACTTGGATAATACTCTCAGATAGAGGTGGCTTCCCTAACTGACACCACACCCCATAGGATAGCAGATTATATTTAGCACCCGTGTCCAATAAGGCGTTATATAGCACTTTTCCATAGGCACTATTTAACTCAATAGGGTATCGTAGAGGTGTGTCAGAGTCCAACCCATCCTCTTCGATTTCCACGTGGAATGCATTTGTGACTCCAAGGTTAGCCTCTCGTTTTTGTCTTATACGTTGTTGTCGCTCCTTACCCTCAGCTTGAGCTTGTATCTTGTTTAACTCAGTTTGTGCTTTGGCGGCCTTCTTTTGATGAATGGCCCGTAGTTCTTCTTGGCTTAAAGGATCATAATATCTTTTGAATTTACTCACATTGAGGAATCCAATGGTTTCAACTCCATCAAGAGTTTCCACACGAAGGGTACCTTGTGGGGTAATTTCACATACTCTATATGGTCCTTTACCATCATATTTCAACTTTTTCTTCTCTTTACGTACTCCATACATAAGGACTTTATCACCAACTTTGATGTCCTTGTCCTTCACATGGCGATCAAACCACTTCTTTCTCCTATTCTTCTCCACAAGAGCATTTTGCACAGCCAACTGTCTCTCTTCGTCTAGTTTTTCTAAGATATACAAACGCTCGGTTAAGGGGTTACCATTCCATCCTTCTTGCGAAGCTACCCTAAGACTAGGAATGACAAACTCCCAAGGCATAACCGCTTCTTGGCCGTATACCATTTTGAATGGTGTACAATTAATAGCCACTTTATAAGCAGTACGACAAGCCCATAGAGCAGATGTCAACTTCAAATCCCAATCAGTGCAATGAGCTTCTACCGTCTTGGTTAAAATAGAGATTAGAGTCTTGTTGGTGCTCTCGGCTTGTCCATTAGCTTGCGGGTAATAAGGTGTAGACTTATGGTGGGATATCATAAAGGTCGTGGTAAGCTCTCTTATTACCTCATTTATAAAATGGGTACCATTATCACTAACAATTTCAAAAGGGCAACCAAATCTTGTGATAATGTTCTCAAAAAGAAACTTAGCTGTTGTCCTCGCGTCAGCTTTTTGTGAAGCCTTAGCTTCAGCCCACTTTGTTACATAGTCCGTAGCAACTAGAATATATCGAGATTGAGTGTTGCGAGCTGCGGGACTAATTGGACCTACAAAGTCTAAGCCCCATTTTTCAAATGGTTGGGTTACTTTAATAGGATGTAAGGGCATTCTGTCTTTGCGCTGTGTGGTCTTGTAACATTGGCACTCATCACACCCTTTTGTAAAAAGTGATGCATCCTTAAATAAAGTTGGCCACCAATAGCCTGATTGCAACACCTTTCTAGCAGTCAGGTCTCCTGAAAAATGTCCTCCTGCTATGCCCATATGTGCTTCTTGCAAGATATACAAATATTCATCCTCGCGGGCACAACGCCTAAGAATATCGTCCTTGCCTAATCTATACAGAGTTCCGGCAATCAAACAATAGGGTTCACATTCTTTTACTAGCCTTCGAGCGATATCCTTACGAAGTTCCTTTGGTGGAAAACCATTAACTAAAAAGTTAACAATGTTCTCACTCCATTCAGGCATAGTCTCAACTCTTAATAGGAAAGTATCGGGTAATTCATCATCAACTCCTGTAGGGGCTTCACCATTGGGTATGCGAGACAAATGATCAGCCATGACGTGCCTTTTACCGGGTCTCACTACAATCGTGAAATCAAACTCCAGAAGAATTAACAACCATCGTGTGATTCTTCCTGTGGAGCATGGCTTGTTTACCAGATACAACAACGCTTGATGATCCACATAAAATACAAACTTGTTTGCCAGAAGGTAGTAGAGAAATTTCTTTACTGCATAAACCATTGCCAAACCTTCTCGCTCTGTAGTGGTGTAGTTCCTTTCAGCATCGTTCAATTGACGGCTTGCAAAGCTAATGGGATAGTCCAATTTATGTTCTCCTGGTTGAGTGAGAACACACCCAATAGCAAAGTTTGATGCATCAATATGCACATGGAAAATGACATCCCAGTTAGGTGTCCTTAAAATCGGAGCACTTGCTAGTGTTTTCTTCAATTGTTCATAGGCCTGGTCACACTCTTCAGTCCATTTAAATTCAATGAGAAGCTTGTACAAAGGACGTGCTATCTCAGCGAAAAATAAAATAAACCGTCGATGATAACCCACGTGTCCCATGAACCTTTGAACACCCTTGTAATTGGTTGGTGGTGGTAACTCTAGAATCACTTTAATTTTGCTCTCATCGGTTGAGATACCATTCTTGGATACTATATGCCCTAAAATAACTCCATGCTTGACCCAAAATTGGCATTTGAACGGGTTCAATGAGATACGATATAACCTACACTTTTCAAACACCTTCCGCAAACATGATAGATGTTCTTTCCAAGAAGAGTAAACACAAAGGTCGTCTAAGAAAGCTTCACAAAACTCTCTCAAATATTCTTTAAAAGTAGTGTTTATTAATCGTTGGAATGTAGCAGGGGCATTTGTTAAGCCAAAAGCCATCACACGAAATGCAAACACGCCAAATTCCGTGATGAAGGCAGTTTTAGCTTGGTCCTCTAGCGCTATCGTGATTTGGTTGTATCCTGAGTACCCATCTAGAAAGCTATAAGCTTCCTTGCCTGCAGCTCTTTCGAGTACATGTTCGGAATATGGTAGGGGGTAATGGTCTCTTCTAGTAGCTGCATTAACTTTTTTGAGGTCCACGCACACCCTGAGTTTCCCATTCTTTTTTGGCACGATAACTATTGGAGACACCCATTCAGAGTGTTCAATAGGATATATGAACCCACATTTGATAAGCTTTTCTAGTTCTTCTTGAATGATCTTTGCGTACTTAGGATTCATCGGGTAGGGTCTTTGTTGTACGGGCTTCGCACTGCTAATCATAGGGATTGTATGTTGGACCACAGAAGGTGGAACACCTTTCATATCATGGTATGTCCAAGCGAATATGTCCTTGAATTCCTTGAGAAGCTCTTTGAGGACCGCCTCTTCAACTTCTGTGAGGTCTTGGGCAATAAAAACAGGTTTTGATTCTTCACCGGGGTCGGCTAATTCTATTTCTTTAACTATTGCCGGACCATCATAGATTCCATTATTCCCATCGATAGGTATTCTTTGGGCTTTTGTGTACACAACCTTTGCTTCCCCTGTGGTGTAAGATTTGAAATGTTCTGGTGCAGGATGCAAGTCTGTGGATTCTGGTTGTGCTTTGGTTTGTGCTTCCATTTCTGCTTTCTTGTGTTGTCGAGCTAACTCTTGGTTTTGACGCCTCCTTGCAGTGCGGCTCAACTTTGGCTTGTCTATGATCTCTAATTGGGCTATGTCATGGGGTCGTGGTCTACACCACATAACATTTTGGAGATATTCACCCCAATTGTCTACCAATTTTCGATGAGCATCACATGCTCCTATATAACTGAGCCATTCTGCTGAGGATCTCTTCTTTTTTATCCTAGCACGTACATTGGCTCGATATCGACGCCTCTTAAGGTTTTTCTTTTTCTTATTTGAGACCTGCTTTTGATTTGCATTTAGATCTGGCTCACTAAAGGAGTCCTCGTTGGTGTCCTCTTCACTCTCGGAGGAGCTATCATGGGTTGATGTGCTCGGTCCTTCCGAATGTTTTGACTCTGAACTTGCTCCACTCTTTAATTCATGAGATTCAGAATCCGTTTCACTCTGGAAGTCAGTTGTCTGAGTCGTGTTGGTTAAAGTCTTCTATTGAGCTATCGGTGTCACTGTCAGATTGGTCCACAATTGCCTTGCCCTTAGAAGATGCATGTATGGCACTTATCATGTTCAGAGGTGCAATTTGTGGTACCTCTTCCCCCTCTGGTGTGACCCAAGTGGTTCCTCTATTTCCCCAGGTATCTATGGTTGCAGCTAGGTGTACCCAGTCTACGTTGACTGATTCCGTCATACCCGGTAACACATCCATGTAAGGAGAATCTTGGCCAATGTCTGTATCCTTCTTACAGGTGTAACAATATTGTAGTGGGGCCGAGTGAACTGTGGTGTCAGAGCGATGATCAATAATGGTTTTACTCCCTAAGGGGTGTACCTTACCAGTCACCAAATCCACTCTAAGGACAGAGTCTTGGAATTGCAAATAGACATGATTTTTAGACCAATCATGAACCATTTGTGCTTCCCTCATGAATGGTCGTCCTAAAATCATTTCATATGACATAGGGTGTTTAGAAAAATCCATTACAATGAACGTATGTCGTACCTTGTGTCCTAGAACTTTGATCTTAAGATCCTTGAGCATCCTCATAGGTTTGGCTATGGTACCATTTGCCATCTTTACCACAATGTTAGTAACACTGAGGCAGGGTTTTCCCATGGATTCCCAACAATCTTTTGTGACGATGCTAACTCCCGCACCAGCATCAAGAATTCCCTTTATAGTTAATCCCTTGGTAGTGATGGGTAGGGTCGCATTAGACTCGTCGCCTTCAAAATACTGCCCTAATTCGTTAATGGGTACCTCGATCACAGACTCGTGTCCATCTAAGTCAAGTGATTGCACATGATTTTCCTCATCAATCATAATCGAGTCAGGCCTATTTGGTTGCGCAAACTGCGGTAATCCCGTTCGTAGCTCTCCATTAAGGAATGCTCAAAGTGCAAGGAATAACTCAGGATCTCCATACAGCTTTGCTATGATCGTGGTTCGGACCTCAGAAGACATGAAGTCCACTAGTTTGGCAACATTCATTGGCATTTTGCAGGGTGTAGGTCCTTGACTAGGAACTGGTGAGGATGGAATCTCATATTCCTCAATGGGATCGGGTATTCCTTCGTTAAACATCCTTTCCAACAAGAAAGGTGTATGCTCACTTTCTGATGTCCCGTCCTCACTCCCTTCTTGGATGATACTAGATATGGCTAACGGTCTATGGTTCATGTGGGGTGGATGAACTTGCGTGGGAAACACTGTGTCATGAATTTTGACATGCATGGGTTCTGGTTCTAGTTCCCCTTGAGTCTCCTCCACTAAACCTCTTAGATGTTTCACCTGCTCAATCTCGTCTACTGGGTTTGGGTACGTCCCAATCTTCTTTTTACGATTCTTCCCTTTTTGCCCCTGCGGTTTATCTTGGGGGTCTTGGATTGGATTTGGAAACACTTGTGGTGTTTTCAGAGGCTCTTTATGGTTTTCTCTTATTCGGTTTTCATTTGGTTCCATGTTACGGTTTTCTTTGTCGGTCTTTCCCTTTGTGGTATTGGTTCTAGTCTCCATTGTCTCGATTGAATCTGAATCATCCTCGAGGTCATTCATATACACGGGGTCATCTCCTGTTCCTATGTTTGTTTTGGAACTTGGCTTTGAATTTCCCGTATTCTGCGACCTCTTCCTTCGTGTCTTCTTTTTCTTTGCTTGGATAACTGACGCGGTATCTCTCTCTTCGAGGATATGGCCTGGCCCTTGAAGCATGGACCGTGTCATCGCATAAGCGGGTGCGACGGGTGGTATTGGCAATGTCACACTAGCAATTTCGACCAAATTTAGGGGTGTGATTTTAGGCGCATTTGGGTTATAGGGGCATTGGGCAATCAAGTGATCTATGCCACAACGATTACATGTGAGTATTGGCATTGCAGACGTGCTCCCTTGATTCATTTGCATCTGTGCAGCATTCTTTTGCAGCCTAATAGGGCACTCCGCTGCCCGATGTAGTCCACCACACTCGTAGCATTGAAGAGGTGGCCTCCTAGCCTGGGTGTTGATATTTTGACCTCTGGATGCGAGAGCAGCAGCTTGATAAACCGGCTTGACTTGCCCCCAACAATCTTCCATGTAGTATATAGGACACTCTTCCAATGTATCAAGTCCGTAGGCAATACTAGTGTCTATTTCCTCCTCACAGCCATCTGCATAAGCATTAGATGGCTTGCAACCCACTTGGTTCATAGGGGCGACTCTTGGATGCGGGGGCTGCGGTCCTAGCACAGGAGGTGGTAGCGGTGTAGCTTGTACAACATTTTGAGATCTAGGGACCATGTGTTGCGGTAGTTGCTCAACAGGTGGAGCAGGCATCAATACAGGAGCTCGAGGCGCATCCGTCCAGGCTACAGGTGGTCTATTTTCCATCATACGTTTGATCATTAAACAATCCTTAGCTTGGTGACCATACCTACCACATGTGTTGCAAGTTCCATTAAATTTTACTCTAAACGTAGGGCACTCACTAGTGCTATGTGGACCTAAGCAAATGGAACACCATTGTTGCTCCCTTCTTGGATACATGTGACTATTTTGAGGGGGTCGATTATCCTTAAGAGACTCTTGGATTGCCTTGGTGAGTTCTGTCAAGAATGTCTCAAATAACTTTGGCTCATTGGCAATGGGCTTTGCAGTCATGGGTTCATACTCAATGGCTTGTGAGCTAGTGGATCTCGTGTCAGTAGAGACCCTCATGCCTGCTATCATCAAGTTGTCCTTAATTGGATTGCATTGGCAGTGACATCTTCCCAGGTTGTGATACCTCTAATCACTAGTCCATTATAGATTCCTTTATTCCTCAACCCTCGAATGAATCGATCAAGCAGTTGGTTATTGTTGAAGCGCTCATTTACAGGGCAGCGAGAGTTTAAGTGCTTTAGACGACTAATGAAGTCCCTTACTGACTCTCCTTCCTTACGTTCGGCCTTCTGTAGCTGAGATGCTACACCCCAAAGCACACCTTCTCGTATGTACTCCTTTAGAAACAACCTTCGAAGGGTAGGGTAGATTGTTTTCTCGTCCACCCTTAGGGTTCTATACCAATCTCCAGCCTTCCCACTTAATGTCAAGCTTAAGGCATTGCACTTATGTAGTTCGTTGCGTTCCCCTAAGGAATCACATACTTGTTCAAACACTTCAATGTGTTTTCTAGCATCTTCGTCCCCATTGAATTGTTGCGTGAGTTTGGCAATTTGTATTGCCTTACTTCTAGGCTCTCTATCAGATGCATGACGCATATTTTCCGCGATAGATCGACCTATGGTTTGAGCAAACGCTGCCAAGTCACCTATGTGAGGAGGCACGGCCGGTGGAGGTACTCTTGGAATCATATGTGGGAGAGGGACGGGTACCGGTCTTGGCATATGTGTGGATGATGCAGGATATGGAACATAAACGGGCATAGGTCCACTCGGATAAGGGCTAGGGAGCGGCACTCGAGGAGCATAAACAAGTGGTACAATTGGAGGTGTGGGGGCCATGTGTGCATAAGGGGCTAGAGGCACATACGGTCGAGGCCCCATATTAGGTACTACGACACTAGGTAGTGGCACTGCGCTAACCGTAGATGTCATCGGTACATTCTCTGTCAGGCTTATCCCTGGAGTGAGCACTGTGTTTTCCTTAATAGAGGGTTGAGCCAAGATAGGGAAGCTAAAGTTGTCGCTCGGAGGCTCAGATTGCATAGAGACCCCAGATAAAATGACGTAAGATGGGTCCATGGGGCTCATTAGAGGAGTCTCCATTTGTGATAGAGTAGGCAGTTGAGCCTTGCTCGTATCCAGAAATCTCATGGGGCGAGTTAAGAGTATATTTACCCCTCGGTTTTGCCTTTCTGATTGAATAATGCCATGGATAACATTACAGATCATTTTCTGTTGATCTTCGATGCTCGTGGCACTAGAGGTGGATTGTACAATCTCTATCCATCCTACATGGTAGGGGTGGCCAGGGTGTAGATCCGTCAACACCTCAATGTGGAGGTCGTATGTGCAATGATCATTAATGAACAATCCTTCTAGAGTCGACGTGTTAACGGTTTCTTGTGAGGTAGAAGCAATGTTGCTCCCCGTGGTTTTACTTATCACCAACGGTACTCTAGAGGGAACTTCTGAAGGAGGCAGCTCAACAGGGCCTTCTTGGTAAGAAGTTGGCAGGATATCCACATGGACACTCTTTGGGGGTGTGGGGTCCACGTGCGATGTGAAAGGAGAGTCCACTTCCCCACCCCCTTCGTGTGCTTCATTTGCATCAGGTTCCGAGCGAGTAGCTCTACCTAATGTTTCCATGAAACGGCTAAACATACTAGTACTAAGCTGTGGAGCTTCGGGAGGTGCATGGCCTTCTCTCTCAGTGTTTTGGGTAGGGTATGCTTCCATGATTTCTGAGTCGGAGGAGGAATCACTAGCGGCTATTTTAGGATCTTGGGTGGTGCTACCTTGTGTTCCCGCTGAGGGTCTAGAGCCTATCGTGGATGGGTAATGGGTGTCCGTATGAACAGAGGCACCCTCAATATGCTCGTGTTCTAGCACCCGCCCAGAGCGTAAGTGCATGTGCTTTTGATACCCTAAGGTGTCAAAAAGCTGCTCTAGGAGGCCTTGTGACTAGTTTTTAGCGTGTTTTTTGTTTGTTTTTTTGCTAGATTTTTTAGAGCGTGTCGTGGAATGGGCCGTGTGATAGCTCGAAACGAGCGTATCGCCAGGAGGGACGCGCTGTGCTTTACAGCCCACCGTTTGGTTCTATTTTGCTCCAGAAAAGGTCGAAACAGTCTTTTCGTAGCTGGGGAACTAGGCTCCAAATAGCAAGTCTAAGGGTGCAAGTGGGAAGAGAAGAGAGGAGAGTGGAGGACTTGTCCCACATGCTCTCATTCCCTCTTGAGGAGGTAGAGTATATATATAAGAGTGAGTCTAGTATATATCAGAGGACTGAGGCCTGGGCCTGGGCCTGGGCTTGGGCCTGGGCTTGGGGAAATGATCTCGATCCCGATCTAACTTTTATACAAACCAACCCGTCCGTTTTTATAACTCACGTTTTTTATTTTCGAAAATCTAACCTCCCCCTCGCTCACGTTTTTATTTTTCGAAATTTTTTTTTTCGAAAACGATTTTTTTTTCAATTTTTTTTTTTTTTTTTTGAGATATTATTTGGTACGCGTTTTGGTGCGCGTTGACCTCACCTAACTATTTACAATCCCACCTACCTACTGACCTGCTAATCAGTGGTTCACCTAATTACTAACCTGCTTAATTAACTAACTGTGCGCCTAACTGTGCACAAACCAGAAAACACAGAAAATGCAGAAAATGCAGAAATTGAAACTTGACAGAACTGTGCAGTGAAAACACAGAAAATGCAAAAACGCAAGAAACGCTAACTGTGCAGTGCAAACCAGAAAACGCAAAAAACGCAAAAAAAAGAAATATCCACACAACTACACACACTCATTCCCTGCCTTTCCTATGATAGAAATTGCACCACAAGAAAGCGTAAAGTGCTTAACCGAGCTTAGTGTAGGGCATTTCCCCGACAGCGGCGCCAAAAATGTGCGCTCCTTGCCGCACTGTTGAAGCAAGGGACTTGCCAATACACCATGTGCGAGCCACAAATGGCTCCAAGCACACAACAAGCCTAAACTAGCAAGCTCAAGAGAGCAAAGGGTGTGTCACTCACCGCTCTACGCTCGCCTTCGAGGTGGATTCCTCGCCGCGAAGAAGAGGGAGACGCCGCTACGCCGCGCTCAACCGCCTCGCCGCCGTCGTGCCGCCGCAACGCTCGATCGCACTCTCTCTCTCTCTCTCTCTCTCTCTCTCTCTCTCTCTCTCTCTCTCTCTCTCTCTCTCTCTCTCTCTCTCTCTCTCTCACGCTCACGCACACACACAAGGAGATGGTGAAAGAGAAGGTGGAGATGGAGCAAGAGCAGCTTCTATTGCACAATGAGAGAATGACTCAATTTTAGGTTTAATTGGCATTTATGTGAGCTCACCCCATTCACACTTGGGCGCCCATGCTTAGCCAACTAACCCTAGCATGTTCGTGTTAGAGTGCGCCTCTCATCGGCGATCACTCTACCTTTCCCTATTGGACCGACAAGCCCGGTGCCTGACTCTACTTAAATAAATAATACGGTTACGGTGTCTGTCGTAGGCGATAGGGTGTCCGTGAGCCACGAGGGTTAACATTGCCACATCTTTCACACCGTGGCTCTGTTTGATAAGCCGCTTGGACTAGCTTGCTCAACACTTCAAGCTCTTCATCTTCAAGCAAAAAACCAGCACTTTGAACATGTTTCACCTACCATCCTATCAGGCCCTTTCTAGAGGCCTTTTGGCCTAAAAAACCACATAAAGCATACATCTCTGTTGTCACTTGCCTGCCGAGGCTCTTTCTGTTAATTGTAGCACTCTGCCATGCACCTGTAAGCATACACATCACTACATGTGCCCTCTGCTAGGATCCACACTTTAGTTGCACCAATGTGAGAAAAGTGAGTTGATGAGAGTAACTTGAGAAGCACCATCAGGGTGAAGCTTTGGTTGCATGCATATAAACAACTCCACTTGTGGAAAGAAGCCTCTAAACTTTGATCTTGTCCCATTATACTTTTCAAGTGGGTTGACCTTTGGCTCCCTCCTTTGTTGTGGTTTCCCTACTGAAACCATGGGTGGATTTTTGCACGTATTGGCTTCACATGGTTCTTGGAATGGGGGTTGAAGCTTTTTCACCATTGGACTTGGGAAGTATGGTTTCTCTACTTGCCCCATTGAACTAGCTGAAATCATGGGTGTTTGGTACATATTGGCTATATGTAGTTCTTGGACTTGGGAAGTATGGTTACTCTACTTGTCCCACTGAACTAGTTGAAATCATGGGTGGATTTTGGTACATATTGGCTATATGTAGTTCTTGGACTGAAGATTGAAACTCTTGCACCGCTAGACCTAGCAAGTATGGTTGCTCTACTTGCCCCATTAGACTAGCCGAACTCATGGGTGGATTTTGGCACATAGTGTCTTTATGTAGTTCTTGGACTTGACGGTGAAGGTCTTGCACCACTAGACTTGGCAAATGTGATTGCTCTATTTTCCATTGTGCATATAGCTCCTAAATTTCTTGCTGTAACTTTTGCAAGCTAGACATAACACCTTCCAAAATAGAGTGCATGGCTAGGCAAAATTAAGAAGTTCAATCTTACCAAACTATTATGAGCATGTCTCGAGCTTAAAGAGAGCTAGAGACAGCGCTCACAATTAACAAGATCTTGAGACTTGATTATAACACTTAATCTTGATTACAATACTTTGTACTTGATTAAGAGAACTTGATCCAATACTTGATACTTGATTAAGGAACTTGATACAAGACTTGGATCACAAGGCTAGAGTAGAAGGAAAGACTTGGTTACAAGAAGAAGACTGGAAAACAAGACAAGAAATGGAAGAGGACTGAGGGGCTTGTAGCCCAAGACCTCTATTTATACTCAATTCTAAAGAGGTTAAGAACTTTCTAGGTGCTTCCTCGAGCTTAAGGAGGTTAGTAAGCTTCTAGTTTCTTCCTCAAGCTAAAGGAGGTTAAGAAGCTTTTAGGTTCTTTCTCAAGTTTAAGGAGGTTAAGAACCTTTTAGATCCTTCTTCAAGCTTCTAGAACTTTCTAGGAACCTCTAAATTCTTCTTCAAACTTCTAGATTCAAGAACCTTCTAGAATCTATTAGATGCTTGTAGAATTTTCTAGACCTTTCTTCAATCTTCTAGAATCTTCACTAACTTTCTTCTAGAATCTACTAGGACTTTCTAGAGTTTCCTTAGTGCTTTCTTGTAGAAAACTCAAGGAGACCGACTGTCAAGCATCCGTGACAAGCTTTGGACTAGATAGTATAATTAAGTGTCTCGTTTGTGTGGTCGATGTGAACCAACATATTTGAGGTTACTTGAAACATTTGGCTACATGGAACTTGAATAGGAAAACTTTGGGTGCATAGATGCATCCTCATAATGAGGAGAGTCGGATATGAGGCGAGGGGAGGGAGGATGACTCATGGCTATGGTGCAAGGAAAAAAATAACAAGGTCAAAAGTGCAAGGGAATTCGAAAAGAGGGATGCTCTAATGTATAGGGAATTGTTGGTGCTTGGAGCCCATCAAGTACACCAATGTAGAACACTCTACTTATACATGTATATACTAACTCAACTTGCCTCTTGGTAGCAAAGGCCTCCTGCTTCATTATCAAACCCAAATTACAATCAAGAATCTCAACAAAGATGGTCGTGTATAGGTGTCTGGTGCAAGTTGTTTGTACTTGACTTAACAAAGAAGTAAAGTTTCATGATAATTCAATCGAGGCAAGACCCTTATACTCCACAGTACAAACCAAAAATATGAGCTTTTTCTACTATATGAAAGGTTTCTAATTGACTATATATGTGTATTGATGAACTTGCTCTACCCATCCAAGCTATGACATAAATAATCCGTGATAATAGTCGTGATACCTCTTGTCGAGATGAACTGTGAGACAAGATATAAACAACGATAGTACATTATGATACCCCTTGAAGTGAAGAGGAATTGGAAGAGGATGTGCTACTGTTCGGAGAGCTATTGAGACTTGAAGCATGTCACTCCACCAATGTAGATATTGTACTCAAAGAAGTATACACTTAACTTATGTCTTGGTAGCTAAGGCCTCCTGCTCTACTAATTAATACATGGATTCTCTATATATTCTACAAAAACTATAAACTAAACAAATGCATATATCAAGAGCTATCTACATAACTATAAAATCTTGGTGCATCCATGCAACGTGTTCAATTATACAATGGTTATCTCTTTCTATATTAAATTGATTATGTTCATGCTGGCATACATATTTATGTATGTATGTATGTATGTGTACGTCTGTGCATTCATCTAGATTCACATGTTTACAATATATTACAATATATAACAAGAGCTTTGCCTTCTGTCTGTAAGATATTAATTCATGTCTTCATCTACACGCAAAATACAAACATATTTACCTATTCTAAATGGGCTTGATTTGCCCGTCTAAGGGTAGGTTTCCATTCGTAGAAGACCATAGCTTAAGCTTGCTTCCGTGGAGAAAGGTAAAGAGTCGCAATTGGAATGGAAAAAAATATTACACTGACCGATGAAACAGAAACACCTCGAAAAGAAACGTATATTATACGCAAGTAAAGAAGCCACTGCAAGAACCTACAAACAAAATACATTGGGGGGGGGCGGCGGGCGGGGCACAAAAGACACAGCAAGTCGTTGCCTAGCTTCTTACAATTGGATGCCAGTATTGCTGAAACCCAGATTGGTACCACATCATGAAGAAGATGATAGCAAGGAAAACAGCTACCATGACTGGAGAACCCACAGCTACCTCTTCTTGTGCCCGGGATGATGGCTCGAATGCCGTCCAGAGCACACTCCACATACCAGAGGTTGCGGCCTCGGCCTGCTCCAACCCTTGTGGTGCAGAAAGCAGCCTCAAAGCAAAGAGGAGCAGCAAGGGTAGGAGGATGAGGACCGTGCGCAAATACTGTACTGCCTCCACAACCACCGCCTCCGAGGAGGCCATGTACCATGGGACCACCAAGCCCATGCACACCAACGTGCCCAACATTAGGAGAGGTCCTTGTACATGGCCACCTTCTTCCTCATACTCTGCACCAGCTATCATCTTTCTCTCTCACTCACTATCTATCTATCACAGAAACAGGAGTAAATAGCCTAACTGTTCTCGGTTCAAGAATGTGCGGTCTCTCTCTCTCTCTCTCTCTCTCTCTCTCAAGAACTTGAAGAGGCTGCGCCGCTGCTGTGCTCTCTCTCTCGTCTTAACAATGTTCTAGTCCACTGTGATGAGACTGCACGAGCCACTCAAGTCACTCAATGTAGCCAAATCAGTCTCTCTCTAGCCTATTCTAATAAGGTACTCCACGGACCACAACTTTCCACACGTCGACACTCTCAACTCTAAAAAACTCCTCTCCCCTCTCTCTCTCTCTACACATTCTCTCTCTATCTACTCTACTCTAAAACCTCCGCTCTTCTCCTCTTGCCTGCACCACGCCCTCCCTCTCTCTCTCTCTCTCTCTTTCTTGTCTCAACATTCTAAACCCAGATTATATTAGGGTTTCTAATAAACTAGGGTTTACCTTAATCAGTCTAATAATGCCGGCCATTACAATAGACGCTTAACGTGGGAGACAGTTGGAAACTACGAAAACGAAGAGAGAGAGAGAGAGAGAGAGGGGATGCGCTGCCCGAGGGCTGTTGGCCCTTTAAAGGGTCGAGACTCGAGAGAACCTATTACTCGCAAAATGTGTGCGACCCCTGCACTAGCTAGTAGGGGGTAAAACGGTAGCTTGGTACCTGCACACTGCCCAAGCCCTGTGCTCACAACATATATTATATGGGCTACGTACTTAATTAAATGAGACACGCATTCCACCAAGTAAAAAGAAGCCCACTCCTCGAGCAGCGAGGCTCAAAGAGTCACCCTCACTCATCCACCCTCCTTATTAAATGGCACGGGGTCTTAAATGAACCCCCAATCATGGGATCGACGGCGCACGTTTGAGGGCTGGGATCTCGAGGAGATCGGACGGCGACAAAAAATCGGGCAACGGATGTAGGATCAGGGACTCGAACTTCGGACATCCGATGGGTTAACCCATGCGCGTGTATGCATTTATGCTTGTTTGAGTTCACACACTGGATGTCCGAAGTTTACAAAATGTGTTCAAGTTTACTTTTTGAAAATCTAACGACATCCGGCCCCTCTTCTTTTGTGCGTGCACTTCTACCTAGTGGATCCCATGGCTGGGGAGGCATTTAAGACCCCATGTTGTTTAGTTCTAAGGCTCATCCATAAGCAGTGATCATTTTTCCAAACAAAACAAAATTCCTTTTCTTGAATTTGCAAGAGGAAATTTTAGAAAATTAGGTTTATTTTTTACGTTGAAACACGATATGAAGCTGAGACACATTTTCCCCCAACACTGCCAGGGTCACAAGGAATGATCCTAATATCCTAAATGTTGTGTTTACTCCCTTGAAATTTTCAATAACTCCCTCAGTCCCATGGGACCTTCAATAAAATGGGAGTCATGGAACCAATGATAGTAAAGTTAGGGTGGGTTTAGATTGGAGTGGTGGAAGCAAAGCACCTTTTCGCCACTTTCTACCAGAACAAAGGGGAGGATGAGGTTTTTGCCCCCTAGTATTCACACAAGGCGGAAGTGCAAAGCAGGCACAAAACAAGGCCTTTGCTCGCATGGCAAATAGCCATAGGTTGGAGGCCTATGCAGTCAAGGTGGAAGAAGGAGGGGGGGGGGGGGGGGGGAAGTTAAAACTTCCGTGATGTGGACTAGAAAGAAAGTTCCTCCACTGCCCAGTGCGAACATAGATATCCAAATGGCATCTTTTGTTTCGTTCTTGAAGTTAAAGGCCTTCTTTGAGTACCCGCAATGAAGTTTATGTTTGGGCATGGGGGTCAAGAAAACCCATGTGAAATCTGGCAATTTTTTAAGAGGCATTAAAATAGAATAAAGAGGCTTTTTTGAGAGACTTTCAATATTGCTAGAGCATCTGCACCAAACACTACAAGAGGTTGTGTGCACTTGTGACGTTGTTAGCGACAGAAATACATTGGGTTTTTTATACTCTCCGGCGTCGCAAAGATCGTCGCTAAGAGCGTCGATACGAGAACGTCGCTATGAGCATCGCTATAACGGTCTCTATGAGCGTCGCTATATAGCGACGCTGCAGAGCCTTATATAGCGACGGTTATAGCGACGCCCGAGAGAAAAAAAAATGGTGGCGGGGCATTCACCCATCAACCATATTGAATGTTTCAATAATTGATTTACCTTTGAAAGAAAGTGCAAGCTTAGATATAGACCCAAAGTAGTCACCCACAAGACAATATAACCATTAACTCCATCATCCATAGTATTGTTTGCAGAATAAAGATACAAAACTCACAAAAGTAATGTTGAAGATGATGAAACAGGAAACGGAAGGAAGATAGCAACTCAGAGTAGGAAGAAGATGGAGAAGGAGAAGACACAGAGCTTGCATACGAGATCTCTGTAGTCTATCTCTCTGTATTAGAATAATAGTGTATACAAACTCAGAGCTACAAAGCTTATATGAAACCCTAAGAGATAAGGTGTCCTTTCACACCAGATGTCCAGGGGGAAAAACCCAGTGGGAGAAAAGTGCCCCTGGTGAAGCGCGTATACACACTAACACTACTACATGTCTACAAATCCCCCCTGTAGTGATAGTGTGAATCCGTACAAGGTAGCAGATCATCATGTGTATGAGAGTAAGCCCGAAGCTTTTCGGAAAGCTTCAAACTTTTCTCGCGATAACGCCTTCGTAAATAGATATGCAATGTTATCCTGTGTAAGACAGTAAGTGAGTGTGATCTCCCCTGCATGTAGCCTTTCCCTGACATAGTGGTAGTGAACCTCTAAGTGCTTTGTTCTTGCATGAAATACTGGATTCCTTGCAACTGCCATAGCACTTTGACTGTCAGTGAAAATGGTAGTGGGTGCCTGTTGACACTCACAAAGATCTGCCAATAACCTGCGTATCCATACACAATCAACTGTTGCCGTGAAAGCTGCCTTGTACTCAGCTTCACAAGTTGATGTAGCCACTGTGGGTTGCTTCTTGTTTAGCCAAGATATACATGCATTTCCCAAGAAAAAACAATTGCCACTTGTGGAATGTCGTGTGTCAAAATCACCAGCCCAATCTGAATCGTTGTAACCAAGAAGCTGCATAGAACTGTGCTTTCCATACATATCCCCCCTTGGAAAGAACATGGCAAGATTAGGGGTACCTGAAAGGTAACGAAGTATGCGCTTCACAGCCTGCCAATGATGCATACATGGGCTGTGCATAAATCTGCTTGCTTGTGACACCCCAAATTGAATGTCTGGACGAGTGTTGCCTGCCAAATATATCAAGCAACCAACCGCTGCTGCATAAGTATGTACATCAAAAGGTTCTCCAGCATCGTGCATGCTCAACTTTGATCCAGTTTCTACGGGTGTAGAGATTGGTTTACAATTTTGCATACCAAACTTGTCCAAAATTTTATGCAAATATTTTGCCTGCAACATGTATATGCCATCCTCTGATTGCACAAACTGAATACCCAAGTAATAATGTAGCAAACCAAGATCAGACATCTCAAAGGTTTTTCTCAAAGCATCTTTAAACGCTTCAATTTCATCTGCAGTATTGCCTGTAAGAAGCATATCATCCACATAAAGTGTTAGCATAATGAGAACTCCATCTCTCTTTTTGACATACAAAGTACTTTCTGTTGGACTATTCTGAAATCCCTGGCCAATCAAATAAGTATGTATCTTCTCATACCATGCTCTTGGAGCCTGTTTGAGACCATACAAATCTTTACGCAATCTACATACCTTTTGCTCTTGACCTTTTACAACAAAACCACTTGGTTGACTTACATAAACTTCTTCCTGCAAATCACCATTCAAAAAAGCAGTTTTGATATCCAACTGATGCACTTTCCAACCATGATGAGCAGCAATTGCAACTAGTGATCTAACTATGGACGCACGAGAAGTAGGAGCAAAGGTTTCATCATAATCTATGCCTTTCTGTTGCGCATAGCCTTTTTCCACAAGCCTTGCTTTGTACCTGTCAACAGTACCATCTTGTTTCCTTTTTACCTTAAAACCCCACTTTTTACCAATAGGCTTTTTACATGTAGGCAAGTCCACTAGATCCCATGTATGATTCTTATGAATAGAATCAATTTCTTGCTGCATAGCATCTTTCCACTGAACACACTCTAAAGCTTGTTCAAATGAATCAGGCTCATCTGCATCACAAAGAGTGCTAAAGCAAGCCAAATCTACTTGCTCTCTGCCAAAAGTAGTACCAGCACGTGTTTTTCGTGGTAATGGTGCATCCAACTTGCTATCCTGCAAAGTTTTCTGAACCCATTTAGGCAAGGTTCTTTCTTCCCTGAGAACTTGCTCTTCACGCACAATTTCCTTTACATCATGAGGTGTCACATGCTGATCAAAAGATTGATCAAGATTATCAACATGTTGTGATTCTTGATTCTCCACAAAAGAAGGAAGCAAACCTTCAAATACATCATGTGTCTGCATATGCGGTACATCAAAAGCAACCATAGTTTGAGCAGTAGTTTCTGCAAAAATGACATCATGACTTTCAAAAATCTTGTTTGTAGTAGGATTCTAAAGTCTATAACCTTTACTTCCACTACTGTACCCCACAAATATACCTTCGATTGCCTTATCATCAAGCTTCCCACGTAACTGCTGAGGGATGTGAGCATAAGCAAGACAACCAAAAACACGAAGATAACTGACTGAAGGTTTTCTGTCATACCAAGCTTCATATGGAGTAATGGTCTTCAAGGCACGAGTAGGACACCTGTTCAAAACATGTGCTGCACAAGCAACTGCCTCCATCGATAGCTTATGAGGCAAACTCTTAGCCTTGAGCATACATCTAGCCGTCTCCATTAAAGACCTGTTCTTCCTTTCTACAACACCATTCTGTTGTGGTGTGTATGGCATAGTGCATTGGTGTTTAATGCCTTTCTTTCCCAAAAAATCCTTAAATGCACCTGACATGTATTCACCTCCTCGATCGGTACGAAGAGTCTGTACTTTGCAACCTGTTTCATTTTCAACCATGGCGACATAATGTTGAAAAACTGCAAACACATCTGACTTTGCTTTGAGTGGATACACCCAACAAAACCTGGAAAAGTCATCAATGAAGGTCACAAAATAAACGTTGTTTCCTATAGATGGCGTCCTCATAGGACCACATACATCACTATGTACAAGCTGCAACTTTCGTGTCCCTTTAACTAAACCATCCTGCGAAAATGCAAATCTGTGCATCTTTCCAAGAACGCAACCTTCACATACATGTCTTGGTGGCATCTCCAATAAAGACAAATCATGCACCATATTATAACGTTGTAAAGTCATCAAACTGTCATAACTAACATGCCCAAATCTAGCATGCCACAACTCAGCATCCTGCATGGCCTGAGTCTTTGTTTCTGCAATACATACATGAATCTGCTTTTCATAACGATCTAGCACAAATAGTCCATTTTCCAGCGTACCTGTAGTGATAAGAGAATAACCATTCTCTCGATCTCGTACAACACATCTGTCATCCTCAAAAATGACCCGAAGACCATTTTTTGCAAGAGAGGATACAGACAACAAATTCTTCTTGATCCCTGGAACATATAAGACATCTGGCAAGCATAAATCTGAACCATCTGAAATGGTAATCAAGATCTTACCAACGCCTTTGATTGGATAAGAAGCATTATTTGCACATGTCACCTTCTTTCCTGCTGGAGCTGCATCCAATGAACAAAACAAATCCTTCCTTGAAGTAATATGCCTGGATGCACCACTATCAAAGTACCAAATCATTTGTGTCTTGTTAACACTGTAAGCAGAAAAATCTGAACATACTACAAAAGCATAAGAATCCTGCACAAAGTTTGCAGACTCTTCTTTAGCTGTAAAAGAATCACCAGAAGCTGAAACAACCAAACTTGACTCTTTCTTCTTTTCTTTAGTAATTCGCTTTTTACACTCGCTAATGTAGTGACCACGTTTCTTGCAGTAGTGACATTTACCTTTCTTCTTGGACTTGTCGGAATCACCTTTAGACTTCTCTGAAGACTGTCCTGCACCAGACTTGGAGTGATGAGCACTCTCTTTACCCTTGTTTTTGTTATGTACAACAAGAGCATGATCCATACCATCCACCTGTAAAGACTTGTTCTTACATGATTGATCCTCCTGCAATAGCAAAGCCACTAACTCTTCAAAATGAAGAGGCTCAGGATTAGCTCGCAAAGACAGAGTCAAAGAAGTCTGAAAAGTCAAATAAGATGGTGGTAGTGAATTGAGTGTTTTGGAAACCAAGTCCTTCTCTGAAATCACTTCATCAATGCTAAGCAATTGCTCTTTAAGATCCCTGATTTTTGTAAGATGCTCGACGATATCGTCACCTTCGTCCATCTGTATTTTGTCAAGTTGTTTCTTCAAAAACTCTATTCTGGCAGCGTTTCTTCCTCCAAACATAGCTTGCAGAGTGTTCCAAGCATCCTCAAAAGTTCTGCAAGATCTGATATGTGGTGTGATTGTCCTCTTTATGGTTAAGGCAATCACGGCCATAGCTTGTGCATCTTTAGTATCCCATCTCTTTTGCTCTGGAGTGACTTGTGAGGGTCCTGCACCAACAGCTGCACCACGACCAGGCGTGGCAGGTGCAATGCTAACTGGACGAACTTCATCTCCAGATACATAATCCCACAATCCTTTACCAACCAAAACATTTTTGGCCATAAAAGACCAAAGAGAATAGTTGGTACCATCCAATTTGTCTTCGGATGTAAACGCACCAAAAATCTCTTTCTCCGTAGATTGAGCCATACTGTGGATGCACACAAGAGAGCAAAAGAACCTCCAAGAGATTCACAAATCTCCTCTCCAATGCAAGCAAAACTCTACACAAAATCTCAGCACAAAGCTAAGACAAGTTGCTTCCCAAAAGAACTGTTTACCTGAAGAAAATCTGTCAAAAAGCACACCCTCTTGATCTAAACGCCTCCGAAAAGTAACTTCTGCTACGCTGCTCAGAACAAAATTATGAGGGCTCGAACGGCTTCGAAAGGGGGGTAAAACTACAGGTTTCCTGATCAGAATACTCTCGGAACGTCGAGGATGCTCCCACGAGCAAATTTTCCGAAAACTGCCTGAAAATTGCAATTGCGCGCGCGGACGCGAAAACGCAAGTAGAGGCTCTGGAAATCACTTTGCTCTGATACCAATTGTTGAAGATGATGAAACAGGAAACAGAAGGAAGATAGCAACTCAGAGTAGGAAGAAGATGGAGAAGGAGAAGACACAGAGCTTGCATACGAGATCTCTGTAGTCTATCTCTCTGTATTAGAATAATAGTGTATACAAACTCAGAGCTACAAAGCTTATATGAAACCCTAAGAGATAAGGTGTCCTTTCACACCAGATGTCCAGGGGGAAAAACCCAGTGGGAGAAAAGTGCCCCTGGTGAAGCACGTATACACACTAACACTACTACATGTCTACAAGTAAATTGATGAAAGTAAATCAATGACAATTGTACACATCATAGCAAAATCATTTGACTGTTAAACTTTGCAAATGTAATAGTTACAACACCATTGTCATTATTGAAAAAATATACATGGTTTTCAAAAAGACGTATAAACGTCATCTCATGATACATATGCTATGACAAAAGGAAACTAATGCTATCTAGCTACGGCTAAACTGACGTCATCTAATCAGACTTCTCATTGCGTCCAAGCGGCGTATCTGTCGGATTCTGAAAAAAAAACAATAAGACAGCTTTTTGTAAGTATAAACATATAATTTATAAAACAATACAATAAATAGAAAAGAGTAAACCCTAATACTAACCATGCCGCCGCGAGAACTCAGAATGTCCATCAGGGCGTTTAAGCCCTTCCTGCCTGCGTACTCGCGCTCGTACGGTGTGGGGTCACGTCTTGTCATCGACCACTGTCAAAACATACAAAGAATCCATTATGTTAGAATTTAAAAACCCCTAAATTCTAAACTATCAAACCTAAAGAGCAATGCGAAAACACTTACAAAATCAGCCTCAAATGATGCCGTGCGAGCTCCCTGTCTCTACTCACACTTTGGCTGCCTCCTTTTGTTGCTTCCACTTGTCAGGATTCTCGCGCGCTGCTTTCTTCGCATTCTTCCAATCTTCTTTGGCCACCCAATCTGGTCTATTCCACCCATTCTTAATTGCTTTTTGCACTTCAGAACGCTTGTGCTTGCAGTATTCGCGCATTCGAACCTTCATCACGTCTTTATTGAAGCAGTCATCCAGTGTTGGAACGGGAAACTCGTCATGAAGCATGTTGATGACTTTGTCTTTTAAATCACTTGGTACTTCACTCCAGGTGTTTAGTATGTAGTGTCTAAACACCTGAGAGCAAAGACGACACATGCGCGAGATCACCTTCTTGCCTTCATCATCCAAGATGATGCCGCCGCTGAAGTCGACGGAGTAAGGCAAGCCCTCTCGTCGGTGATGTGTGAACCTGGGTGTCCCGGAGGGGTCTCTAGCGGCGTGTCGATGGGGGTATGGACGTCAGGTGTTTCCACTGGAGTCTGGGCCCCGAAGCGAGGAGTGTCGACTGGAGTGACTCCTGGAAGAGTAGCTAGTAGTGTGTAGCCGCTAGGAACGGCCGTCAGCCGTGCAAAACCTGGTGTAGATGGCGATGTCGTGGCTGGTGTCGGGGCGGGCAAAGAAGGGGAGGGTAAAGAGCCTCATCGAACACGAGATGGTGTCGAGGCATCCCCACAACAATTGTCGCCGCCGCCACTAGAGCGGCGGTGCCTAGACGAGTGTGAAGATCATCTCGTTGACACCAAAGCTTCGGAGCGCGCTGAATGCTCCAAAACAGAGGGAGACGCTAAAGGAGTAGGAACGTGCGATGGTGCGCCAAAGCGATGACGCTCCACGTACCACTGTCTCTGCTGGGGTGACAAAGAAGAAAGAACTCCTCATCATCCATACCTGCATTAAACAGACGAACATTTAAACTTAATATTGAATGAATGGAAAAGAAAACATGGACAAGTAGAGAGAGAGAGAGAGAGAGAGAGAGAGAGAGAGAGAGAGAGAGAAAGAGAGAGAGGGGACTCATAAAGGGGGAGGGATTCCTGTGTAGAGAGATTTCGTTGAATTTTTGTGAATATGTAAAAGCACTACGCTCTGGGTGCGATAGAGACTGAAGCTGCATCGCGAAGGTCTACTCATAGAAGTTGCTTGCCCCACCACTAAATCTAATTGATCGGGTGAAAAAGACGCTGAGAATCAGTAGTAGTGCTTCTTAGTGTCTCTTTCACCAGATCAACTAGATCTAGCGGTGGGACGAGCAACATCTATATTGAGCAGACCAGCTTCGCGATTGCAGCTTCAGTCTCCATCCCACTCGGAGTGCAGTGCTCGCCATCCCTGCTTGTGAGAACATACCTAGAGCATACGTACCTGGAGTGGACGCAAAGACCATTAAATACATTGATGCAATGACACAATGACCATTAAATACAATGGCGCATATAGACAGAAATGGACAAAAAGCCACGTGAATACAATATACATTATAAAACGGAGCTAGATTGTTCAAATACAATATTGATGGCTTTAAGAGGTCTCTCTCTCATCCTCGCAAAGCTCAGCATAACTTCCTATATCTATATAGAGCTCTCCATTTAAACAGATGTCCTCCGTTTCATTTTGTAGATCCTTTGCATGCACCCCATAGAGAGTAGTAGCTTGATGCTCGTCTGGCACCACCTCAGTGGCTTTTGACTGAGCATCTTCTCTGATCTCCTCCATTGATGCCACTGTGATTGGCACATGGTAGCCTTCATACGTCCGTGCACTAGGAGGGGCTGTCAATATGGTAACTCGTACCATAGAGAGAGTCTCTTCATCCCTGGGGGCAAACCGTCATCACACATCTCCTTCTACTCTAACCAAGCTTGTGCAGACATCCTCGGTGGCTCTCTTCCCAAAAAGCTGTCGCGTAACACATGATTCTCTGGAAGATACGCTTGATGACCTTCGTAGGTTTGCTTCTTCAATGAGGGCGCTCGACGTGCATTCAGTCTAGGTCCACATGTGCCACATGCTCTGTATCCACTTGTTTGAAGCCCTGCATGTATACACATGATAATAGATAAGCTTGAGAAAAACCAAGATTTACAGTGTTTGAGTTTAAGTGTAAATCACCTGAGCATTCTGTTAGTCCGGGATAGTCATGCATGGTCCACATTAGAATGCCTCTGATCAAAGCATTCCGTCGACCTGTGTGTCGGCTCATATCCACCACTTCTATGCCAATCCACAATTGTTGTAGCTCTCCCAATAGTGGACGAAGATACACATCCATATTCTTCATTTTATACCGCCCCGTCACTATCAAGCTTAGCCATAGGTGCCCCTTCTTCGTAGTCAACCACGGGGGAATGTTGTAGTTGACGATGAAAACGGGCCATACACTGTAAGATGTTGATCTTTGACCAAATGGATTTACACCATCCAAAGCCAAACCTAGCTGCAAATTTTGAGCTTCCCTGGCAAAATCCGACCATGTTTCATCTATATGTTTCCAGGCTGCGCAATCTATAGGAATCTGTAGCACACCATCCGAAGATTTATTCTCCTCATGCCATGATGCTAGGGCAGCCATGGACTTACATTCGAAGAAATGCTTGATGCGAGGAAGCAGAGAAAAATGTTGCAAAACCTTTTGTGGAATTTTTGTTCCGTGGAGATCTACTCAATATCTCTCGGAATCACATTTCGGACACTTCTCCATGTCTATGTATTCCCCTCTGAAAAGGATGCAGTCGTTAGGACAAGCGTGGATCGAATTGTAATCCATCCCCAAGTTTTGCAAGATCTTTCTTGCTTCCTCTCTGGAATTTGGCATCACATTATCAGCTGGCAATATGTGCCTCTTGAGCAATCTACACAACGAAAAAAATTCGGTACAATTGTATAAAAATCTATCAGATCATTATACATCTAGAGTTTTTTATTAAAGTAAACACATTGTAATAGATCACCTGAAAAGCGTTGTGATGCTAGTGTCACTCCATCCAAAGTTTGTCTGGATGTTAACAAGAACCAGGAGCGCCTTCAATTTAGACACACGTGCTCCATCATACAATGGCGTATCGGCTTCACTTTTCATATCATCATAGATAAGCCTTTCTGAATCATGATCGTCTCGATCATTTCATCGATCTTGGGCTCAAACATTGCCTCGTTGGGAATGTGGTCTGCATGATCATCCTCCGAGCTGTCAGAGGCTACATCTTGTGGCCTCACGTATGCTGCTTGACCAAAGCGTCTGCGAACACGTCTATTGGGTTGCAAGATTGTTGCCTCTCGGCCAGCGTTAGAGTCCTACAAGTTATAATTGGCAACAACTCGATCTATAATAGATGAATCGAACTTGTCAAATTTGCGAATGTTCTACAAAGAAACGCGTCTTGTCTGTCACACATCATGCTTGCATTGATTACAAGGACATAAGATCCTCGTTGAGAGATAGGTGTTTCGGTTGGACGGCCCCACATCCTCGTTACCACTCATAATGAGGGTAAAAATCTTATAACCTAGACAACAAATTTAATCTTCAATTGGCATTCTTCATTGTTTATCTCTCTCTCTCTCTCTCTCTCTCTCTCTCTCTCTCTCTCTCTCTCTTTGTTCACACTGTAAACTACCTCACATTCTCTAGCCATGTCCAATCCCCGCACACCTCGGTCTAGAGGTGCACGGAGATCAGAATCATTGGGTTATAATCTCGTCTTTATTGGTCAATGCCTATATTTGTGGGGACAAGAAATCTACACACCCACGTCTACATGATAGTGCATGTAGTGGACAAAACCCTTTTGCCTCTTGTCTAGCTGTAGCATTTCACAGCATCTTAACATCTTTTCACAGGTAGATATTTGTTCAAGGGATTACTTAACACATTACATGTTGGCCTCCAATCTGAGTATCATGCCGTTGAAAGCTTTCCAGCTTAAGGTCTCATCCGTAGAGAGGAAGAGAGGGATCATCGTTTGTCTAACTCTAATTTTTTTACCATTATCTCGAAGGTAGACTCTAATATAAAAACTCAATCCAAAATATAATCTTAAATCTAACCTAATTGAACATGTGGTGATTCGCTTCATTGAAGGGTAAAATACATACCAATGGGGCTACTAGTTGCGTAGATGTGAATGGGCCTCACATATACAAATACTTCAATGCAAGAGTTTAATAATCTCACCTCTCCACCCCGTCGATCCATGACCCAGGTGATGGGACAAAATCCTCCTCGAAGTTGGCCCAGTCGCCACTCCCCAGGTGTCAGAAAACTTGTCTACACAACTGTCGTATGTGGCCCATCACCTGCTTCCCCTCAGGGGTCATAATGATCTCATCGGACATACGATTGATGAGGTAGGCGTATCCCTTTGGCATGTCCCTCCCGTGAACTATAGCAACCCTGTCGGTGAATGCTCATCGTCCAGGCCTTTGGGTGACCCCGATACAGTGTTCGGGTCACTCCTCGGCATCTTCGATGCAGTGGCCGGGACACCACTCTCAAACGCGTAGGCAGTATAATCCTTCGGTGTAGTCTGAGCAGTCCCACAAGCAGGGACACTCCTCAGTGTGTCCTAGGGAGTCTGCAACACATGAGCTCCAGAAACGACGTGCTCCTCGCCACAACCACCACCACCGCTAGGCTGTCGTGGAATTGCTGGTCCGCATGGTCCATCGAACATAAATCTAGATCTAATTTAATCTTAAACTCAAAATAAACTTAAATTTAATCTAATTTAACGTAAACTAAATCTAACGCACGTAAATAAACCTAAACTAATCTAACGTAAAATCTAACTCAAAATAAACCTAAATCTAATCTAATCTAACCTAAATAAACCTAAATGTAATCTAACGTAAATCTAAATCTAACCTAATCTTAAACTCAACATAAACATAAATCTAAATGTAATCTAACCTAACCTAATTAAATTTTAATATAATCTCTTTCTCTCTTTGTTTTCTCCCCTTACCTCTCTCTTTTGTCTTCTCCCCCCCTCTCTCTCTTTGGTTTTTTATTCTCTCTCTCTTTCTCTTTGTTCAACAGGTCTTGAGTTCAACTCCTCGTCGGCTAGATCTTTAAGGTCTCTTGGGATAGTTTCCTATGACGTTAAAACTTTCTTCTTCTTGGGTGTGTGTGTGTGTGTGCCAATAAAAAGAGGAAAATGGTATAACCTTTCTATCACCCAAGTGTGGTAGATTGGTTATTCCATTTCCCTCTTGAATAACAGGCCTTGAGTTCAACTCCTTGTCGGCTAGATCTTTAAGGTCTCTTGGGATAGTTTCTGATGACGTTAAAACTCTCTTCTTCTCGGGTGTGTGTGTGTGTGTGTGCCAATAAAAAGAGGAAAATGGTATAACCTTTCTATCACCCAAGTGTGGTAGATTGGTTATGCCATTTCCCTCTTGAATAATAGGTCTTGAGTTCAACTCCTCGTCAGCTAGAGCTTTAAGGTCTCTTGGGATAGTTTCCTACGACGTTAAAACTCTCTTCTTCTTCTTCTCTCTTTTCTCTCTCCCTCTCTCTCTCTCTCTCTCTAAAAAACACCATGTGTGTGTGTGTGTGTGTGTGTGTGAGAGAGAGAGAGAGAGAGAGAGAGGGAGAGAGAGAGAAAGAGGGGAAGGGAACATGAGAGAGAGGAGAGGGAAGGAGCATACCTGGCTCTCCTTCCTCTCCTCGTGTATGTGTGTGTGTGTGTGGAGAAGAAAGAGAGAGAGAGAGAGAGAGAGGGAGAGCACGGGTTACCTTTGCTTGCTCGAGCGCCGAAAACTCAGATCTGAGTTTTTGGACGCTCTCGGTTATTTTTTTACCCCTGGCCGCGTCACTATGAGCGTCGCTAAGTTACAAGTAAACTAGCAACGCTCATAGCGACGCCGTGGGTTTTCACTTTTGAGCGTCGCACTGCGAGCATCGCTAATGTGAAGTACCTCTTGTAGTGAAATTCCATTAGTCCCGGAGTTGACCAAAGAGGTTTGTGCAAGATAGGCAAGACCAAATAGACCTTTTTTGATGGATGGCCTAGGGCCAAATCATTTTGAACTGAAATTGCCATTGTTTCTTAACGAATGAGACCCTCTATCTCTATTTAAAAGTAAGATGAAGAGGAGGGAGTGGATCAGTGTAACATTAACTTGTGTGTAGCGGAAAATAACATAGACATAGTGAGCATTTCATTAGAATAGATTCCTAATGAGCATAGCAAGAGTGCTTGGATGGAGAGAGCAACAAAGGCATAACACCTAGTTAGATAGGCATGAACAATACTTCAAAAAGAGAGAGAAATTAAGCTATTGACAACAGTTGAGGACCGGATTTATATGGAGCCGTAGTCCCCTCTCCAAAAGGCTTTGTATTATAGGTTTCCCCGAGTCAAGGGAGACATTTTACAATACAATACTTTGTGTTCCTTCAATAACTTGCTGATGCAATGAAGATGGAAGCTTCAAGCACCAAGCTCACACTTGTAAAACACAACATCAATTCCCTTACGGTCTCATACCCAAGACCTCACACACCTTCGAAGATGGTGAGAGCTAGCGGGGTATGAGAGTAGATCGAGAGGAAGAAGGAGTATTCTTACGAGAAAGAAGTATGTCTCCTCACATAATCACTCATAATAGCTTAGCATAGCTTAGTAATTAGCATGATACAGGAGATGAGTATGCATTGGAGCTTGGCTCTTGGTTGGATTTGCATCACAAAGCCAAGATTTGTTGGTGTAGGCCTTCCTTCTCACAAGCCTGGAGTAGATGATGGGCTTTCCATTAAAGCTTGAGAAGGAGAGATAGTCTTCTTTACTTCACACATGAGCTTGTGTGAGTGTGTAGGTGATAATGCCTTTTGCAAAATCACCCCCCCTCTCTCTTGGTCGACCCCTTTTGCTAATTGCACATGCTGGCATCCTATTGGACCCTGCAAAGCTTAGCCAATGATAATTAAGAAGCATAAGTGATAGCCTTGTGAAATGTGTCCCCCTTTCCCCTTTTGTGAGAGCTTTAGGTATTTAAATAATGCAATTAAACGCTCATTGAACCCCTTGGGAGACTGTCCAATAGTCTTCTAGAGAGCTTAATTTTTATTAGTTCTTTTATCAAGTGTTTTTAAATGAAGTAAACTAAATTTACTCTAGCCTAATTCTCATTGGTCCACCTCTATGGCAATCCAATAGGATTTGAATGCACCTTGGGGACAACTGGGCTAGGGAGCTAACATGTGTCCACTATGCCCTTTGTCTAAAGGAGCTTGCAAGAGTGTGTGTGCGTTTCTCTCTCATCCCCTACTAAAAGGGCTCGTCCCCTCAAGGATAGGGATGTGGGAAGAATTTTGAGTCTTTCCACAAGCATCCAATTTACCCTAAGCTTGACCATTGGACATAACCTTTGAATTTTGGAAGCTTAGCATTTTGGAAGTCTTAATGTGTGGAACCTTAGGGTCTTTGAAGCCCATTGATGCACATTGCTCTCTTGCAGATGGTGTGACCGGTCTACCAGCCTAACCAATATTCTAGCCTTTTCTCCCCTCGTACTTCCCCATATTAAATGATCAGTTTAACATGAGAAAATCATTTAGGAGAATTAGATATTAGTTATTATGATATTACCTCTCTCTTGAAATCATAGTTGTCCTTGACTATGGGGTAGAGAAGATAAAGCCGAGTCATTAGTCCTTTTCCCAGCAGGTAGACGATCCCTATTTTACCCTACGACATCGTTCCAGAATGGATGACTAATCCATTTGGCACTTGAGAGCCTAAGCTGCCGCAAGCATGTTTGTGCATTAGTCCTATCAATCTTCCATAGTAAAGTGACAAGGTCTACTTGGTGTTTGGAAGACGCCGTCTCCACAAACTTGATGCTAAGCATGCATACTTCTCAACATTTGTGCACAATAAAGAAAAAGAGAGTCTTAAAGACAAAAACTTTGTTCATTTTAAACATTTTTACATTTGCTTACTCTAGGGAAGCATTGTAAGCATTGCTGCAAGGGTCGACCTACTTCAGTAGGATTGACCTAAAAAGTGGCTACCATCAAATAAGGATAGTTGATCAAGACATTGTAAAGACCACATTTCGCACTATGTTTGGTCTTTACAAATACATTGTCATACCTTTTGGCTTGACCAATGCACCAGCCACATTTAACCACTTGATGGAGAAGCTATTCAGGCCTCACCGAACCTTTACTGGAGTATTCTTTGATGATATAATCATCTACTCTAATTTTCTAGATCACAAGCAACATCTCCAGGTAATATTTCAAGTCTTACAAGAGAATAAAATCTATATTATAAATTAAAAAAGTGAGTTTTTCTTACAAGAGATTCAGTATTTAGGTCATATTATCTCTCAAGATGGCATCCAAATGGTTTCCATCAAAGCTAGAGGTAATAAAAGGATGACCTAATCCAAGGAATCTACATGAACTAAGAAGCTTTATTGGTATGTGTGCATACTATAGATGCTTCATAGAAAAGTTCTCACAAATCGCGGGACCATTACATGACCTAACAAAGAAAAACATTAGGTATACATGGTCTGCAACTTACATTGCCGGATCTCTCAAAGCGATTTGAGGTCCAATGTGACGCTTGTGGTGATTGCCTTGGAGTTGTTTTGCTCCAAGAAGGGCACGCCATAGCCTACAAAAGTCGAAGGCTTTACCCTGTTGAGCAAGCTCTAGGCATATATGAAAAGGAACTCCTCGCAGTTCTACATGCCTTAGACTCATGGAAGCACTATTTATTGGGGACTCCTTTCATTCTGCGGGTGGATTACCAAAGCCTTAAGTACTTCATGACGCTGCCAGGAGTTTTTTGGAGCAAGGGATTGCGCATATGTACATACACATGCATGGTGCATCAAATAAAGAATTGCCCATTTTTCAGAGCCAGGTGGTTACGTGGGGCCCACATGTGTACAGGTAGGACAGGGTGTACATAGTGCATCGATTTTCACTATTACCAGTACCACTGTGTTTTTTCTACAATAAGGAGGAGTTGGTAGCGCGTAAAACTTCTCGAGGAAGCTATCCGCGGGCCGACGACATGAGGTAAGCAGGTGCGTCAGATGGCATCTAGTGGCGTCAGGAGGTCGAACGGGGTCAATACTTGCACGCGGATGAGTACGGACACAACGTGGATGTTTTCTTGTGATAATTATGCAGAGAGGTCATCATGAAGACCATATTTTGGGGCCACTTCATGTGGTGGCGGGATGCCTTATTGAAAAAAGTCGAGTGCCAGGTGTGCGGATGATGCAAA
Source organism: Adiantum capillus-veneris (assembly GCF_014529385.1). Lineage (NCBI taxonomy): Eukaryota > Viridiplantae > Streptophyta > Polypodiopsida > Polypodiales > Pteridaceae > Adiantum > Adiantum capillus-veneris. Next base: position 63,285,531 of record NC_140941.1, read on the forward strand.
AAGGTGACAACTATGCACTGCGAGGTCAGTTTTTGGCCTGTTCGGGGTCCGTTTGAGGTCATCAAAAAGGCCAAGGGTGCCCAAGTAATAAAGATAAGTGTGGGAACTGAAAAAACAGAGAGAAGACCAGAAAAAACGTAGAGAAGAGAGGAGGAACAGCCGCACGTGTGTTTTTGGTGTTTTTGGAGCCTGTTTTGGCCCTAAACTACTCATTCGAGGTCGGATTTGAGCACTTTGACATTGTAGACAGGGGTTTTGGGCCGTTGCGGACGCGATGGCGCTGTCCATTTTGCCAAATTCCTCACTCTTTTCTTGTTGTTTTTCTGTGTAAGTTTCTCCTATGAGCGAAGTTTCTGCTCTAGTTTGTGATTGTATCTGGCTTATTTTACCCATATTGTGTGAGCTATTTGCCCCATTGGTGTTGGCCCAAGCTCAATTGTATCTAAACATCAGAAATTCTCCTCTTTTGAGCTGAGTTTTTTGGGTGTGTGTGTGTGTGTGTGTGTGTGTGTGTGTGTGTCTGTGTGGAGTGGGCAAGTGGATAGTCTCTCTCCTCTCACTCCAGAGGTGTGTTCCCTGTCTCGGCCAGGTGTGTTGTCTAAGCCGAGTGGTGCCCCATAGTGTGTGTGTGTGTATCTTCCCAAGAGTGTGTGTTGGGTCGTTATAGAGGCGCTGTGTGTGTTTTCATCCCGCTCACAACGCAGACCAAGCTCTCTGAAAAACAAATGATGTCGGAAAATTTCCTTTTGCAATTTCATTTTCATATTGCTCACGTTGTTGGCAAGCATAATCAAATAGCCGATGCACTCTCAAGACGGCCGAGAGTGAATGTGGTTTCCATAGCAACTCACAATGATCTATCTTCTATGATAGATGAGTACGCTATTGATCCCAATTTTAGAGATGTGATTTCAGCCCTTGCACTAGGGAAGAAAGAGGAACCATTTACCTTACAAGATGGTTATCTTCTGTATGGCAATAGACCATGCGTTACTAACTCACTATGTGAGAAAGTAATGTATGAATCTCATGCTCCTCCTTATGCAGGGCATAGAGGGATTCAGTCTACCCTAAAAGGGATAGAAACGTATTTCTATTGGCCTGCCACGAAAGAAAACACTACAAGAGTATGTTTCTAAATGTGTGGTATGCCAAAAGACGAAGTTTGATAGAGGGAAGCAACCTAGATTGCTTCAACCTTTGCCAATCCCTAATTCACCATGGGAGAGCATATCCATGGATTTTATCTTTGGATTGCCTAAGTCTATCCATGGCAATACGGGAATATGGATGATAGTAGACAGGTTCAGCAAACAAGCTCATTTTATACTTGTAAAAAAGACTATCAAAACCCATCAAATGGCAACCCTCTTTATATCACAAATCTTCAAGTACCATGGCTTGCCAATGTCCATAGTGTCCGATAGAGATCCTAGAATGGCCAGTAATTTTTGGAAAGGTCTCTTTGAGAATTAAAGGACAAATCTAAACTTCTCTTCGGCCTATCACCCTCAAATGGATGGCCAAAGTGAAATAGCTAACCTAACAATTCTTGATCTATTAAAAACCTATGTAATGGAAGTAGATCAAAGGTTCCTAATGGGAGAAGTACTTACCGTTAGTGGAGTATGCCTACAATAATATTGTACATACCTCCATGGGTGAAGAACCTTTCGAGGTAATTGAGGGAAGATCCAAAAGTCCCCTGCTACTTAAGGTACACGAGAAGATCTTTGCTACAGATGAGTATAGCCGAGACCTACAAGAATCTTTCCAAAAGATTAAGGATGCTATCTCTATCTCACAACAAAGTCAAAAGGTTGCTGCTAATAAGCACAGAAGAGCCCACGCCTTTAAATAAAGAAAATGATTGGGTCTTGCTGAAATTTTCCAAGGCTCGATTAAGGTACACAACGGGCAAAAATCCTACAAGACACCAAAAGTACTATACTAAACTATCAAAAAGGTACTATGATCCCTTTCAGATTCTTAGGCCGATCAATGAGATGGCCTATCAACTCAAGTTGCCCAGTCATTGGCACCTCAAGAATCAACTATTGAAGACCCACCGGAGATTGAGGACCAAGAAGAGGTGTTGCAATCCGAGTCCATTCTCCGACATGAAGACAAGGTATTGAGAGGCGGTAAGATTATCTAAGGGTATCTTATTAAGTTTAAGAACTATCCTTTTGAAAATGCTAGATGGATGCAAGGCATACAATTAAAGGATAACCTAAACCTTGTTATCAAATATGTCTTCCACCCATGGAATGGGAAACCTATACTTGATAATGATCCTATTTAGTGCTCTATAATCGACACACATATGATATGTGTCATCTTTCCTTTGCACTAATAACATGGGTGAACAAAATGGAGACGAGCTAGGCCTAACCATGCCCTTCTCAACTCACTCGTGCACTTGCCGCATAATCTCCTATTGTTAAACTTGAGATTGCATGGTCATGATTGTCTCGTTTAGGAGGTAGTTCACAAGGGATGTTGTCAATAAAAACATCTTGAAATCCCTTGAGAAAATTGGATAACTCTGATTCCTTGTGATTGTTTATATTTTCTTTTGCTAAAGCATTAGGTTCATTTTGAGAATCTTTAACAAAAATCATGTACACAAAAATAGAGCTCTTTATTGACTTACTAAAAGCTTGCGTATGTACAATGGGTATGGTGTTACCCAACTCCTTAGCATCTATGTACATATCTTTTTTCCTGAACTTAAAGTAGATTTGCCTTTCAGGGAATTTAACATTGGCAGCCATGCGATCAAACCATGGTGCCCCTAGGATTACATCCTCGTGCTTGAGAGGAGAGATAAAGAAGTCCTCCTTGTCCACATAGCTTTGGACATGGAGCCTCAATTTCCCAATTAAGGGAGTGAGTGAAGCTTCTTGCCCCTTGAAAGCACCATCGGCAGGTAGGACATCTCCCATCTCATAGGCTTGGATGCCTAGCTTGGTGGCCAACTTTGTGGATATGAAATTGTGAGTAGAACCAGGGTCAAAGAGAATAAAAGCATCATGTTCTCTTACCTTTCCCCAAGCATGGCATAGAGGAGATCTTTTGTGGTGAGCATCCTCTTCTTGGATTTCGACCAAGGTAGCTCTAGGAGGCTCATTTCGTGTATTTTTGTGGGGACAAGCACGATAAGCATGACCTTGCTCCCCACACTTGAAACAGCGATTATCTTTACGATAATGCTCAAGCTCTTTAGGAGAGAGTTTATTTTTGCCTTTATAAACTCCCTTCTCCTTAGCTTTGTTGTTATTGGCGTTGCCTTTAGGAGACTTTTGGACATTATCCTTCCCCTTGGGCTCATTATTACGGTCCTTGTTCTTCGTGGGATTAAGATTTCTCTTAGCCCCTTGTTGGAAATTGATTCGTGAAGCCACCATGGTATGGTGTATAACCGCAGATATGGTGCGTGGCCTTTGGGAGTTATTATACTCCAGCATATCTTCAGTTAGACCCGCACAAATTTTTTGTTTTTGCTCTCCAAAATCCATCCTTTTGAAGACAGTGGCTTTGAGATGTAAGTCCCAAAACTTGTCTACATATTTGTGGATAGATTTGTTGGGAGAGAGCTTCAAGCTTCGCCATTAGGTGAGTACTTTGTCTTTGGCATCAGTAGCCAAAAACTGCTTCATGATGGAAGCTCTTAAAGCTTTCCATGTTCGTGGAGCTTCACCGTTTGCCCATAGGCTAGACCATCATTGCTTGGCAGAATTATAGCTACATGGCATAGCTTAGAGGAGTCCTTGAAGCCCTCATCTCCAAATGTCGCGTTGAATTGCTGAATAAGGCCAAGACTTTGTCTGTAGCACCAAAGGTGCCATCATAGGTAAGGAAAGAGATGTTCTTTCCTCCCTCTTTGAACTTTTTGAGCTTGGACGACCTCTTCCACACACGGCATAGGATTTCCTAAGGCCTCTTCGTTTTGGTGGTTCGAAAGCTGCACCATCACTTTCTTCAGAAGAGGAAGAGTTTGAGGAGGATGGAGAAGAGGGTGACCTCTTTCTCGCCTTTTTCTTCCCTTGTTCCTCCTTGTCTGCACCATCACTTTCTTCATAAGAGGAAGAAGATGAAGAAGATGGAGAAGAGGGTGACCTCTTTCTTGCCTTTTTCTTCTCTTGTTTTCTATTGTCCCTCTTTGAATTATGGTGTGGAGAAGTGTGCGATGGTCTTCTCCATTTTGGGGGTGTTGGAGATGTTTTGACAATCGTCTTCGTGGAGCCATCTCCGCTGATGTGGCAGGAGACTCACTTCTTTCTCGTTCTTTTGGTGGGGGCTCTACCATTGAAACTTGAATTTCTCCTTTAAGAAGGAGATGCGTCGTCAAGTAGTAGATTTTTGAGCCCTTCGTACGGATCCTCTTCTTCCTCCCTTATCAGAGAGAGGCCTCTTTTGGAAGTCTCACAAGGAGGCTTCCTCAATACTCTCTCTTCTTGTGGGGAGTTTGGAGAATCCCATGAGCACATAGCTGTCGTTGCCCTTCACTTTGGAGGGATGGGTTGCCCATGGCTTGTTGAAGCCTAGAACAAGGTAATTAACAAGCATAGGGGCATCATTAGTAGCCTGTTCATTAGCAAAATCAAAGCTATCAACATTACTTTCACTCTCTTTACTATTGTCAGCCATTCTAACAACTTTCATGTGTAGAATTTTTAAGCATAATTTGGCACTTCAAGCCCTAGTTGCTACTCCTCTTAACCCCTTTAGAAAAGAACTCAAGCTCTTGTACCCGTGGCTCAAATATCATTAATTTCAAGGAATAGAAGAGAGGGTCTTTGAACACCAAAACAGTACCGGCTCTTGTCAAGCTTCTAATAACTCAATAGTGGTTATGCCGTAGGCAAGCCCTGTAGGACTCCACTAATAAGACCATAGCTCTTGACGGTGATGCCCCGTTATCTACACCAAGAAGGCGCATTGCAAGGCTGACAAATCCCTATTCTACTTACTCAATTGCAATTAATAATACCAACCATTTATAGTCATCTTGAGGACCTCTCTTCTTGAGCAAGAAAAGAGAAACCTTGTGCTTTGATACCAATGTAACATTTAATGGTCTAGTAACGTGTGTAGCAGAAAATAACATAGACATAGTGAGAATTTCATTGAAATAGATTTCTAATGAGCATAGCAAGAGTGCTTGGATGGAGAGAGCAACAAAAGCATAACACCTAGTTAGATAGGCATGAACAATTCTTCAAAAAGAGAGAGAATTAAGCTATTGACAACATTTGAGGACCGGATTTACATGGAGCCACGATCCCCCCTCCAAAAGGCTTTGTATTATAGGTTTCCCCCATCAAGGGAGACATTTTACAATACAATACTTTGTATTCGTTCAATAACTTGTTGGTGCAATGAAGATGGAAGCTTCAAGACCAAGCTCACACTTGTAAAACACAACATCAATTCCCTTACGGTCTCATACCCAAGACCTCACACACCTTCAAAGATGGTGAGAGCTAGCGGGGTATGAGAGTAGATCGTGAGGAATAAGGAGTATTCTTACGAGAAAGAAGTCATAATAGCTTAGCATAGCTTAGTAATTAGCATGGTAGAGGAGATGAGCATGCATTGAAGCTTGGATCTTGGTTGGATTTGCATCACAAAGCCAAGATTTGTTGGTGTAGGTCTCCCTTCTCACAAGCTTGGAGTAGATGATGAGCTTTCCATTAAAGCTTGAGAAGGAGAGATATTCTTCTTCACTTCACACATGAGCTTGTGTGAGTATGTAGGTGATAATGCCTTTTGCAAAAATCGGTCCCCCCCCCCTCTGCAAAGCTTAGCCAATGATAATTAAGAAGCATAAGTGATAGCCTTGTGACATGTGTCCCCCTTTCCCCTTTTGTGAGAGCTTTAGGTATTTAAATAATGCAATTAAATTCTCATTGGACACCTTGGGAGACTGTCCAATAGTCTTCTAGAGAGCTTAATTTCTATTGGTTCTTTTATCAAGGGTTTTTAAATGAATTAAACCAAATTTACTCTAGCCTAATTCTCATTGGTCCACCTCTATGGCCATCCAATAGGATTTGAATGCACCTTAGGGGCAATTGGGCTAAGGAGCTGACGCGTGTCCACTATGCCCTTTGTGTAAAGGGAGCTTCCAAGAGTGTGTGTGTGTGTGTGTTTCTCTCTCATCCCTTACTAAAAGGGCTCGCCCCCTCAAGGATAGGGATGTGGGAAGACTTTTGAGTCTTCCCACAAGCATCCAATTTACCCTAAGCTTGACCATTGGACATAATCATCGAATTTTGGAACCTTAGCATTTTGGAAGTCTTAATGGGCTGAATCTTAGGGTCTTTGAAGCCCATTGATGCATATTGCTCTTTTGCAGATGGCCCACCCGTCGGATCCCTACTGTGACCGGTCTGCTAGCCTAACCAATATTCTAGCTTTTTCTCCTCTGGTACTTTCCCCTAATAAATGATCAGTTTAACATGAGAAAATCATTTAGGAGAATTAGATATTAGTTATTATGACAATCAGCACAAAGATATGGGGGATCATTGAGGAGGAAATGTTGGGGTATAAAGCCCAATGTGGTCGCCCAGGTAAGTGGGCGGGCCACCAGGTATGTACACATATTCTTTTGTAAAAACCTAATAAGAACTCACTATGCTCTACACATTGCAATAGAGCGAGTTCACCATATCGTCGTGCTCTTCTTCTCGCACTCTCTCTCGCGTCGCACTTCCGCTCGTACTCCTTCAACTGGTATCAGAGCTCAGATCGAGGCTCGGGGCAGCACTGCAGGAGTCTAGAGTCACCAGCTCAGATTGGAATAAAATTCGATAGACAAAGACACGGCCCCAAATCTTGTGGGACAGCCTGTAGGCCTCGGTGTGCTCAGAATTTCATTCTGAGGTCATCTCGGTCACCGTTCGGCTTCGACAAAGTTCTGCGCAGGCCATTTTCGACTACGTGGTCTCAGCGGGTGTAGATCCGACTCTGCAAATTTGGGGTTTTCAGCCTACGACTGCAGGTGCTGAGGATATTGACACTCCCAAAGTGTTTATTTGTGGCTGTCTACACATCGAAGGACAGCTCACAGTTCTTGGACGAGTGTCACATACGACACGGGCGCATCTACACACAGACTGTAGGCGACATCCACTAGTTCATCAGGTAGCTTGTGTTTGCTGCTTGATATTCCAGATTTCATCCTGACATTGCAGGTACTTCCACATGGGATGTATTGTCAGAGATGATGTATGTCTGTTGAGGGTTTGCTGGTTGTGAGTCACGCAGCAAACAACCGCCGCAGCGGTTACAGCATACAGTGGGCAATTTGTGGATGTATGACTTTGTGGGAAGTCTATGTACTGTCAGATTTACTGCAGCCTTTGTTGAGGGTCGAGTGAGGTTTTATTGAGCTGGGGGACTCTCAAATGTTGAGATCCTTTCGGTGATACAGGTCTTGGAGCGATCCCTCGAGCACCCTTAGATAGGCAGCTAGGATGTATTGACTGTGAGTTAGACAGTTGGGATTGCATCTTTGCTTTACTGCCGTTGAGGCATTGTCGCAGTCTATGCTTACAGGACAGTGACACGACAGTCAGAGACAGTACATGTGCAGGACAGGTTTACCCACAGCTTACAGTGTCAGAGAGACAGTGTTTTTTGAGCTATTTTTTGGTCTATTTTTAGTACACCAGAGCCATTTTACAAAGGAGACTCTGCCAAAATTTCTGCAGAATCTGAAGCTTTCTTGGTTCATTTGACAGGTTGATATTGGTTATGAGGTCAGTTTACAGGGGAAACTCTGCCAAATTTTTGCCAGAAAAGTAAACTACTGTGAAGCGTAGCTATGGCTGGATCATAGGACACTGCTCTTTACAATATCAAGAAGCTGGATGGAACCAATTTCCCATTGTGGAAGCAGCAGATTTGGCACGTGTTGGTACAAAAGAAGCAGATAAAACCTATAAAGCTCAAGGGGATAAAACCAGAAGATATGGACGAAGATGAATGGAGCGAAATGGATGAATTGGCACTTTCTACCATTATGCTGACTTTGGCAGAAAGAGTTTACTTCAATGTAGTAGACGAGATGTCGGCTTATCAAGCATGGCTAAAGCTAAGTGATCTTTATGAGAAGCAGAGTGCAGCTTCACATGTATACTGGCTTAAGAAGCTTGTTGACTTGAAGATGAAAGAAGGGACACCTATGTCCAATCATCTGAATGAATTCAACACAATCTATAGTCAGTTGTCAGCTCAAGGTGTCAAGTTTGATGAACCTGTTAGAGCTATGTTCCTGTTGATCACATTGCCGGAAAGTTAGGACACTTTTCGCACAGCTTTGAGTAATTCTGCACCTCCAGATGGTTTGAACATAGCAGGTGTAGAAGGAAGTCTGCTTATTGAAGAAACCAATAGAAAGACAATGGACAAAGGCAAAGGAACAGCCTTAGTTGTCAGGGGAAGGACCAAACAAAAGTACAAAGGTGGAAAGAGGAATCAGTCTCGTAGCAAGTCCCCCAGTGCTAAAGGCAAGAGTGACATAGAATGCTACCATTGTGGCAAGAAGGGTCACATGAAAAGAGACTGCAGAGAATGGAAAGCAGAAAAAGGCAAAGAGAAAGCTGAAGACCATTGTGAGAAGAACAAGTCCTTAGTGAAGATTCAAAAAATAAATGTGACAAACACTGTTGCAGAGGATGATAGTCTAGTGTCAGGAGACATCTACTTCTTGAAGAATACAATGGACTCAGCTCTTCTTACAGCATCTGATGGAAATGCATTGAGTGACTGGATTTTAGACTAGGGGCATCACTTCATGTGTCTCCAAACAAGGAGTGGTTTACTTCTTATGTGACCACTAAAGATCATGTTTGGCTAGGCAATGGGCAGACATGTGAGATCTTAGGTGTTGGAGATGTTCAATTGAAGTTTCACAATGGCTCTTCTTTCACGCTGAAGAATGTGAGACATGTTCCCGCAATTACAAAGAGCTTGATCAGCACAGGTTTACTTGATGATGTTGGCTACGTCACCACTTTTGGACAGAACATGTGGAAGATATCCAAGGGTTCTATGACAGTAGCACATGGAGTAAAGTCTAGAGGACTTTACATGATTTATGTATCAAATGTCTCTAAAAATGTAATCAATGTAATCGAGCAGCCGAACGTTTCCTTGTGGCATAGCCGGTTAGGACATATGTCCAAGAAGGGAATGGAAATCTTGTCTCGTTCTGGTTATTTGCCTGGCTTTTCATTTAATGATTTTGAATTCTGTGAACATTGTCTGTATGGTAAGCAAACACAGCAGCCACATAAGCATAGAAGCAGTAGAAGAGATACACAGTTGGCACTTGTTCATAGTGATTTGTGTGGACCTATGCCTAACCTATCTCTAGGGGGAGATTCTTACTTAATGACATTTATAGATGATTACTCGAGGAAAGTATGGGTTTACTTTCTCAAGCACAAGGATGAATCGTTTAGTGTTTTCAAAACATTTGTGACACTTGTGGAGAATCAGAGTGGCAAGAAGCTTAAATGCTTACGCACTGACAATGGTGGAGAGTATGTTTCAAAGGCCTTTCAGAAATTTTGTGAGTCAAAAGTTATAAAACATGAACTTACTGCTCCTTACAATCCTCCTCAAAATGGTGTTGCTGAGAGGATGAATAGGACCATACAAGAGAAGGTCAGAAGTATGTTGTCTAATGCACAGCTGCCAAATGGGTTTTGGGCTCAAGCTGTATCAACAGTTGTTCATCTTGTAAATAGATCTCCTAGCAAGGTTTTGCAGAAGGATTCAGTGCCAAAGATGGTATGGTCAGGCAAAATGCCCTCATACAAGCATCTCAGAGTCTTTGGCTGTGAGGCATATACTCACGTTCCAAAGGAATTTAGGAACAAACTTGAGCCAAAGAGTAGAAAGTGCATCTTTCTAGGCTATGGTAATTCTGGTGAGATGGGGTACAGACTTTGGGATCCCGAATCCAGAAAGGTTGTCCGCAGCAATGATGTTCACTTTAATGAATCCAAATATCATTCTAAACCAGAGAGGGTTGAGGAGATTAGAAGAGTTGTCTTCCAAGAAGATGGACCTGCACGTGCAAGACAAAATGTCAGGGCTCAAGAGGAGCAAGGACAGGATAGAGTGGAACCACAGGTTGTGGTTGAGCCTGAGCCACCTATTGTGCGTAGATCTGGACGTGTCACGCGACCCCCTGATAGGTTTGTTCCATCTATGAACTATGTCATGTTGACTGATTGCAATGAGCCTTCATGTTACAAGGAAGCAGTGCAAATGAAGGACTCCGAGAATTGGCAATTGGCCATGCAGTCAGAGATGACAGCTCTGCATAAAAACAAGACATGGAAGCTAGTTAAATTACCACAGGGCAAAAGGCTCTACCTTGTAAATGGGTTTACAGGTATAAGATCACCGCTCATGATAGTCAGCCAAAGTACAAAGCAAGGCTTGTTGCCAAGGGCTTTAAGCAAGAACAAGGCATTGACTTTGATGAAGTCTTCTCTCCGGTGGTCAAGATGACTACATTGAGATGCTTTCTTGCATTGGTTGCCATATTAGATTTGGTGTTGCACCAAATGGATGTCAAGACAGCGTTCTTGCATGGTGATTTAGATGTGGAAATTTACATGCAGCAGCCATAAGGGTTTGTTGAGAAAGGCAAGGAAGATTGGGTATGCCAGTTGTTAAAGAGTCTTTATGGCTTAAAACAATCACTGAGGGCATGGTACAATAAATTCCACAAGTTTATGCTTTCTCAAGGCTACAAACGTAGTGAGTTCGATCACTGTCTATATACAAAGAAGGCTAAGGATGGTAGTTGGCTGATCCTTATTTTGTATGTGGATGACATGTTGATTGCTGGCAAGCACTTGGAAGAAATTTCAGCTTTGAAGTCAAAGATGGCAAAATCGTTTGACATGAAAGACATGGGTGAGGCAAGTCATATACTTGGTATGCGCATTGAGAGAGACAGATCAAAGAAGTTGATTTGGTTATCTCAAACAGAGTATATTGACAAGGTTTTGCAACATTTCAATATGAAGAAGGGAAAGGCACTGAGTGTTCCATTGCCACCATATGTGAAACTTAGCAAACAAGATTGTCCTGTGTCTGAGGAAGAACAGGCTGAAATGGATAAGATTCCATATGCGTCTACAGTGGGTAGTTTGATGTATGCAATGATTGCTACTCGCCCAGACATTGCATTTGCAGTGGGAGTAGTAAGTCGATACATGTCAAACCCAGGCAAGAAACATTGGGAGGCAGTGAAAGGAATATTGAGATACCTGAAAGCTACAAAGAGTATGTGTATATGCTATGGGAGTCAGGAGCTAAGTGTAAAGGGTTTTACAGACTCAGATTATGCAGGTGACTTAGACAACCGAAGGTCTACGTCAGGGTATGTCTTTACATTGGCTGGTGGAGCAGTATCATGGCGTTCTAGATTACAAGATTGTGTTACTCAGTCTACTACAGAGGCTGAATATGTTGCAGCATCAGAGGCATGCAAAGAATCAATTTGGCTTAATCGACTAGTAGCAGATTTGGGAATCAAAGAAGAGATGCCTGTGTTATATTGTGATAGTCAAAGTGCTATACAATTGGCTCGCAATCCAGTTTATCACTCAAAGACAAAGCATGTGGATGTGAAGTATCATTTCATCAGGGAAATGCTCGAGGATAAGCAACTTCAGCTTGTCAAAGTTCACACCACAGAAAATCCTGCTGATCTACTTACAAAAGGACTTCCCTCAGAGAGCTTTGCGCATTTTCGCAAGCAGTTAGGTGTAGGGTAGTACATCTCTTGTATATTAGCTTCTCTCACACTTAAAGTACCACATTGGACTTTAAGTGGGAGGTTGTTGGGGTATAAAGCCCAATGTGGTCGCCCAGGTAAGTGGGCGGGCCGCCAGGTATCTACACATATTCTTTTGTAAAAACCTAATAAGAACTCACTATGCTCTACACATTACAGTAGAGCGAGTTCACCATATCGTCGTGCTCTTCTTCTCGCACTCTCTCTCGCGTCGCACTTCCGCTCATACTCCTTCAGGAAACCCCCTTGTAAAAACCCAAAGGCCTTATGTGAGTCACTGTTTTTGGAGTTGAGGTACTTTTTTTAATCCTAGAATGTAATAATTTGATTCTAAGAAGTCCCCCATTGTATTTCTTTAAATTATTTAGAAGTAGAAGAATATTAATGTTTGTTTAAGAGGGATCACCAGACTTCAAGTCTAAGGGTTGTATTTTTTAATCTATAATATACAGGTTCATGATTTGAAGTACGATCATCTCAACTTATATCGAGCTCGCATTGTTGTTCGTAGGAATATCGGCACTTACTATTCTCGAGAAATATTGAGTAGCAACAAGAAATCCTCTTAGATGGCTCCTAAGAATTCCTCTTCAGGCTCTGATTGATGAGGTTCTCTAAGTGCTTTGATTGTTGTAGAAGGTGGGAACAAGCTCATAGGAATGTCTTGCATGAGGGGTTACCTAGAGGAGTTATTGATAGTTACGCGACACTATGTGACTATGCAGCTAGTCAGACCCTAGTGCTAATATCTATAAATAGGAACCATTAATCCCATTTTGAGGATTGTAACTCTTGTATATTTTGGAACCCTAGCCGCTAGGCATCTTATAGAGCTTGTGAGCATTGAGTGTTGTACCTATCATATTTCTAAACCTCGTACTCGTGAACCAACTTTTGAATTTGAATCTATATTTGTAGTTGTCTCAGTCCATGCCATCTGAGTCTGAATTCTTTCTGGTTTGTTTGTCTAAATTTTCAATATGGTCTTCTAAAATTCTATTCTATTCATCTAATCTGATTTGAGATTTGACATCTGACTTTGAGTCTCGAAATCTGGAATAGTTGTCAAGTGACCAGCTCATTCCATTTTGGCAATCACGGTGGTGAGCTATAGCTCTTAATAAAACATTAGAAAATTCGGAGGTCTTTTGGAGGGCCTTTTAGCAGAGAGAGAAAAAAGAGCTCCTCCAATGAGAGAAGGACCAACGTTACGTAGAAAAATAGTTTGATATTAAAAATATAGAAAAAGTATCACCTACTCCTTCAATGAGCCAGAACGCCCAAATATCTAAAAATTGAATGTCTACTTGCCCTGTTGTGACACCCGGAGAGGGAGAAAATGCCAAAAAACCTCTAAAAGAGGATTGTAGCAGACCGGCGTGCGAGAGGCACTATAAATTTTTTGTGAAATGGACTCTACGTGCCGTTCTGCTACTAGTTTGAAGTATATATAGTTCTTTATAGATATAAAAACCCATAAAAGAGAGAAGTAGCCCAACGGCACGCAGAGGCCATTTCACAAGAATTTAGAGTGTCTCTCATGCGCCGTTCGGCTAAAAGCCCTTTATGATATATATATATATATATATATATATATATATATATATATATATATATATATATATATATATATATATATATATATATATATATATATATATATATACCCATAAAAGGGAGAAGCAGTAGAACGGCGCATAGAGGCTATTGCACAAAAATTTAGAGTGTCCTCATGCGCCTTTCTGCTACAACTCTCTTTTAGAGATTTTTTTGCCATTTTCTCCCTCTCCGGGTGTCAGAACAAGGCAAGTAGACAATTGATTTTAAGGTATTTGGGCGTTCCGAACACATTGATGGTGTCCAAATCTTCATATTTTGACATTATCTAACAAATTTATTTTATTTTTTAAAAATTTGAATGATGTAGAAAGCCGTGTTGAATGAGCGGCGCCGACCTCGTGAAAAAGACAATCACATTTAATGAAAAGGTGATCGTTTTCAAACAATGCAAGAAAGTTAGGTTTACTTTTCAAAGTATCAAGTTGTCCTTTTGGACGTACTCAATAAGGGCAAAGGCGTATTAAGAATTATTTCTAGAGAGAGAGAGAAATTCTTATAAGGCCCTCCAAATGACCTCCAAAATCTTCTAATGACTATTCTCCCACTTAGAATTCAAAGTCAATAAGCTATTCCCAACGCCTCCACATCATCCAGTGCAAGGAAGGAGAGCTACTACAGAGCCCAATAAATGAGGAATTAGAGCACGGCTATGATGAGGAGAAACCACAATCCTAGGGTGAAGAAATTGATGCCAATCCACGTAAAAGAGGGGTTGAGGAACATCGAGCCTCTGAACACAGCATATTCATGAAAATGACACTCAAAGAGAGATGAAAGGTCCTCTCATTCACATTGCTCTTGGCATTCACATGGGAGGGGCAAATCAAAATTTCATACCGATGCCAATGATGCAAGCAGGCATAGTAAAGAGACCAAGATCATGTACAATAACGAGAGATGGCAAGAAGACACTGACAATCATGACAAGCACGGTCATCAGGAGAAAAAAAATAGATCACAATGATAACTCCAGATATCGAGAAGGGATTCAAATCATCACATCAAATCCAAACATGGGGATAGATCCAGTTATATAAAATAGCATTGGCCACTTTCAAATGTCATTCCAGACATTCATATTCAGGCGTTTGAACAATATGATGATTTGAAAAATATAGATGAAGATGACTCACGGATTATATTTGACAAACTCTAAAAGAGGCTACACAAAAATGATACTACCATTATCTAGCTTGTAAGCTAACGACGTACAACAAACTAAAGAAAGCTTTCTTGTTGGAATATAGTGAGAATCAAGGGGATGAGTATATTCTATGTGAGTTGGATAAGATCAGACAAGGGAAGCTATCTGTTAGGAGCTATGTTGAGAAAACAAAAGAGCTCATAAGGCAACTGGAGGAACCACCATCAAAGAAACAAATGTGTGCATGGTTCTTGAGTGGGCTCAAAAGCAAGAAACTCAAAGAACAGGAGGTACCAACACCAACGTGAAAGTTTAATGATTTGGTGCCAAGGGCTTTGAAACTAGAGCAAAAAGTTAAGAAAGAAAAGGGCCAAAGAAGAGCGAAAGAGATTTGCAATTCCAACTCTTTGGATAGTGATTCATAAGGCACATCCAAGACTAGGAAGAAGGGATGCGCCTGGACTAAGAAGATTGAGGTGTTGTCCAAGCACGTCTTTGAGATCTCTAGGACGAGAAATTCAATAGGGAAAATAGAGACTTGGTGCACAAAATGCAAATCCAAATAACATTGGTCTGATGAATGTTGCCAGTGCACTTATTGCAAAGCTTTTGGTAATTTGTAAAGTTGGAATTCATCATTTCAAGGAGAGAAAAGATGTTTTCATTATAGCTCTAACAACTCAAAACCAGTCAAATAGGAGAAGCTACCTGCAAACATAAGCCGGTGCAGCAATTTGGTTGGAAGAAGAGGATGGTATCATAATTTTTTGGTGAGGTAGAGTTGACTTTACCAGATGTTATTTCAGATGCAAACACTTTGCAATGCAATTTCTAGACAATTTGAAAACTAAAGTGTCTAAGTGAAAGGTGACATAGCCAATTCTAGTGCATGTGATCACTGGCAGCACTGGCATTGTCATCAAAGAATTGCTAGATGATCTATCCAGTCAAATAAAGCAAAGTGAAGAGGCTTAGGCATGGGAAAAACAAAGGGCTGTCTGGAAGGCTAAGGCAAATGCCAAGGAAGAGGATGAGTGGCAAGGACCACAGGGTGCTAACAACTAAGATCACTCAAGATTTGGAGCAAAGAAAGCCAAAGAGGCAAAAATTCTCAAAGACTTGCAACATTCAACCTCTTTCATCCACATACAAACTTGAAGGGCATTGACCTAGAAGTCTGTCAGCATCGATTACCACTAAAACCAAATGTAAGACCAGTACGACTACAGAGATATAGGATGAACCCAAATTATGAAAGGAAGGTCAAGGAAGTGATCAAGAAATTGTTAAAGGC
Source organism: Adiantum capillus-veneris (assembly GCF_014529385.1). Lineage (NCBI taxonomy): Eukaryota > Viridiplantae > Streptophyta > Polypodiopsida > Polypodiales > Pteridaceae > Adiantum > Adiantum capillus-veneris. The sequence continues at coordinate 63,301,425 of NC_140941.1, forward strand.
GGGTTTCATCATTGAAGTAGCAAGTAATGACTAGTTATTCCCAATTGTGGTAGTTTTAAGAAGAATGGCAAAATTCAAGGTATGCGTTGAAGTGACTACAAGAAATTGAAGGCTTGATTAATTAAAGACCCATTTTTGTTACCCCTTGTTGCAGGAGCAAATCACACCACCCATAAAGTGCATGTAACACAACCTAGATCAACATAATGTCAATCGAGGAACATATGGCACGATAGGTGCACAAACGAAATCTCTTCAGCTTGTCAAGCTGAGACCATCCCGCGCATACAATACTCTAGAAAGCTAACTAAGCCACAATCAGGAATCTCATTGCTGTCAACTACACCACCCAACCCACATATACACAAACGGAAGGAAACTCACCAAATCATGCCAGAATCATATGAAAATTAAGGAACATCATCCCCTCACTAGGATACACCTATCCCTAAGCCTCTACACTCAAAACCCTAGCTCTAAACCCATATGGGGAAAATTGATATGAAGATAGAGCCAAAATCTTGAAGTGCCTGAAATTGAAATCTATGAGTACCTATGTGTAGCTTATGTTGCCACAATTCTAATGACTACTTGCAAGGTGAAAAAAGACATTGTTTGATATACTTACAACCGCAAATAGCTCGTAGATGCTGCAGCGGGTTCGCTCCATTCCGTGAGGAATGCTTGGCGTTGTCGCGTAACTCTTGCCGACTTAGCACAATGGTGTTGTTGGATCTCCAATGTGCTGAACGAGCAGGGACTTGCGTCAAGATGAAGCTCACACTCTCTCTCACACACAGTCGATGGCAGCTTAAAACTTAAAAGTTCTCTTTACAAAATGACCTAGGTACCTATTATACTAAGGCTACCATAGGTTAAACCTAAAGTAGAGTTCAATGGGTAAAATGGCTTTGTATTTACAATCTAGAAATGCCATTGCACCCCGGCTTCTGTGACTAGACTAGTTACTTATTACAAATGATGTTTATGACCATAATCCTCAGTATTTCATAATTGTCAAAAAATAAGGCTTTGTTGCAAAAATTGAGTTATGTCGTGTTGTTGGCCCAGTGGTCAACACTCCCCCCCCTCCAAATTCATGTTGTCCCTGACACGACCTAGTTGTCAATGTCAGTGCGGTCTTTGTTGTTGTTTTGCTAATGTAAAGAAAGTATAGGTTGTAGCCGTTGCACGAGCTCGTCCTTTTCGTCCAAACCAATGTACATAGTCTTCACATGATTTAGGAAAATCATAATTGATGACAAACATATGCCAATTTTGTGTCTTTGTCATTTTCAAAAACAACTTCTACAATCTGTAGAATTGAACGATTGGCTTTCAGATCTTGTGAGCCAATGAAAACTTTGTTAGGATTCTATAGAAATTGTATGGCTAAACCTTCAACTTCTTTAGGCCAAGTTGCACCCCAATGCAAAGTTTGTCTGTCAGGCCAAATCTGGGAGATAATTTGTCTTTTGCCTTGAGGTTTGAAACCCATGTCTAGCATTCGGTCCGTGGCATCAAGGACAAGATATGTAACCCTCCTGCAAAGGTTGGTTTGTTTACCATTTGTGTTTGCTCTTCTTTGTTGGTGACTCCTTAGATCCTGCATCAAGGGGATCAAGGTTGCATTTACCACTGTAGCTTTTGTGTGATTTGTAAATCATTATACTGATTCTACTTCATACATGACTTAATTAAAGCTCAACAAGCCACAATTAATTCCCCAAATTAGTAACTCGCTTTGAAAAGGGCTTATTCGACATCATTCACCGATAGATGACCATCAATGAGCTATCATTGTCCATTTGTCCCCAAAATTCATATTCATGATGTACAGGGTATGTAGATGGCTATCATGGCTTTGGATTTGAAAAATTGCATCTTTGTCTTAGGGTTATATTATTTTATTTTATCTTTATAACACCCTTTAGCTTGTATTCTCTATACATAGCCTCCTGGCAAAGTTTGGCATGATTTGGACTTGTATTTGGTACAATCTCGAGAATGGCTGATTGGTATCTCTAGCACCTTCTGGGTGCCAATTACATGTAGAACTAATGATGATGACTAGAATTTGGCTTGATCCTTGGTTGCTCTTGCAGACATCTATCACAAAAGATGATTGAACTGTCATCTCTGCCCCTTTTGTTCTTGTTAGTATTGTTAGTCCCTTTTATTTGCTAGGCTTCATTAAGTCACATACAAGATAGAAAATTACAGTATAAAGATCTACTTCCTGTATACGGCCTTTTAGTTGCATGAAATGTCTGATGGCACCTTTACACTTGATGGGTGCTTTCATTTAGTCGCATCACCAACTTCCTTTGTCCTTGTAGTCCACCCTGGAGTTTGATGACCATTCTCAATCATTCTTGGCCCCATGCTTTTAGGCTTACCTTGTGAAGTTTCGTCATGTTCCCATACCTTCTTCTCTTTGTCCTTGTAGTCCACCCTGAAGTTTGAACACCATTCTCAATCATTCTTGGCCCCATGCTTTTAGGCATACCTTGTGAAGTTTCCTCATGTTCCCATACCTTCTTCTCTTTGTACTGCTTGGCATCTCTTCAGTCTTTTCTTCATCTGGATTATGGATTTTTTAATTTTATTTTTTTCTTTATAATTCTAGAAGTCTCAAAAAAGAACTAAATAAAACCAAAAATCAACTCAATCAAAAAGAAAAATCATTCAAATAGAGTCCTAAACACTATGTACATTGTACACATGTCCCTAGGGACTCATATATGGCTTTTGTCCTCGTACTCCTCTTGTAAAGCTATTATGAGGGCATATACTCTGAATTTTGTCAAAATATGTCACAATCAAATGCAAAAATTCAATACAACCCACAAAACATTGCCCTCTAATATTCATATATTAGGTCCGCATTTAGAATGCCTCCCCCCCCTCCTATTTGGACCCCTCCTTGACGACAAGGTATCACCAAGGGATGTGTTGTGCTTGGGCAATCAAAAATTGTGCCTATGCAGGTCTTGAAATGTAGCCATATTATGCATACACAATGAATGCATGGAAAAGATTTATGATGTGCAAGATATGGGTATAAGAAATTTTCCTACTGGCATTTGCTGGTGAAGCTTCCTATTCTTAGCAATGTGATGTTCTTTGAAGCTCCTGCGTCGTTTGCTTGATTCAAGGCTGTAGAGATTTTTTGAAGGCTTACTTATCTGTTTGATGCTTCTTTGAAATCCAGTTTAGCCTTGTGTTTGGTTGTCATATTTGGCATTGTCCTTCAATAGTGGGTTCTGGCTTGAAGTAAGCTCTCTTCTAACTGTACTGTAACCGAAGGAGCTAACTGTACTGTAACCGAAGGAGGAATTGAAAGAATTCAAGTGGCGGTGCAGTGACAGCAGTGTTATTGGTTTCCTTTAGGACCCACTTCTTTGTGATTCTTGGTTGTTTTGTTGATGGTGCTTGTTTGGCAACCCATACTTGTTCCTGCTTTGTTTGTGTTTGAAGAGAAATCTTTGGGACCCACCTTGTCTTTGTGTGAGTCAGCAGTGGTCTTTGCTTTAGCTCTTGTATGCTTGGTTGAGGATGAGATTCAGACTTTGGGAGTTGACAATTTGACCATTTTGGAATCTAAATGAACTCCTGACCTCTTTGTGCTTGAGTCATTTTCTCTGGAACCCAAATTTGAGTTGCAAAAGCTTGCGACTTGTGACTTTTTTAGATGTTCTTGCAAGCTTTGACGGTTTTCCTTTTGGTGTTGGATCTTGTGATTTTTCATCAAAGATATTTTTCTTCTTGATCCATACCTATTTTTGGCCGATCTGGCTCTTTGGTATCTATATTTGTTGAACTTTTTGGTTCTGACTCGTTGTTCTTTAAATTTGGTCTTCCTTGGTTGCACGGAAGTTGTAAATGATGGTGATGACCTGAGTTTTTGGTAGGGAATGTCATAAGAATCATCATTGTTGTTGTTATCCTCAACAAGGTTGAATTCTATAAATTTCCCTTTGTGGTTTGGCTGGTTATGGAAAGTTAATGTTTGCTTGCTCTTGGGTTGTTGTTTTTGGGATGACTTTTCTATCCACTTGATTAGCGCTTTGTTAGCTTGTTGACATGGCTCTGTTATTTTTGGTTGAGTTTTTTCTTCATGTATAGGAGCCACGTATGAGGATGCTTGTTGCAGTTGTGTTTCCATTGAGGATTTTGGAATCCACTTCTGACGCACTGTTTTCTTGTAGCGGTGACATTGGTTCCTGGGTCATCTTTGATTTGGACACTCATAAAACCGAACATTAGTTGAAGTTGCATTCTTGTCACCTGCCAGGTCGTCCGGATTCCCGTTGTCGACATCTTCTTGAAGCTCCAAGTGTTCTACAGAGTCGTAGAACTCATATTCTTCTTCGTCTTCATTTTCCTGGATCACACTCACTGCAAAGTAAGGAACGACATCATAGCCATTTTCATCAAAAAACTTCATTCTGGATCATCTTGAATAGCACACACATCAAGAGTAGCCAAGATGTGTTCCCATTCAAGTGGCTCTAAAGCTTCCTCAAGAAAGGGTTCTGGGATGTAATCCGTATCTTCAATTTCCCTTTCTAGGATGCCTTCCTCTTTTATTAAGCTTTTGCATTGTGAAGTTCCACATATCCACAATTCTTTAGGCTTACCCAACCATGCTGGAAGTTTTGATCCTGCTACAGTAGTGGAGTTCAATTCCTCCATAGGTGTTCTGGTCATGTCCCTGTAACTATGGTCCTTCAGATTTAACCTTGTCATGGTTTCCATATGTCTCAGGTAGATATGGTCATACCCCCAGTCGTGGACCATTTTCAGTTGTCTCATGAATGGTCTTCCCAGTATTATGTCGTAATTGTTGTTCTTGCCAAAATCAACAATAGCAAAGGTTTGCTCATATTCAATGCCACAAGAAGTAACAACTGTTTTTTCTAGCAGTCTTATGGGCCTTTCCATGTGTTCGTCTGCAAGATGTAGTTTCATCCTAGTAGCCCTCATTGTTGGTTTTTCCCATTTTTTCCAAACCTCTTTTGTTGCGATGGCAACACCGGCTCCACTGTCAAGGATTGCCATGGTTTTTACACCTTGGAATGCCACAGGAAATGTGGTGTTCCCATCTTCTCCCTCATAGTACTTGTCTACCTTGTTTAATGGAACTAGCCTAGTGTTTAGCTGAGGCATTTCAACTCTTTGATCCCTTCCTCGATTTGAGTCATTGGTTTTTTTACACCAAATTTTTCTAGGCATTTTCCCACAGTAGCCCACATGTTTGGTCGTATTCTGAGCAACTCAACTAATGTTATCGTAAAGGTGACTAGTGTTCACAAAACGTCTATCAATCCTTTTGAATCGATGACCTTGTTAGAAGACAGTCTCTGTGACGACACTACAATAACATCACACTTGGCCTCGTACTCTCCCGTATAGGACGGTAGTGTTCTTAGCGAATGGGGTATAGACTGTACATATCCTTTGTCTCCCCAATATGATTCCACTTCTAGATTCATTTGAGATACAGTCTCAATTCCTCCATTGGTGGAAGAGACACTCCTCTTCCATCACCCGTCTGGTTTACTCGTCTGCTTATCTCACTTTCTTCATTGTCCTTTGTGACTGTTTTTCACAGTTTGTCAAGACCATCTATTTCTTTACAACTGTTAGGTATAGCTATGTGAAATCCCTCGGAAGAGTTTTCCGTGGTATTCAACACTATCCTTGGTTCTAATGTTGGGTCCTTGAGCTTTGTTCCATGCTCGTGACTAGAATCTAGCTCTTTTTGTTCCTGGTTTGGTGGGAATACTGGTGTAGGTGGGACAACGTTCACAATCTCAGGTTTTCCAACTTGTGGTTCTAGTAAATCCTGGGTTGTTTGAATCATTTTCTTGCACATTTCAAGCATGTCCTTTTCTAGTTCCACGTATGGATATGTCATCCACCTCTGTTCTTGGATTTGGTTGTTTTTGACCCGTGTTTCATAGGCTTTTAGGAGGGCGTTTAATGGCTCATTAACCTTATCGACCAATATTGATCCTCCTAAAGTGGCACTTCTTCGTTTCTCTTTTGTAGATGGTTCTTTTGGATGTTGAGTCGTCTGCGTAAGAGAAGGTTTAGCACTTTTTTCATGTTCTCTTATCTTCTCTATAGCTTGGGTAAGCTCCTCAATTAGGGATTTTTGCTCTCGTTCCCTACGTGCTTTCATCCTAGCCTTTCTTGATTTCCAACTATTCCATTCGCTCTTGGTTTTTTGACTAGGTGCGTCGGTCTTTGGTTCATCCGTCTCTGGACTCGTGTCAGTTTTTGTTTTCTCCATCTCTAGGTTCTCATCAAATTCCTTTTGAGCTTGCGCTCTCGTAACTACTTGAATTGGTATGCCGTTTTCATTTTCCGAGCTACTGGGTAGCTGAATGATTCTTGAGACGTTCGTTGTGATCTTGATGACTCGGTTTGGGTTTTTTGGACAGTTGGGGATCAAGTGAGTGATGCAACAGTCAAGAAAATAGGCATTTACTTGAGTGATCTCCGTCTAAGGACATTGTTTGACCAAGTGATTGTCACGGATTTTGTGACAATCTGTCTCTGGTTGAGGAGATCTTAACCATAGGTGAGAATATTTTGTCAAAATCTACACCTTTTTGCCACTTGAAACCCTTAGCAACTAATCTTGCCTTATACTAAGGCTTCGAATCTCCCAATGTAAACTTTTGCTTGTAAACATACTTGCAAGGTAAAGCTTTCTTTTCCCTCAACAAATTTGACAAATTTCTAAGTCTCATTATCAACAATCGATTCATATGTAGATTGCATAGCTTTCTCCCAATGTAGCTTATCATCCATATGCATGGATTCTTGGAAGCAAGACAATTCTTTGCAGTTAGTTAACTTAACATGCCTTGATTTACAAAGCTATACTTCTCTCTCTATGATGTGAAACATCTAATTTTGACCAAGATGGTGAAGGTCCATCCATTTATAGAATAATTTATTAACTACATCTTTGTTTCATTCTTGATCTTCACCTTTGTAGATCGGGGGCTTCAAGTCCTTCATCCAAGATAAAATTTTTGGTTTATCATTCCCTATAGGGAAATATTCTAATGGTGGTGGTCCCCTATCAGATCCTTGAGAAACCATTCTTGGAAATTGTGGCCACTCCTTGGCCCTTTATACCTAGAGATTTTCAAATGGCCTATGGCCAATTCACGTGGCTTTGGGCTCAAAATTCCATGGACTCAATTACAAGGCTTTTTGAAAAGAATAGGATAGATTACATCAAAATTTTGGAGTTTGGACAAGGTGTGGTTGGCTATTAGGAGAGCGCCCATCAGTTGCATCAACTAAACATCCCTCCTTCCTAGCTGTTGCACGTCCTTGTGCAAGTCTTTGCTGCACTTTAGTAGTCAAATTGCCTTCTTTCTAGTGTCTGCATGATCTGGTTGAACTTGGTGCCTCTGGAAATGATGTTGGCCTTGTAGATAGATCCCAGAATGGATTGTTCAGTAGTGTATTTTGGTAGGTGACATGCCTTGCCTATAGATCTTTGGTAAGAGGATTAAAGATGGTGGAATTATTGGGGGGTTCACCTCTTAAACATGTATGTCACCATGTGAGTTCAAATGAACGGGTTTTTTAACTGCCAACATTGTAAAATCTTAATAAGATTATATTAATAGAATGGGTTTTTTAAATTGATTTGAGAGAAAACCCAGAAGTTTTTGAAGAAAATGGGTTATTTAATTACCTTAAACATGTAAGTAAAGGGGGATTTTTTAATACCTTTGAACGCACGTTATATGAATAGTTTCCTAAAGGTGCACCCCCCGAGGTGGAATGGCATCTCAAAAAACCTTGCCATAAAGGCTTTCTCAAAGGTTTTCATGTAGTGAGATGGGAGGAACATCAACCATGTGTATATCTCCATAATGATGTTCTTGGAAGGGGCTTCGATTTTCATCTTCCAGTCGATGCCCTCTATGCCTTCCAGGACTACCTCACACTGGTGCTCAGCCTTGTTGATGTCTTCAAATACTTCTATGCATGTAAGTATCAATATTACAATCTTGCACAACATATGTGTAAAGTGATATCTGGTACATCTCGCATGAAAGTGGTCATTGTCTTTAGAGTATGCACCATGTATCCCTCCGTTAGTTTGTGATTTTGAGCAGGCTTAACAATAATTGGATAATTCGAACAGAAGGCCGTCGGCTCCTCCATGTGTAGTATGTCTCCCAAGATTGTTGTCATGGGATTTGGTAGTATTTCAGGTTGATCTTGATATGTTGGAGAGCATTTATGTATGCCGTCTCATCCTAGGGCCTTTTCTCAAACCATTTTTTCCTCCATAGCATGTGGCTCTCTAGGATGAGCAATACTTGCTCAACAGTGATTGGAAAATACTCATAATTCCCCTTGGCATTCTCTTTCTTTTCCAAAGGGGATTCTTGCTTCATTGAAGGGAGGGCCACCATCTCATGGCCAAGGTTCTTGACATGCTCGTCGGAAGTTTGAGCATCAGAAGGGCAGCCTATTCTAGCACTTTGAGATCATACTTCATGTACTCGTTAGGGATCCATCTGGCATGTCTTATATCCAACTCTTGAGCTCATCCATGGCATCTAAAGATTCTTTTTCCTCTTCAATATCCTACATATCTCCCCTGGATAACGTACTTGGAAGGTTTATTGGGGTATGTATGTGTTTTCAAACTCTACCAGCAGTTGTGTATGAGTAATGGGAACAATTGCTTTTGCTTACAGAGCATTGAGTTCCAAAGATTTTGCTTGTAGCTCCTTGGTGTGTAGCTCGGCTTGAGTTGAGAGCTTTGGCCAATTTCTCTTGGAGGTCTTTGATCTCTTTTTCTCTTTGGAAGTTGGTGATGAGCAATTTAGCCATGAGTAGTTGCCGCTACAACTTCTCTTGCTCCAACTCCATTTTCAAGGCTTTAACCTCTTCTACAGTTGTAGTAGGTGCTTGAGAGGTTGATGATAGGTACAGAAGTAGGATTGCTAAGAGGGTGGAGAGGGTGTGCATCACTAAGTCGTAAGACTCACACAACTTTGAATATTAAGACCATATTAGACAAAACGTGTAAAGTTCCATAATATGGAAATTTTGAAATAGTGATAGCAATTTTTCGTCTATTCAAAGTTGCCATAGTGAGCTACCTCACCCTATCAAATCACTCAAACACTATGGTTATCCTAGCCTTACCCTTTCATTGTAAATAGACTGTGTGAGTTAGGGGACTTTCCCCATATCTCCGTAAAAACCCTCAATTAGCTAGTCAATGGGCTAGTTGAATCAAAAAAATAAATAAAAACATATTATGGCCCTTTTGTGTCTAAGTATTTCATTGTATATAGGGCCTAAATAATATAGGGATTTTTTATTATAATTATTTTTTGTATTCATTTAAATATTTCTACCTAGGTGTGCATTATTTTCCTATGTATGCTATGTACATTGACTCACCGTTATCACAAGTTTTCTTACCATTTTGCATACTCTTTATTCTATATAGAAATATTTTCATGCAAGCTTCTCTTATTGGTGTGAATCTACTTCAAAGAAAAACCTCAAAAAAATACGTTCCACCATCAGTCATTGCCTTTCACTAAATTCCTATTTTCTACAAGTATTTTTTCTTGCCGCTTGTAAATAAATATACATCAATAAAAACAAATGAGGGCCCTCCTCATTTCATTCCCTATATTTTCATATATATATATATATATATATATTATAACTCACACTATTCTAGATTTCATATTTGTTTATATATACTAGCCTGTTTTTTTTTCATCATATCCATGTATTATATTTATGCATAATCCACAACCATGGATATTTTCAAACCCCTAAGAATCTATTAGGTCATGCTCTCATGCAATGAGGGGCTCAACTTTGGAGCCTCCTGCCAATTTAACAAAAGGGAGGCCACTGAAGACTTTTTTGTAAAGAAACTAGGCATTTTGGTGGGATTTTTTATATCCATCTCCACTCCAAATTTGAAGGTGGTCCAAAGACAAAATGTGGACCAAGAGCTGCATAATCACCTAAATTTTTTTGATATATTTTGGATCTACCACTGGTGAGATAGGATTTTTTGTGTGGACCTAGTCTGCCCACTTCTCTCACAAAGTAACCCATAGTCTTCTCTCACCTCCTTTCCTACTTCCACACACACACACACACACACACACACACACACACTCATTCCTCTCCATCCCTCACTCAAACCTGCAACTTTCTTGGCTTCTTTCATCTTCTTCACCATCCCCATCTCTCCCTTACTCCATAGCTCAAAATTATCATCTCTACACACATATAGCTCAAATTCTCTCTCTAGAATCAAGCTCATATTACCATAACCTCTTCATCCTTTCACAAAAAGAGAAAAACTCAGAAAATAACCAAGCTCAAGCTCTACAAAAGGAGGATTTTGATCATGGAAAATTCAACTTTTCCATGGTCTCAAAAACTACACCGACAGAGTTCTACAACCGCTCATTCGCTGGAGGAGATAAGTGGAAAATTCCCTTTCCATCTTGTGGTTTCCATCAAATTTTGTATATTCTAATCCTTTTCTTACTTTTTATCATTGTATAAATCATATAATGCACCTTGAGTGCATATGCCATGTAATTTTACCCCATCCTACTAACTACAAACTACTGACACGAACCGCTAACATACTAATACAAAATAGCCATTGACCTAACCATAAAAGACACCTCAAGTCAAGCCTACATGTGCATAGTAACTCTCTCTCTCTCTCTCTCTCTCTCTCTCTCTCTCTCTCTCTCTCTCTCTCTCTCTCTCTCCTCCTCCTCTTCTCTTCCTTAAAACTCTACTTTCACCTTATCTACCATCAAGAATGCTCTCTTTTGAGCCCACATCCATGACTCAAGCAGAAAAAGAAGGCTCTATTTTCACCTTATCTACCATCAAGAATGCTCTCTTTTGAGCCCACATCCATGACTCAAGCAGACAAAGAAGGCCCGCAATGTTTTGATATTTAGAAAAAATCATAATCCTGATTTGTTAGCTTGTAAATTAGGATTTTCAATAATCTTAATGAGAGGTCTCCAACCTATAAATAGGCCCCTCTGCTTCTTGTAAATGACCTCCAATATCTCACATAACACCCCAACACTCTATGCATGAGGAGAGACTTAGGCGTAGCAACCACTTTGTGAGCTTCACTTTTGGTGTGAGAGAAGCTTTCAAGCTACACATTGCAGTGAGAGAGCATGAGTTCAAAAATCTCAAAACCACTATTGTATATGTTCCTCCATCATCAATATATTGAGGTTTGGTGCATCAAAGGCGTGATTCGATGTTCAAATCTTCTTCCTTCCACTTGTGCAATATGGTTTGATGAATTAAAGGTGACTTGTGTATTTTAAGTTTCTATCATTTTGATCTTATTTTAGAAAGTGTTTTAGTGTGTTTTCATTGCCAACTTTGTGTCCATTGTAAGAGGGTATTGTGGTGAGAGGTCTCCCACACCCTAAGACAATGTGTGTGTGTGTTGGCAATGTTTAGCATTTACTAAGCACGAGTTAGTTTTGTATAAGCTCTACGATAGCATCATAATGAACCATCTCCATTTGCAAGTCACAAACAAGGTATTACGCAAGTTTCATTCCTCTCTCTCTCTTCCCTTTTCTCTAGCTCTCTCTGCTCCATTTGGGATGTCTTGGTGAGAGATCGCTTGTGTGTGTGTTTTGTGGCACATCTTCTTGGTTGTGAAAAAATCTTTCTTGCATCTTAGTTCGCATATCATAACTAGGTGGTGTCCCTTCACTCGTTTGGCTGTGGGTTTTTTGTTGTTATTTCTTGCTTTTGGTTGCCCCACTCCCAATTGAGCAGCATGGGAGCCTTGAGAGGTGCTTAGAGGTCGCCTCTCTTGTTGCTCCCGCCCCGGACCGCCTCAATTTGGGTGCCCCCACTGAGGCGGGCTTGTATATGTTGTTGTGAGTACTCAGCCTTTAAAGTAATTGAGTAGCTTGCATGAATCACAAAAATTTGTATGACCCGTTTGTTCCTATTGCAAGGCAAAAGGTGCATATCATTGTAAGCACAATATTACAATTTCAACGAGTAATTCGTAGAATTTTGTACCCTCTTAGGTTGGCCGAGATAAACGCTTCAGTAAATACTTTTATTTTGCCTCTCATTAGGTACGACCTTAGTTTGGACGTCTATATTTTTGTTTTGTTTTAAGCATTAGCTCATGCATAGACCATGGATAATGGCCCAAGAATAGAGGTTTTCCCGTTCCATTTCACTCCACACATTAGAATAAACATTGCAATTAGTAGAAAGATCCATTTTCAACAATGTATAGTGTTTATGTTTGATGCCCAAAGAGTAGGAGAAATTCTTGCATCACCAAACCCTGTCATCTTGCCTCTTGTTGACTATCATAGGTCATTTGATTGCATATTGTTATTTTGTTGTAGGATAGAATGCAATTTAGAAAATATTATTGTGTAAATCTTTTTAAGAAAGAAAAACAAAAACGTATTGTCACTTTGAAATTGATGTAGTGGAGGCCCAACGCCAAATGTCAGGATATCCTCTCTTTTTGGAGAGCCTGGCAAGGATGCCGAGTTATTTCTAGAAAATTTCAAAATGGCTTGCGCATAAAAAGAGTGATAGGAGATGAGGAACGCTTAGAACTGTTTGAGGTAGTTCTGAGGAAGGATACTAGTACTTGGTTTGATTGTCTATCTCAGAAGGTTAAGAGAAACTATAACAAAGTCGTTGATCATTTCAAGAGATACTTCTTTGACCCCCAAAACACTCAAAAGCTATGACAAAATATCATTTTTCACAAACAAAAAGACTTAAATTACTACTACATGTATAAACAAGAGTTTCTACGTCTTTGGGCTGTATGGGTGAGAAATGTTGCTAACCCTGGTGATAGTGCAGAGTTCCTAAAGAAGGAGAGGTTCATGGCCCGGTCTCTTTTCCACACTCAAGATAAAAGTTGAGGCGGGTGCACTTGCTACCTTTGATGCAGCTGAAACTAGGGATGTTGAGAAGTATAGAAGACTCAACTGTCTAAGGGGAGAGGTTCCTAGAGCCAAGGGAAAATTGCAAGCATCAACATCTAGAGAGATTCCTGAGGTAACAGCTGAGGCGTTTGAAAAGTTAAATGAATCCTTAAGCAACTTGTCAATTCATCTTGCACAAGCTGTAGGTCCCAAGGTACAAACAAAGAAAGCAGAAGAGCAAGAGCCACGACCTAGGTGACTTTTGCAATGTTGGAATTGTTGAGAGTTTGGACATGGGATGTATAATTGTCCTTGACCCTCTGGGGAGCCAGGGAGACCTAACTTGAATTGCCCAATGATGAATGCAGGTGAAGGAATTAGTCAACAACCAAGGCTTCTACAAAGGCCAAATGGAGCAAGACCACCTCCACGAGGAGTGGAAGGAGTTCCACCTTTGCCAGACCCAAATGTGCATGTGGTAGAGGTGACAAATTCAAAAGAGGTTGACATGGAAGCAAATGGCATTAAGCGTGGTCGAGAAAAAGGTAAGAAAAAAGAATTAGTCACGTCACAAAGTGACCATGGACTAGAGAACTAGGCGAAGGAGACCAAGGAAGCCAAGCGGAATCGACATCGTAACAACCTCCAAGACTTTCCTCTTGGACATGGTATGGCTCCATACAACCTGTTGGAAGACATGAGAGGTAAGGGTCTTGAAATCTCATGGCCTCAATTTCTTGCATTATGTCCACAAGTTAGGAGGGATTTAACGAAGGCCTAGCACTAGGAGAAAGATAAAAGAGAGTGTGCCGGTTGTAAAAATTACACAAGCTAAAATGAATGAGGATATTACACATGTGCTAGATTGTTACATCAAAGGAAGGTTGGTTAGGAAAGGTCTAGTGGATGGGGGTGCACAAATTTGCATCATGACAAAAGGACATATGCAAAGACTAAGCATGCACATCCATGAGACACCTAAAATCAAAGTCAGGATGGCAAACAATAGTAAGGCTAGGTGTGTAGGCATTTGTAAAAATATTTTTGTGGAGGCCTTTGGCATTAAGAAGATAGTGGACTTTTATGCTATGTCAACCAAGGGAAGTGGCTATCCATTTATCCTAGGAAGACCATGGCTAATGAAAATGCAAGCTTTGCAGGATTGGGAAAGTGGAAATTTGATCAGCAAGAATGACAATCATAAGAAGGTTGTCTTTGACATGAGGGAGCAACGTCAAGAGGAACTCCATGAAGAATCATCACAAAGTGAGACGGAGGAAGAGTGGACTGATAGCACTTCAAAAGAAGAAGGTAGCGGTAGCACTACAGAAGAGGAGTCTTTTATCAAAGTCATGGGGGTAAGGTTTAAGCCAAGCAACCAAGAGACCTCTTGCCCAGGCTTGGAGGAGGTAGGTTCTCAAGAGAACGAAGGTGTGCAAGACGAAGAGATGCTAGAAGGTATGCTATCAACAACACTTACAAAGGATGAAAGAGAGGAGTTCAAAGGTGTGTTAAGGAAATTTCCTAGGCTTTTTGCTAAAGACTACACCGACGTGCGTGGAGTAGATGATGTTCAATACAAGATCGAGCTAAAGCCAGAGGCCACACCTAAGGCTCAAAAGCTACAAAGGCTAGGAGTCATCAAGGAGCAGGCTCTACTCAAGGAGGTAAGAAAGCTTCCAGTAGCAGTAGGTTTCATTTATCCAGTGGAGAATCTAGAGTAGGTCTCTCCCGTTGTTGTCACTCCCAAGAAGAACGACAAGTGGAGGGTGTGTGTGGATTATCGTGCACTAAATGAGGCAACAAAAAGAGATCACTTTTTCCTCCCATTTCAGGATGAGATACAAAATGAAGTAGCTGGTCACAAAAAGTACACTGTGTGCGATGGCTACTCAGGTTACTTTCAAATAGGTATCACATTGGAGGATCAGTTGAAAACAACCTTCATCACTCCTTGAGGTTGTTATGCTTTCCGTGTCATGCCATTTAGCCTAACAAATGCTCCTGTGACTTTCCAACGCTTCATAAACATGGTGTTTCAAGATTTTTTTGGAAGTCCATTAGGGTTTTTATTCACAAATTTTGCATTTATAGTTCAAAATCATTGCACCTACAGAGAGTAGAAGAAGATTTGAAGAAATTGTATGACATGGGAGGTCAACTCAACCCCAACAAATGTCACATACACGAGGATGAAGTGATCTTGCTTGGTCACAAGGTTTCCTATAAAGGTAGGTAGATCCTTCAAAGGCAAAGTCTCTTATTAAGTTACCATCACCCAAGAGTCTTAAGGAGGTCATCTCATTCATTCAAAAGGTGAAGTATATGTCACGCTTCCTTCACTTAGCCTCGGAGTTACTTCACCCCTTGCAAAAATTGATGGAACAAGTTGATTTTGTTTGGTTGGATGAGTTTGAAGAATATTTTTGTAACATTAAAGTCATTCTGTCACAAAACTTGTTGGGAGTACAAATTCTTTGCTAGCTCTAGTGTTGGGAAAGAAACAATTGGTTCTATCTTGCTACAACAAGATCCCCACAGTACTAGGATGCGACCCATCTACTTTGCTAGTAGGGTCATGAATGCTTTGGAGAGAGGCTGCAGGAGGCAGAACTTGTGATTCTTTCTCTCATGTTTGCAGCGAGAAAGTTTAGATCCTACTTGCTACCAAAACCTTTTGTAATCCTCACTGCAGAAAATTTGTTCCCTTGGGTGTCATCTCAAATGAATCTTAGTACTAGATCTCAAAGTGGATTATGGAGTTGCAAGAGTTTCAATACTCTTTCAAGGTAGAAGATAGTGTGCGTGCACAATTGGCAGGAATTCTCACTTATAGGGTACATGAGAAAGAAATTAAGGTGCCTGAAGTAAAGACCCTACCATTGCCACCACCAAAAGTATTCCTAATGATTTTACCTTGTTCTTTGATGGAGCTTTTTGACGAGCCACAGGAAAAGCAAGGGGAGGGCTTGTGTTGCTCAACCCAAGTGGAGAGGTGGTCACAAAAGAGAAGGTCAATCTACCAGGTTCAACTAGCAACAATCAAGCAGAGTATGACATACTACTTCATGGTTTGAAGATGTGCATTAGTCAAGGTATATAACGTCTCATGGTAAAGGGGGATGCACTTCTCATTGTGAAGCAAACCTTAGGCATTTGGGCATGCAAGAATGAAAGCCAAAGGACAAAGGTTCATGTTATCCGTAGGTTATTTAATCAATTTGAAGAAGTTCAATTGTATCATATTCCTAGGAAACAAAATGAAAATGCGGATTTTACTTGCACAACAAGGAGATACACGTGTTGAGAAAGAAGTGCACGTCATCATGGTGGCAGCATTTGTCAAGCAACAGAGATACCAGGGATTGGAGTCATTGGCTCCCATTATTGGCTACATTTTGGAGGGCACCTTTCCACAAGATTTCACAAAAGCTCAGAAGAAGAGACTCATGAAGAAGACAAGAATTTATCTCTTCCTAGAAGGCTCCCTCTATCAAAAAGGGAAGGATCAAGTGTGCAGAAGAGTACCAACTATTAAGGAAATTCCATCCATTCTAAAGGGTTTGCATGAGGAAGCATGTGGTGGTCATTTTTCCCAAGATTTAACTATGAAGAATATTTTTCTTGCGGGGTATGTTTGGCCAAGTCTGCATGTGGATGTCTAACATTGGTGTAAAAGTTGTCACAATTGTCAAGTAAATGGAAATAGAAGGTTGGTGCATGGTCCGAGGCAAATAGTGCTTGCAAATGGACCCTTTGAAAAGTGGGGCATTGATGCTATGGGTCCTCGACGTAGAACAAAAAATGATAAACTCTACATTCTAATGGCTGTAGATTACATGACTAGGTGGGTAGAGGCTGAAAGTGTGGCAAGGGTAAATGGGAAAATAGTGAGCAAGTTTGTCTACACTAATATTTGTTGTAGATTTGGCACACCTTTGGAGATTGTTTTTGATAATGGTCCAGGGTTTAGGAAGGGTTTACTCACACAAGTTTGTGAAGAGCTTCACATTCTACATCGTCATAGCACACCCTACTACCCACAGTCAAATGGTTTGCTGGAGAAGGCTAATGGTGTCATTGCAGGCATCATTAGAAAGATGGTACAAAACAAGACAAATTTATGGCATGACTTCTTAGATGGTGCCTTGTGGGCGTATCAAACCACATATAGAGAAGCCACAGAGTTCACGCCATTTCACTTGGTTTATGGCCAAGAGGCTTTGCAACCTATCAAGCTCAACATCCCAATGATATGGCTTCGTGGTAGAGGTGCACAAGATTATCAAGAGGTATGGACGGAGTGACTTATTACATTAGTGGAGCTTGAGTGGAAAAGAGAAGCAGCTTACGAGTGCTACAAGAGGAAAGCTTTCCAAGCAAAAGAAAAGCTCGACAAGAACAACTTGCATCAAGGAAGAAGATCTTGTGCTAAGGTATGGCAATCAACTTGATAATCGTTTTGATGCCAAGTTTGAAACTAGATGGCAGGGGCCATACATAGTCAAGAAGGCTTTCAATTCAAGTTACTACCAACTTATGGACTTGAATGGTAAAGAGCACTCCAGGAAGGTAAACGATCGCCTGAAGCCCTATTTGAGTCGCCTTCTACCAAAGATCTGTCAAAAGGCAGCTTTCTCATGTAAGTTTTGTTGCATGAAGCATGAGTGTAACTTGAGCCAAAATGCCAAGGGGCCAAACAATGAAAATCTTGTCAAGGACTTAGAAGCACTCTCTTTGGAAAAGATGCTTTATGATGGTACATGAATATACCATCATCCTGGGGGAGGACTAATGATAGCCGTTTTTTTGCTATTCAAAATTGCCATAGTGAGCTACCTCGCCCTATCAAATCACTCAAACACTGTGATTATCCTCACCCTTTCACTGTACATAGGCGTGTGTGAGTTAGGGGACTTTCCCCATATCTCCTTAAAACCCCTCAATTAGCTAGTCATTGGGCTAATTGAACCAAAAAAATAAATAAAGATATATTTTGGCCCTTTTGTGTATAAGTATTTCATTGTATATAGGGCCTAAATATAGGGATTTTTATTATAATTATTTTTTGTATTTATTTAAATATTTCTACCTATGTGTGTGTTATTTGTCTATGTATGCTATGTACATTGACTCACCATTATCACAATTTTTCTTACCATTTTGCATACTCTTTATTCCATATAGAAATATTTTCATGAAAGCTTCTCTTATTTTTGGTGTGAATCCACTCCAAGGAAAAACCTCAAAACAATACCTTCCACTATCAGTCATTGCCTTTCACTAAATTCCTATTTTCTACAGGTATTTTTCCTTACCTTTTGTAAATAAATATACATCAATAAAAACAAATGAGGGCCCTCCTCATTTGATTCCCTATATTTTCATATGTTTATTTTTTATATATATAAGTCACACTATTTTAGATTCTATAAATTGTTTATATATACTAGCCTGTTTTTTCTATCATATCCATATATTATATTTATGCATAATCCACAACCATGTATATTTTCAAACCCCTAAGAATCTATTAGGTCATGCTCTCATGCAAGGAGGGGTTCACCTTTGGAGCCTTATGCAAATTCAACAAAAGGGGGGCCATTGAAGACTTTTTTGTGAAGAAAACTAGGCATTTTGGTGGGATTTTTTATATCCATCTCCACACACCATTTTGCTATGGAGTATACCTGCATGAAAACTGCCTCTAAATTCCATGTCTTTTTAGAAAACCATTGAATTTATTGGAGAAATACTCTCTCCCTCCATCTTCCTTCAAGAACTTCACATGTTTTCTAGTCTATTTTTCAACCATAACTTTGAAATTTTGAAAGTGCATAAACACCTCACTTTTTTGCTTCATGAAATAGACCCATACCTTCCTTGTATGGTCATCAATGAGATAATATCTACATCCACCCATAGATGCAATCTTTGCGGGACCCCATACATCTATATGCACTAAATTCAATGTATTCCTTTTAACATGCTTATCATGATTAAAGGATGCTTTTGCTTGCTTTCCAACTTGACAAGCTTTACAAACTTTCTGCATTTCAATAAGTTAAAATTTTGGCAAACCTATAACCATCTTTAGTTTGCATCATCTTCAGTCTTTGCAAATTTAGATGACCAATACATTTATGCCAAATCTCAATAACTACACCTCGTATAAAAATGACATCATTCACCTTGAGCACATTTGAATCCAAAGTAAACATTTTTTCCGCACTCTTTCCTTGCACAACAAGCCTTCCGTTCTTCTTATTCTCTTCAACAAAGAGACTATCGGAGTTAAACCTGAACTGCAAGGCTTGCTCAACCATTTGCCCCAACATACACCAGATTCTTTGTGATGTTGGGTCCATGCAATACATTAGCTAGGTACTTTACTTTACCATATATCATATACAATGGCACATTTCTCGCATGCATGATGGGATGTGCAGGGTCATCCCCACTCTCTACATAACCATGACTTTGTAAAGTTTGCATTTCCTTGAACCACTCACCATGATTGATCATGTGATTCAATGCACCAAAATCCACATACCAAATATTGTCACTGGATTTTGCCACATTTGCAAACATAGTATGTAATGGAAATGGCCTATGAACTTTGAGAATAACGAAATTAGGAGAATTAAAGAGACCATTTTTGTGAAACTACTTTGAGAACATAGAGGGTGAACTACAATACTTTTGCAAGAGAGAGGGTTTAGAGAACTTCACAACACTTGAGGACCGGTTTATTTGGAGCCGGTCCCCCCTCCAATAGGCTTTTGTATTATAGATTCTCCCATCAAGAGAGACTTGGTACAATACAATCTTTGTGTTCCTTGTGACCTAGGTGATGCAATGAAGATGGAAAGCTTCACGCATCACGAGCATAACATAGACTTTGTAAAAAGAACTAACTATCCCAGCCTAGTACAAAGGCCTCAAACACCTTCAAAGGTGGAGAGAGCTAGCGGGGAATGAGGGTAGGGAAGAGGAAGAAGAAACATTCATCGGAGAAAAAAATAGTTCCTCAATTATCATTGCTCTTCTTGCTAGCATACATAATAGTATAGTAATGAATATGGAGACTGAGATGGTAGGCTTAAGCATTGAAGCATGGCTCTTGGTTGGATTTGCATTCCATAGCCAAGAGTGTTGGTGTAGGCTCTCAACTTCTCTACTAGCTTGGAGAAGAAGATGGAGCTCTTGCACTTTGCACTTCACACAATGAGTGTGTGTGTGTGTGTGTGGGGCAGCGGGGGGGGGGAGTATACCCTCCAAGCTAGCCCCCATCTTGCTTTGGTCGATCCCCTCTTCTAGCACTCTCTGACACTTGATTGGACCTCCTAAAGCTTGGCCAATCACATGCTTAGTGCATATCAAGCAACAAGGGTAGCCCTGGGACAAGTGTCCCCCTTTCCCCTTTGAGAGAGAGGACTCGATAAATGCAAAAACAATTAATTAAATCAACTAAATTATCATTGGACCCCTTGGGAGGCTAGCAAATAGGCTCGAGGCACACTATGAGGGCAACATGAAGAGGAAGTTGACAAGTGTCCTTGCTGCTTTCTTTGTACCAAGGATGCCTTGTGTGAGGGTGTATGTGTTCTCTCTCTAGCCCCTACAATGAGGGCTCGCCCCCCCTTGTGTACTATAAATGAGGAAATGTTCTCTCAAAGATGGATACCAGTTTTAAATTGTTTGTATTCTAGACCCAAACCTCATAGATAGACTTCTACTTTATCATCATCGTCGACTGTAACACCAACTGATGCAAGTGACTCACATATGTTCTTTATCTTCAGTGAATAGTCATTGATGGAAAAATTTTCTTTTGCACAAAATTCAGCTCAATCTTCAATTGTAGTTTCCTTGCCTTTATGTTGGTGACATCCAATGATAGTAAGGTGTCCCAAGCCTCCTTAGGGGTATAAGCATCTTATATGTGCCCAATCATTATGTCATGCACACTCACAGAAAGCCAGTACATGACCTTCCAAGCTCCCTAATGCCAATCTTTAAACTTCTTTAGTTGCACAACACTCGTACCTTCCTTTGGTAATGGTGGTGTTGTTTCATGCTCTCCATCAATGTAAGTCCAATAACCTGTACCCATAAGTAAATTCTGAACTTCCAAGCAAGGATTTTGTTCTTGTCCAGCTCCTCATTAACAATCTAGTTACGTGCATCATTATTGGATGAACGATATGTTTCCAACCCTTCACCAAGTCTTTGAGCAACCTGCTAAAAATAGTCAGATACCACCTGTAACTACAATCTACATACAAATATCTATTTCACACTACCAGATATTATATGTGCACGTTGCAGCCAAACCGAAGCTTTGAACACTTCCAAAATGCACATCTATACAATCCCAAACCTTAGCATTTTTGCATACACTCTAACTATAAAAATGGGCACCAAACGAGCCCGAAATGGAAATCCGGTTCACAATCTTACTCCAAAGGTCCAAAGGACTAGATAGAACCTTAAGACGTGTAGTTTCCAAAAGGAAGCACCTCAATTGGAGATCGTTTGACGGTGGCTTCCAAGAATATTGAGGCCGCCTCTTAGGCTGCTCCTGCTTGCTGCTCCAAGATCCTTAGACACAATCAAGATCTGATACTATGTTAATAGAGAGAGAGAGAGGAGAGAGCTTGAGCTCTTGCAAGCACACACACACACACAAAGATGGAGGAAAAAGAATGTTCTTCTTCTTCTTCTTCAATAACTCAAGGTAAGAGGTCTACATATTTGTGAATAATCCTAATATCCATATATCATATTTGTGAATAATCATAATCCATGCATATTTTCAAACCCTCAAGGATCTATTAGGTCATGCTCTCATGCAAGGAGGGGCTCACTCTTAGAAGATTATGCAAATTCAACAAAAGAGGGGCCAATGAAGACTTCTGTAGGAGGAAAAACAGGGTTTTTGGTGAGATTTTTGGCATCCACCTCCACTACAAATTTGAGGAAGTGACCAAAAAAAATAATTTAGCTCACAAGCTAAATAATCACCTCAAAAAAATTCATAATTTTTGGAACCGCCACCGGTGAGATATGATTTTTTGGGTCGACCCCAGTCTTTTTCACAAGTCACTCTAGTCTTCTCTCACCTTTCTTTACACTTCCACTTCCACACACACTCATTTCTCTCTATCCCTCCCTCAAACCTACACCTTCCATGGTTTCTCTCACCCTCTTCACCATTAACCTCCTCTCTGACTTTCATAGCTCTCATAAGAACTCTACATGTACATGCCCATCTATATGCCTTTCTCGATTACGTCTACATTACAATTCCTTCTACCTCTTCTCTATATACATAAAATTCAAAATGTGAATCCGTGCTTAATCTTCGAAAACTAAGGGATTCTCATCAGCCAACATCATCACTTTCATCATGGTGTTCAACGTTGCAACGGCGGCGACGTAAGAAGAGAAGAGGAAGAATAGGATCGGCAGTCATTTTTGAGAACCTACACAAGTAAGTTCAAAACTTCTTCAAAGCTTCATCATCACAAAAATTCCCCCACTTCATTCTACCCACTGTAAATATATCATTAACTTTTTAGTGATTAATAACACTAACCACTAACCTACTAGCACAAAATCTCCATTGACCTAACCATAAAAGGCACCTCACCTCAAGACATGTACATAGGAAAAACTCCCTCTCTCTCTCTCTCTCTCTCTCTCTCTCTCTCTCTCTCTCTCTCCCTCCCCTCCATTAACTCTATAGTTTCACCCTATCTACCATCAATAATGCCTTTGTCTTGAGTCCACATCCATGACTCAAGCATACAAAGAAGGCCTGCAATGTTTTGATATTCAAGAAAAATCATAATCCTGATTTGTTGCCTTGTAAATTAAGATTTCCAATAATCTTAATGAGGAGTCTCCAACCTATCAATAGGTCTTTCTCTCTCTCTCTTGTAAAACTATCTCCAAGCTTTCACATAACACCCCAACACTATAGGCGTGAGAAGAGACTTAGGTGTAGCAACCACTTTGTGATTCTCGCACTTGGTGTGGGAGAAGCTTTGATGCTATACATTGCAAGTGAGAGAGTGTGAGTGCCCTATATAAAACCACTAATGTATATGCTCTTCCATTTTCAACAATCTAAGGTTTTAGTACTTCAAGGGTGTGTCTTTGTTCTATAATCGTCGTCCTTCCCTTGTGTCGCATGGTTTGGTGAATGGAAGGTGACTCGTATCTTTTAAGTCCCATCATTTGACCTTGTTTGAGAAAGTGGTTAGTGTGCTTTCATTGCCAAGTTTCTTGTTCATTGTAAGAGGTTATGGTAGTGAGAGATTTCCCACACCTTAAGACACTGTGTGTGTGTGTGTGTGTGTGTTAGCGATGTTTACCATTCACTAATTTTTGGTTCATTTTATGTGTCATAAAATCTAATATCTAATCAACCCAAATGATTTTCTCAAATTAAACTGATCAGTTAATGTGGGAGAATAAACGGGAACAAGGTTTAGGATATAGACATGTGCTTATAGATCTATCTCAACACAGGGCCAATGGTAAAGGGGTCCAAATGAGAGATGGTCTGTCAAAGAGCAAGGCTAACCAATGGAGCATAAATGCCTTAGGGTTAGTTTCATTGAAGACCTCCAATAGCTAGTGTTAAAAGTCCTTTGACCTTAGGTAAAAGCTAGGGCTGTGCTTGAGGTGGGAACGTGGCCCAAGCTTGAGGTACTTGTCATGCCTGATGACTGAGATGCTTGAAATGCTTGATGATTGAGATGCTTGAGGTGCTTGTCATGCTTGAGATGCTAGGGTTGTACTTGAGGTGGGAACCCAGTCCAAGCTTGAGGGGCTTAAGGGCCAAGCTTGTGGTGAGAACTAGGCCCAAGGTTGAGGGGCTTTAGGTGGCACAAAAGTCAAAGAAAATCCCTACAAGGAGGGGGCGAGCCATGCAAGAAGGGGGGGTGCTTGCTTCACCACTCTCTCTCCCAAAGGGCACCCCTTTCCCAACATGCAAGTAGGACACATGTCAAGCCCCTAGCTAGGTTACCCTCATGGTGTGCCTAAAGCCTATTGGTTGGCCACCCAAGGGGTCCAATGATAAATTAGTTAATTTAATTAATTTTTTTATCATTTATCAAGCCCTCTCTCTCAAAGGGGAAATATGGATACTTGTCCCAAGGCTACCCTTGTTGCTTGGTGTGACTCCTGCTTGTGATTGGCTAGGCCTGGAGGGGTCCAATGAGCTTCAAGCATGAGCTACAAGGGGGGGTTGACCAAAGCAAGTAGGGGGCGTGCTTGAGGGGTATACTCTCACCCCCCCCCCCCCCCCCCCCCCCCCCCCCCCCACACACACACACACACTCATTGTGTATTGTGCAAAGTGCAAGAGCTCCCTCTCCTTCTCCAAGCAAGTAGAGAGGTAGAGAGCCTACACCAACACTCTTGGCTATGGAATTCAAATCCAACCAAGATCCATGATTCAATGCTTAATCTTGTCATCTTCTCCATCTTCATTAATATGATATTATGTACGCTAGCAAGAAGAGTGATGATAAGTGAGGAACTAATTCTTTCTCCTATGAAATGTTTCTTCTTCCTCTTCCCTACCCTCATTCCCTTCTAGCTCTCTCCACCTTTGAAGGTGTTTGAGGTCTTAGGAATGAGGCTTGGGATAGTTAATGCTTTCCACAAAGTTTATGTTATGCTCGTGATGCATTAAGTTTTCCATCTTCATTGCATCACCTAGGTCAAAGGGAGCACAAAGATTGTATTGTAACAAGTCTCTCTTGATGGGAGAAACTATAATACAAATGCCTATTAGAGGGGGGACTAGGCTCCACATAAATCCGACCCTCACTTGTTGTCATGTTCTCTAATCTCTCTCTCTTTCCAAAGTATTGTTCATGCCAAGTTAACTAAATTTTGTGTTTATGTTGCTGCCATCAATTAAGTACATTGCTATGCTCACAAAGAAATTTCATAAAAGTACTTCTCTAATTTCCGCTACTCTCAAAGTTAATAGGCCAATTCCATTACATTGGTATCAGAGCATTTGGTTTCTCTTTTCTTGCTAAGAAGAGAGGTCCTTAAGTAGCCTATAAATGGTTGATTTTGTTAATTATATTAGGGTAAGTGGGAGTGGGATTTATTATCGGTCTTGTTGAGCCCATTATGTCGGATATGGTGCACACCTCGGGAGCTTTGGACTTAATAATGGAGTATTTTTAGACTTGCCTACGGCTTTACCATTATTAAGCCATAAGAAGTCCAAAAGGAGCTAGCCCTCAAAAACTCTACAATATTAGACCCAATCCACTACTCTATATAATTAACCACTTTGCATCGTGGGTGTAGATATTTAAGAGCCAATTTTCAAAGGCTAAGAGGAGTGGCAACTAAGGTTTTGAATTTCCAAAGCATACACTAAGTACGTACACAAATTTTGTTAACATGGCTGACAATAACTAAGAGAGTAGAATGAAAATTGATAGCTTTGATTTTGCACATGAAGGTGCCTATGATGATGTCCCATGTTTTTCAATTATCTCATTACTAGGTTGCAGCAAGCTATGGGCAACCCTGCTTTGCAAGCTGAAGTTACTCAACAACTTCGCGCTTATGGGATTTCCCTTCCTCTCCAAGAGGAGAGAGAGCTTAGGAGGCCTCTTGAAGAGACCCACAAAAAAAGACTCTCTCCCATAAAGATGAGGAATCCAAAGAGCAAGAAATCAATGAAACTTTAAGTTCCTCTAAAATGTGGCTCCACAAAGACGGCGTTCTAGACGATTGCCAACTCCTCCCAAGAGGAAAAGATCAACACACAGTCCTTCTCCTTGTTGTCATTCCAAAAGGGAAGAGAGGAAATAAAGGAAGAAAAGGGCAAGAAAGAGGTCACCCTCTTCTCCTTCTTCTTCACCTTCCTCCTCTTCCGATGAAAGCTATGGCTATTCTCCTAGATAACACAAGAGGGGAGAACATCGTAAAGCATACCCCGCATGGAAAAGGTCACAAAAGCTAAAGAAGTTCAAGGAGTGAGGAAAGAGTATCTCTTTTCTCACCTATGATGGCACCTTTGGTGCCACCGACAAAGTGTTGGCCTTCATCCAACAATTTGATGCCGCCTTTAGAGACGAGGGCTTCACGGAGTCCTCCAAGATACGCCATGTAGCTATGCACTTCTAGAAATTTGCTCGTCAATGGTAGGCTAGCCTTCATGGCAACGGCAAAGCCCCAAAGACATGGAAAACTCTACGAGTTTCCATCATGAAGCAATTCCTTGCAAGCGATGCAAAGGACAAAGTGCTCAACGAATGGTGCATTTTGAATGATCCACAAATATGTAGACAAGTTTTGGGATTTACATCTCAATGCTACTGTCTTCCAAAAGATAGACTTCACCGAGCAAAATCAGCAATTATGTGCGGGATTACCTGAAGAGATGGCCGAATATGTCAACTTTTAACGCCCTGGTTTTATCACGAAAGTAATCCATCACACCATGGTTGCTTCACGCATCAATTTCCAACAAGGGGCTAGATGGAATGTCAAGCCCATGGAAAACAAAGATAAAAATGATGCAAAGGGGAAAACCAATGCCCAAATTCTTACCAAGGCACTTACAACAACAATAACAACAATCGGTCCAAGGAGAAGGGAGTTTACAAAGACAAAAACAAATTCTCTTTGAAGAGCTTGAAGATTTTCGCAAGGACCATAAGTGTTTTAAGTGTGGAGAGTAAGGACATGGCTACCGTTCTTGCCCCAAGAAAAAATCTCACAACGAGACTCCTAGGTAGTGTTTTCTTTTTGGGCTAAAAATCGCCAGTTTGGCAAATATTGAAAATTTTGAGCTTCTTTTTGGCTCTCATTGGTGTAGACCTTAAGATGTTTTCTGCCAGACTTTGCTATAAGGTTTTGTATTTTGGGGTAGCTACTCGCCAAAGATATGTCCACTAAAGAACTTGATGGTAGGGGAGATTGAGAGCCAAGTAGATTTGATGAAACACATCACATTATGATACGGGACCCAAAATATTAAAGCCTACATGTGGTTGTAAGATTCTTTTACATGGAGTTTTAATGGGCTCCTATCATCGGAATAAATTTTCTTTTCACTTTCCTAACTTTTCTATGATTGACCTATGCATGATTAACTAGATTTTATGTAGGAGGTCTGAGATCTTCACACTTCCTCATTTAGTTTTCATCTAGATTTCAAAGACCTTACCCTACTCAACAAGATGTTGTCTCTTAGCAAAACCCTAGTACATATAAGGTGTGTTGTGACATTGATACTTATTTGAAAAGTCTAGGTGGCACTACTTAAATCACTTCTTTCTATTATATAAAAGTTGTAAGAGACGTTCCTTTTATCCTTACATGTGATATTGAAAAAAATTACCAATTAAGGTCTAAATTTATTTTTTTTGTTGAAAATTTGCTAAATTGAATTTTAAAATATTTTGCTCGCCAAATTCATAAATTTAGATTCATTTTCTCGCCAAAAACTTGAGTAATATTTCAAGGTCGGTGTCCAAAAACAATACATTGTTCCTAGGGCTTCCACCATCAAAGCTCCAGAAGAGGATGCTCATTGCAAAGGAAAATCTCTTTCCTATGCTTGGGGAAAGGTAAGGGAGCATGATGACTTCATCTTGTTTGACCTTGGCTCTATTCACAACTTCATATCAATGGAGTTGGCCACCAAGTTGGGCATTCAAGCTTTGGAGATGGGAGACATTGTAACGGCTGACACACCTTTCAAGGGACAACAAGCCTCCGTTACTCCCTTGATTGGGAAGTTGAGGCTTCATGTCCAAAGCTATGTTGACAAAGAAGACTTTTTCATCTCTCCTCTCCAACATAAGGATGCTATCCTAGGGGCGCCATGGTTTGATCGCATGGCTACCAACATGAATTTCCCTTCAACATCACCTACAGGGGAAAGAACATGTATATAGATGCTAGTGAGTGTGGTTGTTCTATACCACCTATAAATCCTCTTGCTTTTAATAAATCAATGAAGAGATCAGTTTCTATGTATATGATTTTTGTCAAATAATTCCTAAAAGATCCTAATGTTTTGTCAAATGAAAATGGTAGAAATCAAGAAGAGTTGGACTTGTCTAATTTTCTAAATGGATTCCAAGATGTATTCATCAATGATATCCCTATGGACTTACCTCCAAAACAAGGGGATGATGACCATCGAATTGAGCTCCTACCAGGAAGCTCACCACCTAGCAAGCCTCCTTATCGAGTTTCCCAAGCTCAACAAGAGGAGATCATGAGGCAAGTACAGGAATTGGTGGACAACGGGATGGTGAGGCCTAGTTCCTCTCCCTTTTGTTCTCCAGTCCTTTTAGTGCAAAAGAAAGATGGTACATACCGTATGTGTGTGGACTATCAAGCACTAAATCATATCACTATCAAAAATAGATTTTCCGTGCCTCGGATAAAAGATCTGTTTGATAAGCTACAAGGTTCTACCTACTTCAGTAGGATTGACCTAAAAAGTGGCTATCATCAAATAAGGATAGTGGATGAAGATATTCTAAAGACCGTGTTTTGCACAATGTTTGGTCTTTATGAATATCTAGTCATGCCTTTTGGCTTGACTAATGCAGCAGTCACGTTCAATCGTCTAATGGAGAAAAAAATTAGATCCTACCGCAAATTCACTGGAGTGTTCTTTGATGATATCATCATGTACTCAAGTCTTTGGAAGAACATAAGCAACATCTCCAAGTGATTTCTCAAGCATTAAGTGAGAACAAGCTTTTCCTCAACCACAAGAAAAGCACATTTTTCCTTCAAGAGATTCAATACATAGGTCATATTATCTCTCAAGATGATATCCGTATGGATCCATCAAAGTTAGAGGTAATAAAAGCATGGCCTAATCCAAGGAATCTACATGAGCTAAGAAGCTTTATTGGTATGTGCGCATATACTATAGACTTTTCATATAGCAAAATTCTCTCAAATAGCAGGACCACTACGTGACTTAACTAAGAACAACATTAAGTAGGTATTGACTGCTAAGGAGAAAAATGCTTTTGATAAGCTCAAAGAGAAGCTTACTTTCCAACTAGTCCTCATGCTTCCAGATCTCTCAAAGCCATTTGAGGTCCAATGTGATGCTTGTGGTGATTGCCTTGGAGCAGTTTTGCTTCAAGAAGGGCATGCCATAGCATATGACAGCCGAAGGCTCAATACAGATGAACGAGTCTTGGGCATTTATGAGAAAGAGCTTTTAGCTGTTCTACATGCGCTAGACACATGGAAGCAAAACTTATTGGGGACTCAATTTATTTTGCGAATCGCCACCAAAGTCTCAAGTATTTCATGACGCAAACCAAGCTTTTCGTCAAGCAAAAATTTTCTTTCGCAATTTAATTTCCATATTGCTCACATTGTTGGTAAGCACAATCAAGTGGCCGATGCACTTTCATTACGACCAAAAGTTAATGCGGTGTCTATAGCTACTCACAATGATTTACCTTCTATGATAGATGAGTATGCTATTGAACCAGACTTTAGAGACATAATGTCAGCCCTTGCTTTGGGGAAGAAAGAGGAACCATTCACCTTGCAGGATGTTTATCTTCTCCACGGCAATAGCTATGTGTTACCCATTCCCTTCGTGAGAAAGTTATGTATGAATTCCATGCTCCTCCCTATGCGGGGCATTGAGGCAATCAACCTACTCTCCGAGGAGTAGAGACGTATTTCTATTGGCCTACCATGAAAGTATACATACAAGAGTATAAATGTGTAGTATGCCAAAAGGCCAAGTATGATAGAGGAAAGCAACCTGGATTACTCCAGCCATTGCCTATCCCAAATTCACCATGGGAGAGTATTTCCATGGACTTCATCTTTGGATTACCCAAGTCTATCCATGGAAATACGGGAATATGGATGATAGTCGACAGGTTTAGCAAGCAAGCACACTTTATTCTTGTCAAAAAGACTATTAAGGCACACCAAATGGCAACTCTCTTCATATCACAAATTTTCAAACACCATGGATTACCAACATCCATCGTGTCAGATAGAGATCCTAGAATGACCAGTAATTTTTGGAAAGGTCTCTTTGAAAATCTAGGAAAAAGATTGAATTTCTCGTCGGCCTATCACCCACAAACGGATGGCCAAAGTGAGATAGCTAATCTTATGATACTCGATCTACTAAAGACTTATGTTACAGAAGTAGATCAACGCTCACAATGGGAAAAGTACTTACCTCTTGCAGAGTATGCCTACAATAATACTGTACATACTTCTACGAGAAAAGCACCTTTTGAGATCATTGAGGGATGACCTAAAAATCCTTTGCTACTGAAAGTACATGGGACGATCTTCACTGCCAATGAGTATAGATGTGACCTATAAAAATCTTTTCAAAAGATTAAGGAGGCTATATCCATCTCTCAACTAAGGCAAAAAGCTGTTGCTGACAAGCACAGAAGGGCCTTAACGTTCAAAGAAAATGATTGGGTTTCCTAAGTCTCGATTAAGGAAAATGACGGGCAAAAATCCTACGGGGCCATCAAAATTATTATGCTAAGCTAGCAAAAATATACTATGGTCATTTCCAAATATTGAAGCCTATCAATGAGACGACTTACCTACTCAAGTTGCCCAACCATTGGCTCATACACAATGCTTTTCATGTGAGCCTACTTAAGCCCTACAAAGGAGAGCCACTAACTGAACCAATTATTGAAGACCCTCCCGAAGTTGAAGACCAAGAAGAGGTGCTACAACCTGCAGCTATCCTTCGGCATGAAGACAAGGTACTACGACATGGTAAGATTATCCGATGGTATCTTATTAAGTTCAAAAGTTATCCTTTTGAATATGCTAGATGGATACAAGGAATACAACTTAAGGATAGTCTGAATCTTGTCAATGCTTACAATGCTAAATTAGAGTAAGCAAATGTACAAATTTCTTTTAAATGACCAATGTTTTTGTCTTACAAGACTAGTTCTCTTTTTCTTTGTGCACAAATTTAAATAGTATACGTGCTTAGAATCATGTTTGTGATGACGGCGTCTCTCAAACACCAAGTAGAATTTGTCACTCTACTTGGGAGAATGAAATGGATTAAAGAGCAGACATGCTTGCGGCAGCTATGTCCCCCAAGCACCAAATGGATTAGTCATCCATCTTGGAAAGATGTCGTAGGGTAAAAAGGGATCCTCTATCCACTAAGTAAGATTGACTAATGACTAAGGCTTTATTTCTTCTACCTCATAGTTGAGGACGACTATGATTTGTAATGTCATAAAATCTAATATCTAGCCAACCCAAATGATTTTCTCATATTAAATTGATCATTTAATGTGGGAGAATAAATGGGAACAAGGGTTAGGATATAGACATGTGCTTATATATCTATCTCAACATGGGGCCAATGATAAAGGGGTCCAAATGAGAGATGGTCTGTCAAAGAGCAAGGCTAACCAATGAAGCATAAAGACCTTAGGGTTATTTTTATTGAAGACCTCCAATAGTTAGCGTTAAAAGACCTTTGACCTTAGGTAAGCTAGAGATGTGCTTGAGGTGGGAACCTGGCCCAAGCTTGAGGTGCTTGTCATGCCTGATCACTGAGATGCTTGAAATGCTTGCTGATTGAGATGCTTGAGGTGCTTTTCATGCTTGAGATGCTAGGGTTGTACTTGAGGTGGGAACCCAGTCCAAGCTTGAGGGGCTTAAGGGTCAAGCTTGTAATGAGAACTAGGTCCAAGGTTGAGGGGCTTGAGGTGGCACAAAAGTCAAAGAAAATCCCTACAAGGAGGGGGCGAGCCATGCAAGAAGGGGGGATGGTTTCTTTACCACTCTCTCTCAAAGGGCACCCCTTGCCCAACATGCAAGTAGGACACATGTCAAGCCCTTAGCTAGGTTACCCTCGTGGTGTTCCTAAAGCCTATTGGTTGGCCACCCAAGGGGTCCAATGATAAATTAGTTAATTTAATTAATTGTTTTAGCATTTATCAAGCCCTCTCTCTCAAAGGGGAAAGAGGGACACTTATCCCAAGGCTACCCTTGTTGCTTGGTATGACTCTTGCTTGTGAGTGGCTAGGTCCAATGAGCTTCAAGCATGAGCTACAAGGGAGGGTCTACCAAAGCAAGTAGGGGGCCTGCTTGAGGTGTATACTCCCCCCCCCACACACACACACACTCATTGTGTATTGTGCAAAGTGCAAGAGCTCCCTCTCCTTCTCCAAGCAAGTAGAGAGGTAGAGAGTCTACACCAACACTCTTGGGTATGGAATGCAAATCCAACCAAGAGCCATGCTTCAATGCTTAAGTTTGTCATCTTCTCCATCTTCATTACTATGCTATTATGTATGCTAGAAAGAAGAGTGAGATAAGTGAGGAACTAATTCTTTCTCCTATGAAATGTTTCTTTTTCCTCTTCCCTACCCTCATTTCCTGCTAGCTCTCTCCACCTTTGAAGGTGTTTGAGGTCTTGGGACTAAGGCTTGGGATAGTTAATGCTTTCCACAAAGTTTATGTTATGCTTGTAATGCATGAAGTTTTCCATCTTCATTGCATCACCTAGGTCACAAGGAACACAAAGATTGTATTGTAACAAGTCTCTCTTGATGGGAGAAATTATAATACAAATGCCTATTGGAGGGGGGACCAGCTCCACATAAATCTGGTCCTCAATTGTTGTCATGTTCTCTAATCTCTCTCTCTCTTGCAAAAGTATTTTTCATGCTAAGTTAACTAAATGTTGTGTTTATGTTGCTACCATCAATTAAGTACACCCGCTATGCTCACAAATTAATTTCATAAAAGTACTTCTCTAATCCGCTACTCTCAAAGTTAATAGGCCAAAATTCCATTACATTATGCAAGCTCCGTGATAGTGTGATAGTATACAGCCTTACCTTGCAAGTTGTCAATCAGCAGGTAGTTGCACAAACTCCATTCCTCTCTCTATTTCTTCCCTTTGCTCTAACTCTCTCTTGTGCCATTTGTTGTGTGTCTTGGTGTGAGATTGTTTGTGTGTGTTTTTTTGCACCTCCTCTTGGTCGTAACAAAATATCTCTTGCATCCTAGCTCACATTCCATAACTAGGTGGGGCCCGTTCACTTGTTTGGCTGTGGGTTTTTTGTTGTTTCTTGCTTGTGGTTGTCCCAACCCCAATTGAGCAACATGAGAGCCTTGAGAGGTGTTTAGAGGTCGCCTCTCTTGTTGCCCGCATCTCGGACCGTCTCAATATCACTGGCGAAGATATGCGTATCCACCAAGGCACACTAGTGATGATGACTATCGGGGTGGTAGTCATCCAGGAGTCATACATGTTGAGCTTGACATCTCAACACTTGTTCTAAGAGAGTAAGCTTGTTCTAGGACCAACCATCCAAGATTTCAAATTATTGTGAATAAGCATTTGAGTGTGGTCCTAGGAATGAGTAGTATATCATGGTCATAGGAGTTAGCACCCAAGCATGGTCATAGGATCATGGAAAATTTTTGCATTTAATTTTAAGCATCATCATTGGATGAATCATCCAACCTTGGATCAAGAATATTCTATCCATATCCTTGGGGCAAAGATCTTGGGACCAACCATGTCCTTGAGGAAAAGACCTTGGGACCAACCATGTCCACAATTTGGAGTTCATGCATGGCCTTAGGACCAAGCATGATAGCATGGTTAAGGAAGCCAACACAACTTATACACTCAACCATGATCTCGGGACCATCCTTGCTGTGAAAGAACAAGTTTGGTCCTAGGACCAAGCATTTGAGTGTGGTCATGGGATCAAGCAGCATATCATGGTCTTAGCAGCTAGTGCCAAAGCATGGTCATGGGACCATGGAGAGATTGTGCATTCAAATTCAAGTATCATCATGGGATAAAACACCCAAAGCTTACCTTTACATTAACCACATTCTAGCCATGTCCTTGGGAAAAATACATTTGGAGCAACCATGCCCACTCTGTGCATTTATCATGGCCTTAGGACCAAGCATGTTAGCATGGTATAAGAGCCAACACAATTTTTTCACTCAACCATGTTCTTGAGACCATCCTTGTTCCAAGAGAACAAGCTTGGTCCTAGGACCAAGCATCCAAGATTTCAATGTTTTGTGACCAATCATTGGAGTGTGGTCCTAGGAATGAGCATCATAGCATGGTCTTAGGAGCTAGCATCCAAATATGGTTATGGGACCATGGAAATTTGTACATTCAAGTTCAATCATCATCATGGGATCAAGTGGCCAAAAATTTCATGCTTTTTAATGGTGCCCTTATTTTCTTTCGCTAGGCACAATGTTTTTGGCAAGTTGAGTCTTGGTGCGAGTCCTGGTGTGACCATGCTCTTAAGGTCAAATTAATGAGATAACGAAAATTTATAGCCAAATCTCAAGTATTTAGCAGGGTTTCTTTTAAATGCATAGCTTTTTACCATGGAAATTAAGGTCCAATGAAAGTACAAATGGGATTTTCTTTTTGTGACCAAGAAATATAGACTACAAACTGGGTTATGTTAGCATTGTTGCTAAGTTACAAAAGTAGATTTGTCATCTTCTACCATTGACT
The DNA here is from genome assembly GCF_014529385.1 of Adiantum capillus-veneris. Taxonomy (NCBI): domain Eukaryota; kingdom Viridiplantae; phylum Streptophyta; class Polypodiopsida; order Polypodiales; family Pteridaceae; genus Adiantum; species Adiantum capillus-veneris. The sequence goes on from NC_140941.1 coordinate 63,335,991, forward strand.
CCATTTGATCCTAGCCTAAGAGTATCCTAGTTAGTGTCTGTATTCGGGGTTTAGTTTTATTTTAATGGACTGAAATTGCAAAATCCCTATTAGATTTCAAGTCTGCCTTGAAAAATTTTACAAGCTCTAGTGTAAATACCAGCAAATGCTTCAAATTTTAAACTAAAGATCAGAAGAGTTTCAATGGTGTCCTTGTTTTCTTTTGTTAAGAACAATGTTTTTGGCAAGTTGATTCCTAGTTTGATGATGATCTTAAGGTCAAACTAATGAGATAACCGGGATTTATACACTACAAATAGGGTTACGTAAGCACTATTCCTAAGTTAAGAAGAAATCTTGCCATAGATTTGCAAAGGCTCCACTCACAACACAAACCTTGACATTACTTTCTTTCCCTTCTAAAAGGCTCCAATCATAGCACCAATCTTGAGGTTACTTTCTTTGCATACAACATAGAGCTTCCTTGCCACAACCATGTTGGGGATACCCAGCAATCAACGCATTCCAAGTGATGACATTTTGAACAAAAAACCCTGGGGTGGTCACTCATTAGAAGCTTTCTATATCACAAGCATTCACAAAAGGTTATTGACAATACCCCGATATACATGTTATCCTTACATTGTGGGCCCTTTTAAAAAAAGCCCCACCCCTCTCTAATGTATACATAAAAGTATACATTTGTAACTTTTAATAATCCTCTCTAGTTAACTCACCTGATATGATACATTTTTGAAAAAAAATGACCACCCTGGGGAAAAAAACTCATCAAAAACTTTTCAAGCATTGAAGCATTTAATGGTATTTACACTAAAACTTATGAAATTTCTTGTTTTCTTCAAGGAAAGCTCCGAATCTAGCCAAGATTTTGCAATTTCAACCAATTAAAATACAATAAACCCCGTATTTTTGCAAACATTGACTAGGCAGTGCACTGTGTGATGAGGGCTTGCCAAAAACATTTTTCCTAACCGGAGAAAATATGGGCACACTTAGAACTCTTCCAATTTTTGGGTCAAAATTTGAAGCCTTTGCCAATACTTACAATAAATCTTTAAAAAAATTGTGAGTTTTCTTGAAGGAAAGCTTCCAATCTAGTGAAGAGTTTGCAAATTCAGTCAATTAAAATACTTTAATCCCCAAGTTTTTGTGAACATTTAACTAGGGAATGCACAGTGTGACCAAGGCTTGCCAAAAATGGTTTTCCTAACTGATGAAAATAAGGGCACACTTAAAAATCTTCTATTCTTCAAGGAAAGCTTTGAATCTAGCCAAGATTGTACAATTTCAGCCAATTAAAATACTCTAAACCTCGATTTCTTTTGTGAACGTTAACTAGGCGATGCAATGTGTGGCCATGACACTCCAAAAAACATTTTTCCTAACCAAAGAAAATAAGGGCACACTTAAAACTCTTCCCATTTTTGGGTCAAAACTTGAAGCATTTGGCAATATTTATGTGAAAACTTATAAAACTTTGTGAGTTTTTTGTAACGCAAGCTCAGAATCTAGTTGAGATTTTGCAATTTTAGCTTGTTAAAATACGCTCAACTTTGATCTTTTGTGAACATTGACTAGGTAATGTGCCATGCAAGCTTGCCAAAAACATTTTATCTAACTAAAGAAAATAAGTGCACAATTATAACTCTTCCAATTTTTAGGTCAAAATTTGAAGCATTTTCCAGTGTTTACACTAAAACTTATAATTTTTTCCCATTTTCTTCATGACAAGCTCCGAATCTAGCCAAGTTTCGGAGCCAAGATTTTGGCTAGATTCATGACAAGCTCCGAATCTTGGCTAGATTCAGAGCCAAGATTTTGCAATTTCAATTGGTGAAGATCCTAGTTTTTTGCAAACATTGGCTAAGTAATGTCTCAGTGACTAGGGATCGCCAAAAGTATTTTTCCTAACAAAAGGATACACTTAAAACACTTCCTGAAAACGAGGGAATGGATGCATGTTATCTACAACGATGTTAGCAGCTTGGGGGCACGAGCCACTACATGTACAAGGCAAAACAAAGTTTAGGAGTGGCAACACGGGTGCAAGGAGTTGGATAGGGTTAGGGCTTGGGGCGTGAATCAGTAGTCCTCTCAACTCTTCTGTGTGTGTGTGTGTGTGTGTGTGTGTGTGTGTGTGTGTGTGTGTCTCCAAGCACTATTACAAACACCAAAGAGACATTTCCTCGCTTGTTGTGCAGCTATTCCTAGAAGTAAGAGCACAACAAGAAAAAGATTATCCATGGATTACTCCCGAAAACATTAGCACAAACCCCCTCCTTTCACTAAGGCCTCTGATGTATATAGCCTATGTTGGATTCTTAGATGCTTGATTTTGTGTATTCCACAACCATTTGAGCGTGAGAAGCAAGATATTTTGCACAATGTGTTGCAACATATCACCCAAGGGAAAAGAGAGGAATCCCTTAAATAGGTCCAAGGCATGGGATTTATCACTTTGTATGAATGGAGCCCATAATGTTGGCTACAATATTGTAACTTACTCTAGCCTATGGCCAATTGATGATTGAATGATTAGCGATTCATAAGTTTTGTGCCATTGTTTGAACTGTGCAATGCTTTTTCAATTTATGTCTTTTAAAAAAAATTAGCACTAGCTTTAATTATTTCAAGCCAAGTTTTAAAAATGTTTTCGAAGCAATTTTTGAAAATTTCAAAGGTTTAGGGTCATGTGCATTTTATGTCACTAACATGTTCTTGTTGGTAGGCACAGATGGAAAACATACCTCGGTATGATGACATACCACCTCAGCACAATGACATGCCACATGCATGCTGCTCGTCCAAAGGAGGAAGCTCAGAGAACATACTACTTCTTGGGTATTATCAACTTTCATACAGATTGTTGGTAGCTGTTATTGGAGTACCAAGGTTGATATGTTATGCCATATGCTAAATATCCATGCCAAATATGGTGTACTTTAGAGGGCAATAAGTGCTTGAGGATAATCTTGTCAGGAATGTCAACCTCGCTGCTCACTCAATTCATCCCATCATTTCCCCTTCTTTTCCCATTAAAACCCTTAAAATTGCTTTAATTTGGGAAGAGGAGATGTGGCAACCATGGAGGGTGTCTGATGATGCCGAGAAAGAAGATAAAAATGACCAGTGGCCCCTAGCACCCCTTTTCAACCCTTCTCTTGGCAGTTTTTGAGCAGCTCCATCTAGCTAACTGCCAATCATCAAGGCTTGTCATACGCCACATCAATCAGGGTGTCCTGATGGGCAGGAGAAAAAAGGGGGAGGGGTACTATGCAAAGAAAGGAGTATAGGGAACAAAGCGCGAGGAGAAGTGTGGCGAAGCAAGGAAATCCCTCTCTCTCGCGACAAAGTTTGGCTAGACTGCAGGCCATCAAGGAGGGCCCAAGGGAAGGTCGCAATGTCTCTCTTGACAAGCAAAGGGGACTAGGGTTGTGAAGGAGAAGTGTGTCAAAGAAGAGGATACAAAGGAGGAAAAGGATCTAGCACTCTATCTCTCTCTCTCTCTCCAAAGCTAGGCTGAAATCTCTCTTGCTCTCTCTCGACTAAGCAAGGAAGGAGAGATCAGATTCAAGCTAGCACTCTCTCTTCATATCAAATTTTTGAATCAAGCATAACAGGGAAGATCAGAGAGGGAATCAAAATTAGTAACATCTCTCTCTCTCTCTCTCTCTCTCTCTCTCTCTCTCTCTCTCTCTCTCTCTCTCTCTCTCTCTCTCTCTCTCTAAATTGTGAATCGAGCGAAAGAGGGAAGCTCTGAGAAGAAATGAAGCTTGGTAGTGGCTCTCTTTCTCTCAACCAAGGCAAAGGGGCACCATTTTTAAGCGCTAATAGGAGGAATACTAAAGCTAATAAGCTTTCAAGGTGTAACGAGGGTTGACTTTTACTCTCTCAAGCAAAATTTGGGAGGATTAAGCTATCAGGAGCTTGGGAATTGATCTAGTACTACCATTAATAACAACTTTTGTAGTTGAATTCTAGTGTGGTTAACTATTAGCAGCTTAAGGCTTCCAGGGTGTTAATTTTAAATAATATAAGTGTCATTTGAGCTTTTTGTTTGGTGTCGTGCATCTTGTCTCTCTTCTTTTCCACAACGAGTAGCCCGGTACTTGCAGGTACACAGGGGGTTTTTTGAGCCCACCTACACCAGTTTCTCCAGGTTTTCAGACACTTACGTGCATAGAGCCTTTCAGGTAGTTTTGACAATCATTTTGACAATATTTTCTCTGCAGGCAACTGCGTTTGACAGATGCATGTTTGTTTGAGCACATCTAGTGCTATTGAGCTCTTTTGAGAGTAGATATCCCCGCAAGGATCCTTTTTATTGCGCGTAGCATTTCTTGGTGCCTATTCGTGCGTAGTCACTAAGGATGACACATCCTCTCAGCACAGTGATTCACAAATGAGTGAGTCCATTGCAAAATCAGTGGAACCTATCAATCAAGATACATTTATTAATGAAATGGTCAAGAGGTTAGCTCCTCTGGTAAATGTTGATTCAAGGGAGCTTAAGTGGTGTAAAATTGAGAGAAAATGGACAAACCATACGAGAGAAGAGTGTTACTATGGCATGGAATATGCTAGGGAGAGGTATGTACAACCTGTTCCAGTAGCACCTCCTCCACCTAGATACGCTACGGGGAATATGCCAGGACCAGTAGGAGTTGAAAGACCACAACCTGTCTTAGGACAACAACCTCTATTGCCAAGTGCTAGAATACCTGTAGACATGACATATACACTGATGATGGAACCATCCAGCAAACAAGCACTGGTACCAGCTACAATGTATTATAACAACCAAAGTAGGCACTGCCCTTCGAAGCAACAGAAGATGAGAGAAACACATGGAGTGGTGAGGCATGTACAACCTCCACATCTTGTGTTTCAACCTGAAGAAAGAAGGTATGTGATGGACGAAAGGACATTGCGGTTCATTGCAAATAGAGGCTTAGCTAGCTCAGAGCCTGTTTGCAGCCAAGAGGAATTGCAAGAAGAAGCTCCTCAACCAGAGATAGACTGTCACAAAAGCCGTGACAACCACTTGGTCAAACAATGTCCTCAAATGGAGATCACACAAGTAATGCCTATTGTCTTGATTGTGGTGTCATTCACTTGATCCTTGATTGTCCAAAAAACCCAAACCAAGTCAGAAAGATCACAACCAATGTCTCAAGAATTGTTCAGCTACCCAGTAGCTCAAAAAATAAAAAAGGCCGTACAGTTCAGGTAGTTACGAGAGCACAAGCTCGAAAGGAAGCTGATAAGAACCTAGAGATAGAGAAAACAAAAATTGACGCAAGTCTAGAGATGAATGAGCCAAAGACCGACGCACCTAGTCAAATAACCAAGAGCAAACGGAATAGCTGGAAAGGTAGAAAGGCTAGGATGAAAGCACGTAGGGAACGAGAGCAAAAATCCATGGCTGAGAAGCTTACCCAAGCTGAAGAGAAGAATAGACAACATGAGGAAATGGTAGCACCTTCTCTTACACAAGATGTCTCAACCTCTAGAAGAACCATCCACAGATGAGAAACCGAGAAGTTCTAGTTCAGAAGGATCAACGTTGGTCGAGAAGGTTAATGAGCCATTACAGGCCCTCCTAAAAGCCTATGAAACACGTCTCACAAACAACCAACCCCAAGAACATAGATGGATGACATATCCATATACGCAACTAGAAAGGACATGCTTGAAATGTGCAAGAAAAGGATTCAAACAGCCCAAGCTTTACTAGAACCACAAGTTGAAAAACTTGAGGGTGTGATCCTTGTCCCACCTACACCAGTAATCCCACCAAACCAGGAACCTAAGAGCTAGATTTGAGTCACAAGCACATACAAAAGCTCAAGGACCCCGCATCAGAGCCAAGGATAGTGTTGAATACCGCGAACAACTCTTTCAAGGGATTTTAGATAGCTATACATGACAGCTGTAAAGAAATAGATGGTCTTGACGAGTTGTGGAAACAAGTCAGAGAGGCCAATGAAGCAAGTGAGATAAGTAGACGAGTCAACCAGACAGACGATGGAAGAGGAGTGTCTCTTCCACCAATAGAGGAAATTGAGACTGGATCTCAAATGAATCTAGAAGTGGAGTTGTATTGGGGTGACAAAGGATCTATACAGTCTATGGGACAGTCAACCCCATTCGCTAAGAACACTACCATTCTATACGAGAGAGCACGAGGCCAAGTCAGAGGTTGCTGCGGGCCCATCACAGAGACTGTCTCCCAACAAGGTCATCAATTCAAAAGGGCCGATCGACATTTTGTCTACCCCAGTCAACTATACAATAACGTTACCCGAGTTGTTCAGAATACGACCAAACATGCGGGCTACTATGGAAAAATGCCTAGAGAAATTTGGTATTACAAAACCAATGACTCAAATTGAGGAAGGGATCAAAGAGCTTGAAATGTCTCAGCTAAACACTTGACCAGTACCTCTAAACAAGGTAGGCAAGTACTATGAGGGAGAAGATGGGAACACCACTCTTCCTATGGAATTTCAAGGTGTAAGAACCATGGAAATCCTTGATAGCGGAGCTGGTATTTTCATCGCAACAATAGAGGTCTGAAAAAAATGGGAAAAACCAGCAATGAGGGCTACTAGGATGAAACTGCATCTTGCAGACGGACACATGGAAAGACCCATAGGACTGCTAGAAAAAGTAATTGTTACTTCTTGTGGAATTGAATATGAGCAAACCTTTGCTATTTTTTACTTCGGCAAGAAGAACAATTATGATATCATTCTAGGAAGACCATTCATGAGACAATTGAAAATGTTCCAAAATTGGGGTTATGACTATATCTACGTGAGACATATGAAAACTATGACAAGAATAAATCTGAAGGACCATAGTTACAGGGATGTGACGAGAAAACATATGGAGGAGTTTGATTCTGCTATTGTAGTAGGATCAGAACTTCCAGCATGGTTGGGTAAGCCTAAAGAACTGTGGATGTGTGGAGCTTTGCAATGCGGAAGCTTAAAGCGAGAGGAAGGCATCCTAGAAAGGGAAATTGAAGATACATATTATATCCCAGAACCCTTTCCTGAGGAAGGTTTAGAGACACTTGAATGGGAACACATCTTGACTACTCTTGATGTGCGCTATTCAAGACGATCCAATAACAAAGTTTTGTGATGAAAATGGCTATGATGTCGTTCCTTACTTTGCAGTGGTGTGATCCAGGAAAATGAAGACGAGTTCTATGACTCTGTAGAACACTTGGAGCTTCAATAAGATGCCAAGAACGAAAATTCGGACGACACAACAGGTGACATAAACAAAACTTTAACAAATGCACGGTTTTATGATTGTCCAAATCAAAGACTCAGGAAACATTGTCATCTCTACAAGAATAAAATGCATCAAAAGTGGATTCCAAAATCCTCGGTGAAAACATAACTACAACAAGCATCCTCATACGTGGCTCCCATACATGAAGAAAAGACTCATCCAAGAAGAACACAGCCATGTCAATGAGCTACCAATGCTCTAATGAAGTGGATAGAAAAGTCATCCCAAAAACAACAACCCAAGAGCAAACAGGCAGCAGCTTTCCATAACCAACCAAACCATAAAGGGAAAGTGCTAGAATGCAACCTTGCAGAGGATAGCAACGACGGTGATGATTCTTATGACATTCCCTATATCATAAAATCTAATATCTAACCAACCCAAATCATTTTCTCATATTAAACTAATCATTTAATGTGGGAGAATAAACGGGAAAAAGGGTTAGAATATAGACATGTGCTTATGGATCTATCTCAATACGGGGCCAAGGTTAAAGGGGTCCAAATGAGAGATGGTATGTTAAGGAGAAATGCTACCTAATGGAGCTTAAAGACCTTAGGGTTAGCTTCATTAAAGACCTCCAAAAGTTAGTGTTGAAATTTTCTTTGACCTTAGGCAAGCTAGGGCTGACCTTGAGGTGGGAACCCTACCCAAGCATGAGGTGCTTGTCGGCTTGCTAACTAAAGTTCTTAAAGAGTTTGTGGGAACCTTGACCAAAGCTTGAGGTGATTTTTATGCTTAAAATGATTGAGGTTCTAGAAGTGTTCAATTCAAAGATAAACTCTCAAGAGGCATAAATGGTTTCCATGCTTGATTGACTAAGTGTTTGAAGTGTTTAATTCAAACCAAATGACTTAAGAAGCATAAAAGACACATGGAAAAATTCTCCACATGTGGCCCTCATGATGTGCTTGAATCTTACTGTAGGCTTTAAAGGGGTCCAATGAGAATTTAGATGCATAAAAATAAATAATTAAGTTTTTTCTCTCAAAGAGGAAAAAGAGGACACATGCCCCAAATGATATAATTAAATATTATTAGAGAGAGAGAGATGTGGACCAAGCATGAGATGGGGGTATACTCTCCCCCACACACACACACACACACGCATTCTCTCATTGTGTAGAGTGCAAAGTGTAAGAGCTCCATTTCCTTCTCCAAGCTTGTTGAGAAGTGGAGAGCCTACACCAACACTCTTAGCTATGGAATGCAAATCCGACCAAGAGCCATGCTTCAATGCTTAAGCTTGCCATATTATTCATCTTCATTACTATGCTATTATGCTATGCTAAGCAAGAAGAGTGATAATAAGTGAGGAACTATTTCTTTCTCCTATGGAGGATTCTTCTTTCTCTTCCCTACCCTCATTCCTCGCTAGCTCTCTCCACCTTCGAAGGTGTTTAAGGCTTTGGGACCGAGTCTTGGGATAGTTAATGCTTTTTGCAAAGTTTATGTTATGCTCGTGATGCATGAAGCATTCCATCTTCATAGCATCACCAAGGCCACAAGGAACACAAAGATTGTGTTGTAACAAGTCTCTCTTGATGGGAGAATCTATAATACAAACGCCTTTTGGAGGGGGGACCGGCTCCAAGTAAATCCGGTCCTCAACTATTGTCATGTTCTCTAATACTCTCTCTCTTGCAAAAGTATTGTTCATGCCAAGTTGATTAAGTACTATGTTTATGTTGCTACCATCAATTAAGTTCACCCCCTATGTTCTCAAAGTAATCTCACAAAAATTCTCACTCTAATTCTCTTAATTCCGTTATTCTCAAAGTTCATAGGCCATTTCCATTACATTGGTATCAGAGCATTTGGTTTCTCTTTTCTTGCTTAAGAAGAGAGGTCCTTGAGTAGCCTATTAACGGTTGATTTTGTAAATTATATTAGGGTAAGTGGAACTGGGATCTATTCGGTTTTGTTGAGCCCACTATGTGGGATATGGTGCACACCTCGCGAGCTTTGGACTTAATAATGGGGTATTTGTAGACTTGCCTACGGCTTTACCATTATTGAGCCATAAGAAGTCTAAAAGGAGCTATCCCTCGACAAAACTGCTATGTTAGACCACCCCACTACTCTCTGTAATTAACCAATTTGAGTCGTGGGTGTAGCAACTAAGGTTTTGGATTGCCAAAGAATATACTAAGTAAACACATAAGTACAATTAACATGGCTGACAATAACCAAGAGAGTAGAATGAACATTGATAACTTTGATTTTGCACATGAAGGTGCTAATGATGATGCCCCCATGTTTATCAATTATCTTGTTACTAGGTTGCATCAAGCTATGGGCAACCCTACTTTGCAAGCCGAATTTACTCAACAACTTCGTACTTATGGGATTTTTGTTCCTCTCCAAGAGGAGAGAAATCTTAGGAGGCCTCTTGATGAGAATCCCAAAAGAAGACTCTCTCCCATACGAGAGGAGGAATCCAAAGGACAAGAAAGTAATGAATCCCTAAGTTCCTCTGAAGATGTGGCTCCCCGAAGACGGTGGTCTAGACGATCACCAACTCCTCCCATGAGGAAATGGTCAACACATAGTCCTTCTCCTCGTCACTTCGAAAGGGAAGAGAGGAAACAAAGGAAGAAAATGTCGAGAAAGAGGTCACCCTCTTCTCCTTCTTCTTCACCTTCCTCCTCTCCCGATGAAAGCTATGGCTATTCTACTAGAGAATACAAGAGGGGAGGACATCGCAAATCATACCCTGCATGGCGAATATCACAAAAGCTCTAGAAGTTCAAAGAGGGAGGAAAGAGTATCTCTTTTCTCATCTATGATAGCACCTTTGGTGCCATCAACAAAGTATTGGCCCTCATCCAGCAATTTGATGCGGCCTTTGGACACAAGGTCTTCACGGAGTCCTCCAAGCTACGCCATGTAGCTATGCACTTCGAGAAATCGGCTCGTCAATGGTGGGCTAGCCTGCGTGGCAACGGTGAAGCCTCAAAGACATGGAAAACTCTACGAGTTTCCATCATGGAGCAATTCCTTGCAAGCGATGCAAAGGACAAATTACTTACCGAATGGTGCAGTTCTTCTCTCACATGATCTATTCACAAATACGTGGACAAGTTTTGGGATTTACATCTCAAGGCTACTGTCTTCCAAAAGATAGACTTTGCTTAGCAAAAGCAACAATTTTGTGCGGGATTACCTGACGAAATGGCCAAATATGTCAACTCCCAACGGCTTGGTTCTATAACGAAGTAATCCACCACACCATGGTTGCTTCCCGCATCAATTTTCACTAAGGGACTAGACGAAATGTCAAACACGTGGAAAACAAAGACAAAAATGATGCAAAGGGGAAAATCAATTCTTCCCAAGGCACTTCCTACAACAACAACGACAACAACAATAGGTCCAAGGAGAAGGGAGTTTACAAAGGTAAAAACAAACTCTCTCATGAAGAGCTTGAAGCTTTTCGCAAGGACCATAAGTGTTTTAAGTGTGGGGAGAAAGGACATGGCTATCGTTCTTGCCCCAATTAAAATACTTGCAATGAGACTCCTAGGGCTTCCACCATCGAAGCTCCAAAAGAGGATGCTCATTGCAAAGGATCATCTCTCTCTTATGCTTGGGGAAAGGTAACAGAGCATGATGCCTTCATCTTGTTTGACCCTGGCTCTACTCACAACTTCATATCAATGGATTTGGCCACCAAGTTGGACATTCAAGCTTTTGAGATAAGAGATATTATAACAGCAGACACAGCTTTCAAGGGACAACAAGCCTCTGTTACTCCCTTGATTGGGAAGTTGAGGCTTCATGTCTAAAGCTATGTCACAAAGAAGACTTTTTCATCTCTCCTCTCCAACATGAGGATGCTATCCTAGGGGCGCCATGGTTTGATCTCATGGCTGCCAACATGAAGTTCCTTGAAAGGAGAATATGCTTCACCTACAGGGGAAAGAACATGTATATAAATGCTAATGAGTTTGGTCGTACTATACCACTTGTAAATTCTCCAACTTTTGATCAGTCAATGAAAAGCTCGATTTATGCGTACATTATTTTTATCATAGAATCCACTAATCACGCTAATAATTTATCAAATGAAAATGGTAGGAATCAAGAAGAGTTAGACTTGTCTACTTTTCTAAATGGATTCCAAGATGTTTTCATTGATGATATCCCTATGGGCTTACCTCCAAAACAAGGGGACGATGACCATCAAATTGAGCTCCTACCAAGAAGCTCACCGCCTAACAAGCCTTCTTATCGAGTTTCCCAAGCTCAACAAGAGGAGATCATGAGGCAAGTACAAGAATTGGTAGACAAAGGGATGGTGAGGCATAGCTCCTCTCCCTTTTGTTCTCCAGTCCTTTTATGCAAAAGAAAGAAGGTACATATCGTTTGTGTATGGACTATCGAGCACTAAACGATATCACTATCAAAAATAGATTTTCCATGTCTTGGGTAAAAGATTTGTTTGATAAGCTACAAGGCTCTACCAACTTTAGTAGGATTGACCTTAAAAGTGGCTATCATCAAATAAGGATAGTGGATGAAGATATCCTAAAGACCACGTTTCGTACAACGTTTGGTCTTTATGAATATCTAGTCATGCCTTTTGGCTTGACCAATGCACCAACCACATTCAATCGTTTGATGGAGAAAACATTTAGACCCTACTGCAAGTTCACTGAAGTGTTCTTTGATGATATCATTGTTGGAATTAGGGTTGCAGAGAAACACACACGGCTTGGAGAAGAAGAAGGAAGCTCTAGGCACACGATAGAGAGTGTGTTACTTAGTGTGCAATGGAAAAATAGATAGCCCTAGAGTGATGGGCGTATATACAATGCACGGGGGAAAAAATCTCCTAAAGAGGGAAAAAATGCCCCGGCGGTCCTAGTGTGTTCATACACATCACTACCACATGTATATGGTAACAAATCCCCCCTGGAGTGATGCGGTGAACAAGAGCTGGCACATGAGTAAAGGGAAGTGCCATGCCCTGAGGACAGGATCAGTCCACAAAGGGGAGTAAGCCCAAAGCTTTGCGGAAAGCTTCAAGCTTCTCACGAGACAATGCCTTTGTGAAAAGATCTGCAAGGTTGTCCTATGTTGGCACATAAGTCAAGCTGATCTCTCTTGCTGAGAGCCTCTCCCTGACATAGTGGTAATGCACCTCAATGTGCTTTGTGCGAGCATGAAAAATTGGGTTCCTCACAACTGCCAATGCGCTCTGACTTTCAGTGTAGATAGTGTTGGCAGTGTCCTGTCCAACACCCAAATAAGCCATAAGGCGTCTAAGCCATACACACTCAACCGTAGCTCTGAAGACTGCCCTGTACTCAGCCTCACAACTCGAAGTGGCCACAGTAGGTTGCTTCTTGCTCAACCATGATATACATGAACTGCCAAGCATGAAACAAAAACCACTTGTGGACACTCGCGTGTCAAAACAACCATCTCAATCTGAGTCCGAAAAAGCATGTAAGTCTGGCGGCAATGATCCCCCCTTGGGATAAAACAAGCCAAGATGTAAAGTGCCACTAAGGTAGCGAAAAATCCTCTTGACAGCCTGCCAATGCTTAGACCCTGGGCTATGCATAAATCTGCTGACTTGTGAGACTGCAAATTGAATATCCGGCCTCGTGTTGCATACATAAATGAGGAAGCCAACAACAGTTTGGTAAAGAGTGACATCAGCAGGATCACCAGCATCATGTAGACTCAACTTCAAACCTGTTTCCATGGGAGTGGCAATAGGTTTGCAATCCTCAAGTCCAAACTTACATAGCAATGTCTCTATGTAACTTTTCTGACACAAGGCAATACCACCATCACACTGCTTAAACTGTATACCCAAGTAATGATGCAACAGCCCCAAATCTTTCATCTTGAAAGTAGCATTCAAATCAGCCTTAAATTCAGCAATATGTCTCTTATTTGTTCTAGTGATCAGCAATTCATCAACATAAAGAACCACAATGAGAAGTACATCACCCTCACGCTTTACATACAATGTGCTTTCTGTTGGACTGTTAATTACGAAAGCCTCGTTTAACCAAATGAGTGTCAGCCTTCTCATACCAAGCACGAGCAGATTGCTTCAACCCATACAAAGCCTTCTTACATCTGCACACTTTGTCCTCTTGTCCTTTTATGACAAAACTGCGAGGCTGCGTTACATAAACTTCCTCAAATATGTCACCATTCAAGAAAGCAGTAACAATGTCTGATTGATGTACATCCCAACCAAAATGAGCTGCCAATGCACATAGAAAATGCACAATAGTCATACGAAAAGTGGGAGCAAAAGTCTCTTCATAATCTATGCCTTTTTGCTGTGCATAACCCTTTGCAACAAGTCGAGCCTTATGGCGATCGATCTCACCATCCGGCTTGCGTTTCAACTTGTAAACACACTTCGTACCAATGGCCTTTTTGCCAGGAGGCAAATCACATAAAGTCCATGTGTCATTTTCTATAAGTGCATCATATTCTGATTGCATGGCAGCCATCGAATTTTCTGAATTTTGTGCTTCATCAAAAGACAGAGGCTCCTCAACATCATGTAAACTAGACACAGCCAAAGCATAACAATCTGATGCATAAGATGCATGGAGAGAGCCTGAACGAGTACGACTAGACAAAGGTGCATCCAATTTACTGTCACGCAAAGTGTGCACCAACCATTTTTGCATACCTCTAGCCTGCTCATTTTCAGCCCTTTCCTCATCAAGTACATCATGTACATCTGCATCAGTAATAGGCTGATCTAAAACATTTTCAGAAACCCCCATAGTCTGTACATTTGTCTCATTGGAACTTACATTCGTATTTCCACCACTGAAAAGAGGCAACAAAGTGTCATAAATGTCCTGTGAGCTTACATTATTGTCTCTAGTACATGACAGCAAGGGCTGAACAGAATCTTCCACAAACACTACATCCCAAGAAACCAGAATACGTTTTGTTATCATCCAATTTTCTGCGCTGCACTTGCGGCACCAAAGCATATGCCAAACAACCAAAAACACGCATGTGCTCAATAGAAGGTTTTCTATCATGCCATGCTTCATATGGAGTAATAGACTGCAAAGCTTTCGTAGGACACCTGTTAAGTACATAAGTGGCACACATGATGGCCTCAAGCCAAAAAGAATGCGGTAAAGCTTGACTTTTGACCATACATCGTGCCATTTCTGTTAGTGACCTGTTTTTCCTCTCAGCAACACCATTTTGCTGAGGTGTATAAGGCACTGTACATTGGTGTTTTATCCCACGACTAGCCAGAAATGCATTAAATTCATGAGACATATACTCCCCCCTCGATCGGAACGGAGGGTGCCCATAGTACATTTCGAGACATTTTCAGCCATAGCCAGAAATTGTTTGAAGCACATAAAAACTTCGGACTTTGCTTTAAGCGGAAATACCCATGCATGCCTGGAGTAATCATCAATGAAAGTCACGAAGTATAGGTAATTGCCCAAGGACAGAGTTTGCATGGGCCCACAAACATCACTATGCACAAGCTGCAACCTGCATGTGGCCCAAACTGAACCATCCTTTGGAAATTTAGAACACTGCATCTTACCCAAAATACAGCCTTCACAAACATGTTTGACAGGTGCTTCAAGAGGCGGCAAAGAAGCAACCATATCAGATTTCTGCAAACGCAGCAAACTGGCAAAATTCAGATGACCAAAACGTGCATGCCAAAGTTTTGCATCTGAAATAGCCCTTGAATCTGCAACACATTTGCAAAATTTTGTCCACACTTGTCATACAAAGTGAGCTTATACAGCCCACGACACAAAAGGCCAAATGCAACAATTTCATCACCAAAACTGAGATCATGAACTGTACATCTGTCATCCACAAATTTGTCTACAAGTCCAAGTCTAGCAAGTGCGGATACAGACAAGAGATTCTTCTTGATCCCAGGTACATAAAGTGCATCAACAAGTGTGAAGGAACTGCCATTAGCAGCAGTGAGCACAATCTTTCCAACTCCCTGAACTGGATAAGAGGCGTTGTTGGCACAAGTGACTGAATTCCCATGAGGGACAGACTCGAGAGAGGTAAACAATTCACGATGTGAGGTAATGTGCTTTGTAGCACCACTATCAAAATACCACACATGTGAATCTGCAGCAACTGACAAGCATGCATCATGGACAACAGGATTGTAAGTGCAATCTGCACTAAAAGCCCATTCTGCATCAACATCAGCAACACAGTCTCCTTTCACAGAAGACTCAACAATGGTTGCATTTGTAGTGGAACCAGCATTTGCAGTGGAACCACCCTCTTTCTTCTTAACCTCTTTGTCCTTCAACTTAGGACACGACTTGATCAAGTGATCATTAGCTTTACAATAATGGCAACGCATCTTCTTTTTTCCCTTATCACCAGAATTGCCAGACGAAGTGCTGCCAGCAGAAGCATTAGGAACAGAATTTTTGCCACTCGCAGCAGAACCATAAGAAGTGGTTGCATTATTGTTACCACCCTTTCTTTGAGAAGCAATAAAAGCCTGTTCAACTGCACGCTGCCTAGTCCTGTTTTTTCTAGAAAGTGACTCTTGCAACAGCAATGTGCATAATGCGTCAAACTTGACAACTTCAGGATTTCCTTGGGTCATCAGTCTCCAAGTACTAGCAAAAGTCTGGTAGGAATCTGGTAAGGCATCAAGAACAGTCTGCACAAGAGAACTGTCTGGAAATAACTTCACCTGCAGAAATAAGCTACTCATTGATATCCTTGACACTAGCAAGGAAAGTGTCCATATCATCTTCCTCATGCATAATCGTCGACTCCAGCTCTTTACGCAGCAAAGCAATTTTAGCCTCATTGCGGCTTGCATAAAGACCTGCTAGAATATCCCAAGCCTGTTTTGCAGATTTTGTTGAACGGATGTGAGGAACAATGGTGCGCTTCACAGACAACGCAATCAATGCCTGATCCTGCGTAGGCAAAACAACTCTAACAGCTGCAATCCTTGCAGCAAGACCTGCAACATCCTCAACATCGCCTACATCCTCAGAACCAGGACGTACATCAATGCCCTGCACAATGTTCCAGACACCCTTTGACACAAGAACATGTTGCATCATATAAGCCCACATAGGGTAGTTGTCCCCATCCAACCTGTCCTCAGCAGCAAACATCTTGAACACATCTGTGTTGTTGTTGTCAGCCATGGTAAATGCTGCACCTGATGTGAAAACTGCCCGAAAATAGGAGAAACGAAGCGGGGACAACCTGTGCTATATAACACAAACCGTAGAAGACTATAAGGCACCTGTTATGTAGAAAACGGCACTGACAGAAATTCTGCACAAAATGACAAAATAGCCTATGCAGTACTGCCTGTAGTGGAAACAGAGGCCGAAATGAGCCCAAATCAAAATTCTGAGCAGACCAAGCTCTTCGAGCACTCCCAAAATTTTTGTCGACTTGCGAACGCTCGCCAAAGCTCACTGAAATCGGAGAAAGTGAGCAGGTGTGTGCTGGAGCAGCTGGCGACTAAGCCCGAGAGGACATGGCCTACTCTGATACCAATTGTTGGAATTAGGGTTGCAGAGAAACACACACAACTTGGAGAAGATGAAGGAAGCTCAAGGCACACAATAGAGAGTGTGTTACTTAGTGTGCAATGGAAAAATAGATAGCCCTAGAGTGATGGGCGTATATACAATGCACGGGGGAAAAAACCTCCTAAAGAGGGAAAAAATGCCCTGGCGGTCCTAGTGTGTTCACACACATCACTACCACATGTATATGGTAACAATCATCATCTACTCCAAGTCCTTGGAGGAACACAAGCAACATCTCCAAGTGATTTTTCAAACATTGAGGGAGAACAAGCTTTTTCTCAACCAAAAGAAAAGCGAATTTTTCCTTCAAGAGATTTGATACTTAGGTCATATTATCTCTTAAGATGGTATCTGTATGGATTCATCAAAGTTAGAGGTAATAAAAGCATGGCCTAATCCAAGGAATCTACATGAGCTAAGAAGCTTTATTGGTATGTGTGCATACTATAGACCCTTCATAGCAAATTTTCTCAAATATCAGGACCATTGACTTAACAAAGAAGAACGTTAAGTATTCATGGAATGATAAGGAGCAAAAAGATTTTGACAAGCTCAAAGAGAAGCTTACCTCTCAACCAACCCTCATGCTTCTGGATCTCTCGAAGCCATTTGAGGTCCAATGTGATGCTTGTGGTGATTGCCTTGGAGCAGTCTTACTGTAAGAAGGACATGCCATAGCATATGAGAACCGAAGGCTCAATACAGATGAACAGGTCTTGGGCATTTATGAGAAAGAGCTTTTAGCTGTTCTACATGCCCTAGACACATGGAAGCACTATTTATTGGGGACTCCATTCATTTTACGAACATCCCATCAAAGTCTCAAGTACTCCATGACACAAACCAAGCTTTTCGACAAACAAATAAGGTGGACAAATTTTCTTTCACAATTTTATTTTCATATTGCTCACATTGCTGGTAAGCACAATCAAGTGGCCGATGCACTTTCATGATGACCAAAAGTCAATGTGGTGTCTATAGCAACTCACAATGATCTATCTTCTATGATAGATGAGTATGCTATTGACCCTGACTTTAAAGATGTAATGTCAGCCCTTGCTTTGGGGAAAAAAGAGGAACCATTCACCTTGCATGATGGTTATCTTCTTCATGGCAATAGGCTATGTGTTACCCACTCCCTTCGTGAGAAAGTCATGTGTGTATATCATGCTCCTCCCTATGCGAGGCATAGAGGCATTCAACCTACTCTTCCAAGAGTAGAGACGTACTTCTATTGGCCTACCATGAAAGTGGACATACAAGAGTATGTTTCAAAATGTGTGGTATGCCAAAAGACTAAGCATGATAGAGGGAAGAAATCTGGATTACCCCACCATTGCCCATCCCTAATTTACCATGGGAGAGCATATTCATGGATTTTATCTTTGGATTACCCAAGTCTATCCATGGGAATACGAGAATATGGACAATAGTCGACAGGTTTAGCAAGTAAGCACACTTTATTCCTGTCAAAAAGACTATTAAGGCACACCAAATGGCAACCATATTCATATGTCAGATTTTCAAACACCATGGATTACCAACATCCATCGTATCAGAGAGAGATCCTAGAATGACCAGTAATTTTTGGAAAGGTCTCTTTGAAAATCTAGGTACAAGATTGAATTTCTCTTCGGCTACCACCCACAAACGGATGGCCAAAGTGAGATAGCCAATCTTACAATACTCGATCTACTAAAGACTTATGTTACAGAAATAGATCAACGATCATAGTGGGAGAAGTATTTACCCCTTGTAGAGTATGCGTGCAATAATACTGCCCATACTACTACAAGAAAAGTACCTGTTGAGATCATAGAGGGAAGACCTAAAAGTCCCTTGCTACTTTAAGTACATGGGAAGATCTTCGCTGCTGATGAGTATAGTCGTGACCTACAAGAATCTTTTCAAAAGGTTAAGGAGGCTATATCCATCTCTCAACAAAGGCAAAAAGCTGCTATTGACAAGCACAGAAGGGCCTTAACTTCAAAGAAAATAATTGGGTCTTACTTAAGTTTCCCAAGGCTCGATTGAGGCAAACGACGGGCAAAAATCCTACGGGCCATCAAAAGTATTATGCTAAATTAGCAAAAAGATACTATGGTCCTTTTCAAATCTTGAAGCCAATCAATGACATGGCTTATCAACTCAAATTTCCCAACCATTGGCTCATACACAATGCTTTTCATGTGAGCCTACTTAAACCCTACAAAGGAGAGTTAACAAGGGGACCAATTATTGAAGACCCTCCAAAAATCAAAGACCAAGAAGAGGTGTTACAACCCAAAGCTATCCTTCGGCATGAAGACAAGGTACTACGGCTTGGTAAGATTATCCAACGGTATCTTATTAAGTTAAAAAATTATCCTTTTGAAGATGCTAGATGGATGTAAGGAATATAGCTTAAGGATAGTATGAACCTTGTCAATGCTTACAATGTTGCACTAAAAAAGAACAAGTCAGAGCCAAAAAGTTTGACAAATTTGGATACCAAAGAGCCAGATTGGCCAAAAACAGGTATGAATCAAGAAGACAAAGATCTTTGATGAAAAATCAAAGGATCCAATGCCAAAAACAGGTATGAATCAAGAAGACAAAGATCTTTGATGAAAAATCACAGGATCCAATGCCAAAAGGAAAACAGTCAAAGCCTGCAAAAACATCTACAAAAGCCACAAAGTTGGAAGCTTTTGTAAATCAGATTTGGGTTCCAAAGAAGTTGACTCAAGCACAAAGAGGTCAGGAGTTCATTTGGACTCCCAAGTCCTCAACCAAGAGTACAAGAGCAGAAGCAAAGACCACTGAAGACTCACACAAAGACAAGGTGGATCTCAAAGCATTCTCTTGAAACACAAACAAAGCAGGGACAAGTATGGGTTCCCAAACGAGCAACGTTAACAAAACAACCAGTAATCACAAATTTGTGAGCCCCAAAGGTAACCAACAAAACTATTGTTACTGCACCGCCGCTTGAATTCTTTCAATCCCTCCTACAATTATAGTACAGTTAGAAGAGAACCCACTCTGAGGAACAATGCCAAATACGACAACGAACAACAAGGCTAACTGGATTCTAAAGAAGCATGAAACAGATAAGTAATCCTTTGAAAAGCTCTACAACCTTTAATCAAGAAAATGACACAGGAGCTTCAAATGCCGTCACATTGCTTAGAATAGGAAGCTTTGGCAGCAAATGCCGATAAGCAAATTGCTTATACCCACATCTTGCACAACATAAATCTTTTCCATGCATTGACTGTGTATGCATAATATGGCTATATTACAAGGCTTGCATAGGCACCAATTTCAATTGCCCAAGCACATCACATACCCTTGGCGATACCTTGTCGTCTAGGAGGACTCCAAATAGGAGGGGGGGGGGGGAGGCATTTTCTAAATGTGAACCTAATATTATGAATATTAGAGGACAATGTTTTGTGAGTTATATTGAATTTTTGCGTTTGATTGTGATGATTTCTTAACAAAATTCAGAGTATATGCCCTCATAGTAAAGTTACAAGAGGAGTACGGAGACAAAAGCCATATATGAGCCCCTAGGGACATTGTACAGTGTACATAGCGTTTAGAATTCTATTAGAATGATTTTGCTTTTTGAGTTGAGTTGATTTTTGGTTTTATTTTGTTATTTTTGAGATTTTCAAAAAAAAGAAAAAAAAGGCTCCGGAATGGACTATAAGGACAAAGAAAGTTGGTGATTGACTAAACAAAAGTAGCCATCAAGTGTAAAGTTGCCTATCAAACATTTCATGCGACTACAAGGCCGTATACAGGGAGTAGATCTTTATACTGTAAATCTTCTACTTGTATGTGAAGCTTAACAAACAAAAGGGACTAACAATACTGACAAGAACAAAAGGGACAGAAATGATAGTTCAGTCATCGATTGTGATCGATGTTTGCAGGCGCAACCAAGGGTCAAGACCAATTCTGATCATCATCATTGGTTCTACATGTGTTTGGTAGCTTGAAGGTGCCAAAGATGCCCATCAGTCATTTTCAAGGCTGAAATCCAAAAAAAAAAAGTCAAACACAAGTCCAAATCAAGCCAAACTTTGTCACGAGGCTATGAATAGAGAGTACAAGCTAAGGGTTATTAAAAATGAAAATTAAAAAATCTAACCCTTAGCCAAAGATGCAATTTTTTCAAATCTGAATCCATGATAGCCATTTACATATCCTTTACATCATGTATATGAGCTTTGGGGATAAATGGATCATGATAGCTCATAGTGGTCATCTATCGCAAATGATGTTGGATAAGCCCTTTTGAAGCAAGTTACTAACTTGGGGCATTAATTGGGGTTTGTCGGGCTTTAACTAAGTCATGTATCAAGTAGAAGCAGTATAATGATATACACATCACACAAAAGCTAATAGTGGCAAATGCGGCTTTGATCACCTTGATGCAAGAACAAAGGAGTCCTCAATGATGAAGAGTAGACATAAGGGTAATCAGAGGATCTCAAAAGCTTGTCCCTGATGAAGCAGATCAAATGTTGAACATGGGTTTGGAACCTCAAATCAAAAAAATCATCCTGGCAGACGATTTGCATTGGCTTGAAGGTTTAGCCATACAATTTCTACAGTATCCTTACAAAGTTTTCATTGGCTCACAAGATCTAAAAGCCGATCACTCAATTCTATAGAAGTTGTTTCCGAGAATGAGAAATACTCATAATTGATAGATTTGCTAGAGCAAGTGATGGATAGAGCTGTATCTATCCATGATGATAAGAGTCAAGTTGAACGAGATTGGATTCTTTTTGAATTTAAATCTGGCAAGAGCCCTATAATGAAAGCAGATGATGTTGCAGCTCAAGGCTTGACAGAGAAGGACATAAAGTTCGTCATCAATTATGATTTTCTTGAATCATGTGAAGACTATGTACGTCGGATTAGACGAATAGGACGAGCTCGTGCAAAGGCTACAACCTATACTTTCTTTACATCAGTAAAATGCTAACAAAGATCATGCCGACATCGACAACCAGGTCATGTCAGGGACGACATGAATGCAGAGGGGGGGAGTGTTGATGGTAGGGTCAACAACATGACATAACTCAACAAAGCCTTATTTTTTGAGAGTTATGGAATGCTGAGGATTATGATTATAAAAATCATTTGTAATAAGTAGGTAGTCTAGTTGCAAAAGTCGGGGTACAATGGTGCTTCCAAATTGTAAATACCAGGCCATTTGACCCCTCAAACTCTATTTTTGGTTAAACTAAGGTAGTCTTAGTATATAAGGTACCTAGGTCACTTTTGTAAGAACACTTTTATCATAATTATAAGTTTTAAGCTGTCGTCAATTGTGTGTGTGAGAGGAAGAGAGAGAGCCTGAGATTCATCCTGGCGCTACTCCCCACTCGCTCATCGCATTGGAGATCCGAATGCACCATCGTGCTAACCTCGGCAAGAGCTACACGACAACGCCTAGCATTCCTCACGGAACAGAACGAATCCGCTGACGTATCTATGAGCTAGTTGCGGTCGTAAGTATATCAAACAATGTTTGTTTTCTACGTGCAAGTATCATTAGAATCGTGGCGACATAAGCTACACATAGATACCATAGACTTCAGTTTCGGGCACTTTTGAAAATCTGGCTTTGTCTTTATACGTGTTTTCTGTTGATGGGTCTTGAGTGAGGGTTTTGAGTGTAGAGGCTTTGGGACAAGTGTATCCTAGTGAGGGGATGGTGTTCCATAAGTTTCATATGATTTTGACATGGTTTAGTGAGTTTCCTTCCGTTGTGTGTATGTGGGTAGGTGGTGTAGTTGAGAGCAGTGAGATTCTAGATTGTGGTTTAGTTGGCCTTCCAGAGTGTTGTATGTGTAGGATGGTCTCAACTTGACAAGCTAAAGAGATTTCCTCTATGTGCCTATCGTGTCATCTGTGTCCTTGATTGAAATTATGTTGATCTAGGTTGTGTTGCATGCAATTTATGGGTGGTGTGATTTGCTCCCGCAACAATGTTATGCTCGTGATTCATGAAGCTTTCCATCTTTGTTGCATCACCTAGGTCACAAGGAACACGACGATTGTATTGTACCAAGTCTCTCTTGATGGGAGAAACTATAATACAAATGCCTATTGGACCGCCGGTTCGACATAAATCGGATCCTCAACTATTGCCATGTTCTCTAAACTCTCTCTCTTGCAAAATTATTGTTCATGCCAAGTTTACTAAATGCTATGTTTATGTTGCTACCATCAATTAAGTTCACCCTCTATGCTCACAAAGTAATTCCACAAAAGTACTTTCTCTAATTTTTATGCTACTCTCAAAGTTCATAGGCCATTTCCATTACATTGGTATCAGAGCATTTGGTTTCTCTTTCTTGCTTAAGAAGAGAGGTCCTTAAGTAGCTTATAAATGGTTGATTTTGATAATTATAATTGGGTAAGTGGGAATGGGATCTATTATCAATTTTTTTGAGCCCACTACGTGGGATATGGTGCTGCACACCTCGGGAGCTTTGGACTTAATAATGGGGTCTTTTTAGACTTGCCTATGGCTTTACCATTATTGAGCCATAAGAAGTCCGAAAGGAGCTAGCCCTCGACAATTTTGCAATATTAGATCCACTCCACTACTCTCTATAATTAACCACTTCGAGCCATGGGTGTAGGTACTGAAGTGCCGATTTTCAAAGGCTAAGAGGAGTAGCAACTAAAGTTTTGAATTGCCAAAGCATACACTAAGAAAGTACTCAAAATTTTGTTAACACGGCTGACAATAACCAAGAGAGTAGAATGGACATTGATAACTTTGATTTTGCACATGAAGGTGCTAATCATGATGCTCCCATGTTTGTCAATTATCTTGTTACTAGGTTGCAACAAGGTATGGGCAACAACCCTGATTTGCAAGCCGAAGTTACTCAACAACTTCATGCTTACGGGATTTCCCTTCCTCTCCAAGAGGAGAGAGAGCTTAGGAGGCCTCTTGAAGAGACCCCCAAAAGAAGACTCTCTCCCATACGAGAGGAGGAATCCAAAGAGCAAGAAAGAAATGAAACTTTAAGTTCCTCTGAAGATGTGGCTCCATGAAGACGACGGTCTAGACGACTGCCAACTCCTCCCAAGAGGAAACGTTCAACCCATAGTCCTTCTCCTCGTCACTCCAAAAGGGAAGAGAGGAAACAAAGGAAGAAAGGGCAAGAAAGTGGTCACCCTCTTCTCCTTCTTCTTCACCTTCCTCCTCTTTCGACAAAAGCTATGGCTATTCTCTTAAAAAATACAAAAGGGGAGAACACCGCAAATCATATCCTGCATGGCGAAGGTCACAAAAGCTCAAGAAGTTCAAAGAGGGAGAAAAGAGTGTCTCTTTTCTCACCTATGATGACACCTTTGGTGCTACTGACAAAGTGTTGGCCTTCATCCGGCAATTTGATGCAGTCTTTGGAGATGAGGGCTTCACGAAGTCCTTCAAGCTACGCCATGTAGCTATGCACTTCTAAAAATTGACTCTTCAATGGTGGGCTAGCCTTCGTGGCAATGGCAAAGCCCCAAAGACATGGAAAACTCTACAAGTTTCCATCATGAAGCAATTCCTTTCAAGCGATGCAAAGGACGAAGTGCTTACCAAATGGTGCAGTTTGAAGCTTCTCTCCCATGAGTCTATCCACAAGTATGTAGAAAAGTTTTGGGATTTACATCTCAAGGCTACTGTCTTCCAAAAGATAGACTTTGTTGAGAAAAAGCAACAGTTTTGTGCGGGATTACGTGAAGAGATGGCTAAGTATGTCAACTCTCTATGGCCTGGTTCTATCACCGAAGTAATCCACTACACCATGGTTGCTTCGCGCATCAACTTCCAACAAGGGGCTAGATGGAATGTCGAGCCCATGGAAAATAAAGACAAGAGTGATGCCAAGGGGAAAACCAATGCCCAAAGTTCTTCCCAAGGCAATTCCAACAACAAAAATCGGTCCAAGGGGAAGGGAGTTTACAAAGGTAAAAACAAACTTTCTTCTGAAGAGCTTGAAGCTTTTCGCAAGGACCATAAATGTTTTAAGTGTGGGGAGCAAGGACATGGCTATCGTTCTTGCCCCAAGAGAAATGCTCGCAATGAGACTCCTAGAGCTTCCACCATCGAAGCTCCAAAAGAGGATGCTCATTGCAAAGGTGCACCTCTCTCCTATGTTGGGGAAAAGGTAAGGGATCATGTTGTCTTCATCTTATTTGACCTTGGCTCCACTCACAACTTCATATCAGCGCAGTTGGCCACCAAGTTGGGCATTCAAGCTTTCGAGATGGGAGACGTTGTAACGGCCGACATTGCTTTCAAGGGACAACGAGCCTCCGTTACTCCCTTGATTGGGAAGTTGATGCTCCATGTCCAAAGCTATGTCGACAAAGAAGACTTTTTTATCTCTCCTCTCCAACATGAGGATGCTATCCTAGGGGCAGCATGGTGCAACCGCATGGCTGCCAACATGAAGTTCCCTAAAAGGAGAATCTACTTCACCTACAGGGGAAAGAACGTGTACATAGATGCTAGTGAGTTTGGTCGTACTATACCACTTGTAAATCCTCCTGCTTTTGATAAATCAATGAAGAGATCAATGGGTTTTGAAGACCTGAGTCCAGATGTGAGAGACGGCCTCTTGGACTACTCGCGTAGATTGAATAAGGAGGGATCTGTGTGAAACCAGCTATTTCTTATCTTGGAATCTTTGTCGTCCAGGGTGAGAACTAGAGGGTAATGGTAAAAAATACAAGTGTTATATCTGGGCCTTGGCCTTTCCTCTTGAGAATGCGTTGGCAATAGACACATTTAGATAGCATTTGTCCAACCAAGCTTTTTTGGCGAGGTCCCCTTTCCCATAGTTCTACTAGGTGAATTCACTTGTGATTCCAACATCCCACAATTGGTGATCGAGCTTGAGTGACTCCCAAGCTTCCTGCTCAATTTCTCTGACAGTAATACCTTTGGAATGAAACGTGTATCCAAAGACTCTACCATATTGAAGTCCCCAACTATTATGAGAGGCTTTTGAAGGGCAACTAGAGTTTTCCAAATTTTTGTTCAATCAGAATCGATCATGCGTAAACCCCTACAAGCCTGACATTAAAAGGATGGGGAGGAGAGCTGAACACCAGTTGTAACTGGAGAGAAGAGAAAGGTTGACATTTCTACTCCTTTGGGACACCAAGAATGCATCCGCCCAAGCCATGCGAATGAGTGTCATGGAGCCAAAAGTGGTTCCTTGAAATCCCCTCCAAGCCTGAAGCCAGATCTTGACTAGAGGTCTAAACCTCCTGGCCGGATTGCTAAGATGCAATCCTCTCGACTTTGTTTGGGTAAGAGAGACCCTTGACATTCCATGAAAGCGCCTTCATTTAATAACTCTTTTGTTTTTGTGATTACCTGATTCCTTGGTGGGGTATGAGCCACACTTGCATGATTTCGTTTATTATCCTTAAGGACCTCCATGGGGGTGGGACCGTTCGGGGCTGAAATCAGGGCGGCCTCTCCAACATGCAAATTTTCTTTGATGAGGTCGGGTAGAGGCTGGTTATCCAAAGCATTAACTTTCTCTTCCAATCTGTCTACGGAAGGAGGTTCCTAGGCTTGAGTTGGAGGGATGAACTTCCCTGACTCTTCAGAGTCGGAGTCAACATACTCCTGTATCCTTGCTAAGACAACGAATCTGTTGGGGGCCTTGCCCTTAGAATCCTATCTCCTGGCATTGTTGGATTTACTAGGGGCCTGGGTACCTCGAGGTTTGCTAGGAATTTGGCCATTGTCCAATTGGGTAGGTTCAGTGTTCTTGGGAGTAGGATCCACCGGGGCTTGGTCGGGTGTGTGTGTGTGAGCGTGTGTGTGTGTATGTGTGTTTGTGTGTGTGTGTGTGTGTGTGTGTGTGTGTGTGTGGAAGGAGCCTTAAGGGGGACACTCCCTCACAAAGTGACCCCGCTTACCACATAGGAAGCAAGTATCGAGCAAGTACTTGTACTCAATGGGTTAGTCAAAGACCTCCACGTCATCAATCTGGATCTCAATAAAGGGTGGGAGCTTGTCAGGGTTAGAGATATCCATCTCCACCAGCACTTGGGAGTGCTAGGGTGGATTATAAAAGTCCTGCCTTTAGCGGCCTCTCAACACCTTGCCTATTTGTCCTGGGCTGGATTATAAAAGTCCTTCCTTTAGCAACCTCCCAACACCTTGCCTATTTGTCCTGCAATGGGTCCGAGCCTATTTGTCCTAGGTGTCCGAGTTTTTCAACATTGACCACACATATTTAGTATTAATATCAAAGTTTAACCCATTAACCCTTTCAATTTTGGACATTGACCACACACATTACTTTACCAATACTGCATATTGGTGGCTGTGATATTATATTCATTTCTTCATGAGATTCCTTCAGATCCCATTGTTTCCTCCTAAGGATCATACCTTATTGTTTTGCTTAGGCTATAAAAGGTCTGAAGCGGGTTCGAACCGTGACCCATGAAAGTATCGTCAACAAATCGACCTCTTAACCAGATGAGCCAACGCGTCAAGTTGCAACATAATCGATCCATAATTAATAACAACATCCGCCAGTGCCTCCCACCTCGCACGTTGCCAACTGCTTTTCCCCACCTCTGCTAGCCTTTTCTCTTGGAGCGACATTTGCCCAAGCGTGCATGACATCTGTAGGCTAAACGCCATCTTGCCTTTTTTTTAGAGATGGCCTTAAAAAAAAAAATTTCAGCTCCATCATTGGAATCTTTTAGCCACCTACTTTGCACATACCTAGCATCAAAGTTTAACCCTTTAACCCTTTCAATTTTGGACTTTGAAAAGAAACCTTCTTCAATTCCCATGAAGCATGAAAAATACCTTACCCATGATGTGGGGCCATTGGGCGCTATATTTTCGTAGGCACCCTCAAGACTCTATCAATACAACGTCCCGAAAAGCAATCACAAGGGCATGAAGAGAATCGAACGCTGCTCATGTGTTTCGTGGGCATGAATCTAGACCGCTAAGATATCATCGTAGCAGGCTCGAGTAAGGGTTGAGCTCTGGTAAAGTGTGATAATCACAGCACTCGCGCGAGCCAGAGAGAGAGAGAGAGCGCCTTTTCTGTATAGTCAGGATGGTGTGGTGCAGCTATTGTGCAAAGGATCAAGTTGCTGAAGCTGATGACATCAATGGTTTCACGTAAGTGCCCTCAAATTTTGTAATTTTGGCAGCCATGAGAGGCCTCTGCATACTTTGCGGTGGCGAGCAAGTCTGGTCATAGAACCAGATGTTTTTGTTTTACAGAAAAAATGGCAACTCATCACCATCACATGCCCTGCTGTTTTAACGTGCTCACTAGACGCTTCAAAATCATGTTTAGAGATGATGTATTGACAGATTATGGGGCTTAATGTATCTCTTTGTGCAGATGCTGTACTGGATGTGGAAGAGTGCTCGATGACAATGTTTACTCCTCAGACCCTACCTTCACAAAGGGTGCAGACGGACAGGTTCCCCCCCGCCCCACACCCCAACAAAACTCCAAAACCATGTTGTTATAGCAAAATCAAGGCTCTCTCGTCATATACATCATGTCACCCTGTTTTGTTGGCTTTTTTCAGAGCTCAGTACAGGGGAATTTTGTTAGAGATAGACAATATGGTACCTACAATGTTGGAGGAGAGGGTCATCAATATGCAACTGACTCACATGAAAGGACTCTTGAACGAGGTGTGGACTATAGACTATGAATCCAGATATGAATTTGGTTAGTGTCTGTATATAACTGATTTGGACGAATGGATCTATGTGTAAGTCTGATCGAGTCCAACGACATTATATTGTTCATAGATTTTGAAGGCTCTTAATTTGGAATAATCAAAATATCGCTCATCTAGCAAAAAAATAGTTCAAGGAACGCTTGGTAAAATTCATGACCACATATTATTCTTCAAAGCAAAATGTAATGAAGCTATGCATCATGAATTGCTATGACTCTATGCTTTGTTTTGATATGGAGGGCTGAGGGGAATAGAAGCACTTGGAAGAAACCGCTACCTTCCAGTTACATCTGCGGGTGTAGGGTCACTATTCCAAATGCCACAGAAAAAAGGTGTCGAGTGTCAAATGTCGAATTCCCACCCGACCACACAACCACCCTAGTGTTCTCTTAATTGCCATTCAACTGAATAAAGGATATGCAGACTTATTCAATGAGGTCAAGGATTCACAGGCTAAATTTTTTAATCAATTTGCTTAATTTTTAGAGGTTTTGTTGTCTGCACCTACACTTCACACATCTTAAAGAAGAATTTACAGCATTACCTTTCTGGTTTGCGCCTGTCAAGAGCTTGCTTATGTGAATTGCATGAGAGTATGACGGAGGTTGTAAAGAGAAAGGGGTTTTATTTGATAATCTGGCCCTAGCGCAGTTGGAGAGTTGAGTGCATGGGGCCAGGAGGTCAAGAGCTCAACTGTCAGAGTCGTGCACCAGTTACGGCAAAATAATGTTTGAACTTGGGATGTCCGAGTCGGAGCCAGTGGCATTACTGCTGTGCTGAAAACGTGCTATGAAAAGAAGAGGGATATCATTGATTGTGTGTTATTTTTTATTTTTTGTTGCCGGGTTGGAGCCAGGGGCATTACTGGTTTGCTGAAATGTGCTATGAAAAGAAGGCTAGCATTGATTTTTGTTTTTTTTGTTTTTTTTTGTTTCCAGCATAATAATCTCAGTAATGCTTGTTTTGGTTCAAGCTGAAAGTTGAGCCCTGAATTTCATTTCTCAGGGCGTGATGAAATTAGGGACATCTCCGACTTTCTCGCCATGAGTTCAAGAGAGGATGCTGTGAATGCAGCTCATCGCTTGTACATAGTGGGTTTTCACAACCACCGACTTCAGCAAGCTTTTTTTGAAGTTTGGAATAACTTGCATCATTTAGTTTGTCTGCTTTCTTTGTAATTTTGCAGATTGCTGTTGAACGGAACTTCACAAGGGGTCGTCGAACTATCCAGGTGGCGGCTGCATGCTTGTACATAATTTGCAGGTATACTTCCAGCATAGACATTTCTTGTTTACAAAATATATAATGACCGGCTGGCTTATCATGATTTTATTGCTATTTGCATCATTCAGGCAAGAGCAGAAGCCTTTTTTGCTGATCGACTTCTCTGACTGCTTGCAAACTAATGTGTAGGTTTTTATTTACATGTGTAATTATATTGTTTCTTTTCTGAAGGTGTACAATCCACTCATGTAATTTTTGTGCAGCTATGTTCTCGGTGCCGTGTTCCTTCAGCTGTGCAGACTCTTAAGTTTAGAACAGCATCCTATTATACAGAAACCTGTTGACCCAAGTTTATTCATTCACAGGTTTACAGATAGTAAGTTATCCTGGTTTTTAGTTACAAATTGTGCATAATCGAACTTCTTTCTACTCTTATTTCCAAAATAGGTGTAAATGCAAATCTATGTTTTCAGGGGATGCACTGATAAGAAACCATCTCTAGCACGTGCTTCTAATGGTATTAAAAAAACATATTGTGAGGCAATAAAATGACCCCTTTTTCTTGTTACTCTTACGGGTTTTCTATTTTCAATTAAAAAACCCCTTTTCTAAAAAAAATAAATTTAAGTAAATTTTATGATTTAAAATACCCCTCCTTTTGAACGCACGTGGACACTAACATCTTTTGAGGTGCATCCTACGAGTCTGTTGGGACAATGACCACTGTCCAGCCTTCTTCTGCCTGAAACACACATGTGCTTTGTCCACAGGACTTTTAAGGAGGAGCTCTGTCGAAGGAAAGCGAAACATTGTTGCACAAACAGCTCTTCGTTTAGTTGCTAGCATGAAGCGAGATTGGATGCAGGTTCTACTCTTGCTGATGGTGGTTGCTTGTCAAGCATGAGAAATGTGACATCTAATTCGGTGTCTATCTTGAATACAACAGACAGGAAGAAGACCAAGTGGAATTTGTGGTGCAGCATTGTTCATATCAGCACATATTCATGGATTTGAATGCACAAAAACAGATGTGGTACTATGAGAGCTTGTTAAAAGGAGCTTTTGCTTTTGCGATTCCTTTCTGTATCGTTGCTTCATGTTTTTTACCAATGCAACAAGGGCACCTATTGGCTTGTGGCAGGTGAGCGTGGTTCATATTTGTGAAGGTACGCTGACAAAACGCCTAATTGAGTTCGAGAACACGGAATCTGGGAGCTTAACTGTCAGTAAGCTTTATGCCAAGGACCATCTCGCCTGCAACAGCGTGCTTGGACCTAGTTCTTGTTTTCTGGATGTTTTGGGTCGTAATGCTAGGTATAGCTTGTTGCAGGCAGAAGAATTTGAATCACGAGCTGAAGAGTTTCAATCACTTTCTCAAACACCAAGGCTAGTTTGCAGTAAGGAAATCGATCGAGAAGTTCTCTGCGAACATAAGGCACAAGGAGCAGCTCATTATGCAGTTGGATTATGTAAAACCTGTTACGATGAGGTGAGAAGGCACTAGACATTACAAAGGATGTTCACTTTTCATAATGTTTGATAGGCTGCTCTCATAAATCATGCTGAATTTGTTCAGTTTATTAGGGTCTCAGGAGGTATGGAAGGAGGTGCTGCTCCTCCTGCATTTCAAGCTTCAGAAAGGAAGAGGGAGGCCGAAAAGAAGAAACTTCAGGAGCAACAACTGCTTTTGAGTGCTAGTGATGCAAGTAAGTTAAAGGCGAAATTGGGTGAGACTCAAAGCCGAAAGCTACCAGATGATAAACCAAGGGCGATGAGGGGCCAGATACCAGACGTAGCAAGAGTCAAAGCAGCAAAAAACACAAGACTACAGAAGGCGGTAGATCACACTACGACTACAGGTCCATCCATAAGTGAAAGTGCATCTCAAATAAGTGAGATTATTGATGGCCATAGAAGTCAAGATCCTCCAGACAAATCGGTAACTTCTTTGAAATATCTGTATTGGTTGAAGTTGATTCGCTAACATAATGACACACCATATTCTAGTTAGTACGAGGAGTTGCAGGTTCTGATGTACATACTAGAGTATAGGAAATGTGAGGGAAAAGGTCATGTAGAAAGACCTAGGTATGAGAAGGAGCATTGACCATAGGCATGCCTAGTTAGCTGTGGATGGGTAGAGATGCTACATAAGACTTCTCTTTTTAAAGTCCAAGGACCTATACAGGTGACTTAAGGTCGCGCTCTCCTCAGGGATTTTCATGGTATCAGCGCAACATTGGCTTCTTCTTCTGCGTGGAAAGCAGCCATGAGTGCTCTTGAAAAGAGACCAGTTATATGAACTTAAGAATTTGTTCCTTTAGAAGTTGTTGTGTGGAGTCTGATTTCTAGGATTAAGTCTTTGAGATGTCTTTTCCTTTTTAGTTTAAAGCTGAGTACTTGTTTCAAGTTTTAGCCAAGTAAGCTGCGTCAATTTATTTTGCGTATGCCTCTTCTAAAAACATATTGAGTAAATAATGGTTTGTTTTATCTAGTTCTGTTTAGTAGCAAATAAAGTGATTTAGTTTTTTTTTTCCGTTTTCTTGTGTCCTTACTTTGTAATTTTATGAGGGTTTTATCCCCTCTTATAATTTGTGAGTTTAGACTATTCTGAACTTATGAAGGTATACGAGTAAACATGCGTTGAGATTTCTTCCAGAGACCTAATTTTCTGTTGCAAACCTTTACTTTTGATGGCACAGGTGTGCCGGCTGGTTGGCGTGGTGCATGGCTGCGTTTTTTTGGCCACTTAGGGAAGCATTGGCTGCACCAATCACCTCTACGCTTGCCAGCTGTGGAGATCACATGATTAGTAGGACCTCACAAGGCCGGGCACATCCACAAAGAAGCCCTCACGCACTAGATTTAGATGGGAAACCTAGGAGATGACCTTTAAGACTAGTAACAAGCTGCCATTTCTGGTGAAATAAATTTGGTCTTGGCTCCGTTGTTGAAGAAGATCAAGGCTTTTTGATCTTGCTTAGCAGACTCCGTACATTCTCCCCGTGATTCTTAAGCATCCCCATGAAATCTGCTACAAGTATTGCTTTGGTCTTGTCCTTCTTTGCCACTCTTTCTTAAGTTGCTTTAGAAGTCTCTGGCTTGTCTTCAGGCTTTTCCTCTTTCTTCTGACACTATGCCAAAGTGCCTCACCTCCCTACCCTTGCTTGAAAAACTCTGCCTTTTACTCCGCAAACAAGTGAGGAACAATAGAATTCTTTTATTGTACGAACTTCATGCCTTTCTTCTTCCCTTTTTTCCTTCTCTATTGCCTCTTGAAACACTTGTTTAGTAAGTCAAGGAACTTTGTATGCAAAGATTAGTCATTCAAAGTGTGGTCCATAAGCTGCAAGCTGCTATAGGACTTGTGCTTCAGGTAGTAGCTTTGTAGCTCGTCTAATAAGCCACAACAATAGCTCTCCATTTGTCCCTTCAAAGAGACCTTTCTGAAAGAAGCTACAGGTAAGAAAGTGTCTCAAAATCCCTGGTTGTATGCATAAGTGTTTCTTCCTTTGTCATCCGAAGATGATTCCAAGGAGTCAACTTTAGCTTCGTACTTTGGTGTCGACCACAATGATGAGAATACGTACTTAAACCCACTGCAAGGTGCTTGTCCATGCAACAAGAGTGTTGACCACCAAGCATGTGCCTCCCCTTTAAATTAGAGGTTGCCTTTCTCACACTAGACTGTAGAGGCTTTTGTGAAGTTGGTGTCAAAGTGGAGGGGATGGTGTGGTGACTAGGGAAAACATGGGAGAAAGAGAGGAGAAGAGGAGCAAAAAAGAGGCACAAGCCCTGTGGGGCACAAACTTTGCAAGCAAGAGAGTACAAGATGCTGGAGTATTGCCAGAATAGAAATCTTGTCCACCAATTGCAACAAATGCGCACAACTGCCATGAGTGTCCGCTAGGTCTATACAACATCCTATGGATATTCATCGTGCCGTCTGTGTTTGCCAGGCACAACTCTCTTCTTCCGCGACTCAAAATCTCGTCTTTTTCCTTTGTGTCATCCAAGTTCTTGTTGTCGAAGTTGACTGCATCCCTATGGTGTTTCACAAAAGCATCCTTGCGGGTACCTCTTGAATCAAATGCATCAAGACTAGCACCCTTTATAGCTTGCTTTCAGTTCAAAAAACTCGAAAAAGACTTCGACTCACGTCGCTTGCGAATCTGGAACATGCCCCAAATTGGCCAGCTCTTCGTAAGCCTGGCGGTGAATCTCTCATTGTAACTCCTTGTGTGTGATGAAGAGTTGGACCCTTTCTTGTTGGCAGAACTTGTCTTCTTTGGCTCTGCTTTGAATCTCATCGACATCTTGGATTTTAGCTGTCACTTCTTGTACAATTTGTTCATTGGCCGAGTTTGTATGTAAGGTGCAGCGGAAGTGACGTTGAACTTTGCTCAAGATGAGTGCTCCGAATTGTGCTCAAGGGTTCCTTTTACTTATGGAAGGGAGAGCCTTTCGTTCCTTTAGTGAGAGAGTGCAAATGATCACAAACAAAGGGGTAAACATTGTGAATGAAGGTGCTGAGATGAGAGATAGAGAGAGAAGAATACGACACCATAATGTCGTCAAACCCTCCTCCAAGGGCCCCTCTCTCGATGTCGAGAGAAGTCTTTGCTATTGATTGCACAAATCTCTACAATGGCCTAAATGCAATGGTCTTGCCGATGATGTCGACGACGATGAGGACGGCGACGAGACGGGCTGAAATCTGAAGGGTTGAAATCTGCAAATCTTGTATCTACTGAATTGACTCCATGTCGATGACGACGGCGATGACGACACGTTGAAAACACAGATGCTGAAATCTGCGAATAGCGGGCTGAAATTGCAAACGTTGGCTGATCTGACCGTGCGGCGAGGATCTGCTGCGGGAAGGTGAGATCTGCGAGGTTTGGGGGCTGCGGTACGGAGTCTGACTGCTGAAAATGCAAAAGGCTGATGCTACTGGGTGTTCTGTTGCGGGGAATCTTCAAAACGCTAAGGGGTTGTAAGTTGCAAAAACGCTATGGATTCTGTTGTCGCCAAGCTGATGATCTGCAATGCTGAAAAACGCTGGGGCTGATCTACATTTGATGAAAACGCTGGTTGGTTCTGGGGGGTCTTGCTGAGAAGGTGCACTGTTAGACTTGTGGTCTCTGCTGCCTCTTTTGCCAGAAAGTGCTAGTGCTAGCTTTTCTTATATACTGATTTGCCAAATTGCCCTACCTAGTTTCCCAACAAAGTCACTTATTAGTAATAAGTGAAAAATGGCTAAAATAGGGAAAATGGATTCTATGCATTGTAAAATGCTCTTGATGTGTACTAACTGTAATCTGATGATCATGCTGTGTGCAACCAGAGGAAATGCAAGTACTCTAAGTGCCTGGACATGCACGGCCTGCGAACAGACTCACAAAGGTGCCAGAACACTTCCTAATCTGAAGTGAACCCTAGACATGAAGTAGCTTGTCCACGTACACATAGGGTTAGATGTGCACGTGACATCCCCTCCTTTTCAAAGTGAGGTACTGACACCAAACTGTATGGCGTCGAGGGAGATTGCCAACCGTGTCGGAATCCTGTGAAGGACTCTTTGCCGGCCCACTTTGATTCGTGGATCGTGCAATACTTGAACTTCGTAAAGGTCTGCAACGCTTGCTTCTTTGGGCCGCGCTGAAAGCGACAAAGTCATCTGTGGCAGCTTCAATGGTCCAACTGTGTCTATGGACGTAGGTCCACCTTTATCAAGAAGCTTCGAGGAGGAAAATTCCTGAAACCACTTCCAACACAAAAACATGAACATACCCATTCCATGTAAAGTGACTGGAAAAATACTTGTAAGGTGCTGTGGATGTGAATGTTGAACTTTACTCAAGATGAGTGCTCCGCACTGTGCTCAAGGGTTCCTTTTAATTATGGAAGGGAGAGCCTTCCTTTCCTTTAGTGAGAGTGCAAATGATCACAAACAAAGTGGTAAACATTGGGAATGAAGGTGTTAAGACTGAGAGATAGAGAGAGAAGAATACGACACCAGAATGTTGTCAAACCTTCCTCCAAAGGCCCCAATCTCTATGGCGAGAGCGGTCTACTATTGATTGCACAAATCTCTACAATGCAATAGACTTGTGACGATGTCGACGACGATGAGGAGGATGACGAGATGGGCTCAAAACTGAAAACGCTAAGGGCTGAAATCTACAAATCTTGTATCTGTTGAATTTTGACTCTATGTCGGTGACGACGGCGATGGCGACGATGCGACCAGGACGCGCTGAAAACGCAGATGCTGAAATTTGCGAATAGCCGGTTGAATCTGCAAACGTTGATTGATTGATCTGACTGTGGGGCGAGGATCTGGTGTAGGAAGGTGAGATCTGCGAGGTTTGGGGGCTGTGCCGAGGCTAACTGCTGAAAATGCAAAACGCTGGTGCAATGATACTGAATTGTCGCCGGAAACTGCAAACGCTAGGGCTGGTCTGCTGTTCCCAAAACGCTAGGGCTGAAAATGTATCTGCTGCAAAAAACGATGACGGGAGCAAAGCGAACCCCGAACCCCGACGGCCTCTAAAACACCCGGGACCGAGTGGCGCGCCTCGAGCTTGTCACGGTAAAGCGAACAGGGGGCACCACCTAGCTTTGAGCGGCTAGGACGCAAACAACACACCACCATAACAAAGTTTTCATCCAAGAGAGATGGATGCTTGGGAGTAATGGTGAAGAGGAATGAGATCAAGTTAGAGAGAGAGAGAGAGAGAGAGAGAGAGAGAGAGAGAGAGAGAGAGAGAGAGAGTATAGCGGCTTAGTACTTAGGCACCATAGAAGGATGGCGAATCCCCACACCCTTCACACATACACAAGCTCACTCCAAACACAAAACTAGGTGGCGATTCCACACACCTCACACGGGCAAAACATTGCAAGAAACATACTCACAAAACCTCAAGCTTTATTTAGAGAATAAGGCGATGAAATGGGGAGCATAGGGTACGGGAAAGAGAAGGGAGAGAGTGGTAGAGCACATGGCGGATAGGTGGGAGCTGATGGCGAAGACTCGCACGAAGGTTATGGCCATCATCCTTCATTTAGCTGCCCTTCATCTTCGATAGCCCAAGGGTGTAGAGGTCATGCTCAAGTCGAGCATGGTGACTGCGGTGATGGTGATGGTGTGGGTGTGTGTGTGTGCGCTAGGCACACACAGTGCATAGTGTACTATCTGGTGATGTTGTGTGTGTCGTTAATGTGATGGTGACCCCTCTTTATATAGGGGAGGAGGGGGAGGATTTCTAGAATTTTGGAAATCAAGAAATTATTATCTGCACCGGCCACGTGACTGTGGGTCCCACTTGTCTGGCTGTGTGTATATGCGCCAGAACAGCAGTCTCATGAGAGAGAGACTAAGAGAGAGAGATGGGTTGATGAAAAAAATGAGTGAGATGGAAAATAAGTAATTACAAGAGGGAAGAGAGAGGAGTGTGTACAGAGGTAAATCTGTGTGCAGATGTGGGTGTACACTAGAAAAAAATCCGATAACCATCATGTAAAGGTGGGTCTGTGGACACCTTTTTCAGTAGAACTGAGTGTGTGAGTGTGGGGGAGGCCATCTAGCTACAAGACAAGAGAGATTTCGAATTTTAGAGAGAGGGGGGGTATTTGGATCATGGGAGAGTGTAGGAGAGAGAAAAAAGAGGGTGGGGTATGCTATTTTGGAAGATAGGAGAGGTGGCATGTGACAAAGAACGTATTATTGGTGAGGACAGGGGTGGGGTAGCTTGAGGGGAGAGAGAAAGGAGAAAGGACAAGGGGAAGAGAGAGGGGGTTGACCTTGGAGGAGAAGAAAAGGGACACACGGTGGGGCAACAGTGAAGAAAAAAGAGGCAGGGTGGGGATGGACTGCCCCGTAGGCATGAGGTGGCCTATTTTACCTTTTTCACTTATTTACATACTCATACTTTATTTATTTTCTTACTTTTCCAATGCTTTTTATCACTCCCTCCCTAAGAAGGGGTTTCCATGGGGTGGGGAAGAGAGAAGAGGGGTATGAGAGCCTGGCTTGTGAAAAGCCCCGATCATTAGCCCTCCCCTTTTGGCTAGAGGCATTCATGCTTCTAGCTCTGACTCTCATTCTTCTTCGGCTTAGCTGTAGGAGCCGATATTGAGTTGCCTTCTGAACTAGCCATTCCATTTGGCCATTGGTGAGATTTCTGGGATATTCATGAATCTGTAACAGGTCCGAGTGATAGCTTGTTCCTTGGAATAGTGTCGGTTTATTAAACGGGAAGCCCATGGCTTCCAAAACTCTGTGCCAGTGTCCTCCTGGATCCCAAGTGAAAAATAGGATCATTGTCTGCAGTGATTGGACAATAAAATTTGCATGCCAAATTGGACCAAATTTGTAACCACCAGTAGCGAGAGGGAAAATGAGTATCTTGGCTCCTGCAAAGACAGAACTGAAAATTATGATTCCCAAGAGTGTACCAAGAATCCACCATATATGGCTGCCTTGTTGGTGTGGTGAGCTCAAGTTGTCTTCACAATCCTGCTTACTACCATGACTGGAAAAAACTGGAAGCATATCATGCTTCTTTTGGGTGTGCTCAAACATATCAGCTTCCTTTACTGATGCTAATAGCAAGCCACCTACCTTGCGGCTTAAATACAAGCGTAAACCACTTACCTTTCTCCAAAGAGAGGATGCACTATTTGTAAAAAATTGTACCAAATTGGGAATGAGGTCTTCATTCTTGCATTCTATCAGCCTTTTGTCTATCCATGGATCCTTAGCTCTTATCTCCATGCTGATCTTATCTCTATATGTTATAGCGGCTAGCCATAGCCATAGGTCTGATGCATCCCATGCAAACACAATGCTGTGTTGTGGAGGAGTTTGGAACATCCTTAAAAGGTTGACAACATATTGATCATTAGGCAAAATTTGGACTCACAAAGGGGCCCTTTAAGGAGTTTGACTTTACCTCTCTCTACCAAAACGGGCGCATGGATAAATTTTTGCAAACAAACTCCAAAGTTGGCGGAGGTTTGACAGTTAGAATGTCCTCTTCAAGCTCTATCTACTGATATATAGCACGCCATGAGATTCCTCATATTTTAGAAGATTCTTTTTTTGATTCACCTATGATGTGACAACTCTGTCGGAATCTAAGTGAATCAAAAAAAGAATCTTCTAAAATATGAGGAATCTCATGGCGTGCTATATATCAGTAGATAGAGCTTGAAGAGGACATTCTAACTGTCAAACCTCCGCCAACTTTGGAGTTTGTTTGCAAAAATTTATCCATACGTCCGTTTTGGTAGAGAGAGGTAAAGTCAAACTTCTTAAAGGGTCCCTTTGTGAGTCCAAATTTTGCCTAATGCATCAAACTTACTCTGAACACCCTCACATAAACTGGAGGCATTACCCATCTCCAGGTTTATAACACCCTTCAGTAGACTAGAGGCATTACCCATCTCTAAGTCATAACACTACACAATAAAGTCTTGCTCGGCTGCCAAGCCTCTGGAGCAATATCCAACTCCAAACCTTCAGTCATACTTACCTCTTTGTTATGGTCCTCTAGTGAAACTGCCTTGATGCAAGATTCCTTTAGCTTGCTACAGTGTCCTGGGTCCATGCTGGTGCACAGGCTCCCGTTTTCAAAGCCCTCCCCTTTGCTTGATATGTTGTCCATCTTCTGCAAAGCCTTGCTAGCAGGTTGGTCTTCCTCTTCTCTTGTATCTTTCATACCCTTTACATTCCTCTTACTCTGACTAGGCCTAATCAACACTTTACACCTTCTTACCCTTACTGCCCAATGCTGTCGATTGATTGCCTTGGTGCCTATTTCATCCAAGGTTAAAGATGTACTCACATTTGTAACACGATTTTCTTGACTTACCTCCCCCACCTGGATAGCATCTTTTGATTCTTTAACCTCTTGTTCCACTGCTTCAGTTCTTTGAATAGTCTTCTTACTTGATCCTTCTTCTGTTACACTCATCTAGACCTCTCCTGCAAGACCGATGATACTTGGTGTGCGGGTACCAATTGGTGGTGGACGTAGGATGATTGTAAGTGGTGATTGTGGCGGTGGTTGCATTGGTGACTGGCGTTGAACTGGTGTGGCTGGCTGTGGTTGCACCGTTGGTGGTGGGATTTGAACAGGTGGGATTGGTTGCCTGGGTGGCGGTGGTCTTGCTCTTAGTGGAGAGATCTGATTCTGTCTCCCTCCTAGAGTGAAATTCTGTCTCCTGGACATTGGATGTGGACAGTAGTACATTCCATGGCCATCTTCCCTGCAGTTGTAACAGTGGTACTCTCTGTTTTGTCGTCGTGCTCTTCCAGGGTCTTGATCTCTTTCCTGACTCCTCCCTTGTTGTATTAAGTGGACAAACAAATTCTGCAGTTAGTCAGTAATATGGGCCAACATATCCTGTTGGTCATCTCTTACCCCAAGAGCCGGTGGTGATGGTGGAATGGTGGTTGTCGTAGTTGCTGGTCGACGCGATGTTCTTGCTTCTGTTGACTCGGTTTCTTTGGCTTTCATTCGCAGCTTCTTGTCCTTAAGGCGAGCAATCTCAACGGCTAACTCGTACGTAGCTGAGAATCTAGCTTCACCTTCTCCTTGAGAAGCGGCCATAAGCCATGTGTGAACCGATCTTTTTTTAGGAAATCGGGTGCAGCTTCCCCCCTTGCCAGTGACTCAACCCACCGTTCCCACAAATCTACAAATTTGGACTCATAGGTGGCATATTCTAAAAGACCCTCCTGCTTCAAGTCTCTCAACTTGTCCCACAACTTTTCTGAAGTGGTACCTCCCCCAAAGCGCCTCTTAAAAGCGGTTTTTAAGGGCTCCTAGTCATCCTTGGTTGCTTGTGGAAGTGCATTGTACTATGATCTAGCTTCTAGCTTCATGAGATGCTTAAATATTCTAACTCGGGATTCATCCGTATCTTTGTTGCTCACTATACATGCTACTTCAAAGTTATCTAGGAAGTCTGTTACCAAATCCTCCCCCTTCTTTCCTTTAAATGTTGGAAATGCTACACTTGCCATGATTACTGAGAGAGAGCTAGAAAGATACACTGCTTAACTTGCAAAAGTTTTTTCTTCTTTACAAGGAGGCGTGTATACCCTCTTATACTAGGACATAGATTAAAACTTCAAATGGTACATTGCCTTGTACCAAAGGTAAGACAAATGGCTGATCTGATGCCAGAACCTCAAAAAACCGCTCCCCACCCAGCATGGTGTCGATGACGTGTTGGTAGTGAGCCTTCAAGTCCAGTATTACCTTGATAGAGCATACACGTGTTGGTATGTGATCTGTCTTGAGGTAGGTTGTACTGATTCATGTGAAGCTTAGAGGTGCTTAGTCACTGTCTAAGCTTGTGGGAGAGGTTGGTGTTTTTTCCTGAAACAAACTCAATAGATCCCTAGTTTCTCTAGTGAGAGTGTGAGCCAATGCTTCCGTTATCTGTCAGGTGTGACTTGGAAACTGACTGTGATAATTACCTCGGTGACGTGAGTTACCCGATTCTCAAAGTAGAATAGTGTTGATTCTCTATTGTGCAGAGCTCCTTCCATCTTGTTGTTGTGGGTTGGTTGTAGGTTGCGGACATGGTTTCGACCTTCTCCTTCTTCTTCTTGGCACTCGGCCTATGTATATCCACTGGGTTTGGCGTGTTGGTTGACTCTCCCACTGAAAATCGATTACCGTTACGCCTGGCACTCCAGCTTCGATGGAGATGCGGAGTTCGTCTAGTTGTGCTTGGAGCTCTTCTTCTTTTGTCGTCCAGTTAGCAAATCCTGCTAGCCATTTATCCATTCACAATAGTTTAGGGGTTTCAGTCTTGTAAACTGAAGGGTTTCATGAAAAGATCCTCGGTGGGTGCACCAAATGACGTGAGCAAAGCGAACCCCGAATCCCGACGGCCTCTAAAACACCGGGGACCGAATGGCACGCTTCGAGCCTGTCACGGTAAAGCGAACAGGGGGCACCACCTAGCTTTGAGCGGCTAGGACGCAAACCACACACCACCGTAACAAAGTTTTCATCCAAGAGAGATGGATGCTTGGGAGTAATGGTGAAGAGGAAGGGGAATGAGATCAAGTTAGAGAGAGAGAGAGAGAGAGAGAGAGAGAGAGAGAGAGAGAGTGTATAGCGGCTTAGTACTTAGGCACCATAGAAGGATGGCGAATCCCCACACCCTTCACACATACATAAGCTCACTCCAAACACAAGACTAGGTGGCGATTCCGCACACCTCACACGGGCAAAACATTGCAAGAAACACACTCTCAAAACCTCAAGCTTTATTTAGAGAATAAGGCGATGAAATGGGGAGCATAGGGTAGGGGAAAGAGAAGGGAGAGAGCGGTAGAGCACATGGCGGATAGGTGGGAGTTGATGGCGAAGACTCGCACGAGGGTTATGGCCATCATCCTTCATTTAGCTGCCCTTCATCTTCGATAGCCCAAGGGTATAGAGGTCATGCTCAAGTCGAGCATGGTGACTGCAGTGATGGTGATGGTGTGGGTGTGTGTGTGTGCGCTAGGCACACACAGTGTATAGTGTACTATCTGGTGATGTTGTGTGTGTCGTTAGTGTGATGGTGACCCCTCTTTATATAGGGGAGGATTTCTAGAATCTTAGAAATCAAGAAATTATTATCTGCACCGGCCATGTGACTGTGGGTCCTACTTGTCTGGCTGTGTATATATGCGCTAGAACAGCAGTCTCATGAGAGAGAGACTAAGAGAGAGAGATGGGTTGATGAAAAAAATGAGTGAGATGGAAAATAAGTAATTACAAGTGGGAAGAGAGAGGAGTGTGTACAAAGGTAAATCTGTGTGCAGATGTGGGTGTACACTAGAAAAAAATCCGATAACCATCATGTAAAGGTGGGTCTGTGGACACCTTTTTCAGTAGAACTGAGTGTGTGAGTGTGGGGGAGGCCATCTGGCTACAAGACAAGAGAGATTTCGAATTTTAGAGAGAGGGGGGGTATTTGGATCATGAGAGAGTGTAGGAGAGAGAAAAAAGGGGGTGGGGTATGCTATTTTGGAAGATAGGAGAGGTGGCATGTGACAAAGAACGTATTATTGGTGAGGACAGGTGTGGGGTAGCTTGAGGGGAGAGAGAAAGGAGAAAGGACAAGGAGAAGAGAGAGGGGGTTGACCTTTTGAGTGGAGGAAAAGAAAAGGGACACACGGTGGGGCAACAGTGAAGAAAAAGGAGGTAGGGTGGGGATGGGCTGCCCTTTAGGCACGAGGTGGCCTATTTTACCTTTCTCACTTATTTACATACTCATACTTTATTTATTTTCTTACTTTTCCAACGCCTTTTATCACTCCCTCCCTAAGAGGGGGTTTCGATGGGGTGGGGAAGAGAGAAGAGGGGTATGGGAGCCTGGCTTGTGAAAATCCCCCATCAACGGTAGGAGATCTGCTGTCGCTAGGCTGATTTGTAAGTTGCAAACGCTGGGGCTGATCTGCACTGAAGAAAAACGTCGGTCCTTGGTGGCTGAAAACGCTAGGTTGCCTGCCCGGGGGGTCTCCCAAAACGTTAGGACTGAAAATGTATCTGCTGCAGAAAACGCTAGAAGATCTGCTATGGCTAGGTTGATCTGCAAGTTGCAAACGTTGGGGCTGATCTGCACTGAAGAAGAACGCTGGTCCTTGGTGGTTGAAAACGCTAGGTTGCTTGTCGGGGGGGGGGGTCCTTGCTGAGAAGGTGCACTGTCAGACTTGTGGTCTTTGCTGCCTCTTCTGCTAGAAAGTGCTAGCGCTAGGTTTTCTTATATATTGCCCGAGTCAAATTGCCCTACCCAGTTTCCCAACAAAGTCACTTATTAATAATAAGTGAAAAATGGCTAAAATAGGAAAAATAGGTCTGTGCACTATAAAAATGCTCCTGATGTTCTGATAGTAATTTGATGATCATGATGTGTGCAACGAGAGGATATGCATCTACTCTAACTGTCTGGACATGCACGGTCTGCGAACAGACTCTCAAAAGTGCCAGAATACTTCCTGAGCTAAGCTAAGTGAACCCTTGTCATGAAGTAGCTTGTCCACATGCACATAGGGTTAGATGTGCACGTGACATCTCCTCCTTTTTAAAGTGAGGTACTGGTACCTAACTGTATGGCGTCGAGGGAGATCGCCAACAACGTCTGGAATCGTGGAAAGGACTCTTTGCCGGCCCACTCTGATGCGTGGGTCATGCGATACTTGAACTTCATAAACGTCGGCAGTTCTTGTTGCTTTGGGCCGCGCCGAAAGCGACACAAAGTCATCTGTGGCTCCTTCAATGCTTCAACTTCGTCTATAGTCATGCGTGTACCTTCTTTAAGAATCTCCGAGGTTGAAAATTCCTGAAACCACTTCCAACGCAAAAATGAACATACCCATTCCATGTAAAGTGACTTGAAAAATTCTGCATGCAATGTAGATGAACATATAGACGGAGTGCCAAACCGTTCATCAAACATACACAAACAATGGAATCGAAACTTGTCTTTTTGATCTAAATCTATCAACTGCGGCAAATCACAATGGAAATGCCGATGCTTGATGCTCAATCCTTCTTGTGCTCTTTTAAATACCGTGTCATGCCAGCTCATTCATGAGTGAATCGTGTTCATCGTACCATATGGCATGCCTATGAAAAGGGATCACATAAGGACGGTGATTAAAATACAGGAAACCATCACGAATGAAACACTCGAACAATGCGTGCTAACTAATCATATGCATACATAATACTTTCTGTGAGGGTTCTTGGGACCTCGACTCGAGAGCCAAGATCAGTTCTTCGTGATTGATCGAATCTGCAATGAGGTCAGCTTCACTAGACTAAGTATCAACTAAACCATCATCCTTGTGAACAATCACATCTTTATCCTGCAAATCATCATCCTTGTGAATAATCACATTTGTATCATGCAAATCATGCGTGTCGTGCTTTGGAGAAGAAAAGACTGAGAGAGTCTTCTTCTCCTGATTCTTTTCAATCTTCGCCTG
Organism: Adiantum capillus-veneris; assembly: GCF_014529385.1. Lineage (NCBI taxonomy): Eukaryota > Viridiplantae > Streptophyta > Polypodiopsida > Polypodiales > Pteridaceae > Adiantum > Adiantum capillus-veneris. Next base: position 63,380,865 of record NC_140941.1, read on the forward strand.
CACGTTAGAAATGAGAGATGAAGAATGAACAACTTGCTCCCCACGAATGACAATGGAAGAGTCGCTTTTGGTATTGAAAGCGAACGTATTTTCTGCCCAATTAATGAGAGGGTTATGCTCACTAAACCATCGAATGCCCAAAAGCATGCGGAAGGACACTTGTTGCATTGTGAATAACACATCAAGGCACTCTCGTGTAATGAGAGTCGATACCGGGAGCGAAGCCCGACACCTTGAAAGAAGATGTCTTGCTAACCTCCAAGCGGGCTCTTTCGACAAGAGAGGGACTAATCACATCTTGCATACTACCAGAATTGTAAGGTGCAGCGGAAGTGAATGTTGAACTTTGCTCAAGATGAGTGCTCCGAACTGTGCTCAAGGTTCGTTTTACTTACGGAAGGGAGAGCATTCCGCTCCTTAGTGAGAGAGTGCAATGGACACAAACAAAGTGGTGAACACTGTGAATGAAGGTGGTGAGACTGAGAGATAGAGAGAGAAGAGAATACGACACCAGAGACGTTGTCAATCCCTCCTCCGAAGGCCCCACTCTCTATGGCGAGAGCGGTCTACTTATGATTGCACAAATCTCTACAATGCTTGGACTTGCCGATGATGTCGACGACCATGAGGACGACGACGAAACGGCTGAAATCTGAAAATGCTAAGGGCTGAAATCTGCAAATCTTTATCTGCTGAATTCTGACTCTACGGCGATGACGACGGCGATGACGACAATGCAACGACGACGATGCTGAAATCTGCGTTTTCCGGGCTGAAATTGCAAACTTTGCGGGATCTGACCGTGCGGCGAGGATCTGCTGCGGGAAGGTGAGATCTGCGAGTTTCGGTGGTTCTACTGCGGGTACTGATTACTGAAAATTGAAAAAGCTGAGTCTAGGGCTGATTCTGTCGCAAAGATCTGCAAAAACGCTGAGGTGTCTTGCAGATGCAAAAACGCTAGGGCTGAAAATCTTTTGTTGCTGTGGAAATCTGCTAACTGCTAGTGGATCTACTGTCTGCTGTGGTCGCCGGGCTGATCTGCTGTGCAAAAACGCCAGGGCTGGTCTATGGTGCAAAAACGCTAGTGTTGATGCTGCGTTGCAAAAACGCTAGGCCGTGCTGAGAAGTTGCTTGTTGAGCAAGTGCTGCTGCTGTTTCTTCTGCCATAAAGTGCTAGCGCTAGGTTTCTTATATACAAACTTAGTAAATTTGCCCTACCTAGTTCCCAACTAAAGTCACTTAAAAATAAAAAGTGAAAAATGTCAAAAATAGGGAAAATAGGTCTAATGCACTAGAAAATGCTCGTGATAAATTGTGATGGTAATGCTGATGATCATGTTGTGTGCAACGAGAGGATATGCATCTAATCTAAGTGTCTGGACATGCACGGTCTGCGAACAGACTCACAAAAGTGTCAAATCACTTTCTATTCTAGACTGACTTGACTGAACTGAACCTTGGTCATGCTGTAGCTTGTCCACAGACACATAGGGTTGATGTGTCACGTGACATCCCCTCCTTTTCAAAGTGAGGTATTGGTACCGAACTGTATGGGTCGAGGGAGATCGCCAACAAGGTCTGGAATCTTGGGAAGGACTCTTCGCCGGCCCACTCTGATGCGTGGGTCATGCGATACTTGAACTTCATAAAGGTCTACAACGCTTGCTTCTCTGGGCCGCACCGAAAGCGACACAAAGTCATCTTCAATGCTTCAACTTCGTCTATAGTCATGCGTCTACCTTCTTCAAGAATCTCCGAGGACGAAAATTCCTAAAACCACTTCCAACACAAAAACATGAACATACCTATTCCATGTAAAGTGACTGGAAAAAATATCGTCTTCCTCAAAGACTGTGCATGCAATGTAGATAAACAAATAGACGGAGTGCCAAACCGTTCACCACACACACGCAAACAATGAGATCGGATCTTGTCTTTCTGATCTAAATCAATCAATTGGGGCAATTCACAACGGAAATGCCCATGCTTGTTGCTCATACTTTCTTGTGCTCTTTCTACGAATGTGTCATGCCAAGGAAGAGACATGGAATGTGACTTCCTTGAATGCAAACATTTTATCTTTTCATGAGAAATCCGCATACATCTTTGCTCATCCATGAGTGAATTGTGCTCAACGTACAATATGTCACGCCTAGGAAAAGGGATCACAAACGCTGACTAAAATACAGGAAACGATCACGAATGAAACGCTCGTACATTGCGTGCTAACTAATCATTCGAACACATAATACTTCCTGGGAGGTTTCTGTGGACCTAGGCTCGAGAGCCAAGGTGAGTTCTTCCTGAGGGGGCACTTTGGACCTAGGCTCGAGAGCCAAGATCGGTTCTTCCTGATTGATCGTCTCTGCAATGAGGTTAGCTTCACTAGAGAAAGTATCCACTAACACATCATCCTTGTGAACAATCACATCATCTTCATGCAAATCGTCATGCTTGTGAGAAATCACATCTTGATTAGGCAAATCATCATGCTCATCATTATCATGCAATTCATCATGCTTGTCATTATCATTCAAATCATTATGCAAATCATGTAATTCCTGTGTGTCTTGCTTTGTAGAAGAAGAGACCGAGAGAGTCTCCTTTTCCCGAATCTCTTGCATCTGTGCCTACACTTGAGAAAAGAGTCGCAAGAACTCTGTCATGTGTTGGTCGCTCTTTTCTTTTCTTGCTTTGGTCTCGCGATCAAATTCTGCTTGTCTTTCCAGGCGTGCTTGCTCGTGCTCACGCTCTATGGCTTCCATTCTTGCTTCATATACAGGATCTATGGCGGCCCTTCTTTCTGCGGATTCACGATGTATGGCCGCCATTCTTTCTGATTTTCTTGCTTTGCGTTCTAACTCCTTGTCCATCATTCTCTTGTTGAAAGCCTCCATAGGAGTTAGTGCAATCCTTGTTGTAGATGGGGAAGGGGGAGGGTCAGAAAAACCTCATGGTGGGGAAAATTCTTCTTCGCCTCTCTCATGCTCATCACCTCCGGGCGAAGTATCCATTCCGCTTCAAGTGATGACCATCCACTCAAGTCGTGGGTTCTTGTGGTCTTGGGTTCTTAAGTTCACGAGGAACTTGGGTTCTTGGGGTCCTTGAGGTTCTTGAGGGTCTTGGGGTTCTTGGGTTCTTAAGGTTCTTCTTTCGCTTGCAATCTATGTTAGAGAAGGATCTTTTCTTCACCCGAGTTCTGCTCTTTTCCGCGGGTGCACTCCTTGGTGGCCTTACGCTCACACCAAGGTTGCTTTTTCCCACCTCACGTAGATTGGCCGGCCGCAAAGTGCACGGTCCGCTCTCAATGAATGAAAAGAGGCACAAGGGGAGGCTGGACAAGCCCTTCTTTCTTGGGTTTCCCGTCACACTTCAAAAACACGATTAGGAATCGACACGCCCAAGAGGACTTGGGTTACGTGTGACCGCAACAAGCAAAAAAATAAAAATAAAAATTCTGTGGTTCTTTTGGTTCTTTCCTTGAGTGATACAGAACACTGCCAAAGCTCTGATACCAATGTAAGGTGCAGCGGAAGTGAATGTTGAACTTTGCTCAAGATGAGTGCTCCGACGGAAGGGAGAGCCTTCCGCTTCTTAGTGAGAGAGTGCAATGGACACAAACAAAGTGGTGAACACTGTGAATGAAGGTGCTGAGACTGAGAGATAGAGAGAGAAGAGAATACGACCACAGAGACGTTTTCAAACCCTCCTCCGAAGGCCCCACTCTCTATGGCGAGAGCGGTCTACTTATGATTGCACAAATCTCTACAATGCTTGGACTTGCCGACGATGTCGACGACAATGAGGACGACGAGACGACTGAAATCTGCAAATCTTTATCTGTTGAATTCTGACTCTATGTCGATGACGACGATGCAACGACGACGCGCTCAGCATCTGCAGTTTTCCGGGCTGAAACTGCAAACTTCGCGGGACCTGACCTTGTGGCGAGGATCTGCTGCGGGAAGGTGAGATCTGCGAGGTTCGGTGGTTCTACTACGGGTACTGATTGGTGAAAACTGAAAACGTTGAGTCTAGGGCTGATTCGATCGCCAAGATTTGCAAAAACGCTAGGGCTGAAAATCTTTTGTTGCGGTGGAAATCTGCTAACTGCTATAGAATCTGCTAACGCAGTGGATCGGCTGTCGGCTGTGGTCGCCGGGCTGATCTGCTGTGCAAAAAGGCCAGGGCTGGTCTATGGTGCAAAAACGCCAGTGTTGATGCTGTGTTGCAAAAACGCTAGGCCTTGCTGGGGGGATCTCGCTGAGAAGTTGCCTGTTGAGCAATTGCTCCTGCTGTCTCTTCTGCTAGAAAGTGCTAGCGCTAGGTTTCTTAGATACTAACTTAGTAAATTTGCCCTATCTAGTTCCCATTAAAAGTCACTTAAAAATAAAAAGTGAAAAATGTCAAAAATAGGGAAAATAGGTCTAATGCACTGGAAAATGCTCCTGATGGATTCTAATGGTAATGCTGATGATCATGTTGTGTGCAACTAGAGGATATGCACTAAGTGTCTGGACTAACTTGACTGAACTGAACCCTGGTCATGCTGTAGCTTGTCCATGGACACATAGGGTTGGATGTGTCATGTGACAAGAATCAAACAAGACCACCATGTGTTGACCATTCACATGACCATAACGCTTCATGAGAGACTCATCAGTGGAAGGATCATGAGAAACTTGGGACACACTCATGTTGTCATTTTATGGCATTAACAGAGGATGTGGGTTCTGTGGGTTCTTTAGATTCGCTAGATTCAATCTTAGGACATGTTCTTTTTATGTGACCCTTGATGTGACAATGGTAACATCGACCTTCCTTAGAATGAATGCTTTGTTCTTCCGACGTGATGTATGCTCCTAAAATTCCTTGTTCTGTCTTTTCATCCGGAGTGAGCTTAGGTTTAGCAATTGTGTTTGCTTTACCCTTAGGTTCATTGTGTGAGATCTTTTCTGAGAGACTAGAGGAAGATTGGTTAGAAGAGTTACCATTCTTACCATTCTTACCGTTCTGAGGGTTCGGAGGGTTCTGAGAAGCGTGAGTGGTACTTGGAGAAGTCTTGTTTTCCTTAGGCTTTTTCTTATTGTGCTTCATCTCTTGTGCGAGAGCAATCGCTACCGCCTTGTTGAGATCTATTGGATCGAGTACCTCGACATCAAACTTGATATACTCGTCCAATCCATAAAGGAATGCCTTCTTGCGCTCATCATCCGATTTGCGTAATTGGGTATCGAGTTGCAGAACACGATTAGAGAAAGACATAACTTGCATATCATTTTGCTTGAGACCGCGCCAATTGTCTTTCAACCGTGCTAGATACTGTGGTGGCATAAACCGGGCCTTGAGCTTGTCTTGGAAGTCGGCCCAATTGAAGGAAAGGGGCGTGTCTCCGTCGGCTTCCTCTAGGTGCGCGGCCAACTGTGCCTCTTGCCATGCGTGGTACCAATTAATGGCATCACCGGCAAGGTACATGGCTGCCGTTAAAACCTTGCTATTTCTTGTCTTCTTAGTTGTCGCAAAGTAAGCATTAAATTGATGCAACCAAGAATAAATAATAGTAGCATCCATCTTACCGTCATACTTACTGAATGTCAACTTCTCGGTGACGAGGTTTTTGGAGTCCGAATCTCGGCTTGCGCCACTTGATGAACCACCAACATCTTTGGCCCGCTCGGGTTCAAGGTGAGTACCTGTAGGACCAACTCTTGCATGCGTTGGTCTCTCTGCGCTTCATGCTCTAACTCCAACGCCGCGCGTCTGTCTTCGGCCGCCACTCGATGGGCTTCGCGTGTTTGCTCTCGCTCATGCTCAATAGCTGCCTTTCATTCTTCGGCCGCCAAGCGTGCTTGCTGACGCTCACGCTTAGGCTCCAAGGCTACCCTTTTTTCCTCGGCCGCCAAGCGCGCTTGCTCGCGCTCACGCTCCAAGTCGGCTTTCTTTCTGCTTTTCTTCCTTCGCGCTCGCAATCCAATTGTGCTTTTCTTTCTTAGGCCGCCAAGCGCGCTTGCTCGCGCTCATGCTCTAAGACTGCCATTCTTTCTTCGTGTTCACGATCAATTCTGCCTTTCTTTCGTTGCGCTTGTGCTCCAAGGCAGCGCCTTGCGCTTCTTGTCGTATCATCATGTCCATCATCGTCTTGACCAAAGCCTCCATAGGATTTGGTGCAATCCTTGGCGTAGATGGGGAAGGGGGAGGGTCGGAAAAACCTCCTGGTGGGGAAAATTCTTCTTCGCCACTTCCATGCTTATCACCTCCATGCGAAGTATCCATTCTGCTTCGGGTGACGACCATGCACTGAAGCTTTGGGTTCTTAAGTTCACGAGGAACTTGGGTTCTTGTGATTCTTGGGTTCTTGAGTTCTTGAGGTTCTTCTTTCGCTTGCAATTTGTATTAGAGAAAGATCTTCTCTTACCCGAGCTCTTCTCTTTCCCGCGAGCGCACCCCTTGGCGGCCTTGCGCTACACCAAGGTTTCTTTTTTCCACGTCACGTCGATTGGCCGGCCGCTAAGTGCACGGTCCGCTCTCAATGAGTGAAAAGAGAAACAAGGGAAGGCTGGAGAAGCCCTTCTTTCTTGGGTTTCCTGTCACACTTCAAAAACACGATAGGAATCGACATGCCCAAGTGGACTTGGGTTACGTGCGACCGCAACAAGCAAAAAAAATTTATGTGGTTCTTTCCTTGAGTGATACAGAACATTGTCAAAGCTCTGATACCAATGTAAGGTGCAGCGGATGTGAATGTTGAGCTTTGCTCAAGATGAGTGCTCCGAACTGTGCTCAAGGATTCCTTTTAATTACGGAAGGGAGAGCCTTCCGTTCCTTTAGTGAGAAAGTGCAAATGATCACAAACAAAGTGGTAAACACTGTGAATGAAGGTGTTGAGACTGAGAGAGAGAGAGAGAAGAATACGACACCAGAATGTTGTCAAACCCTCCTCCAAAGGCCCCACTCTCTATGGCGAGAGCGGTCTACTATTGATTGCACAAATGGACTTGTCGTCGATGTCGACGACGATGAGGACGATGACGAGACGGGCTGAAAACTGCAAATGCTAAGGGCTGAAATCTGCAAATCTTGTATCTGCTGAATTCTGACTCTTATGTCGGTGACGATGGCGATGATGACGCGCTGAAAACACAGATGCTGAAATCTGCGAATAGCGGGCTGAATCTGCAAACGTTGGCTGATCTGACCGTGCGCTAAGGATCTGCTCCGGGAAGGTGAGATCTGCGAGGTTTGGGGGCTGCGGTACGGAGGTTAGCTGTTGAAAATGCAAAACGTTGGTGCAGTGATGCTGAACTGTCACCGGGAAATTGCAAACGTAAGGGATGGTCTGCTGTTCCCAAAACGCTAGGGCTAAAAATGTATCTGCTTGCAGAAAACGCTAGGAGATCTGCTGTCGCCATGCTGATCTGCAAGTTGCAAACGCTGGGGCTGATCTGCACTTGAAGAAAAACGCATGCTAGGTTGCTTGCCGGGGGGGGGGTCTTTCTGAGAAAGTGCACTGTCAGACTTGTGGTCTCTGCTGCCTCTTCTGCCAGAAAGTGCTAGCGCTAGGTTTTCTTATATATTGCCTGAGTCAAATTGCCCTACCCAGTTTCCCAACAAAGTCACTTATTAATAATAAGTGAAAAATGGCTAAAATAGGGAAAATAGGTCTGTGCATTGTAAAAATGCTTCTGATGGTAATTTGATGATTATGCTATGTGCAACCAAAGGATATGCATCTACTCTAAGTGTCTGGACATGCACGGTCTGCAGACAGACTCACAAAAGTGCCAGAACACTTCCTAAGCTATAAGCTAACTAAGCTAAATGAACCCTTGTCATGAAGTAGCTTGTCCACATGCACATAGGGTTAGAGTGCATGTGACAATACTTGTCTTTCTAAAAAACTGTGCATGTAGTGCAGATGAACAAAGTGACGGAGTGCCAAACCGTTCATCAAACACACTCAAAAAATGGGGTCGAATCTTGACTTTCTGATCCAAATCAATGAACTGTGGCAAATCACAATGGAAATGCCGATGCTTGATGCTCAATCCTTCTTGTGCTCTTTCGGATACTGTGTCATGCCAAGGAAGAGACATGGAATGTGAATTCCTCGAATGCAAACATTTCATCTTTTCATAAGTAATCCGCATACTTCGTGCTCATTCATGAGTGAATCGTGTTCATCATACAATATGGCATGCCTATGAAAAGGGAACACCTAAAGATGGTGACTAAAATACAGGAAACCGTCACGAATGAAACACTTGAACAATGCGTACTGACTAATCATGCGCATACACAATACTTCCTGTGGGGGTTCCTTAGATCTTGACTCGAGCCAAGATCGGTTCTTCGTGATTGATCAAATCTGCAATGAGGTTAGCTTCACTAGAAAAAGCATCAACTAAACCATCATCCTTGTGAACAATCACATCTTTATCCTGCAAATCATCATCATTGTGAATAATCACATCTTTATCATGCAAAACATATGTGTTATGCTTTGGAGAAGACAAGACTGAAAGAGTCTCCTTCTCCTGATTCTTTTCAAGCTTCTCTTGCACATTAGAAATGAGAGATGAAGAATGAACCACTTGCTCCCCACGAATGACAATGGGAGAGTCACTTTTGGCATTGAAAGTGAAAGTATTGGCTGCCCAATCAATGAGAGGGTTATGCTCACGAAACCATCGAATGCCAAGAAGCATATCACATCCTGAAAGAGGAGACACTACAAATTTTTTGCGGAAGGACGCTTGTTGAACCGTGAATAAGACATCAAGGCACTCTCGTGTAATGAGAGAGTCCATACCGGGAGCGAAGCCCGACACCTCGAAAGGAGATGTCTTGCTAACCTCCAAGCGGGCTCTTTCGACAAGAGAGTCACTTATCACATCATGCATACTGCCTGGATCAAACAATATGACAAAACACTGACCCTTCACATGACCATAACACTTAAAGAGAGACTCATCAATGGAAGGATCATGAGAAACTCGGGTCACACTCGTGTTCTCATTTATGGCATTAACAGAGGATGTGAGTTCTATGGGTTCTTTAGATTCCCTAGATTCAATCTTAGGACATGTTCTTTTTATGTGACCCTTGAAGTGACAATGATAACATTGACATTCCTTAGAATAAATGCTTTGTTCTTCTGACGTGATGTATCCTCCTAAAATTCCTTGTGCTGCTTTTTCATATGGGGTGAGCTTAGGTTTAGCAATTGTGTTAGCTTTACCCTTGGATTCATTTTGTGAGTTCTTTTCTGAGAGACTAGAGGAAGATTGATTAGAAGAGTTACCATTCTTACTGTTCTTACCGTTCTGAGGGTTCTGAGAAGTCTGAGAGGTACTTTGAGATGACTTGTTGTCCTTAGGCTTTCTCTTGTTGTGCTTCATCTCCTGTGCGAGAGCAATCGCTACCCCCTTGTTGAGATCTACGGGGTCGAGGACTTCGACATCAAACTTCATATAGTCGTTCAACCCAAAAATGAAAGCCTCCTTGCGCTCATCATCCGATACTTTTCTTTCGTCGCGCTCGCGATCCAAAGTTGTCTTTCTTTCTTCGCGCTCGCGCTCCAAGGTGGCGCGTTGCAATTCTTGTTGTAACATCATGTCCATCATCATCTTGACCAAAGCCTCCATAGGATTTGGTGCAATCCTTGGCGTAGATGGGGAAGGGGAGGGTCGGAAAAAACTCCTGGTGGGAAAAATTCTTCTTCTCCATGCTCATCACCTCCATGCGAAGTATCCATTCCGCTTTGGGTGATGACCATACACTGAAGTCTTGAGTTCTTAAGTTCACGAGGAACTTGGGTTCTTGTGGTTCTTGGGTTCTAGAGGGGCTTAGGTTCTTGAGGTTCTTTTTTAGCTTGCAATTTGTGTTAGAGAAGGACTCTTACCTGAGCTCTTCTCTTTCCCGCGGGCGCACCCCTTGGCGGCCTTGCGCTCACACTAAGGTTGCTTTTTCCCACCTCACGTTGATCGGCCGACCGCTAAGTGCACGGTCCGCTCTCAATGAGTAAAAAGAGAAACAAGGGGAGGCTGGACAAGCCTTTCTTTCTTGGGTTTCCTGTCACTCTTCAAAAATACGATTAGGAATCGACATGCCTAAGTGGGCTTGGGTTACGTGCGACCGCAACAAGCAAAAAAAATTATTGTGGTTCTTTCCTTGAGTGATACAAAACAGTGCCAAAGCTCTAATACCAATGTAAGGTGCAGCGGAAATGATGTTGAACTTTGCTCAAGATGAGTGCGCTGAACTGTGCTCAAAGGTTCTTTTTACTTACGGAAGGGAGAGCCTTCCATTCCTTTAGTGAGAGAGTGCAGATGATCACAAACAAAGTGGTAAACACTGTGAATGAAGGTGCTGAGACTAAGAGATAGAGAGAGAAGAATACGACACCAGAAAAACCCTCCTCCAAGGGCCCCTCTCTCGATGGCGAGAGAAGTCTTTGCTATTGATTGCAAAAATCTCTACAATGGCCTAAATGCAATGGTCTTGCCGACGATGAGGACGGCGACGAGTCGGCCTGAAATCTGAAAACGCTAAGGGCTGAAATTTGCAAATCTTGTATCTGCTGAATTCTGACTCTATGTCGATAACGAAGACGACGCGCTGAAAACGCAGATGTTGAAGTCTGCGAATAGCGGGCTGAAACTGCAAACACTGGCTGATCTGATCGTGCGGCGAGGATCTGCTGCGGGAAGGTGAGATCTGCGAGGTTTGGGGACCGCGGTATGGAGTTTGACTGCTGAAAATGCAAAACGCTGATGCTATTGGGTGTTCTGTCGCGAGGAATTTTCAAAACGCTAAGGGATCTGCAAGTTGCAAAAACGCTAGGGTTGTAGGTGCAAAAACGCTATGGATTCTGCTGTCGCCAGGCTGATCTGCAATGCTGAAAAACGATGGAACGCTAGGAGTTCCACCGTGGGGGTCGTGTTGAGAAGGTGCACTGTTAGACTTGTGGTCTCTGCTGCCTCTTCTATAAGAAAGTGTTAGCGCTAGCTTTTCTTATATACTGACTTGCCAAATTGCCCTACCTAGGTTCCCAACAAAGTCACTTATTAATAATAAGTGAAAAATGGCTAAAATAGGGCAAATGGGTTCTATGCACTGTAAAATGCTCCCAATGGGTACCGATTGTAATCTGATGATCATGTTGTGTGCAACCAGTGGAAATGCAAGTACTCTAAGTGCCTGGACATGCACGGTCTACGAACAGACTCACAAAGGTGCCAGAACACTTTCCAAGCTGAACTGAACCCTAGACATGAAGTAGCTTGTCCACGTACACATAGGGTTTGTCACAAGACGGACATCACGTGCCAATAGAAAAGAACAGACTGAATAGACTTTTAGCACTTTAATAACAACTAAACTGAAAGAGAGAGACGACACGCGACACGGAGTGGCGGAATTCCACCCCAGAGAGTATTGGCCCCAAACCTTGGCGCCCCTTTCGGTATTTCTTTATATTGCATCAACACAGTACAAGCCGGTACTCCAGACTCTGCACCTTCTCCAAGAAGCATGCCAGGTTATGAGCGCTAACCTCATATTTAAAGGCCCTTGGCCTAAAAAGCAGTTACAGTGAAAAGCTTAAAAAACTCAAAAGCTTCTGATCCAAAAGCAATGCCAAAAAGCTGCCAACGTAAATCACGGAAATCCGTACAGTCCTGCCAGCGTAAAAAGCGAAAATCCGTACAATTCTGCCACGTCAACACTACCAACGTGAAAATCAGAAATCCGTACAGTTCTGCCACGTCAGCAGTCGCAACGGAATTTCCAAAAATCTATTGCTGCTTCTTCTGTTGCTTTTGCTTCTTCTAGGGTTTAGCCCCTCGGCCGGTAGCTCCGTTCTTCAGTAGGTCGACACGTCAGTAGTTTGTTAGCTATTGTATTTCTATTTGTTCATCATGGAGAGTTTCCCTCTTCCTTGCTCGTGTACCATGTATTCTCTTGATAGGGAAGTTATAGCCAAGTGGGCGTTTCAAAAGACTATAGATGTTAGTTGTAGTGGAAGGGTATAATGATTTTAGCTCAAAACTAGTACAAATACAAGGTTATTTTACTTGAGAGAACTGAACTTAACACAATGAGAGAGAGAGAGAGAGAGAGAGAGAGAGAGAGAGAGAGAGAGAGAGATGACACCGCATGTCGAGTCCAACCACCCTCAAGGGCCCCCTTGCTCTGTTGTGAGAGTAAGACTTGCTTTAGATTACTTGCACAATGCTGATACAATGTGAAAGGGCTGATTTGATGCAAAAACTCTAGGATAAATCTGATGCTGAGGATTGATCTGATGCAAAATGCTGGGCTGAAGCTGCGCTGCGGGTATTGTGGCTGAAATGCTGGGATGGTGCTGGTGCTAAGGCGTTGGCTGCCCTCTGCGAGTACTGGGTTCTGATGAGGATAGGGAGAGCCCTAGGCTCTCATATATAAGAAAATGGGAGTGGGCTCGAGCAAAGCCAGATTCAGCCCCCCGATTTCTCTTAAATGAGGTTTTTACAACTTATTAAATTTTAAGCGACTGTTCCCATGCCTAAATGTGTAAGTGATTTATGAATGCTTGTGCAAGTGAGGGTATGTACTACTGACCTGTCTGGGCATGTAGGTCCTCTGAGAGGTTCACAAGGGAGATCCCTAACTAAGACTGACACTAATGTGTAGTAGTAGCTGGTCCACGTGGCTCAAGTGCAGTGCACATTTGACAAAAGAAGGGTATTTTTCACACAAAAAACAAGTTCTTGATGAGTTTATGTGCATATCTAGGAGCAGCTACGGAACCCCATCTTGTATATTTAAGAGCTGTTGATTGTAGAGGTTTTCCTTATCTTTGATTTGTTTTCTCCTCCAAAATTTAGAAGCATTTTCCTTGAGTGCAATTGATTATTATTGGGGCTATGGAAATGCACAGGGAAGCTAGTTGAGTGTTGGTGACGTTGTGTATATGCAAGGGTGAGCAAATTTGGCCCATATCTGCTTGTGGGAGCTACTTTCTTTATCCTCATGTATCATGCGAATACGGAGGTGTGACATAGGCCACCCCCAAATCCTTCACAGCGCATGTTATCAATGTGTCTCATAAAGGGATTTTCTTCTCTTTCCTTCCAATATGTTTTTAACTCTTCTACAGACCTCTCCTTTGGGCTTCCCCCTTTTACCTTGGAGTTTATACCTCATTCTGTCCCTTACTTTACGTGTAGGGGAGGAAATTTTTGGGGGCTTACTCGTAACTTGTGCACTCTTATGGACTTTTTTTTAAAGTACCTCTCTTGTGCACTTACGTGGTACGAGAAGTTTCCCATTGTCGATCCCAGTTGGTTGGAGGAGTAGTGGGTAGGTTTGCAAGCATAGCACGATAGCTTACATTACTTGAATAAAATAAATGTAAATTAAGGTGCAAACTTACTCAATGCCCTTGCGACCTGCATCATCAAATCCACCTTGTCTTAGCCATGTTATATGCTCGTGCGTGTAATCTTGACACAAATGTTTTTTTTTTTGGGTTGGCATGTAGGATTCATCGGACTTAGAGGGGAAACTTGGCAAGGCTTCTGAGATGGTCTTATCTTGCATTGAGGAGTCTGAAGCTGAAGCTGAGAGAACGAAGGATGGAAATCCTACGGAAACGTTTGTGAACCACTTCATGACTCCACCTGAGCTTGATGACCCTGATAACGAAGATACTCTTTCCGACATTGATGATGATGAGGTGGCTTAATCCTCTTGTTTATGAGAACTTGGTTTTGTGTGGTTCTTAAAACAAAAAAATGTGCTTTGTTAAGGTGGATGGCTATCTTCATAATCAAGAGGAAATTCGACTGAAGACCATCATCTGGACAGAAATGAACAAAGAGTATCTAGAGGTGAATATTCATAAGCTCTTCAGTTTCCTTTCTTTCTTTGTTTTCCATAAGCCTCCTAATTTGGTTTGATGTTTTCAGGAGCAACAAGCTAAGCAGGACGCTCTTGCTGCAAGTCAAGCAGCCCATGCTGCTGCTCTAGCAGCTGGTGATTCAGATTCAGCTAGTGCAATTGAGCTTGCAGCTGCAGCTGCAGCTGCAGTGGCAGAGTTGAGAAAGGTACAAACCAATCATCAGCCTACATTCTCTCTTCCTCTTGAATAACAGCCTTTGAGTTCCCGAATTGTCGGATAGAGGTCTCTTGGGGCTTTTTCTACGACGCTAAAACTTCTCTCCACATGTGAGAGAGCATGCGTGTGTGTGTGTGAATAAGAGGAAACTGGAATAGCTTGTCCTCACCCACATCGGAGAATTGAGCTCTTGATCACAGTCCCAAGCGCTTGATTCTACCAACACTGACCTACTGCCAAATTGGCTTCTCTTTCCCCTCATTTGGGTTTTCACCAATGTTCAGGATCGAAAACGGAAACGGGATGAGGCGAAAAGCAAAGGGCCAGCTGAATCTGCTACAGAAGCAACCCGGCAAATGCTTCAAAGCAAGGTGATGTTATGTTCAGTTGGAACTCAGCTTCTTTAGGAGTTTAGAGAAAGCAGCTTTGGGTGGTATGTCCCCTGCCTGATGTGCTGAGGTACTATGATTTTTTCTTTCTTGTTGCAGAAGCTTAGCTCAAAGGTGAATTACAGTGCGTTGGAAAAGTTGTTTGATGGAGAGGTAGGTCTCTCTCTCTCTCTCTCTCTCACACTCACACACACACACACACACACACACACACACACACACATTTATGTACATCCATAGACCATACACATACTTGTATGTACACTCCAAAGAGCAAATATCCTTTGAAGTGATTTATGTATATCCATAGAACATACACACATACTTGTATGTACACTCCAAAGAGAAAATATCCTTTGAAGAGACGAGAGAGAGAGAGAGAGAGAGAGAGAGAGAGAGAGAGAGTGAGATTGTGAAGCAGGTCACACCTGAAGCAACGAAAAAAGTGAGTGAAGACGAGAAGAAGAACGAACAAAGGAAGGATAAGCATGTAAAGTGGGCGGATACCGATGGGCCTAATGGTTTGGGAGGCAAGCAAGATTTATCCGCGACAGAGGTACATACAGAGGGCGATGTGGGCGGAAAGGAGGAGGTAGAGGACGACGAAGATGAAGAAGAGGGTGCCGAGGAGGGTGATGCAATCAATATAGGGGATGATCAAAATTATGGGTTGCCATATGTTGATGATTATGAAGAAGATGGCTATGATGAATATTGACTATTGGCTTGTCATGAGGGGTTCTGTAGAAGCAAGGAAGCGTGTCCAGCGTTGCCAGGCAGAGGCTAAGTTTGGTTTTCTGGAGGAGGTTGGGTGTCGAGAGTGCGCGTTGCGCCTTTGCAATGGCCGCCCGCCCGCGCGCGCGCGCGGACACACACACACACACACACACACACACACACACACACATATTGGTATCAAGGGGCCAGAGTGAACTGGGCTAAGTCTTTGGGCAATACCCCACTAGCCTATGGAGGGTGGCAAGCCTATCCTTGGGCAATACCCCACATTGGTATCAAGGGGCCAGAGTGGAGCTGGGCTTTAAGTCTTTGGGCAATACCACCTTCTTGTAAAATATGAAGCCTTGCAGCAATAATTTTGCCATGTGCCCGTATTCTTTATTGCAACATTGTAGCGTTCATAGAAATAGCTCTCTCTCTCTCTCTCTCTCTCTCTCTCTCTCTCCCCTTGTCATTTTGAATTCACATTCAACTTACGCTCTATTCAAAGTGTGCGACAGAAGCCAATGTCTTTTGCTTTTAGCCAATCAGGTCGCGTCTCTCTTTGCATTGTTCACACAAGGCGGTGGAAACGGGTAGCCACGTCGAGCTAAATTATCTCTTCCAACCCCCATAGAAACTCTTCCAACCCCCTCCCCCTTGTCTTAAGCTCTCTTGCACGTTGACACACCACATAGTCCTCTTTAATCTAGAAAATGCAATAAGTATGTGGTGCACACATGAAAGAGTGTTTTCTAGGTAAGCAATGGTATCTCTGTCGGATCCCTTTTGAGTTTTCTTTATTCGAGGCGGTGGTTAGTGACCTCTTATTTTAAAAGGGTCTCCTTAAATCAAGCAAGGTCTCTCTCTCTCTCTCTCTCTCTCTCTCACACACACACACACACACACACACACACACACACACACACACACACACACACACTCTTTTTTTCCTTGTAAATCTTGATTTAATTTACAAGTGGGAAATCTCAAAGCGAGGAAAACTCAAATGAAGGAGAGGTACAAAAGAGGGAGCATTAAGAAGCTCCGAGAACTAGAAACAATCAAAGAAAATCTTGTAAGCATCAAGAGAGGTGTCTCCCACATCATAAGCAAAGTGATTTGCTTGTTCAAGCGAAAACTTGAAGTACTAGAAAGGGTCAATTTCTAGTGCATGAAACATTTGAGAGTTACGTTGGTGCCATATGGTCCACGTAACCCAAAATTTGACCCAATTGAAGAAGATCTCAAACAGAGGATGTAGCCGATAGAGGACTCCAAAAATCTAGAACTGTCTGTGAAAGATTCCGGATGGGAACAAAGGTGAAGAGTAGAGGACACTTGCCTGATGAAAGCCTAGGAGCAATGATAATCCCAAAGTAAATGCACAACAGACTCATCAGCCCCATCACATTGAGAGGAGGCAATGCATCATACATGCAACAAAGTAACAACCGGTAGAGCACCCACCATGCATCGCCATAAGAAAATGCGCTCTTTGAGAGGTAAGTTATTCTTCCATATGTGAGACAACGTTCTTTGCCACCACATCTAAGACTTGGAGAGTGACCATAGCTGGTTTCCATGAGACACAATCCATGCATCCAATTGCAGCAAAGCATATACTGATCCAATTGATATGCAGTCCATACTAGTATGGGCAAGTTACCAATTGGAAAGCCGAGAGTCCTCTAGTAGTTGAGGCACTGGGGAAACATCGGCAAGTATCTCCTGAATGTGTTGCCACAAATGTCGATAATGAGGTCCCAACTCATGACGAAGAGCGGTAGTAGGAAAAGAAAGAACCTGTCTTGAGTCATCCACAACTTGATCAACTTGGCAAATCCCTTTTTGCAATAGGAAGTATGCTTGTTGAGGAGAGCGTTGAACTAGAGTAAGAGAAATGCTTTACTCCAATGGATGCTCTGTAATCGAAGTGAGTTACCTTGAGGGGATTGAGGACCTTGCTAGGATAAATAGGAAGTAATAGCCTTCCAATCGGCAACAAGAGATGACATGAAGGGACATCCCGAAATATGGTTGTCAAGCTGTCCAAAGATGACATCCGAATACGGCGGGTCTAGTGACCAAAGGGAGGCGTGACAATACCGTTGCATAGATGTGAAATCGTGATCGTCTAGGGTTGCTGATCCACCAAAATCGGCAAGAGCATAGCTTTCTGGGCCAACATGTTCTGACGTAAATCTAAAATGTTAATCCCTCCCAATCGCTTAGGTGTGCATAACTTATCCTTGGATAAAAACCGCAACCCCTTCTTGTGGAAGAATGTCTGCCAAAAATGCTCTAGCATACAAGACATAAGAGACCCAAGGCCACGCCGAGGCCAACATAAGAGCGGTAAATAGAATTGCACATAAGCCATCATAATGCATTGGGCTATTTTTGAGACACACATGCAATGGCCACGTTAATAGTTTCCAATAGCTGAGCTTTAAATGCAATCTTTGGAGTACCTTATCAAGTTTCTGTGCCGCAGACACATTCTAGCCAATCGGATATCCCAGGTGGCGTACTATGGCCTAAGGGAGAACAATCTCCCTTGGCCATAGAAGCTTGCCAATCAAATTCATTCAGAGGTAGCAACTTGGAATTACAAAAATTAACATTATGCAATCCGGTTGCCAAACCAAATAAATGCAAAGCTTGCATAATCTGTTGTACATCCTCCTGAGCATTTTTGGGCATGAAAAGAGAGATCAACATAGGCTTGTCCTATAAACTAAATCCCAGAAGGTAGAGCTAGACCATGCAAATGGCCAGAGGAAGTGAGGGCCTCAAGATGTAACAGCAAGGGGTGCGAAGCAATTGCATCAAGCAAAGCACTAAGAGGACAACCTTCTTTGATCGAACGCCCCAGAGCCCAAGCACTTGTGAGAGAACCACCCAACAAACCCGCATAAGTGCTTTGTGCATACAGAAGAAAGACCACCTGTGAGATTTTTGATCCAAAACCTAGCCTTTGCATTGTTTCTGCAATATAATCCCAAAACACAGTATCGAAGGCATTTTCAATGTCAACTTGCATGACCGATACATCTTGTTGAGTGTATTGTGCATATTCCATGCCAATAATGACATTCGCCAGGTTGTCACTAATGTGCCAACAAGGTATGAAACCATATTGGGATTGATGAAGTCCTTGATGTAAGTAATCTTTAATACGGTTGACTACCATTTTGGCCATCAATTTGTAAACCACCGGCATAAGAGTGTTGGGCCGCCAGTGAGGAAACTGGTCACAAAAAGCATGCTTTGGCAATAGCTTGAGAAACCCTTCCTTCTAAGAAAGGGGGACATCCTGCTTGTCCCAAGCCATATTCATCATTACCAGTAATGGTTGCTTAAGGTGATCGCAAAAAGACAGGAATATTTCAACCATAAGTCCATCCCAGTCAGGAGATTTCCATCTACCTATGTTTCACAAACTTGCATGTAACTCTGCCTTAGTGAACGCAGCTTTCAAACTTTGTGCTTGTGGTATAGAAATGATAGGAGAAACATGAGATATTAAAAGATTGCGTGCCTGTCTGACTTCTTGGGTAAGAGGGGGTGGGGCTACAAAGATCTTCCCAAAGTGAGCAAACAAAGCGTCTGCCAACTGCTATGCCTAGAAAGAAGTTTGACTCTTTTGCTGTCCTGCAATTGACGAGAATGATGCAAATGCTTGAAGAACTGTTTGGAGGCACAACCTTTCTCAGCAAAAGCATGTTTCCTTGCACAAATCTGCCACTTAGCCAATTTCCTCTCAGCATTATGCCATATAGTGGTATGGGCTGAAATCAATGTATTAAGTTCAACCTCCAAAAGCGAGAAGGAATTAGCCCTATGAATTAATCGTTGAAAGATATCCCTTGCTTGTTGAACATTGCCCCACAACTGAGACATATATTTATTGCCATAATCACTAGCTACACACTGGACACACATAACATATGGGAGATCAAAGGCGGGATTATGTTCATAATCATGTTACGGAAAACTTCATGCGTTAGATATGCATTGCTGACGTGCAGAAGCCGTTTCCTTGGCAAAGAGGCAAAATATGAAGATGGGCCAAAATGTAGATTCAAACATACAAGTGCATGATCCAAATGACAAAAAGTGTAGTCAATCGTGCATATGACATATATACTAGCAGTCAAGGCAAACACAATAAGAGGAACGAACGTTGTGCTGGAAGGTTACGAGATTGGGTACCCTCCTATTGTATGTGTTTAACTACAAATAGGATATCTAGTGTGTAATGGTTAATCATTGTGCTATCTTTCTATTTTTACTAATAGTGAGATGATGCTGTATAGAGTGGAACTTTGGAAGTTGAGGAGAAGGCATTGGCATTAAATTATTCTCGACCATTATCATTTGCATAGTGTTATAGTATATTTTTCCAATAAGCCACTATCGCTCGCTTATAAATAATTAGTGAGAACTCACCCTATAGGGGGTCATGTAATAAGTGGTAGCCACCACACAAAGACTAAAGTGGAACTGAGTGTAAAGAGGAGCCTCCAATTTTTGGCACTAATAAGCAATAAAAAATCTTAAATAGCAAACTCCAAACGAGGTGCCGTGGAATTTGGGGCTATAATCTTTAGACCATTCTTGTGTGAGATACTATCAATTTTTCCTTTCCCCTCTCTTAACCTATGTCTTGGGCTATGGAGCTTCGTTGTGTCATCTTCCTGTGTAAGTGTGTGTAAGAGTTTGTCTCCTTCCTTCGTTTCTTTGTGTACTACTATGAGTATGTATGTCAACATCTCCATCTCATTCTTTCTATGTCAACATCTTCCCATTCTATCTCTCTCTTTTCCTTCTCCATCATGACATGGTCAATCGTTATATTTCATGACCAAGGGTGCAACCCCCCCTTGCTCCCAATAGTGGTATCAGAGCGAGGTGACGGTCTAGGAAACACGACCACCATGGGGATGAATATTCATATTGGAAATTGGAGCTTTCTGAATTCTCTTGGCAGAACAACAATTCACAACCATGGAGATCGTGTTGATCAACCATTATAGCTAAGTTTGATTTTGTTTATATCTTTATGTAGTTTGTTTTAAGATTAAGTTTAGAGATGTGCCTCTTACATCCAAATCGATGACAACAATCAATATTTTCTCCCTCATGTTTGTCGGTACAAGGGGGAAGACCTTTGCAATAAGCCTTCAAGAGCAAAATCGAACTATAAGTGTGTCAAATTTGCAGGTTGTGTCAAGATAGGGAGGATTGAGTCCAATTAATTTTTGTGATTGTTGTGATTTACATATGGTAAGAGTGGCATTTTTAGGAAAGAAAAGTATAACCACATTAAGCGCATACTAGGCGACATGATCCATGAGATGTTGAATAGGGATGAGGACTTCTTTCTCAAGTTTTGGACCCTCCCACACCCTACAGGCGTCCTCAAAATCTTTGTGTAAGCATTCCTTGATGAGGGACATAACATTGACTGATCAAGAGTCCATTTCTTTGCATATTTTGTAGATGTAGGGATTATCCGTCATAAAACCTAAGCACACTAATTTCTCGAGTAACAAATTTGAAACCGACAAACAAAACTCTATACACCAATCTACATCACATCCAAAGCACACCGAATGACTGAAACCTTCACAATTTTGTCATGCCACAGTTTAGCACATAAGTACCCTTTAAAAACATCGATTTTTGAAACTTTCTGATAGTGGTGATCATACGTTGTACAACTTGCAACTCTTCTTCTTCTAATTTTTGTATACACGCACTTTCTATACACTACTTTGTAGATTTGTTGCACTCACACACACTCACTCTTTGCACACTCTCTAATACACTACACTACACTACACACACACACACACACACACACACACACACACACACACACACACACACACACACACACACACACACACACACACACACACACACACACACACACACACACACACTCACATGCACGTGTGTGCACACACACATCGTTGACACTGTAGACACAAAGAAGCATGTCACGCAGAGGCAACAATAGGGCGTGCAAAACTTGTTAGGGTTTATAGTTGGTGTTGTGATGCCTCGCCCTCATAGATATGCGTTGGGCAGGAGGTGGCCCTTGTCTCAGTAGCACCGAGCAGATGGTCGCACTGGCCAGTAGGTTGTGCATGTATTAGAAAGTGAATGGAGTATAGGAGGGCCTCTTTATTTGGCAGTTTAAGGAAATGCTTAAAGCTTAAGCCAAGTTTGACCGAGCCAAAAAGAAAGGCTAATAAGGTCTATGTTGGGATTTTTAAAAATGCCATTTCTATATTCTGTATTAAAAAATAGACTATTTTAACCCAAAAGAGAGGTGAGTAACTGAATTTTAAAATGCCATTTTCCCACCCCTCTCCTCTAAAACACTGTCTCTCACTTAGATCCCATTAAAGGAAGCACTTCTCAACCCCATGCCAAAACAGCAGATTTCCCACATTCTCTCATTGCATTCCCTCTCTAAAATGTGAGACAACTCTCTCTCTTTCCCCCTCTTTTCTCTCTTGTCACTTCCCTCTTCCAATCATTGAGGGGACATTCTGTGCTGCCTACTTTTGACAAAAAGTGCAGATCCTCCAAGGCTGCAGATCTGCTCTCTCTCTCTCTCTCTCTCTCTCTCTCATGCTTCTCCCACTCCAGTTCTAGGTGAAAGCAATGCGAAACTCCATTACCTCTGTGTGCAACAACATTTCTCTCTCTAAAACACTCATGATCAGCAATTTGAATTCAAAGGAGACTGAGCTGCACTCCCTCTGTTTCTTCCCTCCACCATAACATAATCTTTTTCTTCTATCTCTGAGTAGTCTCTGCCTCTTTCCTCCATAGCCAATTTCCTATGCTTGTAGCAGTCACCATTACACATTCTCTCTCTAATTTGCTTAATTTGCTACTAACATAAATGTCATTCAATTCCCTACCACTGCAAGACATTACTAAGATGGAAGAGACGGACTGTTTGGCTATTGCTGGAGATTGTATTTAGCTTTTGTCAATGAAATGGAATTAAGAAAATATCTCTTTGCTGCCTATTTATCATTGCAAGAGAATTTACGTGAAGAACATTCAGCAAGTCAGTGAGAAGACAAAGCAACTCAACGATGAGATGGTGAAGCTTAATAAAAAAGTAGATCAGCAAAAAAAGAAGCAAGAGTGACAATTGGATAATTGCGTTCAGCTACAACTCACTGCACGTAATATGCATCAATGAATCAATCATCTCACACACATTCCCTTGGGCTACCACATCCGTAAGCGCAAGAGACAAGCGATGTCTATGCTATCTTCAGGTGGTGGCGCACATGGCCTTTTTTTGCGACGTTGGACCCTGGCCATCCCGCCACCTACGTACGCTCCCCCTGTTGCTCGGTTTTGTAAAAAATTCACCCCGGCGGCTCCCTTTCCCCGGCCATTGGGTGCTTGATTCGTAGAGGTTTTGTGTGTGCGGACAATATGAACTTCCTCTAACACCTCATCTCCCTCTATCATCCGATCTTTCTCCTTAGTGAAGCTGGGCTCTTGCAAGAGGACGCGTGCCATAGATGCTTTAGTCTGCTTATCAACCTCTTTGAGAACTTCAATTGATTCCTCCAATATGGTCACAAAGAGGTTTTTGGCTGGCCTTTTCCTTTAATTTTTCCTTCTTAATGCCCTCAGGAACAAGTAAGACCAGAACCATGTCCCAAGAAATGAATTGGGTACCTATGTACCCCATGCTCAAGTCTAGGAGGTCATCCTCATCCTCTATCCTGCAGTCCCGTTCAGTGAGCCCTTTAATAAACCTCAACAAGCAAAAGCGAAAGTTTTTGTTGGCTACATAGATGTGTTTGAGGAAAACCACTGGCAACCACACCTTATCAGATCCCTCAAACAGTATGGCATATTCTTCCATGTGCAGCGTCCTGTAGTCAAGGAAGATTTGGAATGCCTTTGCATGCAAGTTGGCAGTGGCTTGCATATTGATCGTCCCTTCAAACACGCTGACTAGTTCATGTGCTCGATCTGCAAGTCCTACCTTTTTTAGTTGCATGAGAAGTGTATCACAAGATGTTGACATGGGTTTGTTCGTGAAGAAGATGGGAAGAGAGCTTAGAGATAGAGTTTTGTGAATGTGAGAAATGAAGTGTAAAACCTAAAAAGTCACTTATATACCCAAGTTCACTTTTTAAAAAGCACTTAAAATTAACATCAAATTAACCTAAACCTATAATTTTTTAACAAAATCACGCGACAAAGCATTGAAAGACATCAACACTAAAAGCATTCACCTTCCAAATCAAAGAAATTGCACATTTCAATCAAAATCTTGAATAAATTGAGAATCAACAAGTATGCGCAGAAACGAGATTCAAAACACCATATGCATCAATGGGAGCAAAATCCGCATCAGTTACAAGGTTTTACAAAAATACATCGTGGAAACGTAATGTTCTCACACAAAAAGCTCTTCTCTTTTCTGGAACGAACAACCTTTTTGTTGATTACAAAGAGGTATTGCTTGAGCAAGGTATATCTGAGATTAAGATACTCACGAAGATGACTAAGGTGCCAGTCATTATTCACTGAGATGTGTGCACTGCATCGTCATGGAGACAAATTTGTAGGTCAACTGATTCTCTAGCAGCAACATCAGAGTCTAGTGTCTCCCATTCTCCCATCGTCAGCTTCCATCTTCTGTAGGGAAAGACCATTGACAATATTTGCTTTGCAATATGGTATCTGAAAACCACATTCTCAACAACTACAGAGCACTTGATTCTATCTCCTTGGTGGTTAACCACCTTAGTCTCCCATCTAGTTGCAAGGAAGCCGTTGATTGTACTTCCCCCTTTGCAAGTCCACATTGTTGGTGTCTCATGAACACTCTGCAATCATAAGATATACACAAACACATAGACATATACCATGTTACCGTTGCTTTGTGGGAACCATAGGTGCACTTCATTAATGCATGCACATCCTCCTTGATTCTCCTTTTGGTTGCTGCAATCAAGGCACTATCTAGCTTAAGCCATTTCAAAATCTGCAAGGTTGGCAATTGAACCGGTGAAAGATTACCATACCCATTTTGCCTAGGCATTACATAAGTATGGTTATAATTTTTTTTTTCGTGAGGCAAGCTTAGAGGATGGACAACCAACATAGAGCAACTTGCTAAGGTTAGCGTGGATGGCCTCAATAGCTCCTATGATGGACTCTATTGGCTCCCACTCTACAAAATCGGATGGGAAAACATCTGCAAACATGAACAAGCAATGGAAATCTTACAGTCATCAAAGCAACATATATAGAAAAAATACAAAATAGACAGGAACTTGACAAAGGAGTGAAATTAAAGTTTGTAGGAAACCTCGATGGAGCCAATGTTGTCTGTAGCTTCAGTTGTGAATCAACATACACATGTTGCACCTTTGCAAGCTTCTTTTCATCTTAAGTTTGCTTAAACTCCATGATTCTTCCCTTTCAATAGTGTGCTCAAGAAGCCATGTGGCTCCTTGAAACCTTGTGTGCACCTCTTGAGCTAGGCTGCATTATTACCCACATCAATCGTTTGAACTCCATCGTCACCCAACATCCACTATCGTCTTGTACATTGTTGCGTGAAATGGAGTCAATGACACTTCTAGGTCGTCGAGTACTTGATGATGCCATGGGGAAGAGTGGCACAACGTGAAAACAAGCACTTATGATTAATCTATGCACATCCATGTTCTCTTAGCTACATAAAGAGCAAGATTATTGATGGTACAGAAAGACGGTTAATGCCACTGATTGCTATACTGTTCCACCTGCAAGTTGGCTAAATGGGGAAGATAATGTGCAAAGCTTGAGGGGGAAGTATATCCCCTCTATAGAGCTTAATGGAGGAAGGAGTAGGAAACCTGTCGAGGAAAGAAAAACGAAAGATCTAGCAAAAGAATATGTTGCAGATCTTCAACTTTAGGTAGAGGTGTGTAGTGAGGTTCATGGAGCAATGGAGAACTTTAGCTTGAGGAGAATGTAGCAAGCTGGAGAAGAATGCTGTAAACTTGAGTACGGAAAGGAGGTTCAAACTTGTGTTGCATAGCTATTTGGAAGGGAAAGTGACATTAAGAAAAGAGATACAGTTTGCAAGGTGGAGTGGAGAGAAGTGAGAGATGGTACAATAGAGAGAGAGAGAGAGGAAAAGAATAATTGGTACGTTTTTGGAGGGATCCCCTTTTAGGAAGGGGGGGGGGGAATTGGCAGCCACTAGAGAAAGGATTGGTTTTTACCCCAAGTTTTTAGAGAAAAGTTCAATTTGTTGAATTTATATGAGATTTCCTCTTTATATTTTATAAACAAGTACAAGTTTGACCACTTACTTTTAGGCCGTGCCATACCCACCATTTTAGTCCACATGGCATCCACCCATTTGCTCCTTCCTCCGTATCTCCTTTCTAATCCGATGGCAAATAAAGAGGCCCCCTTAGACCCCATTGCCTTCCTACTGAGAAGTAGGTTGCATTGGACACTTACACACACACACACACACACACACACACACACACACACACACACACACACACACACACACACACACACACACACACACACACACACACACACACACACACACTTTCACGACTGTCCCCAACTAAGGTAGTTCACCCTATTGCACATTTTCAATATATGATTATTTTATCGTTGACAAGAGACGTTCAATCTCTGAGTACGTGGGTGCGTAGATGCGTGTGTGCGCGGTGCGGTGTAATGAGTGCGGGGAAGGGGAGGAACACAAGACAGTGTGGGTGGAGAAACCTCTTGAACTAACTCAGTGTATGAGTGAGGTGCTCCTTATTCTTATATATAGAAAGAATAAGGAAGTGTGTATACACAATGGGCGGTCGGACACTGAATGTCCGGACTAAGCAAAAGACAGAGCACCTTTATCCCAAAAATCTCCCACTGAAAGGCAATGCGCCGATAAGTGAGGCCTACTAGCTAAACTTACTAGTATGTACAAGAAACTAGGTGAGAGACTCTCTCAACCTATGTCCACTGGCTCACTCTATTGATGTACACGCAGTCCTACAAGAAACTAGGTGAGAGACTCTCTCAACCTATGTCCACTGGCTCACTCTATTGATGTACACGCAGTCATATCGACTCTTGTGGTAGGGGAGTGTGCAAAGCTCCACGAAGCATCATGCTAGTGTCAGTCACCATACGACTGACTATCCCGACTGCAAATGCTCCCATTGCAGCTATTAGATCGGGCCTTGACACTAAAAAGTCGAACATGACATGCCCGAACGCTGAAAAATCTGCACAAACCTGGCTGTACTCACCTCCCCTGCGCTATCTACAATCACTACATCATCAAGACTACCCATCGTGTATGGATATGACAACATCGACACTGTGGGGAAGCTACATCCCTCTCACCTATAGACAAAACTGTGCATCGTGGTATCAACTCATTAGCCTCTAGCATGAGCATGTCAGAAAACCCCATATCTGTCAGCTCTATATGTGTCTCTAGGGAGAAGGCCTGCTCTACCTCTGCCTACACAAAGTCTGACAACACCTGCTTGTCTCACTAGAGCACTGCCGCTCTATCTCTGTCTCTACAGAGTCTACTGGCACGTCCTGCGTAGCTAAATGCTCTGTCTCTTGGGCATGATGGAGATCATTGGCAAAAGAGACACGTCTCGTCTCTCGCTCAAAGCATGCCAGCAACAAAACCGAGACTATGTTGTCTCGTACCTCCAGACACATGCATAGGATATACCAGGCCGTTGCAAGCTCCTCATCTGGCAATCACTAATGAACCACAATGCATATGGAAAGAGTGCTCTCTAAGCAGTATCTGACAACCAATGTCTGCTATTTGTCTCACTGATATCAAGCTCTATCTCTGTTGAGGAACATAGCGCACATGTCGTAGCGTAGGCAAAGACAAACAAATGTCACCTGCACCCTCTATGTCAAACACTGAACCATCGGCCAAGTGCGCACAACCAAGTCTCTCACTAGAAAATGTGTTGAACCACTCACGACATGGTGTGATCTGGAAAGCAACATCGCTATCTAGTAACCACTGTGGAGAAATGTGCTATCCATAGACAAATTTGCAAGAGGTACACTCGAGGCAAGCATGACACCACCGTTACCGGCATAGACTACCACTGGAACTGCCTCTCTAGCCTGTGTCAAAGCCGTATCTGCACTATGCATACATCTCTACTATTGCCTCATACGTCCAAAACAACGACATCTAATGTGCCCTGTGTGATCGCATGCCAACAATGCAAGTATCGGCAAGAACGAGACCGCCATCTCTCAAAAGTTAGCATAGTGGACTCTTCACTGTCACACATATCTGCAACTATAACTGAATGGCTAAGAACCAAAGTATGGTGAGATGGGAAAAATCTGGCAAAATCTCCCCTATAAACTGAGAAGAAACTCTAGTACAATCTCAACCATAAACCATGCCAAAATGGCAACAAAGTGAGAGGTAACTCGATCACTACATAATGCTCAAAAGCATGATCAATCGCATCAAAACCGATGCTCACATATGCATAAAAAAACTCCTCAACGTGCAAACTCTGCAAGCATAAACTAGGACAACTGCTCAACCGAGCGTAAAGCGCATAACCATATACGCATGTAGAGAGCAAACTAGCTCAAAACTCATCCCACAAGAAAAACTGCCTACAAATATATGCAAAAACCTGTGAAACATGTGACTGCTTGTCTGTAGCCACATAAGCATACGCTATCCTCACTCCTGGGAGAGTGGATACAAGAACACTAAATTGGGTCCAAGCTGACAAAACCTGTCAAAGTGAGAGTAAAACACTCGATCACTGTTAAAGTGGGAATCTGGCTTGACCACTAAACCATCAGAGAGCAAAATGTGAATACGCATAAACCATGGCGAGAATCTGGGAAAAATTATGCAAAGTTTCCCTTGGAAATTGAGCAAAAACTCAAAAAAGTCTCACCAAATCACATAAAGAACAGGCACACAATGTCTCAGTAAATAGATCCACAAATGGTCTACATGCAATACCAAAAGCCTGGCAAACTAGCTCACTCCTGACCGAGTGGCTCTATGGACATATACCTGTCCAAAAACACCGGTAAACCTGCAAACTTGCTACTTGCGAGCTATACCAAGCTCAAGCTGTATCCACAAATGCATACATAGCATGAAACTGCACAAGACCGTGCAAAAAACTGCTCTCTAGTGCTCCACACAAGCTGCACTCCAAACTGTGAGCAAAATCGTTGGAAAATTGGCAACTACTACCTCATCAATTGGTACACACGTTGATCAAAAACGCCGTCCAAGAGCTATGTGCGCTCAAGGAAAAACTTCCTCCGGAATGGGCCATCGGAGCCGAAAATGTTGGTATGTGCCGTTGAAACCAAAATTGGAGAAAATCGCCGAAGTAAAAAAATCATCGTCGATGCCGTATTCCATCACCGAGCGGAAGTGTGCTTGCCAAATAGTCGCAAATCGGTGTCAAAACCGATGTGTCGAGCCGTCAGCGCGACGCCGTAGAAGAACACGTTGAGACGCCAGTGGTCCTTGCATAAAATCAATGATGGCCAATGAAAAATGAAGATACTCTCCAAATCCTACTCATATTACAAGTACATTGAAAGGCTTGGTGGCTGACAGTGCCTATATGAGGCGCCTATGATGGAAGGTGGCTTTGAGAACTCAGGGTTACTGCTTAAAGGATTCTTCATCCTACTACCCATTATATAAGCCCCTAGCCTTCCATATCAAGAATCCCTTGTCCACACCTAGAAGCCATCCCTTGGCCTGGGTCTGTGACCATCCTGGGTTTGCCCTTGGACTTACATTACTTAATACTTCCCCCTTGGAGAAGCTTTTCCTCCTTGAAAACAAAAGTGGGCAACTTCTTCTTAAGAACACTAATGTTTTCCCAAGTGGCACCTTGGTTGGTCTTTCCACTTGACTAACACTTGTTGATGCACATGATGACAAGTACGTAAACCATGATATTCTAAGACGTGTTTAGGCTCATGCGGTTAGGCTAGAGGTTCAATGAAATCAATTGAAATATGTTGGTCAATCACATTGTCATCCCCATGTAAGCGTTTATGACTCGCATGAAATACCACATGAATACAAGAGTGTGAAGGTAATGAGAGTTTGTAAGCCCTATCACTAACTTTCTTGAGTATCTTGAAAGGTGCACAATTCTCAAAAGATAATTTAGGAGTTGGACCAGCCTTCAAATTGGACCAATCTTCAAACTTTCTAAATGCTTTGGGAAATGCAAAAATACCTCTTCTCCTTTCATGATAAACTTCTCGATGTTTCTCATTAGTATACTTCTTATACTGATATTGTGCTTCTTGAACATTTTGACGAGCTGTTTCAACATTTCCACGTGGTCCTTGCAAAATCCTTGACCTATTGAAGCTTTTCAGTCACCAGCCCCACCGTAACTGGTGACCTAGGTTGAAAACCGTACAAGAGCATGAAAGGACTAAAACCAGTCGTCGTTACATGCTTAGCACTAATGTAATCAAATTCAAGAATAGGGGGATAGTCTTCCCAATATGATTTCTTCTTGCAAACGTATGCTTGTATCATATCCTATAGTACTTGATTGACCCTTTAAGTCTGACCATCCATTTTAGAATGCTCTACTATACTTAGGTTGAGTTGTGTACCCAATCATTTAAATATGCCATTCAAAAGTGACTGTTAAACTTGGGATCATGATCAATTACAATGTTACTTGGAAATCCACACAAGCGGTAATAATGGTCCACAAATAACCTAGCTATCTCTGGAGTCTTAATGGTTGGCTTAGTTAGAATAAACTTGCAAAGTTTAGTCAACCGGTCTTCTACCACCACCCATACCAAGTCATGACGTCGTACAGTGGTTGGTAAACCCCGAATGAAATCCATAGAGATAATTTTCCATTTACCATTAGGAATTTCCAATGGATGCAAGGTCCCTCCTACCTTGAGGTGCTCTACTAATTTATTGACTTGATATTTCTAGTAATGTAAGACGTAGTCTTGAAGATAGCCATATAAACCTGGCCACTAGAACTATCATTGTACAAGAGTGTAAGTCTTCTTATTGACCGGGTTCCCTACACTTGGACTATGGTGACATTCATAAAGGATGCGGCACCAAATGTCCACATCCATCGGTACACACTCCCCTTGTGGAGTAGATACCCATTATCTATGGAGAAATTCTTCCATCACTGTAACTCATCATTCAAGAGTGGAGAACCAAGTGTGGAGGTCAAAGACGCACTACCAACATTGGAGTGAGAAGAATCCCTTGCACATGGCTCCACACTTTGAAGTATGCTTCATCATGCTCACATTTGCCCTTAAGAGGTTCAAAAAACTCGCTTCATATCTTTGTAAAAGAAGAGAGTTGATCTCAAGTATTTGACTGAGAGAATCATCTCCCACATTATATCATCCTTTATGATACTGGAGCTTTGCAAAATACTACTGAAGAATCTCATCTCATGTGGCCTTTTGACCCTTCAAATCATATTGTGGTGTAAATCATTTTATGCTTTCATAGTCAAACACAATCTCAAACTGTGCCCCATACATATAATGGTGCCAAGTTTTCAAATTTTACACTATTGCATAGAGTTCTCCTTCATAACAAAATAATTCTTCTAGGCTGAATCAAGCTTCTTGCTTTTGAATGCAATTGACCTTCCCTTTTGTAGAAGGACTGCTCCAATAGATAGAATATTGACATCCATTTCTAAAACAAATGGCTTCCAAGGATTTACAATAGCTAAAATAGAAACTATAGCTAATTTCATCCTTGACTATGTCAATACTTTGTTGTTGGGATGTACTCCATTGAAAAGTTTTCCCATCGGCCTTCAATTGGTATGTCATCGAAACCGCAATATGAGTGTAATTTTGAATGAACCTTAAAAGAAAATTGCAAATCCCAAGAAAATTTGAAGCTCTTCAAGATTTTTGGGAGAGGGCCACCTCCAAATGGAATCCACTTGGATTGATCCATCTGTAGCCCGTCACCTAAAATAACATGTCCTAAATAGTGAATCTCCTCCTTGAGAAAATCACACTTTGATTCTTTGGCATATAACTTATGTTCTTGTAGCAAGTCAAACACGTGCTTCAAATGTTGTAAATGCTCTTCTTCAAAAGCACATATATGAGAATGTAATTGAGAAAAAAATTAACAAGCTTGCCCAAATATGGTCTCAAGACACTGTCCATCAGTGTCATGAAAGTAGCTGGTGCATTGGTCAACCCAAAGGGCATAACCAAAAACTCATAATGTCCAAACTGTGCTTGAAATGTAGTTCTAGCTGTATCCACAAGCCTATACGTACTTGATGATACCTTGACCGTAAAGAAAATTTTGTAAAGATGCAATTGTGGGTGAGCTTATCAAATATCTCATACAATCTTAGAAATGGGTACTTGTTCTTAACAATAACCGTATTCAATTCCTAATAATCTACACACGTGCATGCTACTGGCTTTTTTTTTCATCAATAAAATGGGATAAGCCCATGTAGGATAACTAGGTTGTATAAAACCTCATTTGAGATAATTAGCAAGCTGACACTCACCTCAACAGCCTCAGAATGGCTCATTCTGTAGAGTGGTTTATTTACTAGTTTACTACATAAAGCCACGTCTATACCATGCTGCACAACCCGTGTCGGCGGTAACCATGGTGGTAAATCATCTAGAAATATGTCTTTATATTCAATTAATAATTCTTTTAGCTTATTAAAAACATTTTCTTGTTCAAGAGAGAGAGAGAAGTACCCATAGATGGAATAGAAGAGAGAGAAGCACGCAATGTTGAGGAATTGTGTAGTAAAACATTATCAACATTTGAAATAAAATGACACATGGAGTGACACAAAACAACTTCTTCTATAACATTATGATAAGTGAGATTCATAAGCTCTACTGTACAAATGAGTGGCAAGGAAGGCACATCCTTCTCTCCTAATGGCACCAAGTGCACGCCATTGGATTCAAACATCAAACTGTTATGCTCATAGCTATTCTTGAGTGATGATCCTAGACTATGTAGCCACTCTCAAACCAGTACCACATCTGATCGCTCCATATTCATAACTTGGAAATTCAAGGACGTATGATACCTATGAATTTGTAGTGGAAAATGGTGGTTCATCATTGCTATCCTTTAACGGTGGGAACTCAAAGTTTGGGGCAACTTGAGCCATTTCACTAACTTGTGATTAATAAAAATGTGTGAATCACCATCGTCCACCAAGATCCGCACCTTGTGCCCTTGGATGGAACCCATGCATATGAACTAGCTCATGTGGACCAAAGGTCATCTGGCACATGGAGGCTGTGATACAACATTCATGCACCACCTCGATGTGTGTTACCTCCACATTGAAGAAATAAGAGAGGCAACAACTACACCATGTGCACTAATCTTTTTTCCTTGGGCAACAAATTTTCCCTTGGGACAATTCTTTTTGCCGTGCCCTCCTCCAAAACATGTGAAACATAATTTTTCTTTTTTACTTGTCAAACTCTTCAGTAGACAGAGGACCCCTTGGGTTCCTTGGAGGCCTTCGATGTAGTTTCTATAAACTTTCTTTTATTATGCCCATGTTGTGTGCATGCATTTGCATGTGTAGTGGCAAGCACACAATTATTATGCAGTGGTTTGTCATCGAGATTGTCATGTATATGAGCTTAGCCTTGCACTATAGCCTCCTCAAGCATCTTGGGATCCTGAGTCTTGACATGCTTCTTAAGCTCTAGTATCAGACCATGGATAAACCCACACACTTGTTGAAAGGTATCTAACCCCTCCATCTTGAGAATGACATTGCGGTAGTGCAAGATATACTCCAATAGTGTTTTATGTTGATGCATTGAATCCTTATCCCAAGCAAACCAATGTCTATCCGCTTCATTTATGGGTAGAAATTATTTTCTAAATACAGCCTCAAAGACTTCTCAAATCTATGTGTTATGATGCCCTTCTCCTTGAGAGACATCCACCATTTGTAGGCCTTGTCTTCTAAAATCCAACTTGTTTGCACTGCCTTGACTGCATCCAAAATGCATCTCAAATTGTGAATACCATCCCATTTATCAAGGAAGATATTCATCGTATATTTATTGCATTCTCTTTCCTCTCCCTTAAAAATCGGTGGTTTTGTTTTTTTTGAAAAATCCTCATCTCTTTTTGGGTGAGAGAGTGCAGAGAATTTGGATTGGGACCCTACCCCTGATTG
Organism: Adiantum capillus-veneris; assembly: GCF_014529385.1. Taxonomy (NCBI): domain Eukaryota; kingdom Viridiplantae; phylum Streptophyta; class Polypodiopsida; order Polypodiales; family Pteridaceae; genus Adiantum; species Adiantum capillus-veneris. Next base: position 63,414,371 of record NC_140941.1, read on the forward strand.
GATCCCTGCTCCTGCATATACATGTCAGCGTATCCCTTGGTTTGCTGTTGCATATATTGCACTACTAAATTTGATAATTTAATGACATTTTCATTCAAACATACAAAGTTATTCTCTAATATAGACATGCATGTTTGTAGTTCACGAAACTCTTGCATATCAAGTAACTCATAGCCATCATCCGACGCTAGTGCCACGTGGGTACCCTCCATGAGATTATCCAACAACAAGCCAAATTTCAAGTGGATTGGGTGCAAAATGCTCAAAATACGTATAATTTATGTTAATGTCCAAATCCATGGTGGTATCTGCTTGTTTGCAGTGCACGAAACTCTTGTATATCAAGTAGCTCATAGCCATCATCCGACGTTAGTGCCACGTGGGTACCCTCCATGAGATTATCTGACTAAGCCAAAATCAGGTGGATTGGGTGCAAAATGCTCATAATCAAACATATGGTTCATGTTAATGTCCAAATCCATGGTGGTATGTGTTGTGCTAGCAAGAGAAAAGATAATACCTTAGCTCAAAGACCGCCGGATGAATATCGAAGAACACTTGATACCAGTAGATTACTTGGCCATGCCAAATTGTAGATGTTGTTGATGTCAAAAACAAGGCATTAGCATTCTTCAAAAACACCTTGATGCTATGCCAAAAACAAGACCATAGCCTTCGAAAAAAGCACTTGATACTTTGCCAATTTGGTTTTAAGAACTCATCAAAATCACTTGGTAGCCAATAACTACATAGTTGTTTTGCAAAAATCACTTTGATGATTGCCTGAACTTGCATGAATAAGTAGTCTAGTTTGTGTGCTTGTCAAATTCTCATTGTTGTCAAACCTCTTAACTCTATGCTAAGTAAACTTCAAAAAATTCCAACCCCATAAATTTTCAGTCCGTTCTGAAACTTCTCCAATTTTTGCAATCGGCTCGTTCTGTACTCCTTTGGAAGATTAATGTCCTTGGCTTGCCAAAATTTGCGAGGTTGATTAATCTTCAAATAGATTAAGGGTGTATCTTGGGTGTGCATGCACTCTTAATTAATTAGATGGCCACTTAAAGCACTAGGGGCAGGGGCCGTTGAAGGTTTGAAAACCTTTCAAGCTAGACTGTGGGCGGGTAGACATCAACACACTAGGAGAGAGAAATAGGGAGATCTTGGTGTGTGGTGCTCTCACTGTCAAGTGTATTCAAAGTAGCTGACTCCCTCCTTATTCCCAACACAAGGGTTAGCGCCGCACACGGCCACCTTCCACTTCTTCTTACTAGGCTCTACTGTTTCCCCACTCCATGGCATGCAAAAACATGCAAAAGGCATGAATAGACAAAGAGACTAGGCCCCCTTTCCCCCAGAACTCTAAGCTCAGATACTTGTGTGAAAACCCAAGGAATTGATTGAAGGATTCTCCACCCTACTGCCTATTATATAAGCCCTTGCCCTTTCATATCTAGAATCCCCTGTCCACACCTAGCAACTTGCCCTTGGCCTTGGTCCGTGACCCCCCCCACCCCCCCCCCCCCCCCGCGGGTTTTCCTTTGGCCTTACAGTGGCAAAGAGACTATCCAAAGAAAGAAGAAAGGAAGAGAAATTGATACAAGTTCACATAAACCTAGATATGTAATGGAGGCAAGGCAATGCAAAACCAATGGTAGACCACGGAATAAACAATTTGAAAGAGAGGATAACGTAGAGATATATGTCAGTGACAATGAGGTAGAACAAAATATTTCAATGGATCAAGGAGCGAGCAAGAGGTGAATGTGGCATGCAAAGAGTGAGATTTACAAAGGATGTCAACCAATCACATGAGAAAATGTTTGGATGTATAGGAGAAGAAAAATTGTAGGAACAAATTACAGAGTCGTCAAGTGGGGTGGGTGGTTCGTTGTGCCATGTTTTTGGTTTCATAGTTGATATGGCTATGCAATCATGATACAAGACAAGCACAAGGCGTACAGAGGCAAGTTAAATTCTTACCTGTTGTTCCTACATGTTAGCCTGTGTATATTGGAACAAATTTATCTAAGGAAGAGAGTGATAGCCTAGTGTGAAGTAGTTTTCAATTTGAAAATTTTGCAAATAACAACACCACAAAACACCAATAATATGTCTGCAACTTTTACAGAAAGAGGCTCAAGATGTAGGAAATAAAAGGGGAGGAATGGTTATTCCAAAGAAGCACAAAAGAGATTGGATTCAAGTGCATGCATGGTTACAATTTTGAAAGTGAACGGCACATGTTTTTTTGAGTCTCGTCAGAGAGTTGTTATGATGTACACATAAAGGTAGAACGTAGTTGCACTTGTCCTAATTTTTAGGAGAGAATCTATGCATAAAGCCTTTCTAACATGTAAGCATATGTATTATGTGTATGTGCACATACTTGGACTTCAACCAAAACACATGGTCATTCATTGGCCTGCACTAACTCCTACAGACCTTGCATTTTTAATTGGCCAAACATGCAAGATACACCCTATAGTATATTGTACTATAGAAAAACATGGTGATCTAGAGCTATGCATCAAAGGAGTAACCTCTTATGTATGAGCTGTGGAATTACTTATCTCCACGCTTTGAAGTCTTTTTTTGTATCCCCTCTCATTATAGATGTACGCTTTACGGTACATATCTTACCAAATGTTCAAGCTCAAAGTTATAACTTTTGGATTCTTTTACATGTTTTTTGGTGTCAGTATATCGTATGAGTAATATCTAATTTTTTGGTTAACTTTTTTTGTTGTTGTTAGAAAAAGCTCCAAAAATTTAAAGTCAAAAAGCTCAAAAAAATGTTTTCATTGCAAAAGCTAAAATAAAACACACACTCTTCTACATGTTTTTGAGAATCCACCATGACAATTAGGTGGATAATGATATCCTTAAAAAGATTATTTGGTGTTAAAGCAGAAGCATGAATAGTGATCAAACTAATTCCACCTTATTGCCACATAATGAATACAACTCAAAAAAATAGAGTGATAATCCTTGGCTACGATGACGGCCTTAATAGTTTGAGCCGATACCATAAGTGACTTACACGACTTATACATCATTCAAAATTTCATGTTTCCATACATAAAATGTGAGCTTATGCAATTTCCCAAATGTGTGTGCTCTTTCCTTGATCCTAAATCAATGAGCAACACCTTGGCATGGGGTAGAAGTCGTGCCTTGTGGAATGACCTTCAAAGAACATTGCTTTGCACATCAAGAGATCCTTCTAAATTAAGATTTATAGATGGATAAAAAAGAAGAATCAAGAATTGTCTAATCTTGATGTCCATCTGTGTCCAAATGAGAGTGAATTTTAGTCCAATTTTGTTGTTTCTTGCTTGAATCTTGCTCATAGCCATGGTTTTTTGTTAGATTGAGAGTTGTTGTATGTACCATATAAACCCTCTTGTCTTGGTTCATGGTAACAGTCAGTGAAAGACTGTTCATACACATTGCCAAGTCCCCCAAAATTTGTATGTTTATAACATACTTCAAAATTTGGACTCGTCTATGCAATATGTCTAAAGTTGAAGCCTTGCTTCACATAATGAAATTATAAGAAGAAAACATGATGGAGTTTAGCATATTCCAAACTTTAGGATCTTCTATGCAATATGCATAACGTTGAAGCCTTGATTCACATAATGATATTGTAAGAATAAAACATGATGGATATTTTTAGGCTTATAGCCAATGTATGATTCTACCAACATGCATATGAAATTCATATAAAATTCTGAAGGGCCGCACCATGATAGCCATACTTCCTGCAAGACTTTTATCATTTTTGTACAAATTCAAACATAAAGCTCAAGGGTTTTGAAGAGGCTTTGAAGACTCCAGTATGTCCTTGTAAAGTTAAAATAAAAGGCACCTTGTCATTCATCAACAAATAATCGACCTTTTTGAGTTGTACATCAGAGTGAAAGCAAGAAAAGTACCTACAATTAATGCATGTAATCATCACACTAACAAAGCATAATGGAGATTGTCCCATGCTACAAGAAAATTTAAAGAGTATCCACCAAAAACCTTGGATTATATAATATGCTCTAACTACATCCTTGGCCATACAATCCTAAAACAGCCATAATAGGAATCACACCCACTTGGAAACCTTGCTCCAATTAGGTGAATCTCACCATTTGGATAGGCATGCATGATGGCCTACAAAATAACTCAAACAAATGTTCTGATATGCCATTAGCAAGTGCTAAATAAATCAACTAAATCGTTTATGAAAAAAATTCATTTTGATGTCCAAACATGGAGCTGCTTTCCAACTTCACACATGTTTTTCTTGTGTAGTTCTCAATGTTGTGCACTAGCCATGCTCAAAATTGACGTTGCAAAGGATTTGCAGGAGGTCAAATTTTGCTCTAAAATCCTTAAGAACTTGTTCAAAAAAAATCTTCATGCCAAGACTGTAAAATACTCATATCACAAGCAACAATTTACAAAATATGTGGAAGTGCAAAAACTTTAATGTGCTTGCTAGAAGTCACTATGTGTTTATTTCCAAATGGACCTTTGAGCACAAGGTCATGCCTTGGAAGTTTTCTTGTGCCATGGAAAAACTCCTTAGGAGTTTTGGGAGGGGGGTGCCCAAAATACGACACGCCAAATGTGAAAAGAAAGGGAGCTTTCTCCATGGAAGCAACACACACAGAGAGAGAGAGAGAGAGAGAGAGAGAGAGAGAGAGAGAGAGAGAGAGAGAGAGAGAGAGAGAGAGAGAGAAGTTTACGCTATTGTTGGTGGGATTCTCATTGGTCTTGGTCCCGTCCTATTTGGTGTAGGTCTCCATTGCCTCCTTGTGCATGCAAGAGGGCTTTTGCCCATAGACCTCACCCCTCTCAGACTTGCCCTTCCCTCTTGAACCTTGAGGATAAGAGAGAGTGTGAGAAACTATAATCATGCATGACATGCACCTCATTCTAGTTGCTTTCCTCCACTCCGTGCCTCTCCTATTCCTCGAGCTTTGATACTAGTGAATGTATCGAGGGAGTTTTGCATGCTCATCTCTCTACCAAAGATTTCCCTATATAGACCTTATGTCCCTATTTTAGGAGTCCCCTTGACCATGCATGCTTAGATTAGGTCCTTGCCCCTCCAATCCTACCTTAGGCCTAACAATATGCATGTTAGATTTTTGGATAATGATGATGAAGATGAAGCCTCACATAAAATCCACTGCTCTAAAAGTAAATGCACAAGAGCTACTTGGTCAAGACGCTTTGTCTTGAGGATCCATATGCTGCATTGATAGATCATGGATCCAAAATCAATCTTATGTCCAAGAGTCTTTACATAAGGGTCAACTGGATGATATAGACACAAACCATGATTGGATGATTAGAGCTACAAAAAAATCATCAAGAGATCTATATAGGGCTTGTCCAAATCCGAAAGTGTCCATTTGTAATGTCAAAGATTAGAAGAACTTCATCATGTAGGAGATGTCTATATATCCTCTTATCCTTGGGTAGCCATACATCATAGCCGTTTTCATATAAACAAAGGTCTTGGATGATGGTTTTGCTTATGCCAGGATGAAGAGTAGAGATGGAAGCAAGCTATGTAGTTCTTGACTATTTGTGCGATTCATGAAATGGATCATGATTGTCTTTGTGATTATCCTCTATCAAAGGCAAACAAACAGTTGAAAGACTACAGGGGGAGACAAGGGGTTTGGGCCATGTACCATTGTAAATGGGGATTGCAATGGTACAATAATAAAAATCTTAATGCCTAACCCAAACTAAGAAGAAGCTTTTCCTACGGATTTTCTGGGGTTAATAGATCTTGGGTCAGTATGCTCTAAAAATCTTGAGGGTATGAAAAGAAGTGCATGACAATATGTATATTATGTATAGAAATATATGAAGGAAAATGGTTTTATCAAGGATAGTGAATGTATTTTAGATTTCTTTGAACAGGTTTCTCATGTAGATGCTATGAGTGATGTTCATACTATAGTGGATTCTAGCATGCAAGACGAAATCCAAGTTGTGGAAGTGTGCTCTATACAAATGTACAAAGTGATTGACTCTTTAACGATCAGAAGGATTTCAATGTGAATGAAGGATTGAGAGTGCTGATAGAGACTAAGTACAAAATTGTGGAAAATAAAGTGAGACTGATGGCCTTATCGTTACCATCAAATTGCCAGATAAATCTAGGACAAGTTTCTTTGCAATCAAATATCTGGGATCCAAAAAGAACTAGACACAAGCTCACAAAGAAATTTCTAAAATAACTAGAGGTTGACTGTGAGGAGTTTTTAACACAAGAACAGAAGAAGTGTGTAGAAGAAATTCTTTCAAGACATTGTAATAACTTTTTTTTCCAGCCACATGAGATATGGTGTGTTGATACTAGTGTTGTTGCATCTATTGGTCCCTTCACTGTCCCTTATGTACCTTGGAATGTATGTCCAATCCTACTTCCAAAAGCACATCTACCAAAGATAATAGAGCTACTCAATGAGAAGACTGTCATGGGTAGGAGTCTTCTTGCATGCCATATTCAAATAGGTGGTTTTGTCATGCTTAAGAAGAATTGAGCTTTGCGTTTCATACAAGACATGCAACCTGTAAATAATACTACCATCAAGAATGTGGGTACAGGACCAATTGTGGATGAATTGACAAAGTTGTTTTTATGAAGTTCAATATTCTTAACAATAGTCCTATAATTATACACTAAAGTGTCCTGAGACACTAAAGTGTCCAGTTTTCCTACCAACTTTTGGTAATTTATTTTTCAAGCTCTTTTTTTTAATACCTTGTAATTACCATAGGTTATTTATGAGGGAAAGAAAACATTGGATTTTTCTCCATGTCTAAATACATGCCCTATGGAGAGAATCATGATAAGTTCTAAGCCGTACATTTTAGTAAAATTTCAAGCTATTTTGCAAAAAAAATTCATAAAATTGTCATATACTTTTGTAGAGATTATCATTTTTATGTTTTTAAAAGCCAATTTCTAATAGTCGATGTTACAAAACAATGGAGTGACCTTCAAGGAATAGTTTCCAAGTCACTTTCAAGTTATAAACATAATTTCATACTTAGCACTTGCTGACTCAGAGCATAATTTTGGCCTTTCAAAGGTCCTCTCATGGAATTAGGGCTAGTGCAATTTCACAACTGCAAATGAATTTATATGTTGAAACCAAGAAACTACGTATTTTTTTGGCTCCCTAACTTAGTTAAATCTCGTTACTTGAACCCTATCTTGAATTGTTTATTGTGAAAAAACTCTTGAAAGTCCTCCAAAATAACATTGAAACCAAGGTTTTAGGTGCCCCAATTGTGTCCATACCATGTACTTTGACACAATTAGTTGATCTACGTGGAAAGTTTGAAGTTATTTGAGGTTTTGAATGCTAATGTTTCTAGAATGAAAATATCAAAGTTTCTGCACATGCAATTTTGAACATTTAAAATGATTCAATAATTGTTGCTTATCAATGCACTTCTACTTGCCACCTTGAGTCCTCAATGGAGAGGGTAAGTGATGTATCACTTCCTACAACTCACAAATACATCAAACTAGTGTTAATGGGGGATCTCTACTAAGGGTACGATCAATTTCATCTGTACGTTGAGAGTAAAGATTTAACAATCATGAAAATGTCTCTAGGATAGATAAGTATGTGTACCTTACCCCGAGGAGCAACAAATTATTAAATTTCACATATGATGAATGGGATGAATAAGGTGCTATGTGACTTTATAACTCAAATCACAATATTGTTTCATGATGATGTGCCCATCAAAGGATGTGAAGGCAAAGATGAATCTATGGATTGGAGGGGGTGTCGTACAAGACAAAAGTCTATATTTGGAATTAATGAAGTGTTGATTGTGGGGCATATGTGTGGTACTTATGGTAGAAGGCATTTTCTAATAAAAATGGATGCAAAAAACATGTATAGCGATCGATAAAAGTTGAAAAAGTTCTTGGTACTTGCATATTCTATCTTATTAGGATACCGCATTATGCACATGTAATAGATCCTCTTTATACACTACAAGAGGTCACTCAGATTCCGGCGTCAATGGCGGGCGTCGGTATATGTGTAGGTAAGTATGGAGGGAGATGAAGTTTTTTAAAAATTTCATTTTTAAATTTTTGACACCTGTTCCGATGTGTCTTCTGACGCTTTCACAAATGTACTTTCCGACGCCTGTACGAATGCCCTTTCCTATGCCTGCACCGATACCTATACCGACGGACCCTGCAAAAAAACAAACCCGTGGATCTTTCCCTGCGCATTTCTCTTCTTCTTGAGCCTTTTCTCTTGCTCTCTTCCTCCTCACCTCTTGCAAATCTGGTGCGGAACAAGTTGTCGGAGGTGCTAATCTTGCTCGTGGACTACTCCATAGCACTAAGGTGAGATTGTTTTCAAGTTTAATTGTAGGTTTATGGTTTAGGGTTTAACATGGTGCATGTGTGTGTGTGTGTGTGTGTGTGTGTGTGTGCGCATTTTTGTAGGTTCGAGGACGTTTACAACACCTTTTCTTGCTCAAATAGGTCGCATGTGAGTGCTTGAACTTTTAATGCATATTAAATTTATTTACATTAATTTGTATATTGATAAAAGAAAAATTCATGCTTTAAAAGAAATTATGGTTTGTGTTGTGAAATTTCTTTTTGAATTATATGAAATTTTTTTGTTTTGGTTTATGAAAAAAATATTGTTTTGAAAAAATTTCGTGTTGAATTATGTCGTTTTTGAAAGTATGCGATTGATGAGGTTTAGGTTATAGGTTTTGGTTAGGTTTAGTTTAGGTTATAGGTTAGGTTAGGGTATATATAGATTATATGTTAAGTTATAAGTTATAAGTTAGGTTATACGTTAGGTTAGGTTAGGTTAAGTTAGCTTATAGGTTAGGTTATAGGACGTTAATTATATTAGGTTAGCTTTTGGTTAGGTTCTAGGTTAGGTTTAAATTAAAGGTTAAATTAAGTTATAATTTAGGTTATAGGTTATAGGATAGGTTAGCTAGATTATAGGTCAGGTTTAGGCAACAAGTTAGGTTATAGGTTGTACATAAAAAGCTAAGTTAGGTTATATGTTAAGTTAACTCATGTTTAGGTTATAGATGGACGTTGTGTTCGAACAGTTAGAACTTATGTACTTTTATGTTAATCTAAATACTTATCAGTGAAACGTCCAAACACGATCATCTACCATCGTCTGAACCATAATCCTCTAACCCTATTAGCAGACTGAAATGGCCAAGCGCTACACTAATTGGATTTGGAGCGACCAAACCAAAAGTTGCCAAACCTAAGCGGATGTACGTAGCCTACCCTAACGCTTCAAATATAGTAATGTATTAGCAGCCAAAACAAAATTCGCTAATCTAAAGCCGCTAATCCTTAGTAGCTATCCCTAACTAAACTAAATGGCCAAACGATACCCTAAAATACGTTTTAGAGCGCTTTACCTCAGCGGCTTTACATAGTGTGTCCTAACTATCCGAACACGATGTGCCATCTATTAGCGGCTAAACTAGAATCCATAGAGCCCTAACTGAATAGCCCTAAGCAGGTTGAAATAAAAAAACGCACACTAATCCAATTTGGAGCGGTCAAACCTAAGCAACTTTACATAGCGCACCCTAACACTCTAAAATACGGCCATCTATTAGCGGCAATACCAACACTAGTCCTAAGACGCTAACCCTAGGTGGCTAGGCCTCAACGAATTGAAATGTCTAATTGCTATCCTAAGCCAATTTGGAGTAGCCTAACCTAAGCGGCTTTCAATACCATACCATAAGTTCTAACTATCCGAACACAACGTCCATCTATTACCGGCCAAACGAAGATAACTTGTGTACTTCTAAAAATGAAAACGGACTTCGGTCAGGTTAGGTTATAGGTAAGGTTTGGGTTATAGGTTAGGTTAGGTTAGGTTTAGGTTATAGGTTAGGTTAGGTTATAAGTTATGTTAGATTATAGGTTAGGTTAGAGCTAGCGACAAGTAGTAGAAAAAACGCAAACGGACTTCGAAGATGCCTCGTGTACTTCAAAAAACGCAAACGGACTTCGATTACGTTAGCCTGCAAGTTAGGTTTAGGTTATAGGTTATGTTAGGTTAGGTTAGGTTTAGGTTATAGGTTAGGTGAGATTTAGGTTAGGTTAGAGCTAGCGGTATATGAATAGTAGAAAAAACGCAAACGGACTTTGAAGATGACTCGTGTACTTCTAAAAATGCAAATGGACTTTGGTTAGGTTAGGTTATAGGTTAGATTTAGGTTATATGTTAGGTTACATTAGGTTAGGTTAGGTTTAGGTTATAGGTTATGTTAGATTATAAGTTAGGTTAGAGCTAGCGGCAAATAATAGAAAAAATGCCAACGGACTTCAAGAATGACTCGTGTACTTCAAAAAACACAAATGGACTTCGGTTAGGTTTTGTTATAGGTGAAGTTATAGGTTAGGTTTAATTTGGTTATAATTTAGGTTATACGTTAGGTTAGGCGCACAAAAACTTCAAAAACACTAATATATAGTCATTGACCCTGTGGTCCTAATCTCCATGCACCTCTAGACCGAGGTGTGCGACGATCAGACATGGCTAGAGAATGTGAGGTTGTTAGAGCTCGAGCTAGCAACAAATAGTTGAAAAAGTGCAATCGAACTTCAAAAGTGCACTTCAAGAACCTTAATATATAGTCATTGACCGATAAAGACAAGATTATTACCCTGTGGTCCTAATCTCCTTGCACCTCTAGACCGAGGTGTGCGAGGATCGAGCCTGGGTAGAGAATGTGAGGTTGTTGGAGCTAGCAGCAAATAGTTGAAAAAACACAATCGGACTTCAAAAGTGCACACAGACCTCAGGAACCTTAATATATAGTCATTGACCAATAAAGGCGAGATTATTACCCGGTGTCCTAATCTCCGTGCACCTCTAGACCGAGGTGTGCAGGGATCGGGCCTGGCTAGAGAATGTGAGGTTGTCATGTATTGTCATGTACTTAGTAGTGTATAGTGATAACAACTAAAGTGTTTTAATTATTTGTTGCATCATTGGTAGATAAAGTATGGACAATAGGATGATGTGTCCTTGTGCGCATAGCAAGCATCAGATCTTTCAAAAATAAAAAAATTGCGACCAACACATACACAATCACGGTCTCTTTCTGATAGAGCAACTACAAGACTTGTGTTATCGATCTCATGGTCTAGAGACTGAAGGTCAAACTCCACAAGTAGATATTTCTCCAACTTCATCCCAAAGAAGACGATTTTCAAATGAGCAGCCATCAATTGAGTCTTCCAACCAATACTTGATGTGGCATTTCAAGAAGTAGAGATGGGGCAGAAGTTTGACGCGTTCTTTGACATGGATCCCATCATTGAAAACATAGAAGACGACAACATTGAATGCAATACTGCGGACCAACCTCAGTGATCCCGTTCATATCAACGGCATGATAGCAACAATAAAGAGGGCGAGACGATGCAAAGTCTTGAACGTATGCCGCTTTACACTGGTGCAAAAATCTTAGTTCTCCGTACCGCGTTGGCAATGCTTAATTTGCAGTCTGTCTACGGTTGGTCTGACGCCTCAGTCCACAGAGCTTTTCAGGTAAATACATTGTATCCTAAGCATGATAAAGTGCAAATTACAGTTCAATAATGTGATCAAGGGGCTGAATTATTCATGTAATGACATGTTGCTCAATGAGCAAATCTTGCCAGAAGGGAATCACATGCCCCCTACCCGTCCAGCCGCTAAAAAGATTCTTACTAATTTGGGCTTGGATTATCATAAAATACATACATGTCCTAATAATTGTATACTTTTTTGCAATGAGTATGAAAATTTGGAACAATGTCCCAATTGTGAATCAAACAGGTACAGGGAGGACACACAAGGAAAATTTATACATGCAAAGGTCCTTCGATACTTTCTTATCATTCCAAGAATAAAGAGCATGTTCAAGTGCAAGTCCATAGCCGCTTTGATGACATGGCACTCAAATACTAGATCGAGAGATGATGTGATGCGGATACCTGCTGACTCTCGTGCATGGAAGCATATAGAGGAAAGTTGGCCTACATTTAAGAACGAGCCTCGATGTATCCACTTTGGTTTGGCAATGGACGGAGTAAACCCATTCAAATTACGGAGTTCGTCATGGAGCACGTGGCCTATTTTTCTGGTTAATTATAATCTTCCACAATGGCTAACTATCAAGAAGGGCCATCTATTATTGTCATTGATCATCCCAGGAAAGTAAAACGCAAAGAACATGGACGTCTATCTGGCATCACTTATAGAAGAGCTCCAAATCTTGTGGACAAGAATCGATGTAGTTGATATGTCCCAAACAATCGGACGATAGATTGTACATGTGCAAGGCATTCTCATGTGGACCATGCATGATTGGCTAGGCTTTAGTGAGTGATCAAGTAAGTGACTTTTTGGCTATGCCAATGCTTTTATATTTTAATTTTGTGATGTTTCAGGCTTGAGTTACTCGGGCAATCATGCATGTCCAAAATGTGGTCCTTGACTTGGCTTCCGCCACTCTGAGCATTTGAGCAAGACAATTTACGAGAGGAGCATGGTAGATTTTTTCTTAAAGGACATGAGCTACGTGGACCAAACATATGCAAACATGGCATGCATCCACTAAAAGCGAGCGATTGGAAAAACATGTGGCTGGAGAGGGGAGATTGGATGCCACCTAGAATGAAAGGACTTTCTATTTTCCATGAACTTCCGTACTAAAGTGACCTGCTGATTAATCGTTTGCTTGACCCAATGCACATCTTCAAGAATGTGGGTGAGATCATATGGAAAACCTTGTACTAGAGTGACCTTCTAATTAATCATTTGCTTGACCCAATGCACATCTTCAAGAATGTGGGGGAGATCATATGGAAAACCATCATTGGAAAAAGGAAGAGCAAGGTCCAAAGAGATGACCTGCAGAGATGCCCCAAATGTGGACTACTAATGTCAACGTCAAGATGATAGGGGACGGGCCGCAGGGACAAGGCATCATTAGGAAGATGGACATCATAATGCGAGAAAAGGTTATGAGATTTTGCCTTCTCAACTCATACATCATGCAAAAGTGGCTAGAGAGGTACGAAGGGGAAAAGCAACAAAGCTTGACAGATCGCTTGCAATTCAAGCACAACCGTGCCACTAGAAACCTTCCTTTTCCAGATCATCTTCAAAAATTGTATGACTTTCCAACTGGGCGGTGGTTAGGTCTGACAATCTCAGAGGCAAAGAAGAATGGAGTGTTGATTACTGAAGAGGAAGAGGAGATGTCAAGGGGTTGCAATTGGCATGTATATTTTCACAACTTCCTTTTCAAGCTCCACATGATCACATTACTTTAATAACTTTTAGTTTGTTACAATTTTGTGGCTGCAATATCACAAATATGGAGCTTTGTGGTTGCATGGGAAACACTTCAGAGTGAAACGGATCGAACAACAAAGGGTCACTTTGATAGTGGTGTTAGGGCAAGCTTCATCCAAGAAAGTAGGAGTAGTGCCAGGGATGAGAACACAGAGACTAGCCAACTTGAATACTTTGGCTACATCCAAGACATCTTGAAGATTAGCTTTTGAAAGTTTGATATGATTATCTTTGATGTCAATTGGTTCAAAGTTATTACCAACGGCCCTTATATAGCTGTGCGTAAAGACAAGAATGGATTGATTCACTGCACGTAACCATGGTCTGCCCAGTATAATGGGATATGCTCCCAACCCCGCTGGCATCACATGAAAATCAACCACCACCTTTGCATCATACGCCTCCACTTCTAAGGTCTTTACAACACCCAATCATTTTACTTTCTGATGGTTTTCCAATCTAATCCAAAAGCCTGACACCCTAGTCACTGTAAGACCCATCTTCTCCATACATGAGTGTGTTATGACACGTATTTGGGCTTTGCCATCAACATAACCTTGTCCCATATTTTTTCTTTTGTGCCACACATCTACTATTGGGCAAATGTCTCGTAGCTCATCCATTGCCAATACCTTCACTGAGCCTCTCTCTGGTTCTTTCTCCATTGGGTTAACCATCCTCTTCCAGTGTTGCTTTAGCTTAGGCACCATCTCTATAAGCTACCCAGAAGTAACATCTGCTTTCTTGCTTGTCAGATCCTCCTTCAAGTCATAGGTTAATTGTCCATCCCCTAGTGGAAAATCTAAAACGTGAAACTTGCGACGAGCCCTTATTTTCCTCTTGGCCTTGACATCCTCGTCTTCATGGATCTTTCCCTTCTTCTTACTAGGACCTGGGGCACTTCTTGCTTCCTTATCCTGTGTGGTCCTCTTCCCAATACGCATCACTAATGTATCCTCCAGCTTTGCTGCCCTCTCCAAGGTGACTACACTTATCACTTTTGTCTTACCCTTTTCCTCTTGGGTTAATCCATTGGTTCCTTCTTCTCCCTTAATTTCAATGCCATAATCATTTAACCTAGTTAGCAACTGTCTTGGCAATGGCTACACGTCTCCCACCATCCTTGGTGGCTTATCACATTGTGGGCTGATGTGGCGCAACTGTCCGCAATTATAACACGTGGGCGTTTGCCTCCAAACTCTACCATTGCTTTGTCCAACACCATTCCTGGGTCTTTCTTCACCTCCTGGCTGATTTGCAAACCTCCCCCGACCTCGATTATTTCCCACATTACCTAGCATGTTTAAGCTGAGATTCTTTATTAAATCTACCACTTGCCTCATTCTTGGTTTAGCCCATCATCTTGCATTGCTGTAGTTACCACTGCTGCCAAAACGTGAGGAGTAGCAGAAACCACTGGTTCATGATGAACCCATGGCATGCGACCTTGAAAAGAATCCATAGGCTGAAATTCAGACCTCTTGGGAAAAGACTCTACTCCTAAGATGACTCATTCTTCTCAAATTCCACTCTTTGTTCCTCGCTACATCTAGTGCATCTTCATATGTCCTAGGCTTCTTTAGATCCACTGTCCAACACATATTCTCCCAAAGACCAGCCAAGAACGTGTCCTTCTTCATCATGTCAGGTGGAGGTACCTGTGGTGCTAAGGACTTGCACATCCGTTCCCATGCCATTGAAATCTCATGTATGTATGCATCTATTGGCTCACCTTCGCTTTGCACCAAACCCTGTACTTCTTGCCACGCTTTTTCAGGATCTTCTGTCTTCACGAACTCCACTTCCAATCCATGCCTTAGATTGTCCCAACATAATCTCACAAGTGGATCAGCCACACGCAACTCCTCTTCAAATGCTTTGGACCAAACTCGTGCATCACTCTTCAAACTAATTTGGAGAAGGCGTAAATCTATGCCTGATCATAAAATCTGATTGCTAATGCAGGCAACCTCCATCTTTTCCAAAAAGTCTTCCACATCTTCATCACTTCTTCCATGAAATTCCGGATAGGAGAAATCCATGGCTACCCAAGTTTTGATGCTTTGAGAACCCATTCTAACATAGGTGCAAGAACCCAAAACTTTTTACTGACTCAATCCCCAGAAACTTCAATGGAGCTCATATTTAGATAAGGACAAAGACATGCACATCAAATGAGTTTGCATAGTTAATCATTGGAATTACAACAGGAAAAGGGGATTCCAGTATCTCTCTTGGCCCAAACATAAAGACTATGTGCTGTTGGAAAAAAATCTTCTTGGACACCTGAACATTTATATGGATTTTTTGTGTTAAATGAAAAGGAGTGAATTGAGGTCTGTCGTGATTATCCATTAAAGGCCAACCATGCCGTCCGAAGAAAGCACACTTGACTAATTACCCTCTGATTTTTCCAGAATTTCAGCAGCATAACAACATAAATGGCTAAAAAGATAAAAAAGCTAGCCGTCACAACTTGGAAAAATTTTGGTAGAGTTTCCCCAGAAGTAGAGCAGTAATAACCCAAAATATAGACTCTATATGTATGCATAACCTGCCAACAATGGAACCAGAGCATCAAGTAGAAATCACTAGTACATAGCATATGACGAGGGAACAAAAAGGGTGCTCCAACCACCTATATCACCAAAAGGATCTCACACTTTAGAATCCCCCTGCTTAATAAAACCTCACCATGACCCTCGCACGAAGGTTTATGCAAATATCATATAGTCAAGTCTCAAAAATGAGTATCTTCCAGACCAAGTCTCAGAAATGGCTGGGACTGCCAAATAAAACCAAGTATGGCTCCACAAAATCCTACAATGGTAGTATCCACAAGTAGCATACAATACAAGACAATGCGCTCAAACAGGCACCAAATGATGCATACCCATGGCAACTGTAAGTGACTCCCATTCGCCAGTATGTAACTCTACTCCAGCCAGCTGTACATGTGTGGATCACATGTACGTATACCTGTACCTGTAACCTGTAACGTGTAACTTGTAATTTGTGATTTGTGATATGTGATCTACAACCTGTAATCCCGAAGCTGAAGGTACTCGAAGAAGATCCTCAGCGGGGGCACCAAAACAATGTGAGCGGGATGGAAACACACACAACGCCTCTATAATTACCCAACACACACTATTGGGATGATATACACACACAGTATGGGACATCACTCCGCTTACACAACCCACCTGACCGAGACAGGGAACACACCGATGGAGTGAGAGGAGAGAGACTATCTATTTGCCCACTCAACACAGAGAGACACACACACACCCAAAAAAGTCAGCTCAAAAGAGGAAGATTTCCGATGTTTAGATACAATTGAGCTTGGGCCAACACCAATGGGGCAAATAGATCACACAATATGAATGAAATATGCCAGATACAATTACAAATTTGAGCAGAGGCTTCGCTCACAGGAGAAACTTACAAAGCCAGAAGAGAAAAAAAACAGTGAGTAATTTGGAAAAACAAACATCACCATTGCATCTGGAACGGCCCAAAACCCCAGTCTACAATATCAAAGTGCTCAAATCCGACCTCAGAATGGCCCAAAACCCGAGTCTACAATATCAAAGTGCTTAAATTCGGATGAGCAGTTTATGGCCAAAACTCCAAAAATAGCAAAAATTGAGTTGCGGCTGTTCCTTCTCTTCTGTCCACATTTTGATGGTTTTCTACTTTGTTTTTTCAGTGTGCACACTTCTCTTTATCACTTGGGCACCTTTGGCCTTTTTATTGACCTGAAACAGACCCCGAATAGGTCAGAAAATGGCCACGCATTGCATTTTTGTTACCCTTCTACATCCATCCGCACACCTGGCACTCAACTTTTGCCAATAATGCATCCCGCAATCACGTAAGGTGCCCCCCAAATATAGTTTTCATGATGACCTTTTTGCATAATTCATCACAAGAGAACAGTCTCATTGTGTCCTCGCTTACCACGTGCAAGTATTGACCCCATTCGACCTCCTGACGCCACTAGATGCCATCTGACGCACTGCTTATCTCATGGCATCGGCCTACTAATAGCTTCCTCAAGAAGTTTTATGCTCCACCAACTCCTTATTTTTGTAGAAATAACACCCCGATACTGGTGACGATGAAATTGATGTACTATGTACACGCTGTCCTACCTATATACATGTGG
This sequence comes from Adiantum capillus-veneris, assembly GCF_014529385.1. NCBI lineage: Eukaryota > Viridiplantae > Streptophyta > Polypodiopsida > Polypodiales > Pteridaceae > Adiantum > Adiantum capillus-veneris. The sequence goes on from NC_140941.1 coordinate 63,431,951, forward strand.
GCCCCACGTACCCACCTGGCTCTGAAAAATGGGCAATTCTTTTTTTGATGCACCATGAATGTGTATGTACATATGTGCAATCACTTCTTCCAAAAAACTCCTAACATAATTTGCCAATCCCCTAGCCTCTTAGAGCATTCATGCTCAACATCAACACTACTAGATGCTCATTCCACCTGGATCCCACACAAAAACACTTGGCATTCCCTGCATCAAAAGCTTAATCAAGCTTCCACCTGGTTCCCAAAAAAAACCTGTAGAGATGCCATATATCAACCTTGCATAAAGAAAACAATCAATTACTTTGGCATAGACCTGCATGTGCAAATATATCTCCTTCTCCATAGCTGAGAGGTCTCCGATGATCATTTGTGTCATCAATTCCTGCTTCTTTGACAATTCAACCTTGGTTTAAATCAACCCTTCAATCACTTCATAAGGCCCTTCACTTTCATCTTCAATCTCATTTGCAAATGCAACTAAACAAGACTCATGGATTTCTTTGTCCATTAGAAGAAATGTAACATTAACATCCTCATCACTACTGGTAGTACTATCATTGTCCTCGTCAGTCACTGTGGAATAGTCTTCATCACTAGATTCATCCTCATCTTCATAAAGTTCCTCCAATAGTTTCCTTGTGTCCATATTATATAGCTTCTTGGCACCTTTCTTTCCATAGTGGCTAATAGCACCACGTGTCCAATCTTGAACAGCTCCCACAACACGAAACCATGGTCCGCCTAGTATAATAGGATATGCTCCCAACCCTGCTAGCATCACATGAAAATCAACCACCACCTTTGCATCATACGCCTCCACTTCTAAGCTCTTTACAATACCCAAACATTTTATTTTCTGATGATTTTCCAATCTGATCCAAAAGCCTGACACCCCAATCACTGTAAGACCCATCTTCTCCACGCATGAGTGTGTGCTGACACATATTTGGGCTCCGCCATAAACATAACCTTGTCCCATATTTTTTCTTTTGTGCCACACATCTACTATTGGCCAAATTTCCGGCAGCTCATGCATCGCCAATACCGTCACTGAACCTATCTCTGGTTCTTTCTCCATTGGGTTAACCATCCTCTTCCATTGTCGCTTTAGCTTAGGCACCATCTCTATAGCCTGCCTAAAAGTAACATCTGCTTTCTTCTTGTTAGATCCTCCTTCAAGTCATAGCTTAATTGTCCATCCCCTAGTGGAAAATTTGAAACATGAAACTTGCGACGAGCCCTTGTTTTCCTCTTGGCCTTGACATCCTCGTCTTCATGGCTCTTTCCCTTCTTTTTATTAGGACCTGGGGCACTTCTTCCCTCCTTATCCTGTGTGGTCCTCTTCCCAACAGGCATCACTAATGTATCCTCCATCTTTGCTTCCTTCTCCAAGGTGACTACACTTATCACTTTTGTCTTCCGCTTTTCCTCTTGGGTTAATCCATTGGTTTCTTCTTCTCCCTTAATTTCAATGCCATAATCAATTGACCTAGTTAGCACCTATCTTGGAATGGATACATGTCTCCCCCCATCCTTGGTGGCTTATCACATTGCGAGCTGATGTGACCGAACTCTCTGCAATTATAACACGTGGGCGTCTACCTCCAGACTCTACCATTGCTTTGTCCAACACCATTCCTAGGTCTTTCTTCACCTCCTGGATGATTTGCAAACCTCCTCAGACCTCGCTTATTTTCCACATTACCTAGCATGTTTAAGCTGAGGTTCTTCATTAAATATACCACTTGCATAATGTCTTGCCTTAGCGTGTCATCTTGCACTACTGTACTGACCACTGCTGGCATAACTTGAGGAGTAACAGAAACCACTGGTTCATGATGAACCCCTGGCATGTGACCTTGCAAAGAATCCATAGGTTGAAATTCAGAGGTCCTAGGAAAAGAATCTACTCCTAGCTGACTTATTCTTCTCCGCTTTCACTCTTTGTTCCTCGCGACATCTAGTGCATCTTCATATGTCCTAGGCTTCTTTAGCTCCACTCTCCAACGTATATTCTCCCAAAGACCCCAAGAACCGATCTGCAACCTGCAATCCCGAAGCCGAAGGTACTCAAAGAAGATCCTCAATGGAGCACCAAAAGAATGTGAGCGGGATGGAAACAGACACAACGCCTCTATAATCACCCGACATACACTCTTGGGATGATATACACACACACACACACACACAATGAGGCACCACTTGGCTTACACAACCCACCTTGCCGAGCAGGGAACACAACGATGGAGTGAGAGGAGAGAGACTATCCATTTGCCCACTCAACACAGAGACACGCACCCCCCCCCCCCCCCCCCCCCAAAAAAAAAAAAAAAAAAACTCAGCTCAAAAGAGGAAGATTTCTGATGTTTAGATACAATTGAGCTTGGGCCAACACCAATGGGGCAAATAGCTCACACAATATGGATGCTTCGTTCACAGGAGAAACTTACACAGCCAAAATAGTAGAAAAATAGTGAGGAATTTGGAAAAATGGACAGCACCATTGTGTCTAGAATGGCCCAAAACCCCAGTCTACAATATCAAAGTGCTCAAATCCGACCTCGGATGAGAAGTTTATGGCCAAAACAACAGGCTCCAAAAACAGCAAAAACTGAGTTGCGGCTGTTCCTCCTCTTCTCTCCACACTTTGCTGATTTTCTTCTCCAGTTTTTTAGTATCCACACTTCACTTTATCACTTGGGCACCTTTAGCTTTTTGATTGACCTCAAACGGACCCAGAACATGTCAAAAAATGGCCACGCAGTGCATTTTTGTTACCCTTCTACATCCATCCGCACACCTGTCACTCAACTTTTTCCAATAATGCATCCCGCGATCATGTGAAGTGGCCCCCAAATATAATTTCATGATGACCTTTTTGCATAATTCATCATAAGAGAACACTCCCATTGTGTCCTGGCTTACCACGTGCAAGTATTGACCCCATTCGACCTCTTGATGCCACTAGATGCCATCTGACTCACTTGCTTACCTCATGGCGTCGGCTTGCTGATAGCTTCCTCGAGAAGTTTTATGCTCCACCAACTCCTTATTATTGCAAAAACACACTGATATTGGTGACGATGAAAATCAATGTACTATGACATGATGTCCTACCTGTACACATGTGGGACCCACGTAACCACCTGGCTTTGGAAAATGGGCAATTATTTATTAGATGCACCATGCATGTGTATGTACATATTCGCAATCACTTCTTCCAAAAAACTCCTAACATAATTTGCCCATCCCCTAGCTTGCTAGAGCATTCATGCCCAGCAACAACACTACTAAATGCTCATTCCACCTGGATCCCACACAAAAACACTTGGCATTCCCTGTATCAAAAGCTTAATCAAGCTTCCACTTGGTTCCCAAGGAAAACCTGTAGAGATGGCATATATAAATCTTGCATCAAGAAAACCATCAATTACTTTCGCATAGACTTGCATGTGCAAATATATCTCCTTCTCCATAGATGACAGGTCTCCGGTGATCATTTGTGTCATCAATTCCTACTTCTTTGACAATTCAACCTTGGTTTGCATCAGCCCTTCAATCACTTCATAAGGCCCTTCACTTTCATCTTCAATTTCATTTGCAAATGCAACTAAACAAGACTCATGGATTTCTTTGTCCATCAGAAGAAAAGCAACATCAACTCATCACTGCTGGTAGTACTATCATTGTCCTCGTCAGTCACTATGGAATAGTCTTTGATTCATCCTCATGTTCATAAAGTTCCTCCAATAGTTTCCTTGTGTCCATATTATACAGCTTCTTGGCACCTGTCTTTTCATAGAGGCTAAGAGTACAACATCTCCAATCTTCAACAGCTCCCGCCACACGTAACCATGGCTTGCCCAGTATAATAGGATATGCTCCCAACCCTGCTGGCATCACATTAAAATCAACCACCACCTTTGCATCATACACCTCCACTTCTAAGCTCTTTACAACACCCAAACATTTTACTTTGTGATGGTTTGCCAATATGATCCGAAAGCCTGACACCCCAGTCACTGTAAGACCCATCTTCTCCATGCATGAGTGTGTTATGACACATATTTGGGCTCCACCATTAACATAACCTTGTCCCATATTTTTTCTTTTGTGCCACACATCTACTATTGGGAAAATGTCTAGTAGATCATCCATCGCCAATACCTTCATTGAACCTATCTCTGGTTCTTTCTCCAATGGGTTAACCATCCTCTTCCACTGTCACTTTAGCTTAGGCACCATCTCTATAAGCTCCCAAAAAGTAACAGCTGCTTTCCTGCTTTTCAGATCCTCCTTCAAGTCATAGGTTAATTGTCCATCCCCTAGTGGAAAATCTAAAACATGAAACTTGCAATGAGCCCTTCTTTTCCTCTTGGACTTGACATCCTTGTCTTCATGGATCTTTCCCTTCTTCTTACTAGGACTTGGGGCACTTCTTCCTTCCTTATCTTGTGTGGCCCTATTGCCAATAGGCATCACTAATGTATCCTCCAGCTTTGCTGCCTTCTCCAAGGTGACTACACTTTTTGTCTTCCGCTTTTCCTCTTGGGTTAATCCATTGGTTCCTTCTTCTCCCTTAATTTCAATTCCATAATCATTTAACCTAGTTAGCAACTGTCTTGGCAATGGCTACACGTCTCTCCCCATCCTTGGTTGCTTATCACATTGCGGGCTGATGTGTCCCAACTCTCCGCAATTATAACACGTGGGCGTCTGCCTTGAGACTCTACCATTGCTTTGTCCAACACCATTCCTGGGTCTTTCTTCACCTCCTGGCTGATTTGCAAACCTCCCCCGACCTCGATTATTTTCCACATTACGTAGCATGTTTAGGCTGAGATTCTTCATTAAATCTACCACTTGCCTCATGTCTTGCCTTAACCCATCATCTTGCACTGATGTAGTGACCCTGCTGCTGTTGGCATAATCTGAGGAGTAACAAAAACCACAGGTTCATGATGAACCCTTGGCATGCGACCTGGCAAAGAATCCATAGGCTGAAATTCAAACCGCCTGGGCGAAGACTCTACTCCTAGTTGACTCATTCTTCTCAGCTTCCACTCTTTGTTCCTCGCTATATCTAGTGCATCTTCATATGTCCTAGGCTTATTGAGCTCCATTCTCCAATGTATATTCTCCCAAAGACCAGCCAAGAACCTATCCTTCTTCATCATGTTAGGTGGAGGGTACGTACCTGTGGTGCTAAGGCATTGCATATCGATTCCCATGCCATTGAAAACTTACATATGTACGCATCTACTGGCTCACCTTCCCTTTGCACCAAACCCTGTACTTCTTGCCACACTTTGTCAGGATCTTCTGTCTTCACGAACTCCACTTCAAATCCTTGCCTTAGATTGTCCCAACTTAATCTCACAGGTGGATCAGCCACACGCAACTGCTCTTCAAATACTTTGGACCAAACTCATGCATCACTCTTGAAAGAAATCTGGAGAAGGCGTAACATCTATGCCGGATTATCGATCTGATTGCTAATGCAGGCAACCTCCATCTTTTCCAAAAGTCTTCCTCATCTTGATCATTTCTTCCATGAAATTCCACATAAGAGAAATCCATGGCTACCCAAGTTTTGATGGTTTGAGAACCCCTTCTAGCACAGGTGCAAGAACCCAAAACGTTTTACTGACTCAATCCCCAAAAACTTCAATTGAGCTCATCTTTCGATAAGGACAAACACATACACATCAAATGAATTTTTGTAGTTAATCATTGGAATTACAACAGGCAAAGGGGATTCCAGTATCTCTCTTAATCTTCTTGGCCAAAACATAAAGACTATGTGTTGCTGGAAAAAAATCTTCCTATGGAAACCTGAACATTTATCTGGATTCTTTGTGTTAAATGCAAAGGAGTGAATTGAGGTCCGTTGTGATTATCCATTAAAGGCCAACCATGCCGTCCCAAGAAAGCACACTTGACTAATTACCCTCCAATTTTTCTAGAATTTCAGCAGCATAACATCATAAATGGCTCAAAAGACCAAAAAACCAGCCATCACAACTTGGAAAAATTTTGGCAAAGTAGTAAGAACCCAATATATAGTCTGTATATGTATGCATAACCTGGAACCCGAGCATCAAGTAGGAATCAATAGTACATAGCCTATGATGAGATCACGAAAAGGGTGCTCCAGTCACCTATATCACCGAAAGGATGTCACACTTGAGAATCCCCCAGCTCAATAAAAACTCACCACAACCCTCTCACGGAGGTTTATGCAAATATCTTATAGTCAAGTCTCAGAAATGACTATCTTCCAGACCAAGTCTCAGAAATGACTGGGACTAGCAAATAAAACCAAGTATGGCTCCACAAAGGCATACAATGGCAATATCCACAAGTAACGTACAATACAAGACAATGCGCTCAAACAGGCGCCAAATGATGCATACCCATGGCAACTAAAAGTGACTCCCACTTGCCAGTATATAGCTCTACTCCAGCTACCCGCACCTGTGTGAATCACATGTACCTGTACTTGTACCTGTACCTGTAACCAGTAACATGTAATCTGTGATATGTGATCTGCAACCTGTAATCCCAAAGTTGATCGTACTCGAAGAAGATCCTCAGTGGGGGCACCAAAAGAATGTAAGCGGGATGGAAACACACACAACGCGTCTATGATCACCCGACACACACTCTTGGGATGACACACACACACACACACACACACACACACACACACACACACACACACACACACACACACACTGTGTCACAACAGCTGACCATAGCTATGCACACACACACACACACACTTGGTCATAACTTCTGACCTAGATAGCATCTATGGGGCTCGGTTAATGTTCTATTGTGGCTTTAGGGGATTTAACTTATGTTTTACTTGCTAAATTACTACCTTGGTGCTGTGGTGGCTCTAGCACCTCATCTGGAGGGGGTGGTAGACTATACTCCGAATCACTGTCTGAGCTCAAACAGTTAAATTGAGTTGTTCGGGTAAGGGATTACCCTGTGCTGTACTAATGCTTGATTTTTTATCACATTGGTTGATATTAGAATTTACCATAAAATTAAAGCCTTCCCAACATCTTGTGTTGGCTACCCCATGGATACTATCCCCTACCAGTTTTAGTTTTTAAGCTATAACCTATTGTCTGGCCCCTCAAAAACCTGGGCGACTGTCGAGTTCGTTGTCTCCACTTAGGTTTTATCATGGTGTCGTGACTTTCATACTGTATCACTGTCCTGCTCTGATGGAAAGTTGCCTGCCTTGGCTTCCCTACCTCCCACTCATGAATAGAATCCTACCCGGATTACCTTGCATATTCATCAAGGCTAGGCGGCCGCGACACCACCTCTAATGAACATTTGTCGGAGTGCATCCTTGCTTCCTCCACTACAAAAGGTGAGGGTGTTTTTCTCCCCTCACTTAGGCTTGGTCTTCCTTAGCTGCTTGGAAATCTACTTGGCATGGCGACTGCTCACAGGTTTTGTTAAATCTCATAACTTCAAATTCATGCTCTGATATTTGACTATAAAACAGGAATATAATAAAAACCTTATTGAAAAACTAGTCTTTTTTGGATTCTTATATCTTCTCACATTGGCAAAGCAGCTTTTTCTTTGGATGCTTGACTGGTACTGACTGTGACATTAAAAGTAATGGTGCTGGGCATGCATTAAAATTTTGGTGATAGTACTGGTTTGGGATTCTTTATCTGATACTGATTGAAACCTGGTGATGGTGCTGGTTATGGATAAACTCTGGTAATGATACTGGTAAGGACAGGTTTTTTACCTTGGCATAGTAAAAGAATATGATTATTTTCTTGCTGGCTTCCCGTCCTGCTCACTGAATGTAGAAATATGTAAAAGTCTTGCCCACTAACTGACTTTAATGCCTAGTTACTGGCCACTAGCTGGTTTTTTTGGTCTCAAATTTCCGGTATAATTCTGGAATAATCCTGGTATAATTCACATCAGTATAGATTGTTGTTTGGCTTCTTGACTAATCCTCTGCTATACTGAGCAGGAATATGACATCTAACACTTTTTTAAAGAACCAGAAGGTGAGTATATGGGCTGATTTCCTGGTGGTGGTGCTGGCTATGCATAGTTTGTTTTGGTTACTGAAATGTTGCCATATACTAAAATGCTGCCATTTTCTGGTACAGTTTTGACCACATATGGAATGTAGTTCAGCCTCTCTACTTGTTAGTTATGTGTTAAAAAAAAGGGGGGGAGCTTGTAATGGGCCTGGACTAGCTGGTCATACTTGCAAGTTACATGTTCAGGCCTAATCTAAAGGAACATTGCAATAGGGTACACTGGTTTTTTATGCCATTTTCTGGTTCAGATTGGTTCACATCAGTAGTGAAGGAGTACGAGCGGAAGTGTGACGCGAGAGAGAGTGCGAGAAGAAGAGCACGACAATATGGTGAACTCGCTCTACTGTAATGTGTAGAGCATAGTGAGTTCTTATTAGGTTTTTACAAAAGAATATGTGTACATACCTGGCGGCCCGCCCACTTACCTGGGCGACCACATTGGGCTTTATACCCCAACAACCTCCCACTTAAAGTCCAATGTGGTACTTTAAGTGTGAGAGAAGCTACTATACAAGCTAATATACAAGAGATGTAGAGAAGTGATGTACTACCCTACACCTAACTGCTTGCGAAAATGCGCAAAGCTCTCTGAGGGAAGTCCTTTTGTAAGTAGATCAATAGGATTTTCTCTGGTGTGAACTTTGACAAGCCGAATTTGCTTATCCTCGAGCATTTCCCTGATGAAATGATACTTCACATCCACATGCTTTGTCTTTGAGTGATAAACTGGATTGCGAGCCAATTGTATAGCACTTTGACTATCACAATATAACACAGGCATCTCTTCTTTGATTCCCAAATCTGTTACTAGTCGATTAAGCCAAATTGATTCTTTCCATGCCTCTGATGCTACAACATATTCGGCCTCTGTAGTAGACTGAGTAACACAATCTTGTAATCTAGAACGCCATGATACTGCTCCACCAGCCAATGTAAACACATACCCTGACGTAGACCTTCGGTTGTCTAAGTCACCTGCATAATCTGAGTCTGTAAAACCCTTTACACTTAGATCCTGACTCCCATAGCATATGCGCATACTCTTTGTAGCTTTCAGGTATCTCAATATTCCTTTCACTGCCTCCCAATGTTTCTTGCCTGGGTTTGACATGTATCGACTTACTACTCCCACTGCAAATGCAATGTCTGGGCGAGTAGCAATCATTGCATACATCAAACTACCCACTGCATACGCATATGGAATCTTATCCATTTCAGCTTGTTCTTTCTCAGACACAAGACAATCTTGTTTGCTAAGTTTCACATATGGTGGCAATGGAACACTCAATGCCTTTCCCTTCTCCATATTGAAACGTTGCAAAACCTTGTCAATATACTCTGTTTGAGATAACCAAATCAACTTCTTTGATCTATTTCTCTCAATGCGCATACCAAGTATATGACTTGCCTCACCCATGTCTTTCATGTCAAACGATTTTTCCATCTTTGACTTCAAAGCTGAAATTTCTTCCAAGTGCTTGCCAACAATCAACATGTCATCCACATACAAAATAAGGATCAACCAACTACCATCCTTAGCCTTCTTTGTATATAGACAGTGATCGAACTCACTACGTTTGTAGCCTTGAGAAAGCATAAACTTGTGGAATTTATGGTACCATGCCCTCGGTGATTGTTTTAAGCCATAAAGACTCTTTAACAACTGGCATACCCAATCTTCCTTGCCTTTCTCAACAAACCCTTCTGGCTGCTGCATGTAAATTTCCACATCTAAATCACCATGCAAGAACGCTGTCTTGACATCCATTTGGTGCAACACCAAATCTAATATGGCAACCAATGCAAGAAAGCATCTCAATGTAGTCATCTTGACCACCGGAGAGAAGACTTCATCAAAGTCAATGCCTTGTTATTGCTTAAAGCCCTTGGCAACAAGCCTTGATTTGTACTTTGACTGACTATCATGAGTGGTGATCTTATACCTGTAAACCCATCCACAAGGTAGAGCCTTTTTGCCCTGTGGTAATTTAACTAGCTTCCGTGTCTGGTTTTTATGCAGAGTTGTCATCTTTGACTGCATGGCCAATTGCCAATTCCCGGAGTCCTTCATTTGCACTGCTTCCTTGTAACATGAAGGCTCATTGCAATCAGTCAACATGACATAGTTCATAGATGGAACAAACCTATCAGGAGGTCGCGTGATACGTCCAAATCTATGCACAATAGGTGGCTCAGGCTCAGCCACAACCTGTGGTTCCACTCTATCCTGTCCTTGCTCCTCTTGAGCCCTGACATTTTGTCTTGCACGTGTAGGTCCATCTTCTTGGAAGACAACTCTTCTAATCTCCTCAACTCTCTCTGGTTTAGAATGATATTTGGATTCATTAAAGTGAACATCATTGCTGCGGACAACCTTTCTGGATTCGAGATCCCAAAGTCTGTACCCCATCTCAACAGAATTACCATAGCCTAGAAAGATGCACTTTCTACTCTTTGGCTCAAGTTTGTTCCTAAATTCCTTTGGAACGTGAGTATATGCCTCACAGCCAAAGACTCTGAGATTCTTGTATGAGGGCATTTTGCCTGACCATACCATCTCTGGCACTGAATCCTTCTGCAAAACCTTGCTAGGAGATCTATTTACAAGATGAGCAGCTGTTGATACAGCTTCAGCCCAAAACCCATTTGGCAGATGTGCATTAGACAACATACTTCTCACCTTCTCTTGTATGGTCCTATTCATCCTCTCAGCAACACCATTTTGAGGAGTATTGTAAGGAGGATTAAGTTCACGTTTTATACCTTTTGACTCACAAAAGTCCTGAAAGGCCTTTGAAACATACTCTCCACCATTGTCAGTGAGTAAGCATTTAAGCTTCTTGCCACTCTGATTCTCCACAAGTGTCACAAACGTTTTGAAAACACTAAATGCTTCATCCTTGTGCTTGAGAAAGTAAACCCATACTTTCCTTGAGTAATCATCTATAAATGTCATAAAGTAAGAAGCTCCCCCTAGAGATAGGTTAGGCATAGGTCCACACAAATCACTATGAACAAGTGCCAACTGTGTATCTCTTCTACTGCTTCTATGCTTATGTGGCTGCTGTGTTTGCTCACCATACAGACAATGTTCACAGAATTCAAAATCATTAAATGAAAATCTAGGCAAATAACCAGAACGAGACAAGATTTCCATTCCCTTCTTGGACATATGTCCTAACCGGCTATGCCGCAGAGAAGCGTTCGGCTGCTCGGTTACATTGATTAAATTTTTAGAGACATCTGATACATAAATCATGTAAAGTCCTCTAGACTTTACTCCATGTGCTACTGTCATAGAACCCTTGGATATCTTCCACATGTTCTGTCCAAAAGTGGTGATGTAGCCAGCATCATCAAGTAAACCTGTGCTGATCAAGCTCTTTGTAATTGCTGGAACATGTCTCACATTCTTCAGGGTGAAAGAAGAGCCATTCTGAAACTTCAATTGAACATCTCCAACACCTAAGATCTCACATGTCTGCCCATTGCCTAGCCGAACATGATCTTTAGTGGTCACATAAGAGGTAAACCACTCCTTGTTTGGAGACACATGAAGTGATGCCCCTGAGTCTATAATCCAGTCACTCAGTGCATTTCCATCAGATGCTGTAAGAAGAGCTGAGTCCATTGTATTCTTCAAGAAGTAGATGTCTCCTGAAACTAGACTGTCATCCTCTGCAATAGTGTTTGTCACATTTATTTCTTGAATCTTCACTGAGGACTTGTTCTTCTGACCATGGTCTTCAGCTTTCTCTTTGCCTTTTTCTGCTTTCCATTCTCTGTAGTCTCTTTTCATGTGAACCTTCTTGCCACAATGGTAGCATTCTATGTCACTCTTGCCTTTAGCACTGCGGGACTTGCTACGAGACTGATTCCACTTTCCACCTTTGTACTTTTCTTTGGTCCTTCCCCTGACAACTAAGGCTGTTCCTTTGCCTTTGTCCATTGTCTTTCTATTGGTTTCTTCAGTAAGCAGACTTCCTTCTACACCTGCTATGTTCAAACCATCTGGAGGTGCAGAATTACTCAAAGCTGTGCGAAAAGTGTCCCAACTTTCCGGCAATGTGATCAACAGGAACATAGCTCTAACAGGTTCATCAAACTTGACACCTTGAGCTGACAATTGACTGTAGATTGTGTTGAATTCATTCAGATGATTGGACATAGGTGTCCCTTCTTTCATCTTCAAGTCAACAAGCCTCTTAAGCCAGTATACCTGTGAAGCTGCACTCTACTTAATTCTCATAAAGATCACTCAGCTTTAACCATGCTTGATAAGCCGACATCTCGTCTACTACATTGAAGTAAACGCTTTCTGCCAAAGTCAGCATAATGGTAGAAAGTGCCAATTCATCCATTTCTCTCCATTCATCTTCGTCCATATCTTCTGGTTTTATCCCCTTGAGCTTTATAGGTTTTATCTGCTTCTTTTGTACCAACACGTGCCAAATCTGCTTCTTCCACAATGGGAAATTGGTTCCATCCAGCTTCTTGATATTGTAAAGAGCAGTGTCCTGTGATCTAGCCATAGCTACGCTTCACAGTAGTTTACTTTCCTGGGAAAAATTCGGCAGAGTTTCCCCTGTAAACTGACCTCTGAACCAATATCAACTTGTCAAATGAACCAAGAAAGCTTTAAATTCTGCATAAATTTCGGCAGAGTCTCCTTTGTAAAATGGCTTTGGTGTACTAAAAAACAGACCAAAAAACAGCTCAAAAAACCACTGTCTCTCTAACACTGTAAGCTGTGGGTAAACCTGTCTTGCACCTGTACTGTCTCTCACTGTCCTGTCACTGTCCTGTAAGCATAGACTGCAACAATGCCTCAACGGCAGTAAAGCAAAGATGCAATCCCAACTGTCTAACTCACAGTCAATACATCCTAGCTGCCTATCTAAGGGTGCTCGAGGGATCGCTCCAAGACGTCCTGTATCACCGAAAGGATCTCAACATTCGAGAATCCCCCAGCTCAATAAAACCTCACTCGACCCTCAACAAAGGTTGCAGTAAATCTGCAATACATAGACTTCCCACAAAGTCATACATCCACAAATTTCCCACTATATGCTGTAACCGCTTCGGCGGTTGTTTGTTGCGTGACTCACAGCCAGCAAACCCTCAACAGACATACATCATCTCTGGCAATACATCCCATGTGGAAGTACCTGCAATGTCAGGATGAAATTTGGAATATCAAGCAGCAAACACAAGCTACCTGATGAACTAGTGAATGTCGCCTACAGTCTGTGTGTAGATGCGCCCGTGTCGTATGTGACACGCGTCCAAGAACTGTGAGCCGTCCTTCGATGTGTAGACAGCCACAAATCAACACTCTGGGAGTGCCGATATCCTCAGAACCTGTAGTCGTAGGCCGAAAACCCCAAATTTGCAGAGTCCGATCTGCACCCGCCAAGACCACGTAGTCGAAAATGGCCTGCGCAGAACTTTGTCGAAGCTGAACGGTGGCCAGGTTGATCTCAGAATGAAATTCTGAGAACAGCGAGCCCTTCGGGCTCGCCCACAGGAATTTGGGCCGTGTCTTTGCCTGTCGAATCTCACTCCAATCTGAGCAGGTGACTCTGGCTACCTGCAAATGTTGCCCCGAGCCTCGATCTGAGCTTTGATACCAGTTGAAGGAGTACGAGCGAAAGTGTGATGCAAGAGAAAGTGCGAGAAGAAGAGCACGACGATATGGTGAACTCGCTCTACTTTAATGTGTAGAGCATAGTGAGTTCTTATTAGGTTTTTACAAAAGAATATGTGTACATACTTGGCGGCCCGCCCACTGACCTGGGCGACCACATTGAGCTTTATACCCCAACAAGTAGCTGGTCATACTTGCAAGTTACTCAGGCTTAATCTAAAGGAACATTGCATAGGGTACACTGGTTTCTTATGCCATTTTATGGTTCAGATTGGTTCACATTAGTATATGAGGGGTTTTTGGCTTCTTGATCCTCTGCTACTGGGCTGAAGTATAGCAGATACAAGTAGATTCCCGATACAAGTGTTGCTCGATATTTTAAAGTTTTGGCAGTTACTCGAGCTTACTTTCTGGTTGCTGGTTTGAGTATTGCATACTGGATCCTACTTGGATCTACTGCTCTGTTTTGACTCGTTTTTGACTCGATCCTACTTTGATAACCTTAGTTAATTTGACGATTGAAAGCTTGGTAGCACTACTGGTTCTGCTACCGAAATAGGAAATATGACAGTACTGGAAATACTTGGACAATTAAACTGCTACTGATGATTATTTTTGGATACTTTAATATATGCTGTTAGGTAAACATACCTATTACAGATTCTGCTAAGATCTGGCTGGTGTGATCTATAATACACTCTTTTGGTTTTTACCTAGTCTCTGGATAAGGCTAGCTTGGTCAAATGATAATCCTAGCTGTTTCTGGCTTTGAAGGGCTCGACATTGGAACACATTTTCAGGATAAAACTACTTAACTAAGCTTTCTACATACAATGATAGGATTAGTTGACATTTTGTACATTACTAGTGCTGAATATATGAGTAACTCTAGCAAAAAAATGATAAAAATCCTCGAGATTTTAAATATGCAAGACAATAGCTAGTAAAGTTTTTTAAGTTTGACATGGATAACAACTGATAGATTCTTTGAAGCGTGCAATACGTAGCCAAGTCTAACATATCTATTGTCTTGACTATATGGATGCAGGTGAGAATTCTATCTTGGCTTAAAGAGGTTTAACTTGCTGCAGCCCGACTTTGGAAGCATTTGATGATGCAATTGGGATAGTTTTTGATACCTTCATACAAATTCCTTTGGAATGATACTTCATTCTTACTATATTGTACAGTTTTGATTCAAAGACTGAATTGTTTCTGTACATATCTTTGCCTTGACATCTTTAGCTAGTTGTCTTTTTGAACATCTTGTTCAATTGGTGTGTTATTTATTTAGTTTAATAGCTACACACACACACACACACACACACACACACACACACACACACACACACACACACACACACACACACACACACACACACACACACACACACACACACACACACACACACACACACACACACACACACACACTATGGGGCACCACTCCGCTTACACAACCCACCTGTCCAAGACATGGAACACACCGATGGAGTGAGACGAGAGAGACTATCCATTTGCCCACTCAACACAGAGACACACACTCCCGCTCCCCAAAAAACTCTGCTCAAAAGAGGAAGATTTCTGATGTTTAGATACAATTGTGCTTGGGCCAACACCAATGGGGCAAATAGATCACACAATATGGATGAAATATGCCAGATACAATTTCAAATTTGAGTAGAGGCTTCGCTCACAAGAGAAACTTACACATCCAAAACAACAAAAAACACTGCTGGTAGTACTATCATTGTCCTCGTCAGTCACTGTGGAATAATCTTCATCACTAGATTCATCAGTGTGGAATAGTCTTCATCACTAGATTCATCCTCATCTTCATAAAGTTCCTCCAATAGTTTCCTTGTGTCCATATTCTATAGCTTCTTGGTACCTATCTTTCCATAGAGGCTAATAGTACCACGTCTCCAATCTTGAACATCTCCCACTGCACATAACCATGGTCTACCCAGTATAATATGATATTCTCCCAACCCCGCTGGCATCACATGAAAATCACTACCGCCTTTGCATCATACGCTTCCACTTCTAAGCTCTTTACAACACCCAAACATTTTACTTTCTCATGGTTTTCCAACCTGACCCAAAAGCCTCACACCCGAGTGACTGTGAGACCCATCTTCTCCACGCATGAGTGTGTTATGACATATATTTGGGCTCCGCCATCAACATAACCTTGTCCCATATTTTTTCTTTTGTCCCACACATCTACTATTGGGCAAATGTCTGGTAGCTCATCCATTGCCAATACCTTCACTGAACCTCTCTTTGGTTCTTTCTCCATTGGGTTAACCATCCTCTTCCACTGTTGCTTTAGCTTAGGCACCATCTCTATAAGCTGCCCAAAAGTAACATCTGCTTTCCTGCTTGTCAGATCCTCCTTCAAGTCATAGGTTAATTGTCCATCCCCTAGTGGAAAATCTGAAACATGAAACTTGCGACGAGCCCTTCTTTTCCTCTTGGCCTTGACTTCCTTGTCTTCATGGCTCTTTTCCTTCTTCTTACTAGGACATGGGGCACCTCTTCCTTCCTTATCCTATGTGGTCCTCTTCCCAATAGGCATCACTAATGTATCCTCCAGCTTTGCTGCCTTCTCCAAGGTGACTACACTTATCACTTTTGTCTTCCCCTTTTCCTCTTGGGTTGATCCACTGGTTCCTTCTTCTCCCTTAGTTTCAATGCCATAATCATTTGACCTAGTTAGCACCTGTCTTGGCAATGTATACATTTCTCCCCCCATCCTTGGTGGCTTATCACATTGCGGGCTGATGTGGCCCAACTCTCCGCAATTATAGCACGTGGGTGTCTTCCTCCAGACTCTACCATTGCTTTGTCCAACACCATTCCTTGGTCTTTCTTCACCTCCAGGTTGATTTTCAAACCTCCCCCGACCTTGACTCATTTGCCACATTACCTAGCATGTTTAGGCTGAGATTCTTTATTAAATCTATCACTTGTCTCATGTCTTGCCTTAGCCCATCATCTTGCACTATTGTAGTGACCATTGCTGGCATAACCTGAGGAGTAACAAAAACCACAGGTTCATGATGAACCCATGGCATGCGACCTCGCAAAGAATCCATAGGCTAAAATTCAGACTTCCTGGGCAAAGACTCTACTCCTAGCTGACTCATTCTTCTCAGCTTCCACTCTTTGTTCCTCGCTACATATAGTGCATCTTCATATGTACTAGGCTTCTTTAGCTCCACTCTCCAACGTATATTCTCCCAAAGACTAGCCAAGAACCTGTCCTTCTTTATCATGTTAGGTGGAGGTTCCTGTGGTGCTAAGGCCTTGCACATCTGTTCCCATGCCATTGAAAAGGTACATATGTACACATCTACTGGCTCACCTTCCCTTTGAACCAAACCGTGTACTTCTTGCCACACTTTGTCAGGATCTTCTGTCTTCACGAACTCCACTTCCAATCCATGCCTTAGATTGTCCCAACGTAATCTCCCAGGTGGATCAGCCATACACAACTCCTCTTCAAATGCTTTGGACCAAACTCGTGCATCACTTTTCAAACAAATCTAGAGAAGGGGTAACATCTGTGCCGGATCATGAATCTGATTGCTAATACAGATAGCCTGCATCTTTTCCAAAAAGTCTTCCACATCTTCATCACTTCTTCCATGAAATTTTGGATAAGAGAAAGCCATGGCTACCGAAGTTTTGATGCTTTGCAAACCCCTTCTAACACAGGTGCAAGAACCCAGAACTTTTTACTAACTCAATCCCCAGAAATTTCAATGGAGCTCATCTTTAGATAAGGACAAACACATGCACATCAAATGAGTTTTCATAGTTAATCATCGGAATTACAACAAGAAAAGGGGATCCCAGTATCTCTCTTAATCTTCTTGGCCCAAACATAAAGACTATGCACTGTTGAAAAAAATCTTCTTGGACACCTGAACATTTATTTGGATTCTTTGTGTTAAATGAAAAGGAGTAAACTGAGGTCCGTCGTGATTATCTATTAAAGGCCAACCATGTTCTCCCAAGAAACCACACTTGACTAATTACCCTCTGATTTCACCAGAATTTCAGCTGCATAACATCATAAATGGCTCAAAAGACCAAAAAACCAGCCCCATCACAACTTGGAAAATTTTTGGTAGAGTTTCCCCAGAAGTAGAGTAGTAAGAACCCAAAATATAGACTGTATATGTATGCATAACCTGCCATCAATGGAACCTGAGCATCAAGTAGGAATCACTAGTACATGGCCTATGACGAGGTCACAACAAGGGTGCTGCAACCACCTATATCATCGAAAGGATCTCACACTTGAGAATCCCCCAGCTCAATAAAACCTCACCACGACCTTCTCATGAAGGTTTATGCAAATATCGTATAGTCAAGTCTCAAAAATGAGTATCTTCCAGACCAAGTCTCAGAAATGACTGGGACTTCCAAATAAAACCAAGTATGGTTCCACAAAGGCGTACAATGGTAGTATCCACAAGTAACATACAATACAAGACAATGCGCTCAAACAGGCGCTAAATGATGCATACCCATGGCAACTGTAAGTGCCTTCCACTTGCCACTATATAACTTTACTCCAGCTACCTGTACCTGTGTGAATCACCTGTACCTGTAACCTGTAACCTGTGATCTGTGATCTGTGATCTACAACCTGTAATTCCAAACCTGTAATCCCGAACCTTTGAGTGCACAACACCTTTATAATCACCCGACACACACTCTTGCGATGATATACATACACGCTATAGGGCACCACTCGGCTTACACAACCAGCCTGGCCGAGACAGGGAACACACCGATGGAGTGAGAGAAGAGAGGCTAGCCATTTTCCCACACAACACAGAGACACACACACACACACACCCCCCCCCCCCCCCAAAAAAAAAAAAAAAAAAAAAACTCAGCTCAAAAGAGGAATATTTCTGATGTTTAGATACAATTGAGCTTGGGCCAACACCAATGGGACAAATAGCTCACACAATATGGATGAAATATGCCAGATACAATTACAAATATGAGCAGAGGCTTCGCTCACATGAGAAACTTACACAGCCAAAACAACAAAAAAATAGTGAGAAATTTGGCAAAATGGACAACACTATTGCATCCAGAACGGCCCAAAACCCCATGCTGCAATATCAAAGTGCTTAAATTCAACCTTGGATGAGAAGTTCATGGCCAAAACAGGCTCAAACAATAGCAAAAATTGAGTTGCGACTGTTCCGCCTCTTCTCTCCGCACTTTGCTGGCTTTTTTCTCCGATTTTCTAGTGTCCACACATCACTTTATTACTTGGGTAGCTTTGGCCTTTTGATTTACCTCAAAAGGACCCCGAACATGTCAAAAAATGGCCATGCAGCACATTTTTGTTACCCTTCTACATCCATCCGCACACCTGGCACTCATTTTTTTCCAATAAGCATCCCACAATCACGTGAAGTAGCCCCCAAATAAGTTTTCATGATGACCTTTTTGCATAATTCATCACAAGAAAACACTCCCGTTGTGTCCTCGCTTACCACGTGCAAGTATTGACCCCATTTGACCTCCTGACGCCACTAGATTCTATTTGACGCACCTGCTTACCTCATGGCATCAGCCTGCTGGCTAACAGCTTCCTCGAGAATTTTTATGCTCCACCAACTCCTCATTATTGTATAAAGACGACATCAGCTGTCCTCTTGTACACATGAGGGCCCCACGTAACCACTTGGCTCTGGAAAATGGGTAATTCTTTATTGATGCACCATGGATGTGTATGTACATATGCGCAATCACTTCTTCCAAAAAACTCCTAACATAATTTTCCCATCCCCTAGCCTGCTAGAACGTTCATGCTCAGCAGCAACACTACTAGATGCTCATTCCACCTGGATCCCACACAAAAACACTTGGCATTCCCTACATCAAAAGCTTAATCAAGCTTCCACTTGGTTCCCAAGGAAAACCTGTAGAGATGCCATATATCAACCTTGCATGAAGAAAACCATCAATTACTTTGGCATAGACCTGCATGTGAAATATACCTCCTCCTCCATAGCTGAGAGGTCTCCACTGATCATTTGTGTCATCAATTCCTGCTTCTTTGACAATTCAACCTTGGTTTGCATCAACCCTTCAATCACTTCATAAGGCCCTTCAATTTCATCTTCAATCTCATTTGCGAATGCAACGAAATGAGACTCATGGATTTCTTTGTCCATCAGAAGAAATGCAACATCAAGATCCTCGTCACTGCTGGTAGTACTATCATTGTCCTCATCATTCACTGTGGAATATTCTTCATCACTAGATTCATCCTCATGTTCATAAAGTTCCTCCAATAGTTTCCTTGTGTCCATATTATATAGCTTCTTGGCACCTGTCTTTCCATAGAGGCTAATAGTACCACGCACTTAATCTTGAACAACTCCCACTGCACGTAACCATGGTCTGCCGAGTATAACAGGATATGCTCCCAACCCCGCTGGTATCCATATTATATAGCTTCTTGGCACCTGTCTTTCCATAGAGGCTAATAGTACCACGTACTTAATCTTGAACAACTCCCACTGCACGTAACCATGGTCTGCCGAGTATAACAGGATATGCTCCCAACCCCGCCAGTATCACATGCATCATGCGCCTCCGCTTCTAAGCTCTTTACAACACCCAAACATTTTACTTTCTGATGGTTTTCCAATTTGATGCGAAAGCCTGACACCCGAGTCAGTGTAAGACTCATCTTCTCCACGCATGAGTGTGTTATGACACATATTTGGGCTCCACCATCAACATAACCTTGTCCCATATTTTTCCTTGATGCCACACATCTACTATTGGGCAAATGTCTGGTAGCACATCCATCGCCAATACCTTCACTGAACCTCTCTTTGGTTCTTTCTCCATTGGGTTAACGATCCTCTTCCACTGTCACTTTAGCTTAGGCACCATCTCTATAAGCTGCCCAAAAGTAACATCTGCTTTCCTGCTTGTCAGATCCTCCTTCAAGTCATAGCTTAATTGTCCATCCCCTTGTGGAAAATTTGAAACATGAAACTTGCGACGAGCCCTTCTTTTCCTCTTGGCCGTGAAATCCTCGTCCTTATGGCTCTTTCCCTTCTTCTTACTAGGACCTGGGGCACTTCTTCCTTCCTTATCCTGTGTGATCCTCTTCCCAATAGGCATCAGTAATGTATCCTCCAGATTTGTTGCCTTCTCCAAGGTGACTACAATTATCACCAGAAAGGTGAAGCGAAAGTTGGAGCTGGATGTGTTGAAGCCAACAGATTATATGCCTGTTGCGGAGGCAGAAAAGTGCTCTATGGTCCAACCAGCGGTGGCTCCGATTGTTCGAAGTGCAGAGCCTGTTGAGGTAAGGCCTACTGTTGGCTATGTTCCTTGGAGATTTCCAGTTCGTGATGTGCATGTGCCGAGGGTGGACAAGGTTGTCAACGAGGAGAAGCTCCATATTGCGATGAACCAAGGTGCTGAAGCGATAGCAGATGTGGAGGTTTCGATGCGGATTGAAGAGGTAAACCCTGTGCTTGTGGAAAATTTGCATGAAAAGATAGCAGAATGCAATCAGGTTACAAATATCGTGGGTTCAGAAGCTGCTAAAGAAAGTGACCAAAGCTGTGATGATGGTCAAGCTTTTGTGGAGCAGCGAGCGAGTGAAGATGCAAATACGGAGTCGGTATATGATGCCAATGATGATGAAGATACAAGCGTGAGTAGCTAGGAGACAAGCAAAGAGGATAGAGCGGATGAGTCCACATCCTATGGTGAGGAGACGGAGTTTGATGAGCCTGAGCTAGTAAAGGTAAAGTTGCCCTCTTTTGTGTATGATGATATGGTAGTAGCCCATGTGCAAGAAGAGCAGGTGGTCAAAGAGCAACAAATTGCAGGTGAAGAGACATTTTGTGTGGACCAAGGGGTTGGGCAACCCTCTCTCTTGCCTTGTGATGGTCGGGCCATGTTGATTGAAGAAGAGTGCTTCAATGAAGTAGACTAGGGGTTAGATGATCTAGTGGTCGATGTTGATGACGAGGCACAGATTTTGGTTGCTAAAGCTATGGCAAGAATACAAGGTATGCAAGGCTTGCCTCCTTTTCCAGTGCTATTTGAAGAGTGTAAATGTGAAGATATGCCAGTGTCTGCTTTGGATGATCAGTTGTCACAGGTTGCCTTGCTTAAAGACAATGATGTTGTGGAGAGCTCTCTAACTGATGGCTGGGAAACATATGATGTAAAAAGTTTGCAAGGTGTATAGGCTTGTTTTATGTGTGAAGAAGGTTCATGTGTACAGTTTTTTGAAGGGCTATGCTGTCAAGAGCTACATGCATGGTTGGCTTACAAATTTATAGGTGCAAAGCAGGGGTGGTGTGTATATGCTTTACAGATGGATGATGATGAGCAATACCATATCTTTGATCCAGGTGGCATTTACACTATGCTTAGGGAAGCGTGCGGCTTTCCATTTGACCCAGGTGGGTGCTACGACAGACACTGAATCTCTCTCTATCTATCTGCTGCTATTTATCTAGCTCTTGTACATAGTATCTATCAGTTTCTTCTTATGCCATGATATATTCTCTAAATAATGCTATGGTTGAGCATGAATGCTCAACGAGGGGTTGGGCAATGATGGTACAACTGAAAATGGCCGACCTATGGAAGTGCAAGAAATCCAAGCATGGCAGTTTGCAGGCAAATGGCAAGGATAGTGGGTAGTTATTTGATAATGTTAGGGGACATGTACATCGGGATGGAGCACTCGCTAGTGAAAACTGTCAGTGTTTCTTCCTATCACAGGTGAAAGGAGCAGATGCTTATATCATAAGGTTGGGAACGAGGCAAGGGATACTGTATGCATGTGCTATTAAGTTTGTGATATGGGATTTTGGAGCGAGATGTCTGCACGATGCTCTACTTGCTAGGGTGTGTATGCTAAATGTGGATTTTAGAAAGGTCAAGGACAAATTTTAGCACTACTGGTCGGAGAAGTTTAGAAGTGCTCGAAGTGTACTTTTTGGTGATTTCGAAGCTCTCTGGATGCGTGAAGCCCAATGGTTAGCAGTGGTCCAATCGGATGCAGATTGAAGATTGCCTACACTCTACTAAAGATGTTTTTTATGGAGCTTTACTGCCTCGACAGTTTTTGGCGTGTGCAAGGGGACCAAACCCAAAGCTTTTTAAAGCTTTAATTACTTGAAAGGGGAGAAGAGAACACTGCATGAGGATTGGTGCGACTGCAGATAGAGCAGGTCGAGTATGGAAGATGCCATCTGCTCGGCATGCAAAAGGAGAGCGCCATCTGGGTGGTTGCCAAAAACGGGATGAGGCTGGCCGAGTTATTTGGCTGCGCTAGATGCAGGAAGAGGAGGGGCTGTTGGGGAGTGCTGCAAGAGCGTGGGGGGCCGAGAGCTGCAGGTTGTGGGGAGCCCCTTGGTAGTACAGGTAGGCAGAGAGAAGCTTCAAGAGGGCAAGGAAAAGGCACCAAGCTGTCGGCCCTGAACAAAATACGAGGGGGTGACAAAGAAGAGGGGCCCCTGGTTGCAGAGGTTGAAGGACGCTATGAGCATGAGAAAGGGCTCGCCATGAGGGTGGATGGTTGCACATGAAAGAGGGTGATCGAGTGCAGGTGGAACAAGCAGCAATATTTCATTCACTTAGCGAAGGCAGATATTAGAGCTTGAAGTTGGAAGGATATCATATGCCAGTATGCTCGCATGAAGGTGGCGTATATCAAGAAAGAGCTCCCATAGTCCAGGACTACTCCACAACCGTCACTAGCGGAAAAGAAAGGTCCCATAATCAAGGGAAGGAGAGCGTGTTTTTGGGAAGACATCATTTTAGACTCTCTACACTATAGCCAATTGCATTCAATATGGGCATAATTTTCGTGTTCTCAATGTTTAAGTGAATATTCTCCTGCTCCCTCTCGCTATCATGCCTATGAGTGTGTCAGGTATTCAAGTGTTTTATTCAAGTGAGGTGGGTGCAAGGGACCGAAAGCTTGGCTGTGTTGAGTTTATGAATGTTCTATGTGGATGCATTGTGTGCCATAGGGGTGTAAACTTGTAAGCTAACTCGGGTATAACGGTGCTCTTGAGGGTTAAGGTTGGGTGCTATGATTGCATGCTGGGTGGTCGTGTTTGGGCAATCGGGAATGATCAGGTGTGAGCAGTGGTAATAGTTGTTTGCAGATTGTGGTTACGTGCGTGTGATTCTGTGTGGATAGGGGTGCTGTGAAATCGCTGGGCTATAGAGAGGCGGCATATTGTGTGCTGGGTATTTTCCCATTTCCCCTATCCCAACATTAAGGGTACTTGTGGTTGAGAATGATAAAGATGCGTCAAAACCCCTCACATTGTCTTTCTAAAATTTCATAAGAAGCAAGCAAAAAAGTTCAAAAGACACATAAAAGCAAGATCTTGAGCACGGGATGGATGCAAGACATAAAGAAGTGGTTTGGGAGATGGGATGCATTACACTTGCTACATGATGCTTGATCAATTGACTCCCAAGTGAATGAAGCTTTTTTACAACGCCAGTGTATTACGGCTTGGGAGAAATCCGGTGGGTCACACTTCATACATTACACCACCCATATTGCCCCCAACTACAAAACCATGTTCTTGGCAGAAAGAGAAAACCGTACTCACACTTACATGCTTGAACGTATCCCCTTGTCGGCGATATGCACTATCACAGCCATTTGGCTTAGCTCCCATTCCCTTTGATGCGACATAGGGCATTGGGGCAATGGAGAAGAGTCAAATCGACTATGCACACTACAAGTTCGAGAGTCTTGAGTACCATACACTATTAAAGTGCTCTGATTTTGCTCACATCTGAACTTGCTTTTCTCACATTTTCAGCCATGACTTAGACCTACACACTTTCCTCTTCCAACCACAGTGTGGCTCTCCATTGCAAATCTCATCACCACAATTTTGGAGCATCGAGCATCACTCATTAATCATACACATACTACATCACATGTAACTTTGGTCCCATAGGTCATCTTTGACCTCCGAGGATAATAATAAAATCTATCTATCTCTCTCTCTCTCTCTCTCTCTCTCTCTCTCTCTATCCCGACCACCCTCGGATCTCTCTCTCTCTCTCTCTCTCTCTCTCTCTCTCTCTCTCTCTCTCTCTCACACACACACACACACACACACACACACACACACACACACACACACACACACACACACACACACACACACAGAGTGTGATACTTAATTATTAGGTTTTCACCTCCTCACCATGGGACTAAGCCCGTATCAATTATTTACAAAAAGGGTTTCACTTAAAGGGTTTACTACCCTATTACCATCTACTTGCCGTGATGGCGCAATGGCTCTCGTTGCAAAACGTAGGCGGTTTCACCATCGTGGAATACTATCGGTTCACTCATGGCGATTGTACTCATGACTAGGATCTGGCGGGCCGTCTCCATCCTTCCTCTATATAAAGAGGTGAGGGCACTTCTCAGGCCCTCACTTAGCTTTGCTTGATTGTTACTATGCCTAGTGTAAACTCTGTTGTGTCTTAACATTGAAGCATGGAACTCACTGCTTCTAATACATAGGTTTTCTCTCTTGACCTTTTTGGCTTTCGTTGCATGTTTTTTTTGTTAAAAAAAAGGGGGGAGCATTATTTTATGGTCACTACTGTTGAGGAGGTTGTATTTGCTTTTTGAAAAAATTACTCTTGCTCTGTTACGGGTTTATGTTACTCCTTGCTGAGAACCATATAGGGCTAAAACATGCCATGCCATGGTGACGATGGTCATTTATGGATCTATTGAGGATACAATGTTTTACTAATAGCCTATTACTTGAGGTTGTTCTTCTTTTTTATTGGGAGCTCCTTTCTGACGCTCTGCTGAACCAGGCATTACCGGTGCTTACTATTCATTAATATGCTTGGAAGTTGGCTTGATATTGTTGTTTTTTAGTCATGCGTAGCTTGGTAAGGCCTTGTGTGTTGGATAGATATGGGAGCTTGAAAAGGGGTGGTGTTTTCCCACACACTACTCACTGTTATTGAATGTTGCTAAGGATAGTTGGGCTCGGAGGCACGCTCTTGCTATATCTGGTCATCTCTTTTTGTTGGGTTAAGGGCAATACATTGCAATACCTACTTACTCACTGGCGGCTGTTGCTCCCTTTAAAAGATTTGGTATAACTGCTTAGGTTGGTTATGTGAGTATAAAGGTGTTGAACTGGTTGCACTTTATATATTTTTTTCATTGGTAAGTGAGGATGCTCTGACTGCATTCCATGGCATTACTGGTTTTGTTCCCCGACTTTTGATGTAATACTGTAAGTCGGTATATTTTTTCTGTTTAAGGTGAAACAGGGCTTGGCCCAACTGCATACAGTTGTTAGATGTTTTTACCGGCCCGACTACTTACAGTTAATGGATATATTACTAAGTCATCATGTCAAAGTGCTACTAGGATCTTTTTCATTAGGAATCGGTAATTTAAAAACATAATTCCTCTAAAAATTCATGGTTAGACTCGTGGTCTAGCTTGATACAGCAAGGGCTCCTTGCCACATGGTTGGCCAAAATGATGTGTAAGGTAAGTAGCATACAAACTGGTGGATTTGGATTCCATGGACCATGATGGAAGTAAACTATACCCGAATTTATAAAAAACATTAACTAGCTTAAGGTTTGATTGGAACTATAAAAGGAATTTTTTCTTTCATAAACTTCATATGATGGTGCTTTCATTGATCTAGGAAGATAAACTGAGATAATAAAAAGGGGGGATTTAGACACTTGGACTAGAAAGGGTAATGGCCTTCTAGTCAGAATGATTTAATTTTTTCTGTTTAAAACTTTGGGTTCTTGTTAAAAAAGAAAAAAACCATTTTGTCTACATAAATACTATGGGCTTAGCTTGTAAGGTTTTAAAAAAAGTTTGTAAGATGGACATGGATAACAAGTATAGTCCATGATACCTGTAAAACACATCCAAGGCTAACTGAATTGTTGTCTTGTTTGGATGGATGCAGGTAAGGACTCTATCTTATCTTGGAAGTTTTTTTTTACTTTGGCAAGCTGAACTACATTGGATGGAACACTCACTTATGATTTGGGAAGTTCTTTTACTATCTGTATACTAGAAGGGGACCTCTTCCCTACAAACATTGTACTTAAATATTTCTAATACTGAATTGTTTATGTACTTACTCTATTCTTTGCTCCATTGCCAGCTGTCTTTTGAATGTAAAAGTTCAATTATGTCTTATTATTTAAGATTAAACAGCTACACACACATCCTATACATAAGGTTTTTTTTTCTAGAGAAACTGGGATGCTGGCTTTGGAAATTATCTTCAAAATATAGTTCTAGGTTGGACCCACAATCTATAATCCCTTGACTGGTTGACTAGTGTTAGGTGGTCCTTCTTAGACTCTATTTCTGGTCCCCTGCTCTCGGCTACTATGGTCTTTGACTTTGCCGGTTTAAGGTTTGCAAGCCCAAAACTACAATTACTGTTTCTACTTTTATTTTTGTTTTTACTGTTCCTTTTTCAGGACTGCATACCCTATAGAAAGGCAACCCGCATGAGCACTAAACAGAACCCTGAGAATCATGCAAAGATTCTCGAACAGATTAAGCTAGACCTTAAGGACTATAAACCAAAGAATGCTTTGGCAGTTAGAACTAGACCCTTCCTTTCAAGGAAAACCAAAGATTGTATTACTTACTACGGTAAGGAAAAGTAAACCTCACCACACTCTTTTGAAATATTGCAGACTCTTGCTCTCTCACAAGGATTGGAATTGACCTCGGAGACCCTCTCAGTGGCCACATCTCTTGTACTCAGATGTATTAGCAGCTTGGATGCTTCTCAACTAATATATGACTCGGCTCTTACCTCTGACAAGAAATTGTCTGTCTTACATATGCTGTCTTTTAATGATTGGGTCAAGATTTTAGCTACTCTAGATAAAGACTCCATGAAAGGGGTAAATTTAATTTCTCAATACATAGCCCATCTTCCCTTACTATCCTCACAATACCAACAAGAACTTGCCCTATTTCCTTCCTGTGGTGCTGATCTGTCTAACTTTCTAAGGAAGTTGTGCGGTCTCAATCCCTCCTTTGTCTGTACTCCGGCTACTCCAACTATTCCACAAACTGGTGGTATCTTTGTCGGGATAGTGCAGCCCTTGACGCAGTCAAGGAATTTTAGAGTAATCTTTGTTCCCTCAATGACTCTAACCTCCTGGAGATGGTGCCGAAGATATCCAAAGTTTTTCCTGTCTTACCCATTAGACAAATAGAAATTGAATCCCTTGGGGTTGACCATCAGCTTTGGGTCCTGCCCAACAAAGCATTTTTAGCACCCGTTTTGAGTGAAACTTGGGTTTACCTTGCCAACCTCCCTACCTCTATTGTGGAGGACTGCAAACTCAAGATTTTAAAAGGAGGACAATTTTTGGACAAAGGGGAGCTTATCAAAGCACCCTTCAACCTCAATCTCATTGACCACTCCAAATGCCCCTCCAATACCGACCTCTACATCTGTACCAAAGGAAATATGGAATTTGCCAAGAGTAACCCGGATTTCTATAGTGAATCCATCTGGAATGTCTTTTGACCTTATGTAAAATGTGCCTGCAGATTTCTTGACCCTAAAGCCTCTTGTGAATCGAGCATCATGTGGTTCGATCATACCATTTGATTTATTCTCAACCATTTGGACTTACTCTTCCCAGAAAAACCTATGGATTTTCATCTCTCCCTCATTTGCTCTTGGTTAGGTGGCCAAGCTAAACAAATTGTAATTGCGCAGATTGCCTTTAACATCTTCCGTGGACTTATGCTAGATATCCTGAAGGAGTTAAAAATCTGATGAACCTGGGATCTACTTAACGACTTATGCTAACTTTAAAGGTGTTAAGATCATCACTAGTTTATTTAAACCATGTATTGATGAAGATGACTCCCCTGCTCTTAAAAGACCCAACTCTTTGACTACTCCTTCACTTCCTTTCTAACACCTAGCTCATCCTCTAACTGGGGGAAAGCTCGTAGCTATTCGGGGTTGCGCGACCAAGGTAAGTTTGCAATGTACGACTCATAGCTTTTTAGATGTTTGAACGGAAACTCATAATCTTTGTTGGTTGTAGTATAAGTCATACATAGCAGCATGGTGTAAAGGTCGACATTTTAGGGTGGAATGGATCGACAAAAAGCATATTACACAAGATTGTGATATCATGGAAAAATTTAAACAGTCTAGTCGATGACGGTCCTCTGATGCAGATCCTAAGGTGGTGGAACTCACTTAATTTGGCACGCTACAAGAGATTTTGAGGATCGATTTTAGAGGATTTTTTGTAGACTTGTTTGACATGCAATGTTTCAAGATAAACATGGAGGGTCGCAACGCTACTGTGCGCAGAGGAGAGTCTGGTTTCCTTGAGGTGGATTCAACTAAAAAATGGAGAAACCTAAGAGACACTTTTGTACTAGCCGAGCATTGTGAACAAGTCTATAAATATTTAACATCCAATTTTAGAAGTTATGTGCCTGGAAGCACTCATGTAAGTTATGTGGCTCTGGCAGGTGGTATTTCATCCTACAAAGTCTGCATCAAACTGGTGGTACGTCATAGAGGTAGCCCCTCGTAGTGCATGGACGTATGAGGGCTACCATGTGCCAATCACAGCGGCATCAGTGGAGGAGATCGGAGAGGATGCTTAGTCAAAAGCCGCTGAGGTGGTGCCGGAAGAGCATCAAGCTGCTACTCTCTATGGAGTGCATGTAGAGGATCTACAAAATGAAACGAAGGACATCTGCCTAAACGAAGAGCTCTATATAGACATAGAGAGATATGTTGAGCTATGCGAGGATGAGAGAGAGACCTCTTAAAGCCATAAACATTGTATTTGAACAATTTTTCTCTGTTTATAATATATATTGTATTCACGTGGATTTTTGTCCATTCTTGTCTTTATGCTATACTTGAGAAATTTAAATTGTGTTTAATTGTCATTCCTTCCACTCCAAGCCGAAGGAGTCCTCAAAGGGCAGGCAGATCTTGCTCTTCTAACGAAGAAGCAGGAAGTGTGCATCGCTACTCGCTAAGGTAATTTGAAGCCGGCTTGAACTCCTCGTCGTAGTAATCCCTCCCCCTTTATGAGTCCTCTCTCTCTCTCTCTCTCTCTCTCTACATAGGAATCCCTCCCTCTTTATGAGTCCTCTCTCTCTCTCTCTCTCTCTCTCTCTCTCTCTCTCCTATTATCTACAATATACATTATAACTTGTCTATATTTTCTTCGCCATTCAATAATAAGATTAAATGTTCGTGTATTTAATGCAGGTATGGATGATGATGAGTTTCTTTCTTCTTTGTCACCCCAACAGAGGAGGTGGTACAAGGAGCATCATTGCTCTAGAGAACCATCACGTCATTCCACTCCTTCAGCATCTCCCTCTATTTTGGAGCATTCAGCACGCTCCGAGACTTCGATGTCAACGAGACGGTATTCACACTCTTCTAGGCACCCTCGCTCTAGTGGCGGCGGTGGCGGTTGCTGTGGGGATGCCGTCATTGATGCCTCGACACCGCCTCGTGTTCGACGAGGCTCCTTACCTTCCCCTTCTTTGCCTGCCCCCATACCAGCCATGGTATCGCCATCTACACCAGGTTTTGCGTGGCTATCGACCGTTCCTGGCTACACACCACTAGCTACTGGACAAGAAAGTCAGGGATGTATTATCAAACTTGGAGAGCTAGTAAGGTACACCACAAGACTTCACTCAACTACATTTTTTTTATCTACACAATAATCTCAACTAGCACTTAGGGTATCCTTGTGTGTTTTCTTGCAGATTTATGAGCTCCAAGGAAATTGAAAGATGCTATCCCATTGCTCAAACACTTGCAACAGAAACTGTGTGTGTCATTGATGATGCATTTCCTCAATAGGTCCTTCTTAGTCAAATCCACCTCTTGGTTCACGTGGTGCAGGAGATTGCTATATGTGGAGTAGTGCATGCACGATGGATGTTATTCGTAGAGAGGTTTTTAAAGACTCTCAAAGATTTTGTGCGGCTACGGTCTCAACCAGAGGCATGTATGGCTGAAGGGTGGATTGTGCAAGAGGTATTTGTTTACATCTCAGAGTATTTGGCACAAGTTGATCCTTCAATGCCTCGCATGTGGTCAGGCGAGAAAGATGCAAGGATGACTTTACACTTGCCAAGTGGAAAGGGAAAACTACTTAACATAGATATGAATCTATCCCAAGTGGTCAATAACTTTTGTCTTCTCAATGCAAAGATTATGACCAAATGGGTGGACTTGTGGACAGTGGCAAAGGCAAGGAGTTTGCAAGAGAGAGAAGCATGAAAACAAGCACATGGAGGAAGGAGGGCACCCTTAGTGCCTAGACACCTTGCATGTTTCCCAAATCTCATTAGTGCGGAGTGGATTCATGAGAGAATGACTGAAGCAAAAGCGCGTGGAGAAGACATCACCAACAAACAATGGGAGTATGCACAAGGCTGCTTACCAAAGGTAGAGTACTCATATACCTAAACCATATTGTAAATTTTGCTCTTGATTTTATCTTTGTATTTTATAAAATATATTTTCCTATTTTGTAGTACCTTTCCTTCAACTCTATGTGGTCAAAGGGTCGTCACTTTTGTACGTGCCACATTGACAAGCGTAGAACCACCATGGATTGTGCCATCATGGGCAACTTTGACACAAACGGTGGTGAAGCCAGGTACTGTGGAACTATTGAAGGATACTAAAGGTTAATTTTAGAACCTTTCATACCCTCATCTTTGAGTGCAAGCGGTTTGCAAATGTGTCTAGACTACATGAGAATGGCCTCTACATGGTGGACTCTAGTGTGCATCACATTGGGAAGTATGAAAATTAAAGTTTAACACGCAATTGTGAGCAGGTGAGTGATACATATCTTTTTTATTATTATTTTCTTGTAGCATTAATTTTCATAATAACTAATATCTAATCCTCTTAAATGATTTTCTCATGTTAAAGTGATCATTTAATATGGGAAAATGCCAGGGGAGAAAAAGTTAGAATATTGGTCAAAGTGGCAGACCGGCCACATTAGGGATCCAAAGGGGAGGGGCCATCTGCAAAAGAGCAATGTACAACAATGGGCTTAAAAGACCCTAAGGTTCAACCCATTAAGACTTCCAAAATGCTAAGGTTCCAAAATTCAAAGGTTGTGTCCAAAGGTCATCACTAGGGAAATTGGATGCTTTGTGTGTGTACCAAAAAAGTCTTCATGCATCCCTACATAGGAGGGGGTGAGTCCTAGAAGTAGGAGATGAGAGAGAAACACACACACACACACACACACACACTCTCTCTCTAAGCTCCTTTACACAAATGAAAAGAGGGACATATGTCAGCTCCCTAGCCTAGATGCCCACAAGGTGTACTCAAATCCTATTGGATGGCCATGGAGGTGGACCAATGAGAATTAGGCTATAGAAAATATAGTTTAATTAATTTAAAAACACTTAATAAAAGAACCAATAAGAATTAAGCTCTCTAGAAGACTATTGGACAGTCTTGCAAGGGGTCCAATGAGCATTCAACAGTCCAATGGCTTGCCTGATTCTTATTGGCCAGGAGACAAAGGGGTCAATGAGAGTTTAGTAGCATTAATTAATTACCTAAAGCTCTCACAAAAGGGGAAAGGGGGACACATGTGAGAAGGCTATCACTTATGCTGCTTAAATTTCATTGGCTAAGCCTGGCATGGGCCAATAGGGTGTGAGCATGAGCAAATAGCAAGAGGGGTCGACCAAGAGAGAGAGGGGGATGATTTTTCAAAGGCATTATTGCATACACACTCACACTAGTCCATGTGTGGAGTAAGAAGACTCTCGCTCTCCTTCTCAAGATTTAATGGAAAGCTTATCACCTACTCCAAGCTTGTGAGAAGGGAGGCCTGCACCAACAAGAGCCCAGCTTCAATGCATGATCATCTCCTCTATCGTGCTAATTACTAAGATAAGCTATGCTAATATGAGTGATTATGTGAGGAGATGTACATCTTTCTCGTAAGACTACTCCTTCTTCCTCTCAATCTACTCTCATACCCCGCTAGCTCTCACCATTTTCTAAGGTGTGTGAGGTCTTGGGTCTGAGATCGTGAGGGAATTGATGTTGTGTTATATAAGTGTTTTGCTTAGTGCTTGAAGTTTCCATCTTCATTGCACTAGCTAGTATTGAAGGAACAAAAATAATTGTATTGTAAAATGTCTCTCTTGATGGGAGAAACCATAATACAAAGCCTTTTGGAGGGGGGACCAGCTGCATGTAAATCCGGTCCTCAACTGTTGTGAATAGCTTAATTTCTCTCTATTTTGAAGTATTGTTCATGCTATCTAACTATGTGTTATACTTTTTTTTGCTCTCTCCACCCAAGCACTCTTGTTATTCTCATTAGGAATCTATTCTAATGAAATGCTCACTATGTTCATGCTTTTTTCCACTACACACAAGTTACTAGGCCATTAAATGTTACATTAATTATACCAATGTTGCTCACTTTGAGCTTCTCTTTTATAGGTCATCTATATCCCAACAATCCACTAACCAAAAATTTGGTTCGTAATTCCGGTAACACCTCGGGGGAGAACCATTTTTTCCACTAATGAAGTGGAGACCATCTTCGACCTTCTTCCACCTCCAACTTTGGATGAGGTGGAGACAGAGGAGAGGGAGGTCGATGAATCAAGTCCAGTGGCGGCAAGTCTTAGCGAGGATGATTGTCATGATGATGAAGATGATGAGATGGAGGATGACAAATTCGAAGATGATGAAGCCAACACATCCACAAACGATAATTCAGTTTCTCTCTTTATTGATTTAGGAGCCATGGTCTTAGAATTGGATGATGCTTCATGTAGTGATGTTTTGAAGATGATTCATAAACATTTTGCATACTTCGAGTTATGCAGATTTTTGGTCGTGTGATCCATTCATCTCTCTCTCTCCCCCTCTTCCTCTCTTTAATTTTGTGAACATCCTCAATTATGTTAATAAAGTGACAGTGATTATTTCAGTTGTAACCAAGTGTAATCTTATTATCCCCCCCTCTCTCTCTCTCTCTCTCTCTCTCTCTCTCTCTCTCTCTCCCTCTTTCTCTTTTCTTTTTTAAATTTAAAAATTTCATACAATATTCTTTATTTTTTATTGAGAGGAGGGAAACACCAAAATTTGGGGGGGGGGGGGGGGGGGGGGGGGGGGGGGGGTATTTAAGCCAAACTTGAAAGTTTAGGCGCTAAATTTTTCCTCGAAAAAATAAACGCGATAATATCAGTGGTAATAATGAGGTAATAAACATGATAATAATAGAAAAAATAGTCAAGATAATAGTTTAAATACAAAAAAATTCCCCGCCCTCCTCTCTCTTCCCTCTCCAACTGAGTTTGGATCTTCTCTCTACAAAACACGGTAAAAGACCACGGTAAACAACTAGAGATTTTCATAGTGTTCATTGCAAAACGAAACATTTAACTATTCACATTGCTTTTTTGTAGCTTGACTCAAAGATCAACATCTAGCTTGGACAATAAAAGCACTTGTATAACATTGCAGGTCAGCAAAGCACTTCATTTCCTATTGCAATACATTGATGCTTTATCCATTTGCTTGATTTAGAATTTTGCACATTACTTCCTTTAGTTTGGTTTACCTGCATGTTGTTTTCAGAACTATACAATCATCATATATATTTAATTAATACACATGGACTTAAAAAAAGAAACCAATGCACTTAGTACTTCCTTTAGTTTGGTTTACTTGCATGTTGTTTTCAGAACTATACAATCATCATATATATTTAATTAATACACATGGACTTAAAAAAAGAAACCAATGCACTTAGTACTTCTTTACTTTAGTGCTACATGCTTGATGTCGATATATATATATACTATTATGTTCTATAGCAACACCCACTAAGCAAGACTAGTTTTCAAATTGAAGCTTTCATAGTTGGAGTTTTGTTCTTCTCAAGCAATTCCGGCCCTTTGCTTCAAATCATCTACGATTTTCTTGATTTGCCCCAAAAACTCTCACCGCCAAAGGCCTCATGCATTTCTTGCCACATTGCAAACTTCTCGACTCTGTGCTTGAACACGATAATACAACCCTTAGTCCAAGTAAGGCGATTGGAATCTTGGAGGAGGACGTACATTGTCCTCTCCCTAACAAAGTTTCTTCGAAAGTGCTCGATGCGCATTGAGGTCAAAATTTCAAATGTATGAGCCATCGAAAAGAATAGGACAGGATTGGGTGAGAGGAAGAGCGATAGAGCACGGTATTGCGCCATGTGTGGGTGCATATGCAATGCATGTTTGAGACTTTGAGCTGCGAGCATATGCAAGAATCTGGGATGGAAGCATGCACGCGGAGAACTTGAGAACCTCAATTATTGTGATTCAGCGTATATTGTAATTGGAGGAAAAATTGCGGTAGGGTATTGCCTTCATACTTTGAAGCATTAAAAACTGCACAGAAAGATAGCAAAGCCAACATCATCATCAATGGCTATGGTGGTGGTGGCAATTATGTACGTAGTCCCACTTGTTTGTTTGTATATAATAACAAGGGGCTGCCCAGTGTCTCTGCCTCTGCCTCTGCCTGCCTGCCAAGAAACGTGCTCCTTTGAAAGTCCTCACCTTTGTAATGTTACCCATCCATATATTTTTGGCTTTCTAAAAGAAACCCTTAGTGTTGGGCTGAGTTAGGGAGACTTTCATAGTTTCAGTATATGATGGAGACTTACCTTTCATTTCACATCCTGTCTTTACTTTTCTTGCATTCTATTGTTTAAGAATGCTAAAGTGAAGTTTCACCTTCCATAATTTTAATAAATTTTACACACACACACATATGTTTTTTGGCTTGTGGAAGACCATAGGGTTCATTGTGCAAGGTTGTTGCAAGACTCGGGCTGTTGGATTCTTTGGTTGGATGAGCGCCACATGGCAAGGGTCTTTGTAAAATAACTTTGTTGTCCTTTTTGTTTCCTTACATCACCTTCTTTGAGAGACAAGTGTCCCTAAGGGATTCAAAAGTCTTCTGAATAGAAAGCTAAAAATTTCGAATAGAAAGCTATTCTCCAAGGCAGCATTTACTTTCTCTGCATGCTTGAAAATGACTTTAGAGATCAAAACATTAAACAAAATATTCATAGAAGTTTGATCTTATGATGCAGTCTTTGAGAAAGTCTTTTTGTCTAAGCGGCAAGTTTCCTCCTTATACAAATACAAAATGGAAATACTAGTAGAAGTTTTTAAATTTGCAAAATATTCGAACTATTTTCTAGTATATTTTATCG
The DNA here is from genome assembly GCF_014529385.1 of Adiantum capillus-veneris. NCBI lineage: Eukaryota > Viridiplantae > Streptophyta > Polypodiopsida > Polypodiales > Pteridaceae > Adiantum > Adiantum capillus-veneris. Next base: position 63,468,073 of record NC_140941.1, read on the forward strand.
GGTTTTTTCTCCTTTGCCATCCTTTGCAACCGGCTAATCTTGATTTTTAATCTGCTTGAGCCTAAGCTCACACACATCTTTCTCAAATACTGAGGTATTGATAAACAATTCTCTCATTTGAGGATTTTTTTTAAAAAAATCACTTCACTAAATTGTTTAATTATTTTCTATGTTTATTTGAAAGCATTAAAATATTCTTTTGTTTTGATTTTTGATGTATCTTTTTATTTTACTTTCTTTTTGTTTTATTTTGTTTCAAAATACTAATGTGCAATGTGCACCATTTACCTTATTATTGGGGCTCTTTCATAATATACAAGCCATTTGCGAGTAGCGAGTACCGACTAGAAGAACATTAAAAAATGATATGATTGAGACTTATCTTAAATGTTATTTAAATTTTATTTGTTTTCTCTCACATAGCCTTATGTAGACCATAATGAACTTTCATATTGTTTCTTTGGGACTCCATAAGGCCATTGTAAAAGGGTTACATTTGGGTGCCATTGTGGACCATTGGTTAAAAAGCTTGTTGATTAGTGATACATGGCAACAAACTGTCTTTTTTGGCTTTCTAAAAGAAGGCTTAGAGGTGTGTTGGCTTAGGATACTTTCAATGTTTTCGGTGATGATTGAAACTTACCTTAAATGTTATTTTGGTTTTAAAGTATTAAATGGATATTTTTATTTCATCTTAATTCTAGTAAGTTCTATACTACATACATACACATACATACATATATATTAATTAGTTTTTTTATTATATATATATATATATATATAAATGAGAAAACCATGATAAAGAGAAGAAAAACCGGTGCAATGATGTCAAAACTTAGCTAAAAAATCCTACAAATTTCAAACAATTTACTAGTATATTTGGTTTGCTTCTTTGCGAGGAGAACACTCGATCGCTTAATTAAAGAGAAAATCTTGAATAGTGCTTCACCTTATATAATTCTACTTAAACTCAACCTAAAGATTTTATTATTTTCTTACTGTTTAAGAAAGCCATCGTGATCCTTTCACTTATTTGCCAAGCGCGACTCTGTCAATACAATTTAGCTTGTACATACTTTTTGTGACCCACCTTTGAGGGCATAATCTAAAACCCCACTTTTTCCTTTGCTAGTACCACTGGTGCAAAAAAATGCAAAATCCATGCTGGATATCAAACTTGCCTTGAAGTAAACCTCTAAAATTTCACGTTTTAGAGTAAGAGCCGAGTCCCCCTACAAAGAATTGGTGGTATAATGTTTATTATTGTGGCCACACCAAAAGAGAATGTTACTATTTCTAAATAAAGTCACTAATGTTGTGTGGGACTCGGCTCTCAGCACCAGCAAATGCGTCAAATTTTAGTTTTAAGTGTGACTACTCTTTCTTTGGCTGTATTTTTTTAAATTTTAATGTCATTGTCCCACGCTTAAAAAGAAGATTGTGAGACACGTGGACAAACTCTTCTTGCATATATCCACAAACTAGTACAACCGGCCTCCTTTGGCGGTCTCTCTCTCTCTCTCTCTCTCTCTCTCTCTCTCTCTCTCTCTCTCTCTCTCTCTCTATCGCGTTGTCGGGGAATAAGTGTTCGAAACTTGAGCCAGGTCAGCACCGGGCTGCTGGCTGTGGAAAAATTGAAAGTGAAAAATTGTCACACCGCACAATACAGCAGCAATTAATTACTGGGTAATACTATTGACGCACAAAACTTGCTTGAAAATTGGTAACACCGACGCAATCGAGAAGAAGTGTCGTTAACGACACCATTAAATAGTGTTAAGGATCTTAAAATCCCATTACAGATCACTCCGGGCCGTTAACGTCTCCGCAATCCATCAAAAAGAGATAATTAGACTAATTTGCCTGTTGACGAGGAAAATCCTATTGTGTCGATTCTATCTGTTGGATCTGTCTTCAATCAATGCCTATGCAGAAAGTATTTCTTCTCCTATGACTGCTTACAAGCCTTGATGATATCTCCTTGCCTAAGCCGATGAGGAATAGTCTCCTTGGTGCCTTGGTTGCAAAGCCTTTGCTTAAGCCTTGCCGAGGTCGATAGAGAGAGAGCTCGCCCTTGCATGGATTAGAGATTGAGAGAGAAAGCTCGCCCTTGGCTTGGTTTGGAGGTTGAGAGAGAGATCTCGCCCTTGCTTTGGTTCTATTGAAGGTCAAGGGAGAGAGCTCTTGGGTTCGAGATCAAGGGAGAGAGAGTTCCCTCTTGCTTAGCTTCGATGGAGATCAAGGGAGAGAGCTCTTGCTTAGCTTCGATGGAGATCAAGGGAGAGAGCTCGTGCTTAGCTTCGATGGAGATCAAGGGAGAGAGCTCTTGCTTAGCTTCGATGGAGATCAAGGGAGAGAGCTCGTGCTTAGCTTCGATGGAGATCAAGGGAGAGAGCTCTTGCTTAGCTTCTCTTCCCAACGCACATGCAAAAAGCCCCCCCACTCATGCAAAATTCCCCCGCTATTAATAGCTCCTTGCCCCCCTTGCAGTAGCGCCGGCGTCACTGACGTGGCACATGAACCGGGTTTATGACGTGGCAGCCACGGGGTTGAGCAACACCAAATGCGGCAAAACCGGTGCCGAAAAGAAACGCACTGGCATTCCGGGATTTTTTCCCTTCTACGGCGAGGTCGCCCGAGCACCAGAGCGCTCATCGCGACGTCCTCTCCATCCTCCTCGCTACCTGCGCGCTGCCTCAGGGCTCCGCCATGTCTTTTTTTTTTTTTTTTTGCTTCACACTCCAACCCTTTATTGGGTATCCCTTTGAATAATTTTGGGCGGCCAATCCTTTTAGGTCATGGGCATGATTGCCTTTGGGCGGCCCTTAGTGGCTTGGGCGGGCTAGCCCATCTAGGGTGTGGCTTATGGGAGGCCTTTTTATGGCTCCACTTACATATTGGCCAAGCTCCACTGGGCAGCTCTTTGGACGGCCACCTTAATCAAATCGCCACAACGTTAGCCATGCACACTGAGCAAAGCAATGCCAAGCACAACATCTTTCCCCCACAGTCCTTGTCTAACCTTCATCTTGAACTTCGATGCCCATATCAACCTCTCGTATAATCCTGCATACCTTTAAGATGCAAGTATAGGTGATTGCATTGAAGTAAAGCCTTCTCATCACATCCGATAAAAGGTGTCAGAGTTTCTTTCTTGTCAATCAAGTATTGCCAATTGCGACCACTGTCGGCCAAGCACTCCATAAAATGACAGCCCGGGCATGAGAAGCTACTACTGCTCCCGCATCCCAAACTCTAGACAATAGACACAACTCCCAGCTGAGACACCGACCAAGCCGACTGGACTGGTACGGAGCCGGCCCCCGGTGTATCTTAATCGGCCAATATCTTGGCGACCGGGACTTCGATCACTAATCTGAAAAGACCAACGCGCTCCGCAAAGAGAGCACTTCAGCCCGGTGCATTCATTCCATCTCTGTCACCTCAGTTGCAGTTGCCCAATCCGGTACGGATCTGCAATCGACTTAAACTTTAAATTGCCAAAACTTCTTCATCGTAGCTCCAATCGACGAGCCGTAAAAACATGACGGTAGAGCACTTTAAGCACTGCAGTTTTAGGTCATAATCTTCCATCTATGCTCACTTCAAGAATAACACTTTTTAGCATCATTAAGGTATGTTTTGGCTCTTTCAGCCACATTTGACATACATTTAGCATTGAACTTGGCCTGTTACCAGGCCCTAATCACTGTTCATTAATCCTATAAGCTTCAAACAAACTTGATGTGCATTTTTCTGGCATCTTTCTTAGCATGGGAGCGGAGCTGCACGATAGCGGGGCTTCTCTCATTTTTGGAATTTAGCCTTCTGTTTGCAATTTATGACACATGGAAAGCGTTCCTCCTTTTGCCATATTATGTTAGTATAGATGTGTGTCAATTACTTATTTAATTATCAAATATTTAAAAGACCAAGGTAAGACAAGATTATGTGACTTCATTTAGAATACTTAGCCTGTTTCTTAGGAATTCTTGTCGATTTTGACCCTACCAAACTTTGTAAATTTTCTTTAGGACACCCATGAGATCTTGCTAGGAATTAAGATTTTCAGTTGTCTCACAGCTGCATCCAGTGTTCGGGAAAACCATTTTCCCAACCATACAAAATTCCTTTTCTCGAATTTGTCAAGAGGAAAATTTTAAAATTAAAGTCATTTTTTCAAAATTTTACATTATTTTTCTCTATTTTGAGGCGGAATTTCTCCTTTTACGTTTGCCTTCAACCGACATTTTTGAAATTGAAAACGACACGATGTTAAGTTGAAACACATTTTTGCGGAACACTGGTTGCATCTATTGAAATTATTGGCTAGTTTTAATGATATTCTTGTCTTTATGCCTAGTTTTCACACATGTTTTGCAGACTTAAGCACCTCTTTGCTTCTAAATTCCCATCATACCCCTCAACTTTAAAAAATTCCCATTGATCCAAGCTTTGCATCGTTTAGTCTTTTCGACAATAGACATCTATCTTTTAGGGTATATAAGGGAGAACTAATCTTCCTATGAAAAGTTCCAAAAAGGAAAGTCCCTGAAGATGATTGTGGGAATTAACAATGGGAATTTTGGAAAATTTTAAGGGTATCTTGGGAGTTTTGGGAAAAAAATTAAGGGCATCTTGGGAGTTTTTAGCAAACCATGAGGGACACCTTGGAGATGACGTTTTTGAAATTTGCGGGATATTTCGAGAATTTTCCCAAATTATAGGGGTACTTTGGAACTATGACCATTTTGTTCTTCGCTAGTTTTGGCAAGCCCTGATCGGTACCTGTTGAAGTTTTAGAGAGAGGGTGTCATGTTGCCCACAGACACAGAGAGTTTCACACAAAAAGAGAGAGACATAAAGAGACATTGTAGATCATTAATCACTGATGCTTATTGCATGATTGATTACATTCTCCCAAGAAGCGAAAGGGTATGATTTGAGTAGGTATGAATCATTTCAGTTTTGGGCGGCGGCAAATTACTGTAGGGTCAAGACTCCAAATAGTCTTGTGTTTCAACACTCCCCCTCAAGGACAATTGCGGCGGAGAGAGCCTCAGGACTAAGGAGCATGGGGTCTTTAATGAAGACCTCGTCATGGGATCGACGGCGGCCTTGGCACGCGGGAATCTCGAGGGAGATGGACGGTCAACGAAAAATGCAAGTCAACGTCCGCTCGGTGATTCGAACCCGGCACCTCGGCCATGGCAACTTGGTGAGCTAACCACGCATGCGCGTGTATTTCGGTGTCAACAAGGCGAATCATAAACTATATAAGATAAACTTAAATGGCAAAAAGTAAACATGGACAGGAAAAGTAAACACGGACACGTCCGTTTAAAATCGGACGGTCGTGTGTGCCTCTGCTTTTGTGGGCATGGCTGCTCGCCATGGATCCCATGACGGGGTTTTCATTTAAGAACCCCTGTTACTTAGTCCTAAGGCGGAGAGAGAGAGGCAGTTTGTCTATGTGCCTGAACTATCATGGTGCGTTCTTTTTTGGGAAAATTACCAAAATACCCCTCTAATTTGTGGAAATTCCCAAAATACCCCTAAAATTTCTAAAATTTCCAAAATACGCTTGTATCTATTTTGGTCATAGATGTTCAAGATTTTTTTATATTTATTCCTTTTTGACAATTGAGATATGTTTTTGAGTGCTTAGCATGTGATTTGTCACATATTACGTCGCAAAAATAGTCGAGTATGTCTCCTAAATCTTTTTTTCATTTGTTTTAAGCGGAATCATGCAAGATGCTTCAAAGGGCTTAGGCCAAAAGCGGGGAGGGAAGGGCAACGTGGAGAGAGAGAAAGAGAGAGAGAGAGAGAGAGAGAGAGAGAGAGAGAGAGAGAGAGAGAGAGAAATATGCCAGCTTGATGCCGAGTACGGGCAAATTGACAGCGAACCTGCTTGCATCATCTCCAGGCATTTGGGATTGCTATCTGTTCGTAGCTTGCGATGTTGGGTGTGGCGAGGGCGGACACGAGGTTAGTCGACACCAGGTTGGGACAGTGCAGGACAAGGCCGCCAGGGCGTCGTGCAGGAGAGAGCGGAGGGAATGATGTAGAAGAGACTATTATGTTGTTTGTGCATGAATGGGAGCTGCAAGTTTCTGTCTCTCTCTCTCTCTCTCTCTCTCTCTCTCTCTCTCTCTCTCTCTCTCTCGGTTGCAGGGCAGGACGCTCACAACGCTGTTGTTCTCTTGCAAAGCACGTGCATTGTCGAAGGGTAGGAGAAGACGGACAGCTGCATGGAGCGCAGGGCAGCGGACGGAGAAAGACATGCAAGGGGGCGCCTGTAGGTGGGCGAGACCGGCCGCAGGGGGGAGAGGTGGCAGCTCCGTTGCAAGTGAGCTCGCGCGTGCACCGAGTGCAACGAAGGGATTCGATTTAAAAGTTAAGGTGGTGGCAAATCTGCTAAAGAAACTAATTAATGAAAACAACAAAGACCCAGTCGCATAGGTTGGCACGCATGTTGGCAAATCTGCTAAAGAAACTAATTAATGAAAACAACAAAGACCCAGTCGCATAGGTTGGCACGCATGTTGGCAAATCTGCTAAAGAAACTAATTAATGAAAACAACAAAGACCCAGTCGCATAGGTTGGCACGCATGTTGGCAAATCTGCTAAAGAAACTAATTAATGAAAACAACAAAGACCCAGTCGCATAGGTTGGCACGCATGTTGGGTTTGGGCGAATCTCATAAGATGCTCCATTAGGCCTTGAGGTGAAAAAGGTGGATTATGACATGTGGAGGAGAGAGGGAGAGAGATAACGGGGGCACATCTGTCATGTTGATGGGGGAAAAAAAGCACAGCTTTTTGTTGCTTGGCAAGAAATGCTTCGGGCCTGTTGCATACATCGAGGCTGCGAGTTCATCTCCATCTCACACACGGCAACCAGGACCGCAGAGGAGAACGAGTTCAGGTCGGAAGCAGGGCGGCATAAGGAAATGTGTGTGGGAAGGGCACGCAAGTAGCAGATGCATAGGTAGAGCTAGGAATGACTGCAGGCAGCAGAGGCTCTTTTTCCTCAGCATTGCTCTTACCTTCAGCATCGCGATTCACGGTTTGCCCCTGTATGCGAACTGTTTCCAAGTATTGAAATGACATTTGCTTTTGATCCATGCCTGGCAATGCTGTGTCGAATCATGGGCTTGTGTGTCGAGTGCGATCCCTAATGGCCTTGCAAGAGAGACACGACAAGCAGGAGTGCGTAGAGGCAGAGAGAGCGAGGGGAGCCCAATCATATGTCGTCCCTGAGGGACTTGCAAGCTAGAGACAACGAGAAACAGAGCGTGGATGGGACGCCCTTGCGCACTGGTGAAGGGAACGAGCTCTGGCAAATCATAGAGGAGTGTGTGTGTTGAGCATGCATGTCACACAGTCTCTCTCTCTCTCTCTCTCTCTCTCTCTCTCTCTGTCTGTGTGTGTTCATTGCGAGGCACTCTGTCATGATCAGGAAGGTTGATGGCAGATTAGCACCGAAAACAGGGCAGAAGGATGCTGTGGGATAATAATTGAAGCATCGATAGGGGCTGCAGAGCGGCATTGTGAGGCCGTCTCTCTCTCTCTCTCTCTCTCTCTCTCTCTCTCTCTCTCTCTCTCTCTCTCTCTCTCTCTCTCTCTCTCTCATGTCCAGGACTTGGGACGGCGCAGAGAGTGCTGTGGCGTAGTATGAAGGGGGCGACAGAACATGCCTTGAAATTAAAGTTTAATTTTCAGCATCTCTGTGAGATTCCGTGTATTAGAAGTGGACCGATTCAGGTGACCGAGTGCAAATAAAAATAATAAAGCGATTCATCTCCAAAGCTTATATAACCAACTCAAATTCTAGCTTGAGCATCCTGTATTGATAGACAATAAGTCTTCTTAAGAAAAGCTACAACAAAAATTATCTTTGGAGAAATTTCATCTCACGACCAAGGGTATTTTGGGAATTTTGGAAATTTGAAGGGCATTTTGGGAATTTATGACAAAATTTGGGGGGAATTTTTGAAATTTGAGGGGTACTTTGGGAATTTCCACAAACTAGAGGGGTATTTTGGTAATTTTTCCTTCTTTTTCTGTGTTGCAAAAGCAATGGTGCGGTGTATATAAAAAATGGCTACAATTTTCGGTGTAGAAGCTATCAACGATCAAGAAAATGGCTTTCTTGAAGAACCGAGTCGATTGTTCATTTCTTTATTTAGGCACATTGCTTCATTTGTGGTTGTTGTTCCATTCAAGCCTTGTGCTTCATTTTCACAATGGGTTTCCGACACCATTCGTGAACTTGGACATGCTCAAGCTTAAAGCCCGCCCTGCAAGGAGAGAATGGTGATCAAAGGAATCTAGATTGGATATTGATTTGGTGGTAGCGATTATGCTTTGGGAACATCATCATGGGCAGGTAACAATGGGTTTGTATGCACAAGAAGATTTAGAAATTTTCTCATGTAGGAAAACGGAGTCTTTTTCAGTGTTTTTCATACAATGCATAACATCATGAGCTTCTGTTCGAGAGGCATCACATACCTAGCTAGGTACAATTGGGGGCAGGGGACCGCCGGCCCCTCCACCTGGCCGACGGTCCCCTACCCACAATCGTACCTAGCTAGGTATGCCCCCCCACCGGGACGACGGTCCCCTACCCGCAATCGTACCTAGCTAGGTATGCCGTGCCTTCTGAACAGAAGCTCATGATGTTAGTGTAAGTCATAATGTGGGAATTATTGTGAGGATTTGTCCAAAACTTCTTGTGATGTATGGGAGGTGAAAACTGGTCATCACATTCGTCACATTAATGATGGGAGCAAGTGCTTTGGATTTGACATCACCTTCCTTGACCAGGTTTGCACAAGAGGCTTCGACATCTGTTCCTTTGCTTTTGTGGGTCTTTCCACGGGCCATCCATGCTTTCCTTTTCATTCCTTGGTCCTATGAAGAATTTGATGCACCTTGGTGTTTGGCTTTAGGGCAAGAAAGGACGCCCCTCACCATGCAGCACGAATTGATTAAAATCAATGAAAGCAAGCAGCCCTCCCTGTGCTTCTAGGATTTTTTTTTTGTTTTGCAAAACTCACAATTGTGAGTGGATAGTATTAAGAACAGAAATATACGAGCTCAGACCGAGCCTTGAGGGTCAAAGGATTACAAGTTATCTGCTTGGCAGAGAAACCACTCTTACTCCTCGGCTTTACTTATTACAAGATGTTATGTATTGTTCCAGACCATTCCTCTGAGGCTTGTTTGCCTCCGATCATGTGGATCATCACTCTGCTCTCTTGCATGATTTCACAAAAGCTTGCCACAGCTAGATCCCCCTCAAACATGCGGCGGTTCCTTGCTTGCCAAATATGGTGCAAGAAGTAGTACCTGATTATTTGAGTGCATACGAGAAGAGCACGACTTCCCATCCTATTACTACCAAAGAACAGATCATTCTTGAAGAACTTAATTTTCCATGTCCTTTGAATCCACTTGCATATTTTCCCAGCCATGCCCCTAATTACTTGGCATCCCATGAAAAGGTGGGCTGGGTCTTCACTGGCTATTCTGCGCCCCGAGCAACGATCGGACCCGATGCCTCTTTCTTGTATCTTTACGCCCGTCGGTCGGCAGAGCACCCCACATCACTTTCCACAAAAATATCTTCATATACTGAGGCAATCTTGGCTTCCAGATGTTCTCCATGACTCCCTCCCATCGTTTTTCCATCCAGTGCCTCTTCCATAATTTGTTGAGGGGGCTACACCAATTAGCCTCGTGCATTAATGCATGGTAAATGCCTTTAGAGTGTGGTTTCCAAAAGAGGATACTCTCGGGCCATCTCCAAGCGTCCCATTCAAAGTTGGATTCACAGATTGGCACCACCACCTTATCAAGCTCTTTAATCACCCTATAGACTAGTAAGATCTCAAAACCATTCAATTGAAATGGGATGGATAAAGAGTCAGCAATTTTCCAGCACTTCTTGTTACCATCCTAGAATTGCCCTAGTCGAACGAGCCCCTTATTATTCACCTTCCTGGTCATTTATATCCAGTAAGGGCTCTGTGGCTGCCCCAATATTTTAGAGAGCCAAGGAGACCAGTGCAATATGGAGTTCTTAAAGTATCTGGTTACTTCCCTCCATTCCCACACCTTAGCAACACTTTTACACTTCCTCATCAGGTCCCCTGAGAGTCCACCAGATCTAAGATAAGACCACTTCGGGGCGAGAAGTTTGTCGTGCATCGACCCCCTTCCACTTTCCCCCTTTCGATCCCAGTTTGCTTCATCAAGGATTTCCTTGGTCATGATAGCCCAAGCTTGGTCCTGTTTAGCCAATGAGACCATAAATTTGGCACAAAGGGCCTCATCATGAGATACAGGGTTAAGAATGCCGAGCCCTCCTTGGTCTACCATGCGAGCAACTAACTTTCATCTAGCCCATTGCCATGGCCGGGAGGTTTTCGTGTTGTTCTTCCAAAGAAACCTTTTCACTAGTTTTAAGAATTCTTTCCAGTTACACTTAGCCATCTTGAGCACGGGACTGAGGAAAGAAATATACGGGATCATAAAAGCATTGATCACTCTAATCCGGCTTTGGAAGGATAGGAGAACAAATCCCACCTTCTCATTTTGGCGCTTATTTTTTCAATGACCCATTGAAATCTTTGACTGTGGGTTACATCCACCCCTACGGGGGCACCCAGGTGTCTAAATATACACCCTTTTGAGATAATCTCTCTTGTCCAGGCTGCAGGGTCAAAAGAGTCGTTCTCCGACAGGGAGATTAGTCTTGACTTTTCTATATTGCACTTGGATCCCGAGGCCACGGAAAATGTTTGCACAATCTCCAGAGCTATCCTGAAAACTTGAGGGCACACCTTCAAGAATAGGAGCGAATCATCTGCGAACATTTTGGCCAGTTAGTTGGTTGTTGTCAGGCAATGCCAGACCTTGAATCTCTCTCCGTGCTGCACTAGCTTTGAGCATTGTAATGAGAGCATGCGACCCGATGGCGAACAGCAAGGGGGCCAGGGGACATCCTTGCTTAAGATCCCACAATTCTGTCATTAAACAGGAGCTCTGATTTGTTGCCATTGCCTACTGTGCATATTAGGCGACAAAGGCGAGGCCCAAAGCCCAGAGGTCCCATGACTTCTTCTATATAGGACCATTCTGTCCTGTCATAGGCTTTGTCAAGGTACAACTGCAACAAGATGCACTCTTGCTTGGAGAAGGATGCATACTCTATTCCTACCATTGCTGCCAAGATATTGTCATATATAGATCTCCCTTTAATGAACCCGTGTTGATGGGGAGAGATGCTCCGACTCAGGAGGGGGGCAAATCTGAGAGATGTGGCCTTGGAATTAATTTTGTATGCTACTGACATCATGGTAATGGGATGCCAATGTTTAAGTTGAGAGCAACAAATCTGTTTGGGGATGGGCTTGATAAGCCCTCTCTTAACACTTACATCCAATGACTCTTCGGAAACAGCTAGATTGGCCATCCGTGTGACTAGACCCTTGAGATCATCCCAAAATTCCCTGAAGAATTCAGCCGTCAGTCCATCCCAGCCGGGGGACTTTTCATTGCCAAAAGCTTTAAGTGCCCCAGCCGGGGGTCTTTGAACAGGTGTGTCCCTGTAAACAAGAAGCTTTTTCTCCCCCTCGAGGATTGCCCCCTCCCCCCCCCCCCCCCCCCCCCCCCCCCCCCTTTTTCTTTCTTGAGTTGTAAGTGTACTGGCATGTGATCGGAGAGGCTTTTTGTTGAGATTACCTTCATCTCTAACTTCGATGAGTCAGCTTGATGAGAGCAGTAGCATCTATCCAACTGGGAGGCAGTGCGGGCATACTGAAGGTTTGTGTAGGTGAATCCGGGCATGCTGTTCCATGAGCCCACTTCCCACAAGTCAATCATAGGCCACTTCTCACATAAGCTCAACCATTTAGACTTTTATGACCCATCCAATAGACTGGCGGTGCGTGTTCTCCTCGCTTTTCTCTACCATATTGAAATCTCCAACCATCAGCCACTCTCCTTCGATCGGCGTATCCCTGAGTTGCATCCACAGTTTAGCTCTATCCTTTGCGTTGCAGGGGCCGTAAACATTTACTATGGTGATAGGTTGATTGTCCCATCTGATTCTAACACCAAGGACTCTTCCGAAGGGGTGGTTAAGAACTACCTTTGGCTCCAAATCTTTGTCAGTAATGAACAAGACACCACTGAAACCGTCACTTCCTTCCCCATAAAAGATAAGTTTTTTTCCTACAGCCTGTTTTCTCTTGCAAAGGGCATCCAAATGGTGTTCTTGGATGGCCCATCAATTGACTGCCTTCTCTTTCTTCACTTCCTCCCAGAAGAGAGTGCCCTTCTTCCGAGTTTTTAGTCCCTTCACATTCCAAAGATTGAATGGAGAGAGTATACATCATTGTGAAAGGGGGACAAATTCTTCTTCCTCCAGGAACTATTCACCAGAGTTCCCAGTCAGGTTTTTCTCTTCCATTGGCTCCTTTTCTGCTGGAACCTGCATGGTATCCAGCTTGGAAGTGAAAAGGTCCTCTTGATTCGTCTTCCCCAAAACTTTGAATATATTGTCATACATGACAGGAGGCTTTGGGGAATCTGGCGGGAGACCTATGATTTGTCCCAAGCCTCTAGCCTTTGCTTTGAACTGTTTACATGAAATATGAGATACTTGTTGCCAGCCCTCATCTTTTGACCTAATAGTTGGAGACATCACGATCTTCTGCATTACTGGGGTACTGAGCAGTGGATGAAAAGCGGTAGCTTTGGGTGGTCTTGCCCTTACCCCGATCACCATGATCTTGTTTCTCCACATATTTATTCGAGTTGCTTTTATTTTGCCCACCCTCTACCTTGCCAATATCTTCAGTAGGCTTCTTTGTTGGATCTTTTGCATTCGTGCCACCCTATGGGGTAGCCTGTGATTAGCTAGGCTTTAGCACCTCAGCGGGACACACTCTCGCATAATGCCCGAATTTGTTGCATTTGAAGCAGGCCCCGAAGAAGGTGTTAAAGTTAAGAGGAATGATCTTTAGCCCTACCCCAACATTCACCACCAAGTTCTTTGGCTGTGGCTTTCTCAGATCCCACCAGATATAGACCTTGTTTGCTGCTACCTCCGAGGCTCTGGCAGATGGGACAAACAATGGATCACCAAGTGAAGTTGCGAGGTCCTTCAAGTTCTTCCTAAGCCATACTGGGAGGTGTGCTTCTAGGATTTTGATCAAGCTGCAAAAGGGAAGAATGGGATGGGTCCATCAAGCTACCAATAAAGAAGCTCTAATACCAAGTTGAGATGATTGATTACATTCTTATAAGAAGCGCAAGGGTGTGATTCGAGTAGGTGTGTGTCATTTCACTTGTGGGCGGCGAACACCTTAGTGTACCATCCAATTGGGCGTCTTTCAATAGTACCCAAAGCAATAAGGGAACCCATGCCCACACTCATAGAAAGAAGAATGTGTGACACATGGTCTATATGTGCATATGTTTGTTAGTTGTTTATTTCTTTATTAAAATAGAAGATGAAGGCAATACACGATTATGTGATTTCATGTAAAAGTCTTTAGCCTTTTTTGGGGATCTTGTTGATTTTGACCCTACAAGACTTTGTAGGTTTTCTTCAAGACAAGGATGAGATCTTGCCATGAATCAGGAATCTAAGATTATGGATGGATTGCACTAGAGGGAGATGAGTGGGGTGGTGGTGGTGGGTTTGGGGGGGGCTGGACAAAGGCCAATATATTTCAAATGTGACTCTGTCCCTACCATGAGTTTGGAATAGATAGGGGATTAAGATTCTATCGCTCCATAGTGGTAGGCATATATAGTCTAATCTTTGATAGCCTGTATAGAATCATATAAAGTTCAAAATAGTCCATGCAGATGGTACTTCCTACTAATCAATCATAAGACAACCTACAATTTCATTTAGATCATTATTGGAATTAACATTGTCATAAACTCTAATATCTAACCAACCCAAATGATTTTCTCATATTAAACTGATCATTTAATGTGGGAGAATAAATGGGAACAAGGTTTGTTGATCCCCATTTGTGAATCTATACTAGCCCTCGTGAGTGTAATCCGTCGGAACTCTCATGGATTTGTTGGTTTTGATGAATCTCACGTTCGGTTTGTTGATCAAAGGATGCCGAGGTCTTTGTCAATTCTCACTCTCAAAGGTATTGTAGTGTTTGTTGCAGTTTGCATGTCTTTGAGTTGAGTAGAAAACCCTGGCGGTGGATGATTTATCATGATAAAGGCTCACTCAAAATTCTCTAGATAGTCCTTGACAAGCTCACTTTGGCTTAGTGCACTCTTTTAGAAGTTAGGTTTTTATGATCCTTTGATCTGTAGAAACTAGTCTTGGGGTACCCTAAAAGTTTGAAATTAGGAAACCTGAAAACATTCATATCTATGTGTGTTCTATTGCTTGCAAGCTTTCTTCCTGGCTATACTTGACTCAATTTGGAGTTGTCTACCAAAAATTAGAGCAGTTTTGGTGAGCTGCACTTGAAGCAATACTCAAAACAGTCTCAAGACTAGGACAAAGGAACATTGGCTTGTATCTTGGTCTCCATACGGTATTTTTAGCTCAAAATTGAGATTTGAATTGTAGTCGAGTATATCTACAAACTCATCAACTCAAATACCCCTACTATGAAGAGGTACGTGGATTGTGATCCATGACCCCTGTCAAATTTTGATTCCAAATTTTGACAATAGCTAAACAAGGTTATATGCAGACTCTGTACCAATTTTCATCAAATTTTGAGGTTGGGGGCATGAATCACGATCCATGTTTAACCACACGTGGACTTGATCTTTTGGCTGCATCTTGGTGTGGAAAAGAACATGACGGAGGATCTAAAGTCTAAGATCAATCAATTTTGCATGCTTCACAACCCAGTGGTGCAAAGGTGGGTTTCAAAGTACGAGGATGCAAAGCAAGAGCGACAAGATGCATGACTTGATTGGAGATGGGGAAGATGACAAATGGTGCATTATCCAGAGGGTCTTGAGAGCCTACCAACATTCATGAGCTTAAGATGGTTACATAATGCCTTGAAAAGTGCACAACAACATGGCGAATAGGTGACTGAAGAAGAGTGGGATTACTCGCAAGGATGTAGCCCCAAGGTATACTTTTAATCTTGGTATGTTTTTTGTATTGACAGCTACTCATTATCATTGTTGGTTGTAGTATAAGTCATACACGGCATCATGGTGTGAAGGTCGGCATTTCAAGGTACAACGTATCAACAAAAATCATTTTACACAAGATTGTGGAGTCATTGTAAAATTCAAACAATCCAGTCGACGACAATCCTCCGATGCAAATCTTGTGGTAGCGGAACTCACATACTTCGGCACGCTAGAGGGTAGACTACAAAGGTTTTTTTGTGCAGTTGTTTGACTTGCAATGGTTCAAGATAAACATGGTGGAACGCAATGATACTGTGCACAGGAGAGTCGGGTTTCCTTGAGGTGGACTCAACCAAGAAGTGGACCGACCTTAGAGACACTTTTGTATTACCCGAGCATTGTGAACAAGTAAGCCAGTAAAGTTTTCCTCATCCAACTTGAGAGGACTTGTGTACCTTCACTACTCATGTAAGATACACTGCTCTTGCAGGTGATATTCCATTTTACAAAGTCGCAGTCAAACTGGTGGGAGGTGGCCCCACGCAACGCACGGGTGTATGAGGACTTGCAGGGGTCACTTAATAATGATGTTGTGAGAGTAAACTCTGCACACAACAGAAACCTCTAAATTATATCACTAATCCAGTTCCATGTGTCAGTAAACTGAGCATATAGCAACTGACTCCTATAAAATAAACACCTTGCAATGACTGAGATTTTGCGCTCTATGTTGAATACAAAGCTTATACTATTTGATCCTTAAAAAAAAATTCATTCAAATTTGGATTAACAATTCAAATTATTTTCAAATAAATTTATTTTCCAACTATTTTAAAGATATTAGATTTCAAATCATTAAAAAAAATCATTTTTATTTTGTTTCTCACATGGATTACCTTTTGTGATATCAAATGAGCTTAAGAGGAAGCATTGCCATTTTATATAGTTTCGTTTCAATCAAACATCTCTTCGATCACTATCACATAAGTGTTGTAGAAGGGGTTATCCAATTTCATTTTTCCTCACATTTTTACGTAAAGAGGGATACCATAAAATATAATTCAAAAAATATATATAGATTGAATATGAAGAGGATGTATTTTATTTGTCCAAAATTCACAGCTAAGGATTTAAAAAAATAATCCTTGAACGCACGCGGTATACACAATTTATACATAGTGACCCCCCCCCCGCCCAAGTACGAAGGCTACAGTTTTCCAGTTACTTTGGCATCCGTGGAGGAGAGAGGACAAGAAAGTGAAAAAGAAGCCATGGATGTGGCACCAGACAAGCCTGAAACTGCTTATGAAGGAGAGATGCATGTAGAGGACCTCCTAGATGAAACTCCACAGATTTGCTTAGATGGAGAGCTCTATAGAAACATAGGGAGTTATGTTGAGCTATGCGAGGATGAGAAGAGACCTCTTAAAGTCACAAACATTGTATCTGAGCAATTTTTCTCCCTTTTGTCAAGGACTTTGTATTTGAGTTGTTTTGCCCCCTTTTGTCTCTGTACTAAAATTGTGAAAAGGCCGCATTTCTCAATCAGAGAGAGAGAGAGAGAGAGAGAGAGAGAGAGAGAGAGAGAGAGAGAGAGAGAGAGAGAGAGAGGGAATAGAGAATCGAATTGAGAATCAAATTGTCTTAGCTTCAAATTGTGAATCAGATTATTGTTATTAACATGTTTTAACTCCAAATGTGTTTTTTTAAATACAGGTATGGATCGAGATGCGTTTTATTCTTTCTTAGATCCCGAGAAGAGGAGGTGGTACGACGTCCACCACGGCGTCGATTCATCGGTGCATCGTCCCACTCCTTCATCTTCTCCATCTATTTCGAAGCGATCAGCACGCTCCGAGAGCTCTATGTTGACTAGACAGTCTACACACTCCTCTAGGCACCGGGGTTCTAGTCGTGGAGGCGGTGGCTACTGTGGAGGAGACGGCATTGATGCTTCCACACTGCCTCGTTAGTCGTTGAGGCTCCTTAACTCCCTCTTCTTTGTCCGCCTCCACACTGGCCACGACGTTGCCCTCTACTCCGACTTTTGCACGACCTTTCGGCACTCCTTGCTACACACCACTAGCTACTCCTCTTTGACTCACTCCACTCAACATTCCTCACTACACACCATTATCTACTCCTCCAGGGCTCACCCCACTCGACACTCGTCGCTTTGGAGTCCAGAATCCCGTGGAGACACCTACAGTCTCCACCCCTCTAGAGACACCACTCGAGACCCCTGCAGTGACACCTAAGTTCAAGTGGCGTAGGCAAGAGGGCTTGTCATTCTCAATTGACATCAACGACGGATTGATTTTGGCAAGAAGGTGAATACATATACGCAAGGTTTGTGCTCTTAGGTTTTTTTGCACTACATATTAAATAAATGGTCAAAAGTGACTGATAAATTGAAAGACAGAGTCGTCTGCATGTTGCATGACGAGTTTCTGGTAACAAATTGGAATGAGCACTTCAATGAAGACTTAATGAGGGTGTGGATGCGCAATTACTACAAGCACAAGCTAACAAAGTGAAGAAAGAAATCAAGCACGGGTGGAGTAGACCAGCTTGGCTAAGTAAAGAAGATTAGAAGATTGCAAAGCAGGAAGCACATGAGAATCCCGACAAGTGGAAGCAACAAAACAAGGTGTCCAGAGAGCGTGTAAAAGCAACCACTGAGGCTGACTTTGTAAATTTTGTTGCATTGCTCTCTAGGTTTAGTAGTTTTGGATATTTATAATATTAAATTTCATGTAGTTATTGTAATGGAAATGGCCTATGAACTTTAAGAGTAGCGGTATTAGGAAAATTAGAGAAAGCATTTTTGTGAGAGTACTTTGAGAGCATAGAGGGTGAACTTAATTGATGGTACCAAGAGAGACAGTTTAATAGAGAACATGACAACAGTTGAGGACCGGATTTATGTTGAGCCGGTCCCCCCTCCAATAGGAATTTGTATTATAGTTTCTCCCTTCAAGAGATACTTGGTACAATACAATCTTTGTGTTCCTTGTGACCTAGGTGATGCAATGAAGATGAAAATATTCATGCAACACGAGCATAACATAAACTTTGCAAAAAGAATTAACTATCCCAAGAGTCAGTCCCAAGGCCTCAAACACCTTCGAAGGTGGAGAGAGCTAGCGGAGAATGAGGGTAGGGAAGAGGAAGAAGAAACATTCCATAGGAGAAAGAAGTAGTTCCTCACTCTTCTTGCTAGCATACATAATAGCATAGTAATGAACATGGAGAATGTTATGAGCGTGTATAGAGCTAGAAGAGAGCAAGAGGAGGCACTCAAAATGTACAAGAACTTGGACTTGATGATAAGCTTGATATTGATTACAAGACTTAATACTTTATTAAGAGATCTAGATACAAGACTTGGATTACACGACTTGAGTACAAGACAAGGCTTGATTGCAAGGACAAGACTTGAACATAAGAACTAGAAGAGGGATTTCCTCATAGGAGCCTCACAACTGGTGTTGGCAAGACTGAGGGGCTTGTGGCCAAAGACCCGTATTTATACTAGTTCTTGAGGAGGTTAGAACTCTCTAGGTTCTTGAGGAGGTTAGAATCTTCTAGAACCTTCTTGATCCTTCTAGTCCTTCTAGAACCTTCTGGATCCTTCTTCAACTTTCTAGAGCTTTCTAGAAACTTCTAGATTCTTTTGAAATCTTCTCCAAGCTTCTAGAAACTTCGTGATCCTTCTAGTTCTTCTAGAACCTTCTAGATCCTTCTTCCACTTTCTAGAGCTTTCCAAAAACTTCTAGATTCTTCTGAAATCTTCTCCAAGATTCTAGAAACTTCTAGAATCTCATTGATACTTTTAGAACCTTCTAGAACCTTCTAGATCCTTCTAAATTCTTCTAGAGCCTTCTAGTGATGATGTAGGGATGACACAGGCGATGATGCAGGCAACGACTGACTCTCAAGCATCCATGACATTACCCCCTCCCCTCTAGCGATGAGTTCCACGAGGAGCGGTGGTGTTCCTTTGACTGGGGCTTCCATGGATGTTGTTGATGGTACTCTTGGACTTTGAGAGATGCATGATGAAGATTGCGTGCTGGTTCCTAGGTTCGTCACTGACATCATAGCCTTTCCAATGCAGCAAGTATTGTAAACTGCCACGCGAAACTCATGAATCTAGGACTTTCTTAACCTTATATTTGTCATGTTCTTGAATCTCAACCGGAGGAGGTGGTTGTAGGGCTCCTCCTGGGATCTTAGATGTGTGACAAGGTTCTAGGACTGAGAGATAAAAGACCGGATGGATTTTCATGGATAAGGGCAAGTGGAGTCGATGGGTAACTGGATTGACTTGACGGATAATTTTAAATGGGCCAAGCCTTCGATAATCAAGATTTTGACAGGGACGAGATGAACGCAAATCATGCCGGAGGAGCCACACTTTATCCCCTTCTTTGTATTTTGGATGCTGCATGCGATGTAGATGTGCACTTTCCTTATACTTGGATTGAGCTTCTTTGATATGAATTGTAAGGTCTTTGTGAATATTAGATAACTGTTGTGTAAGATGAATAGCAACTGGATTCTTGACTTGATGGTGCTTGCAGATATCCTGTTTGGGATGTTGACCATAATTAGCAAAGAATGGAGTGTTACGGGTGGAGGCAGGAAACTGTTATTATAGGAGAATTCTGCTAGCGATAGGAGCTCGACCAAATTATCCTGGTGATAATTGATAGTTACAACAGAGATACTGTTCCAAAACTTAATTTACTCGATCTCTCGATTTGTCCATCACTTTGTGGGTGATTGGCTGAGGAGAGGTTTATTTATACTCCGAGTAGCTTGAATAAGCTTTTCCAAAAGCTAGAGAGGAATTGTGGGCCTCGATCAGAAACTATGTCATCCGGTAATCCGTGATAACGATAGTTATGCTGTAGAAAGAGTTTGGTTGTACCTTCGCCCGGTGATGGTTTTAGTGGTTGGAATGAAGTGTGCCATTTTGTAAACCGATCCACGACTACTAAAATGGAGTCAAATCCTTGCGAGTCGCCAAAGGGTAGCTCTACAATGAAATTTATGGAGATGGATGACCATGGTTTGCTTGGAATGGACAAGAAATGGAGTAACCCATGAGGATGATGACGAGGGGCCTTTGATCTATTGCAAGTGTCACAAGTGCCTACATACTCCTTGACAAGCTTCCACATTTGAGGCCACCAAAAGTCATGGGAGAGAAGCTCGATTGTCTTATCAACCCCAAAATGCCCTATTGATGGAAGATCATGCCGTTGTTGAAGTACCTTCAAGCGTGTTGGTCCTTGCGGAATATAGAGAAGACCATTATAGTTAATTAGTCCATCAATTTCTTGAAAGTCCTCATTAACCCCTTGTCCTTGTAGTTGTTGTCTAATATTCTAAGCAAGTGGGTCTTTGGCAATTTGCGTCTTCACCTTAGAAAGAAAAGTAGAATCTTCAAGAGCTTGGCTCATGGTGGTGTTTAGCTTAAGCTGCTCAAGTTTCAAAATCACTGACTCTTGTTGATCAAATGCTGCGTTGCCTTCTCTAGGTGCAAGGTAGGATCTTCTTGATAAGGCATCTGGCTTACGTTGTTGACGGCCAGGCCTATAAGAGATAAGAAAATCAAATCTTGATAGGATACCACTCCACCTGGCTCGGCGATGATTCAAGACGCTGGATGTCATGAAGTATTCCAAATTCTTGTGATCTGTATAGATTGTGATCTTATGAGAAGCTCTTTGTCATGGATTTCATAATTGCTAAGAGCTATTTGTCATGGGTTTCATAATTGATTTCTGTAGCTGAGAACTTGCGGGAATGAAAAGCCGCTGGATGTACTCGACCATCCTCTCCTACTTGGGATAGAATAGTGCCAAGGACAAAATCTGAAGCATCTATTTCTGGGATGAAAGGCTTTGTAGGATCTGCATGAATTAGAATGGGTGCGGTCATGAAAGCTTGCTTGAGAGTCTAAAAAGCTTTCGCAGCCTCTGAGTCCCAAAAAAACTTATTATGGCCTGTCAACCTTGTGAATGTTGTAACCACCTTGGAGTATCCCTGTATAAAGATACAATAGAAATTTGCAAATCCGAGGAAACATTGAACATCTCTTACCAAGGTGGGTGTCTCCCAATCAAGGATGGTTTGAACCTTCTTTGGATCCGTGGAGATTCCCTTTTCAAAGATAATATAACCAAGAAATTCCACCTTAGATTGATGAAAAGAGCACTTCTCCAACTTTGCATATAACCCTGATGCACGAAGCTTTTCAAGCACTAATCGTACATGGTGCTCATGCTCTTCATGATCCTTGGAAAATATCAAGATATCATCCAAGTATATTACCACAAAATAATCCAAATACTCTCGAAAGATGTCGTTCATTAAATGTTGAAAAATTGCTGGGGCATTTGTGAGACCAAATGGCATGACGATATATTCAAAGTGGCCATACCTTGTGCGAAAGGATGTCTTCCATTCATCACCTTCTTTGATTTTCACTAGGTTGTAAGCACCACGAAGGTCTATTTTTGTAAATATTCTTGCCTTGCCAAGGCGCTCAAGAAGCTCTGGGATCAAGGGAAGGGGATAGCGATTCTTGAGAGTGATCTTGTTCAAGCCCCTATAATCCACGCACATCCGGAGAGTTCCGTCCTTCTTTTTTACAAAGAGTATTAGAGCTCTTGCTGGGGACTTTGAATGCCGTATGGACCCCTTAGCAAGATTCTCATCAATATTTTCTCGTAGTTCTACCAATTCATCTTGAAATAGCTTGTATATTGGGCCAAAAGGGGGTTGGGTTCCTCCTGAAGCTCTATAGCACAATCATAGTGTTGATGCTCCGGTAAGAGGTCTGCATTCTTCTTCTCAAAAACATCATTGTAATCTTGATATTGACGTGGCAATGCCTCCATGATTTTTTTTGTTGACGTGTCGGTTGGTGTTGCAAATATCAAGAAAGTTGGATACCTTTTGGCTGCACGCATGAAGAGTGTGGCTCCAAGATATATAGGCCTATTATGCCTTCCCTTCTTCTTTTTTGGACTTTTCGTGGTTCAATTCTCCGAGCCCTCCAATCGATGTTAGGATTATGTAATTCAAGCCATGGTAGCCCAATAACAATTGAATTTCTTGGGCTTTGTATAATATTGAATGCTATTCTTGAACCATGCTCCTTTAATGTTACTTCTATGGGGCGAGTTTCATATCTGACATCCCCTAAAGCAAGGGGATGACCATCAATGACCAGTTACTGGATTAGACTTCTTCACAAGTGGTATGCCTTGTTCTGTTGCAAATTCTTTGTCCATGAAGCACGCCGCTGCGCCTGAATCTAGTAATGCTTCAGAATCCATGTGCCTACCCGGCATATGGATCTTGATTGGTAGCATAAAACTTGACGTGGATTCAACAGGAAGAAAGAGACCTTCTTTTGCTTGTCTTTTGTCCAATCGGTCGGTCTCTATTGAGGTTGGACGTCCATGTTTTCCAAACACATTGAGGCCATTGCACCATGAACCTTCATCCTTCTCTTCCTTGGACAATGTTGAACAATGTGCCCCTGCTCTCCCAATACATACATAAGCCATTAATGCGTCGCCTTTGCTTCTCCAGGGCTGAGAGAGGTTGAAACCGTGCTGAATCAATTTTCATGGGCTCAATGCTTGATTCATGGCCCTATGATTCATGGCCCTGTTGAGGTGTGTAGCCATTATGTGTCACTTGTGTTTGGGATCACAATGGTGCCACAAGACGTCTCTCAAATAGTCGATTATCACATTCTATTGCTTGCGAGATGAACTCGCTTAGTGTGTGAACCTTTGTCATAGTCAATAAAAGATCTTTTACATCATCCTTTAATCCCCAACGAAATTGGCTAATGAAATATTCCTCATGCCAAGTTAAATCACAAGTGAGCTATTGAAATTCGGATGCAGGTCTTGATTCTTGGCGGAGATTTTTAAGTTTGGTTTCAGCAACCCTTGCTCTATCAGTATCCCCAAAGGTTGCAGAGAAGTCCCGCAAAAAAGCTTCAAAGTCATGAAGGAGAGGAGATTCTTTTTCAAGTAAGGCAGCAAACCAAGAGAGAGCCGTACACGAGAGGGGGGTCCCAATAAGGCCTACTTGAGAGGCATCATCTGGGTAACGCTCTCATTGCATTCGAATGAAGAGACGCACTTGTTGGAGAAAACCTCCAAACTTTGATCTAGTCCCATCAAATTTTTCAGGGATGTTGACCTTCGGCTCCTTTTTATGTTGTGGAGAATAGCTGGATCTTGCAGCTTATGCTTAATGTGTCCTTGTCTCTTGAATCTCTTGAATTTCACGTTGAAGATCTTGCAATGTCACTCCCAAGATTATGGGTTGCCCTGCTTGAAGTTGAGCGTTACTCTCGCGAAGTTCTTGTAACTGACGTTGGATGCTTTGCAATGCGTTGATGACACCTTCCATCGTATGGCTTGAGAAGATTAAGAGATGGCAGTCTTGCCAAACTGTTATGAGCGCGTATAGAGCTAGAAGAGGGCAAGAGGAGGCGCTCACAATGTACAAGAACTTGAACTTAATGATAAGCTTGATATTGATTACAAGACTTGATACTTTATTAAGAGAGCTAGGAACAAGACTTGGATTACATGACTTGAGTACAAAACAAGGCTTGATTGCAAGGACAAGACTTGAACATAAGAACTAGAAGAGGGATTTCCTCATAGGAGCCTCACAACTGGTGTTGGCTGGACTGAGGGGCTTGAGGAGGTTAGAACTCTCTAGGTTCTAGAGGAGGTTAGAATCTTCTAGAACCTTCTTGATCCTTCTAGTTCTTCTAGAACCTTCTAGATCCTTCTTCAACTTTCTAGAGCTTTTCAGAAACTTCTAGGTTCTTTCGAAATCTCTCCAAGCTTCTAGAAATTTCTTGATCCTTCTAGTTCTTCTAGAACCTTCTATATCCTTCTTCCACTTTCTAGAGCTTTCCAAAAACTTCTCCAAGCTTCTAGAAACTTCTAGAATCTCCTTGATATTTTTAGAACGTTCTAGAATCTTCTAGATCCTTCTAGATTCTTCTAGAGTCTTCTAGTGATGATGTAGGCGATGACACAAGCGATGATGCAGGCAGTGATTGACTCTCAAGCATCCATGATAGAGAAGATATCAAGCTTAAGCATTGAAGCATGGCTCTTGGTTGGATTTGCATTCTATAGCCAAGAGTGTTTGTGTAGACTCTCAACTTCTCTACCAGCTTAGAGAAGGAGATGGAGCTCTTGCACTTTGCACTTCACACAATGAAAGTGTGTGTGGGAGAGTATACCCCCCAAGAAACCCCCCTTCTTGCTCTAAGAAGCCCCCCTTCTTTCTTTGGTCGAACCCCCCTTGTAGCTCATGCTTGAAGCTCATTGGACCCTTCCAGGCCTAGCCAATCACATGCAAGAGGTTTGTCAAGCAAGAAGGGTAGCCTTGGGACAAGTGTCCCCCTTTTCCCTTTGAGAGAGAGGACTTGATAAATGCAAAAACAAATAATTAAATTAACTAATTTATCATTGGACCCCTTGGGAGGCCAACCCGGCAATAGGCTTTAGGCACACCATGAGGGCAACATAGGTAGGGGCTTGACATGCACCCTTGCTGCCTCTTCAGGCTTGGGATTTCCTTGTGTGTGTGTGTGTGTTCTCTCCCATCACCCTAGTTTTAGGGCTTGACACCTCTTGAGTAGGGATTGGATTTGACTTTTTGAACACGTTACCCTCAAGCACCTTAGTCAGCAAGCATGACAAAGCACCTCACTCTTGAGTAGGGATTGGATTTGACTTTTTGAACACCTTATCTTCAAGCACCTTAGTCAGCAAGCATGACAAAGCACCTCAAGCTTGGGTAGTGTTCCCACAAGCACCTCAAGCTCCCTAGTCGGCAAGCACAACAAGCACCTCAAGCATCTTACTCAGCAAGCACCTTAGTCAGCAAGCACGACAAGCACCTCAAGCTTGGGTTGGGTTCCCACCTCAAGCTCATCCCTAGCTTACCTAAGGTCAAAGGAATTTTAACACTAACCTTTGGAGGTATTTAATGAAGCTAACCCTAAGGTCTTTTAAGCTCCATTGGCTAGTCTACTCTTTGACAAACCATCTCTCATTTGGACCCCTTTACCATTGGCCCCGTGTTGAGATAGATCTGTAAGCATATGTCTATATTCTAACCCTTGTTCCCGTTTACTCTCCCACATTAAATGGTCAATTTAATATGAGAAAATCATTTGGGTTGGTTAGATATTAGATTTTATGACAATTGTTTTCTTTGTATCTCCTGAACAATGGTTGATGACTGGACATGACCCCACATCGTACGAATGCAAGTTTGCTGGGCAGAAAGGGCTTAACATCCTTATGGACATTGTGAGTGCTTGACCTAGCTTGGTAAGTACTTTATTTTAAGCACTAAAATTTATTTATTATAATAATAATATTTTAGATTGTTTTATGTTTGTATGTTTAAACTTACAAAAAAATTTATTGTTTTTTTGCAAAATCCGACAGATTCGCCGTTGGGTCGCGATGAGACGTCAAATTAACCGACGTCAGACTAGCCCTAGCTATGACTAGCTAGTCTTACATCTATACAGCATGTATACTAGGAGATTGCGTATATATGCCAATTTTGTAGATTGTGAACAATGTAAATTGGTTCTACAGTTTTTCATAATGGCTTTTGGACCTACAGTTTTTGGAGATTAAGAACAACATTGTAATTTGGTTCGACAATATTTTTTGTAAATTGTGAACAACAATGTAATGATATTTGGTGCCACAGTGGTGTTGTCAATTCACTATGCTTTTGTCAATTCTACGTTCCGATTTTGGTAAAGTGGATTTTTCTTTCCGGCTTTGTATTTTTAGCTCTTTGGGGTATTAGATTTCCCAAAATTCATGAAAGAAGCCTTACATAGTTATGAGACTATATGCACTACCTTTGTATGACATAAACACATCCAAAAAAATCATGAAAGTGTAAAATTTCTCCCTAAATCTGCATGGCAATTTTTTTATAATTAGGTAATAACTTTGAATATATACGTTTGTCATGCTTTAGAAGCATTAGAAAACCTTTAGAATGGCAAAGACTAATTATGCAGCACCCTAGAAGCCACTTAGAGGCGTTCTAAGGAAAATGGTAGAAAACGGCACACGTTTTTTTGGGACTGTTCAGGTTGGAAAATCTTTGTCAAACACAATGTTAGAGCCAAAATCAAAAGCCCAAAAAAATTCTCAGCTCATAAGCTATCTTCATGAATATCAAACATTCAAAAATAAAATTAGCATCTCCTACAATGATTCTAGGAAATTGTTTGGTTAACAAGACATAAAAGTGTCTTGTTTCTCTCTCTCTCTCTCCCCCGCCGCCGCCCCCCCCCCCCCCCCCCCCCCCCCCCCACACACACACACACACACACACACACAACAAAAGAAGGCTTTGATGCCTATTTGATAAACCAAGATAGAACTAAGGGAGCTTTCCTACTCTCCTCTAGTCCATGTTGTCGAGCTCAAAGTTTATAATCGGGGCAGATCTGACATCAAATGCAATTGCGCCTCGTGGATGGACTTGTTGGGTGGGATAGAATGTTCAAGTCCTCAGTGTCGGCGGGTATGGTCACTGGTGCTGCCCGTCTTGTGACGGGTACGAAAACTGACCTCTCTTGTTTTGTCCAACCACTCTTTGCGATGGCGGCCGTGCCCCGGAGTCTTCATTTGCAACCACGTGGCCCCGAAATCCCTCTTTCCTTAATAGAATGAAGTGAAATTGAAATTGAAATGTCACCGGAAAAGAATTAAATATTGTGAGAGTTGTATTTAACATCAACAAACTAGGGTTTGTATTAGCCAAAGTTTCTAGAGTTTACTAAGGATGGTTTCTTGGTCACACAGCATTAAATGAATAACTATGCCCACTCAACTATGCCAATTTAGGCTTAGTCAATTTAGGCTTAGTTGTAACGTTCAAGGCTTAGTTGGGAGGATGAATGAATAACTAAGCCTCGCGTGGGCTTACTTTCTCATTTAATGCTTTGCCTTGGCATAGTTGGCTTAGTTAACTAAGCCTCGTGTGACCATGCTCTAATATATGTAGATGCCTGCACACAAACATATATGTATGAGTATCTACAGTATATTTGTGTACATGCATGCATATTTGTTTCTCTTGATACATCCACCGAAAGTTAATTGCTAATCCATGAATGTTCATTCTATAACACACCTTTTACTTTGCTCTCAACTATTTACCAATTATGTTTCAGTTAGTGGTAACCAAGTGCTGATCGATATTTCCCAGTGTATACTCCAAAGCACTAATGGACTCACAGTTTCACTGTGCTCTTTTGTTAGACTGACACGCTTCAAAGGTGAAACGTTTCGCGGTGACCCTGCCTTGAAAACCAAAAGTTTTTAAGGTAAAAGCTGAACAGGCCAATTACATTGCAGCTGCCTGAATTTATCTAGTGAAGAATGATACAACAATTATGACGCAATTCAATCAATTTTGATGATTAGAAGCTGGTTTGTGTCTTTAAATGTGATCATTAGAGGAGCTCGTTCCATGCTATTAAAAAAAAACAAAAAATCCAAATCAAGAAGCACAATCTTATGTTTGTTACTGTCCTTACATGTCATAAGATGCGTAGCACCTTAGTAAACATGGAGCAGAAACAAGATTGCCATGGAAGAATCAGCCATGTATTGGGATACCCAACTCAGACCATGGCATTTTACGAGGCTGGAGTCCATCTTGTTTTCCTGTCCATGCTTTGCAGCAAGTCCAGACATCCAACTTAGTACTGATTGAGACACTCTCATGGCTTAATGCCTTTAGCACATTGGACGCTTTGCTGCTACAGTCTCATGGCTTCAATGCCTTTGCCACACAAATTTAATATTATAACATAAGCTGCAAATTCACATTAATCTAGCTATACTGGCTATTCAAACGATCAGATCCTCACAATGGCGTATGTCCATATTTGGCAAGTATCTCAGGACGATGCAAGACAGCAGAGTTAGCAGAATAGGGGATCCTTTGGATGATTCCGACTGTATTTATTACACATGTTCAGCAGGTAGAAGAATGTTACACCATTCGGAAGGATGCCCTCGAGCTGCATTTTTTGAAAACACTCTAGAGCCTTCTGGCCCTGCCCATTTTTAGCATATCCTGCAATCAAAGCACTCCAGGAGATAACGTCACGCGATGGAAGCTTCTCTAGGACACTGTGTGCCTGAGGAAGAGCACCGCACTTGGCATACATGTCCATAAGAGCATTACCCAATAAAAGGTCACGCTCCAGTAATCCCTGCATCAAAATTTCATCATGAATCTGTTTTCCCTTGTCAATGGCTTTGATCATGGCACATGCTTTGAGGATGCACACGTAGGTCACTGCATTCGGAGAAATTCCCTCTTGCTGCATTTGCTCAGAACATTCTAGAGCTTGTTGTCCTTGCCCATTTTGAGCATATCCTGCAATCAGCGCACTCCATGCGACAATATTGCGAGAAGGAAGTTTTTCTAGGACACTTTGCGCCTGAGGAAGCGCACCGCACTTGGCATACATGTCCACAAGTACATTACCAAGAACGATGTCATGCTCCAACAACCCTTGCCGCAAAATCTCATCATGGATTTGCTTTCCCTTGTCAACAGCCCCGGCCAGAGCACATGCTTTTAAGGTGCATGCAAAGGTC
This sequence comes from Adiantum capillus-veneris, assembly GCF_014529385.1. NCBI lineage: Eukaryota > Viridiplantae > Streptophyta > Polypodiopsida > Polypodiales > Pteridaceae > Adiantum > Adiantum capillus-veneris. The sequence continues at coordinate 63,496,957 of NC_140941.1, forward strand.
ACTGCATTAGGAGGAATACCCGCACGCTGCATCTGTTCAAAACTGTTCAAAGCATCCTGGCCCTTCCCTTGTCGAGCATAGCCTGCGATAAGTGCAGTCCATGGTATGATACTGCTACTGTGATGCAGATCAAGTAATGCCTGAGCTTTCTGAAGCTCGCCACACTTTGCATACATAGTGACTAAAGCGTCAGAGTATTTCTTCTCAGAAAGGCCCCTTTTCTGGAGCTTATGGTGTATGTGGGTGCCTAGGGACAGGTCTTTGGTCTTACAGCATGCCCAAATGGAGGATCCAGGGACCAGATTTTGCTTCTTCTCTTTGCAGATTCGGTGCCGGATGAGCTCATTGGCGACCCAAGGCGGAGTATCGGGGCTATGCATCCATAGAGGCTCTTGGGTGAGCTCGTGGTAGAAGTCGGGGTCCGTTGGGCTTGACTTGCTGCTGCGATTGTCGCACCACTTGGAGGGATCCCTGAAGAACTCTCTCCAAGTCCTTCCCACGTTCCTTTGAGGCTGACACATAGCACAGCATAGAGTCCTCTCGAAAGCTTTGGAACACACAGATATACACCATCGCGACTTGTCTACGGAAAATTACCTCTACATTCCCAAATACACTCGGACGGGCGGCCGCCGGTGGCAGTCACCGCAGCAAAAAGGGGATGTTGGCCACCAGCCTCAGACCGTGTCACACTGGGACGGACGATCGAGGGCCAAGCTGAAGTGGCAGCAAATTATTCGCCGCATCAAAACTTTGCAGTTTGCCGCGTATGCATGTCAGAGGGGCGGCCTCGCTTGCCCACCCACCTTTTGGAGAACGAGGTCATCAGCAAAGCGCACACGGGAAGAGCAAATATTGGCCTCAAACTCTAACGCTCAGCGTGAAGTGGGGATGCTTTGCCGCCTGGCTATCATCGATTCGCTGCAAATTGTGTGTCCGTGAAGCCTTATATTCTAATGTGACATGAAATGGCAGGCCCCATCTCAAAAATGGAGATGGGCGCCCGTCTTAGTGTGGGAGGGGTCTCATTAACCTAGCTCTTTTAAAGAAGGCCCGCCAACTGCAAAAAGTGCAGGTTGTTGTGCTGTCTTGAGGACATGGTGAAAAAAATACAGATTGGATAGCATTTATGCATGTTTGTCGGAGCTTGGTGTGGGTTCGAGGTGCGGTCAGAAATGATGGGTCAAAAGAGTTTTATGTGAGGCTCGCCCTGTGCCACCAGCAGAGCCTGTTCGCAATTTTTGGCTAGAGCTGATCCACACTCTTTTCGAACGCTCTTGAAGAAGAAAGAAGAAGAGGAAGGAGACAACAGGAAATAGGCTCGTTCTCGCTCCCTCGCAACGACAAAGGCTAACAAGTTTGGGGGGGCTTTTGGCAAGTTCTCCCTCTTGTTCTTTGTGTGTGTGTGTGTGTGTGTGTTGCAAATTATACATTAGCACGCTTCACTCATGAAATAAAACAGAGGGTCAAGGGCTACAAAATTCAATTAAAATGACTAGGGTTTGCAATTAAAAAACGGCGGGAAAAAGACAATTGGGGGGGGGGGGGGGGGGGGGGGTGTTGTTGTTTCATCCTCAGTAGAGCTCATTTTTGCAAAAGTACTTAGAGAAAGGGTGTCTTCTATACCTATCTCCATCACATCCAACAACAAAAGGATGAGTTAACCAGTGGAAGGCAGGTGTCAACAAAGCAACCCATGTGTTATAGATGTCAACTCTAAACAAAGTGCAAAAACTTTTTGAAAGTCTTCAAGGGAAAACCTGGGCAGAGTTCGCCATGCTTATCCTAGGTTTTATGTAGGAGTAAAGAACAAGAAGCTTCTCTGTGAATTCCAACGTGGTGATGTCATGCACTACTACTCTCAAGCAATAAGTCTCTCTCTCCACCAAGTCTGAGAGACAGACATCCTTTAAAGCCATGGCCACACATGCACAAGAAGAGGTGAAGCCCCACCCTAACTGCAACTGCAAGGTAGTGGGAGCTGCAAGCCAGGGGGTGTGGGGAGTAGAAGTGGAAGGCATGCAGGTCCAAATGCGGGGGGTAGTGGGAGGGGTTTTCAATAAAGCACGTGCAAAAAAATGATGGCCTTGATATGAAGTGACTTTAGCTTTGAATTAAGGAGGCATACACACCAAGTGGGTGTTCTTGAGATTAATAGTAGATTCTTCTATCCAAGAAATGCCCAGTCTAGGGTGCCTGAGCCTTAGAGTAGAGAATTAATGAGCTCTTTGGGTGGGTGGGTGTGTGTGTATTCCGACAAGCATTTTTTTGGGCAATTTTGGAAAGCACAGTACCAAGCTCTCTCTCTCTCTCTCTCTCTCTCTCTCTCTCTCTCTCTCTCTCTCTCTCTCTCTCTCTCTCTCTCTCTCTCTCATCAAAGGTGAAGAGGGCCAGAATTGTTGTGGTCTCGACGTGTTAGCGGGTTGTCACGAGATGTCTGTAGCATAGCTATCTAGCACTAACATAATGTGAATACTCGGGGAAGCGACTCGGATGGGGCATGGTGACTCTTTGAGGTTGTAAGTCCTCAAGAAGTGAGCCTAGCTAGCAAGCACATCAACTCAACAAGCAAACTGCCACTCAATGATCAAGAAATCTGCTTATGTCCTTTCTCACTGCTCTCGGTCATCACGTCATTTCGACACTCAAATGAAGTCAAAATGCAACAAAATTTTAGGAGAAGGTCTAAGAGGTCTAGGGGCACTATCCTACCAAGTCTGGTCACAATCTGGTAAGGTATCAAAATCATGATCCATCATGATCAAGGTCCTGAAAATTGCAATAGAACTATCCAGAAAGGTCACCCTATGGTCTAGGAACACTCTACTATGGTCAAAACATAAAAAAACAATGATTTAGGCACTCAAGTTTGAACATTAGGCTCGTAGATGCTTAGTGGCGAACCACAAAAAACTGGCAATGCTTACACTTGAATGAAAGAGCATGGAAGAGAAACACAATCAAGTTTCAGAATTGAAATCGGATTACCCAACCATAAGATATGTTGATTACAAGTTGGGGCTTTGAAGTCCCTTAAGTGTACATATAATAGAGCTCCTTCTTCTCCAAATATAAGCCCCCCTTTCACAATGAGGTTATTGACTTTTATATCTAGGGATTCTAAATGGCCATTGTTCGGCTCACATGGGCCTTTACAAAGATCATTTGATAGAATTAAAACTCAAGGAATCGATTTGCTACTCTAGAATCAAAATTTACATGCAGTGTTGCTACACTAGCTCAAAAAAATAATAGAGTACAAATGTGGTGTCCGGCTAGGTGGGCGTCCGTTTAACCAATCCGCCAACATTCCCCCCTTCCTAGTTCATGTCATCCCTTGACACGACCATTTGCAATCTCATTGTTAGGGTTGTCTTCATCTTTGTCCTGAAGACTGGTCTTTAGCTTTGTATGTTTTGTGGTTGATGATGCTCTCCGCCCCCCCTCCCTTGAGTGATTTATATCTCCTGTGTCCTGGTTGATATGACGATGGAAGTCGATTGTTGAGACAATGTTGTATTTGGTTGCTCATTCTCCTCGTTGTTATCACTTTTGGCCATGAAGTTGTCTTTTGATGTGCATCAACCTTGAAGCATTCTGTGAGCTCCATATGCTAATGTCGTTACTTCCTGGCCAAATTTGCATGCCATTCTTTGAGTTTCCATTGTTTGATGAAGCTTTGTTGTTTCCCTTGAAGGTAAGATTTTCTCTTGATAAGCATGTCGAGACTTGCATCTATTGATCTCTTAACTGATGTGGGTAAGAATTCCTTATCGTTGATGTGGAAGGAATATACAAGAAGATAGTGTTCGACAAAGCTTTTTTGTTGCCCTTGAAGGTAATATTTTCTATTGATAAGCATGTCGAGACCTACAATTGTTTCTCTCTTTGATAACTGATGTGGGTAAAAAATCCTTATTGCTGATGTGGAAGGAATATATACAAGAAGATAGTGTTGCGTGTTTCTAGATTATTCTAGATGACTAAAGGGAAAAACCTAGTGGGAAAAAAGTGCCTTTGGTACACGCTCTTATTGGAGTTGAGTTGTTGAACTTGAAGTACCTGTTCATGCACGGTGAGTGCTTGGGAGAAACAAATGAAGAGTGCCTAATGCAAGTGCCAATTATGGGACACTCTATATGCATATGAGAAATTTGTTAAACAAAAGCATGTAGTGTGAGAGATGGGTTTGAAGGGTGCTTCACAGAACAAGTGTAGCACATGTGACATCAAAGTATGCTGCAATTTCTTCCACGTTTCCAATTAGGGTTTTTGATGTAGAAGCTTCTCCACTCGTACCTCACTGTGCTCAGTGTGTGAGTGTCTTTTGGACTTCCTCCTTCACTTCACCAGACTTAAAATACATAGAATTTGACTCTTATGCTCACCTATACCAGCATGAGCGACACAACATAAATATGCTCAACTCTTCTAGCTTGAGCAGTACCTAGAATAACTAAGGCACATAAACCACAGAGAATATTACTTGAAGTTTTGGGACTAATGCCTCACTCATTTAGTGGCTTAGCTGCCCGACTCTGACTTTTATGCCATGTGTTTTTTATGGCGACTTGGACATACCTGTTCAAGGTCAAAAACCCAATTCCATAAGTTCTTGAGGCCTTTTCATTGTGTTGAAGCTTTTTCTTTATCTCCCATGTGAAGCAGTTGAAGATGTTTGTGGGTTCCTTGTGATAGAGTTTCGACTATTTTGGAACCCACCTTTTCTTTGCCGTCCTTTGCATTTTCTCTGTTTTCTTGGTGACTTGATGGACACTAGGCTTTGGTACCCAGTCCTGATGACTACCATTGTAAAAGCCTTGTTTTTGTAGTTGAAGATGAGGTATCCATCTAAAGGTTGTAGCACCCTCGGTTGTGACTTCTGTTGACTCTTCATTGTGAGTGCTTGCTTTTGGGTCAAGCCGTGTGCTACATGATTGTTCTTCCTTGTTCCAGGTTAAGAAACTACTTTTAGTAACCATATTTGAGTGTTACCTTCATTCCTTGTGCTTCGAGTAGCTTGACCGGAATCATCCGTTGCTCCACATGTTGTTGTTGGGTAGATTGGTTGGAGTCTGACTTCAGTACCCACACTTGGGGCGTTGCTTGTTTCTTTGAAGGTCTTGTCTTTTGCATTTTATGGTTTTTTTTCTCTTGATTGAGGTTTTTGTCTTCCGTTGATGGCTCGGCTTCTCTTTGTAGAACTCTTTGGATGAAGTGGGTAGGCCCAAGCTATTACTTTAGTCTTTTTGGCCCAAACATTAGTGTTTCCTTGAAAAAAGCATTGAGCAATGATTGGCCCATTTGATGCTACCCACCATGTCACCTTTTGTTGTTGAGGTTGAACTTGTGCTTCATGTATCCAAACTGGGTCGTTGACTTTGATATACTCTTTGGATACTAACACTTGGTTGACTCTCTTCGGCTTCTTCTGGAGGCTTTGTTGCGATTGAAACTTTGGTTGATAAACTTTTTTCTTGGGTTTCCATTGCATTGTCGATGGTATGGATATTGATGTAGAGGCTACATTGGAAGTTTGATGGAGATTTGTTGAAGGTTGAGTCGACTTGCGAGGTTGATCTACTTCAGTGTTTGGCTTAACTTTACCTTTCTTTGCTATGGTTGGTGGCTTCCTCTTTGCATGAAATTGAGGTGCTTGGGACTATTGTTGTTGTTGTTGAAAGAAGATGTTCATCCAGCTTTTCGTCCAGAATAGACTCTTTTTGGTATGATAGGAGTCGTTTATGTAGAAATTGTCCTTGAACTCCCTGGTACTCAACTTCAATACGACTTCTACTATACCAAAGTTAGGAATTGCCGTTTTGGAACTTTTGTACACTATCTCTCTAGCTCAATGATTGGTGGCTATTTCATCATTATCCACATTCCATAAGACTTTAGATTCTCTGTCGCTTCTAGATCTATCACAATTGAACATGTGATTCTAAGTCCTGTTTTTCCGCATATGTTGAATTTGATCATTGTAGGAGACAATCAATTGTTTGTCTTCTCTATTTTCTTTTACTAATCTTGAGTTTGTTGAACATCTGATGTGGATATTGGAAACACTGCATCTTCATTTGATCTCAGTTGTGCACTTTCTGGAGTCGACTTCTTTTAAACAACTTTTGCCAATTTGTCAGGTATATCAATGATGAAATATTCTCATGGTTGCTTTTCTCCCTTTGTTTTTGCTTTTACATCATGGTTTATACTACAGTTGTATGTCTTACCTGTTTAGCTTTCACACTCACAAGTTTCATTAGTTTCCTTTAATAGTTTTTTCATAAAACAGGGAGCTATGTCATAGCCATTCTCATCACAACATTTCATAGGTGTTATTTTGTTTACACACACATTTAGAGTAGCCATTTTCTCCCATCCAAAAGGCTCAAACAAATCTTCTAGACAGGGTTCTCAAACGTAAGATTGATCGTCCATTGATCTCTCTAGGATGCAATCTTCTTTCCTTAGGCTCCAAGATTTGGACGTTCCACACATCCAAATATGCTCTTTATTGTGCAACCATGCAGGTATTTCATTTTCATGGACCGTAAGTCTTCCATAGGAGTTTGATTAACATCTTTATAATTATGAACCTTGGTGATGACCCTTGTTGTTATGCCTTTATGTCTCAAGTAGAGGTGATCATAGCCCCAATCTTGAACCATTTTGAGCTGACACATGAATGGCCGTCCCAAAATAATATCATAGTTGTTGTTTTTTCCAAAGTCTACTACAACAAAAGTGTGCTTGTACTCGATTCCACAAGAGGATACAGTAATTTGTTCAAGCATCCCCAAGGGTCTCTCTACAAATCCATCTGCTAGTCGCAATTTTATCTGCGTTTTCATGAGAGCTACTCTTCCCCACTTCTCCCAGATTTCCTTTGTAGGATGGCTATCCCAGCCCCACTATCAAGTATGGCTATAATTTTTACTCCTTTGTACTCAAGTGGTAAGATAGTGTTTCCTTCTTCTCCTTCACAATAGTCACCCACCTTATTCACTCATATAGGCTTTGTTTTTGGTTTCCCAGGTTGATTTGTTTCCATGTTTTCATCTACAAGCTTATCCTATGGAGGGATTTTCAACCCCATATTTTCCAGGTTTTTACTCATCGTCATTGGCATTGGAAAAAGAAGAAAGATGGCCGACTCGCGCAATGCCGACACCGAAACAAGAAAAGACGCGGAAGGCATGCCCCAACCAACCCAAAAATGACGAACGCGCTACACCAACGCACCAGCGAGGCCCGCCATTCGCCGGTATCTCGTCCACAACACACCTTTACAGTAATATCCGTAGGTTATCATTACTTTTCTAGTTTTACGCCAAATCTTGTAAAAAACCCCAATTGTAAATTATCACCTCTCTCTAGGTGATGGTCACAAAGGCCCACCTAGGAGTTTTCATTTTTTAAATTTCCCCAGGAAAAAGCAAGGTTCAACCATCTAGGGCCCACCGCCTTGCTTTATCCCGTCTGATTAAGGCCCTAACCTAATCAAACTGCCCTAAACCGAAAGCCAGTAGCTATAAAAAAGCACTGAGAGGTCACTATCGGGGGGGTCAGCACTTGGTAGCATTTTGGTGGGAGGGATTGGCAACACTTGTATCAAGAGAGAGGGGATTTAGTGCAGCATTTTGGGAATGAGCACTATGTGAAGAAACCATGTCTACACCTTGACTCCAATAGTCGACACACACTCACGCTAGCAGAAATCTCCATGTCTATGAGTCACCTCTAGAGAATGATCACCATGGTTGCCACCTCGCCAAAAATAAGGTTGCTGTAAATATTGCATGAAAATAGTTTTCTCTCTCACCCTGAGGGCTTTTCATCACCTGCGTCATTTCTCTCTCTCTCTCTCTCTCTCTCTCTCTCTCTCTCTCTCTCTCTCTCTCTCTCTCTCTCTCTCTCTCTCTCTCTCTCTCTCTCTCTTTTTCTCGGTGTGTAGAGTTTGTATCACTTCGAATCACCATTGTCTGCGTCCTAGCCACTCAAAGCTAGGTGGTGCACCTATTCGCTTCATCATGGCCAGCTCGGCGTGCATTGGCTCCTGGCGTTTTGAGGCCGTTGGGGTCTCGCGCTTTGCACTCGTCATTTGGTGCATCCACTGAGGAGGGCTTCTCGAAAACCTCCGGTTTACAATGCTGAAGACAACACACATCATCGACCATGGACGAATGGCTACAAGAATTTTCCAACTGGAGAACGGAGGAGGAGGAGACTGAAGAGGCACTGACCTCCTTCATCGAGGTGCTACTGCCAGGTTGTAGTGTCATCAATATCCAAGAGGTAAGCTCCCTATCTCGTATTGCTCGTGCTAACCGCAAATTAAGAGCATTAGGTGGGAAGGCTATGAAATGTTATCACTGTTGTCAACCAAAGCATTCTGTCAATGAGTGCCGACAGAGGAAGTGAAGAAAGAACGGTGAGTTTTGCTTTTGAAAACTGCAACATTCTCACAACATTCAGATTTTCTGTAGCACCAAGTGTTTTCTCTCTAATGGTCCGAGAGGAGTTGTCAACTACATCAACCACAAAGTCTAAGCCACAAAGCCTAAAGCATTTGGTGGATGCAAGTGGGCCTACGCTCTCTCTAGGCCTACAGAGTTCAAGTGAAGTGCGACCATCCAAGCGCCGTCACCGCATGCAGAATGGAAAATCGATTGAGGTAGACTCTTCTCGCTTACTCTATTTTGAACCTAATGTGGAGGATTGTGTGGACTTCTACAGGAGGTAGAGGCATGTGGTGCAGGTGTCACCTTGTCAACACTCGAGGTATGCAACTCTAAGTAATCAGTTCCCTACACCCGACATGGATAATAACAATAGGCCAAAAGTCTTTCCTTTCCATTTCTTGCAACACATGCATGTAAATGTATATATTGATAGGAAGATATTCTACCAACAAAAGATTGTTTTCCTATTTAGAGCAGAAATGCTTGATGAAATCCAGAGATCTCCATGTCGCATCATCTTGCCCCTTCTGGATTACTACCACTCTTTTGATGTAAGCATCTTTATTCCGTTCTAGCTTTGCGGTCCATTTTTATCATGTTTTAAATCTATCCACCCAGCCCTGTAAAAAGCCGCTGTGCACCACTGAGTCATTTGTGATAATAAAAAATAAAAAAATAAAAAAACTTTGTAATTTCCTACTCATTGAGTTACTACCATGGCAAGTATCTCTTTCCCCACATTCAGTGGAAAGAAGGGAGAAGACATCACCATTGATTTTCTGGATGACTTCGACATCGCTTGTGTGGTTTCCAACAAGGATGACGATGCCTCACGACTACGAATTTTTCCTCTACTGATGAAAGTAGAGGCCAAGTCTTGGTACAATGCTTTGCCCCAAGCTACCAACAATGCATGGGATGTACTACGTGCTGCCTTTGTAAAGAGGTTTGGTGGAGGCAGAACCTCAATGGCAGCTGCTGACGGAATTAAAGCAAGGAGTTCTGCTAGAGTATGCCACTTACAAATCCAAGTTTGTGGATTTGTGGAAGCGATGGGTTGCCTTACTGGAGGAAGGTGAAGGAGCACCTAATTTCCTGAAGAAGGACCGTTTCATTGCTGGCATGTGGTCATTACTTAATGAGAAGGTGAATGGGAGATTCCCTGCAACGTATGAGTTGGCAGTGGAAGTAGCCTGCCTTAAAGACAAGATGTTGCGCATGCAAGCAAGAGTCATTGAGTCAGAGGAATCGAGATCAGTCCGACTAATCCCAGTGATGACTACAATAGCCGCTCATAGAACCCAACCATAGGAGGCATCAGAAGAGCAACAAGACCTATTGAGTCGCATCACTACTCAGCTCGAAAGTTTTATCTGTGCATTCGGTGCAGCAAGGGTATGCACCTGTCAAAAATCCAGAGCAAGGGAGAGGATAGCAAAGGCAAAACCAAGAATACCACTGCTATAATTGCGGGGAAGACGGCCATGGCATGTATTACTGCCCACATTCGAGAAGGCAGAACTTCAATAGAGGAGGAAGACAGAATCAGATCTCTCCACCAAGGGTGAGGTCACCGCCGCCCAGGAAACCAATCCCACCTGTTCAAATCCACCACCAGTCGTGCAACCACACCCACTCTCACTAGTTCAAGTCCTATAGCCACCAATGCAATCACCGCCACAATCACCACATACGCTCATCCTACGTCCACTACCAATTGGCAGCCATACACTAAGTTTCATTGGTCTTGCAAAAGACGTCAAAATAAAGATAATAGAAGAAGGATCAAGTGAGAAGTCTATTCAAAGGATTGAAGCAGTGGAACAAGAGGTTAAATAATCAAAAGATGCTACCCCAGTGAAGGAGTTAAGTCAAGAAAATTGTTTTACCAATGTTAGTACATCTCTAACCTTGGATGAAATAGACACCAAAGCGATCGATCAACAGCATTGGGCAGTAAGGCTAAGAAGGTGTAAAGTGTTGATCAAGCCTCATCAGAGTAAGAGGAATACAAAGAGCATGGAAGATACAGATAAGAGGAAGACCATCCTGCTAGCAAGGCTTTGCAGAAGATGGACAACATATCAAGCAAAGGAAACAGAAGCCTATGCACCAGCATGGACCAAGGACATTGTAGCAAGCTCAAGGCATCTTGCATCAAGGAGTTTCATCAGAGGACCATAACAAAGAGGTAAGTATGAATGAATGTTTGGAGTTGGACATTATTACAAAGGCTCGGCAGCCAAGAAAGACTTTATTGTGTAGTGTCATAGACTTGAAGATGGGTAATGCCTCTAGTCTACTGAAAGGTGTTATAAACTTGGAGATGGGTAAATGCCTCCAATTTATGGGAGGGTGTTCAGAGTAAGTATGATGATCAACATGTTGCCAACCTTTAAAGGATGTTCCGGACTCCTCCACCACATAGCATTGTGTTATCATGGGGTGCATCAGACCTATGGCTATGGTTAACCACTAGGACATATTATAGTGGTAAGGTCAGCATGGAGATAAAAGTTAAGGAGCCATGGATAGGCAAAAGGCTAATAGAATGCAAGAATGAAGGCCTCATCCCCAATTTGGTGCAAATTTTTACAAGTAGTGCATCCTCTCTTTGGAGAGAGGTGAGTGGATTACGCTTGTATTTAAGCCGCAAGGTATGTGGCTTACTATCAACATCTGAAAAGAAGCTGACATGTTTGAGCACATCCAAGAGGAGCATGATATACTTGTTGGTTTTTCCAATCGCGATAGTAAGCAAGATCTTGAAGACAAATGGAGCTCACCACACCAACAAGGAAACCATATATGGTGGATTCTTGGCACACTCTTGGGAATCATAATTTTCAATTTTGCCTTTGCGAGAGCCAAGATGCTCATTTCTCTCTCGCTAATAGTGGTTACAAATTTGGACCTATTTGGCATGCAAATTTTATTATTCAGACATTGCAGATAATGATCCTATTCTTTACTTGGGATCCAGGGGGACACTGGCATGAAGTTCTGGAAGCCATGGGCTTCCCATTTAATCAGCCCACACTATTCCTAGGAATAGGCTCTCATCCAGACCTGTTGCAGATTCATCGATATCCCAGAAATCTCACCAATGGCCAAATGGAATGGCTAGTCCAGAAGGCAACTCGATACCGGCTCCTACACATCAGTTGAAGAAGAATCAGAAGTAGGGCTAGAAGCATGAATGCCTCTAGCCAGAAGGAAGAGCTAATGACGGCCGGTTTTCAAAACCGCGGCCGCAAGAACCAACCCCCAATCAGGGAGGAGCACATTACCGAAAAAAACAATAAAAATGTTGCTTTTAACATTCACCACCCCCTTCTATGCTTGGCCATAGCGGGCCGCCACCAGTTTGGCCACACCTCCCTCCATTATCACTCGAGGGTAGAGGTCTCTCTCTCTCCTGCTCGGCTCCGCCAACCCACCATCTCTCTCTTATCTCTACCCATGTGTCACCTAGCCCAATGGGTGCATAAAACGAGCTGCCTCTGGTTTTTCTTCCACTGGCGGGGCCTGCCATGCTTTTACAAGGGTCTTCCTCTCTCTCTTACATTATTCATATTAGAGCCTTATCTCTCTCTTATCCTTCCTCTCTCTCTCTCTCCTGCCTGGCGGGCCACCATAAACTCCCTCCCCTCACACTCACTCCCTCCCTCTCTCCCTACTCTCTCTCACCCTCTTTCGTCCTAACTGCCTCTCTCGCCCTCTGTGAGAAATGGCCCCGCAGGCATTCTTCTCTCTCTCTCTCTCTCTTTCTCTCTCTCTCTCTCTCTCTCTCTCTCTCTCTCTCTCTCTCTCTCTCTCTCTCTCTCTCTCTCTCTCTCTCAACCCAACACACCTCTCTCATCCCCTTCCCTTTCCCCAGACAGTTGATCGTAAATAACCCCCCCTTTCCTCGTCTCTGTCGGATACAAGGCCGCGCCAGCAGCCCACTCTCATTCTCTCTCTCTTTTCCTCCCTCACGCTCGCTCTCAAAGCCCACAGGGCTGCCATGCGAAGGATGCTCTCTCTCTCTCTCTCTTATCCACACACACACACACACACACACACACACACACTACCCCCGTATCCCCTCCTCGTCTCTGTCAGATACAAAGCCGCCACAGGACACCTCTCTCACTCTCTCTCTCCGAGTGCTCTTGGCAGGCTTGGAGGAACAAGGAAATACTCTCTCTCTCTCTCTCTCTCTCTCTCTCTCTCTCAATACATACACACTCTCTCCCTCTCTTGCCACACACACACACAAACACTCCGTCCCTCTCACGCCATACCACCCTCCCTCCCCTCATGAGCTTACCCGCCATCGCCATACCACCCCCCCGCCTGCGTAGAAAAAAATCATATATATTATATATATATATGGACATTTGGCACAAACGCATTGGCCATGTCAATGAGCAGAGATTGCGCAGCATGCAATCAAAACAGTTGTAAAAGGTTTGCCCAAATTCAAGGTGGATGGTATGCATAAAGTGTGTGCAGCATGCCAGTTTGGAAAACAGTTAAAGGGCAAATTTCCACATGAGAGCAATGTATGTAAAAAGCCACTTGAGCTGGTGCACACAGATGTTTGGGGTCCAACTGATACTGCAAGTATACATGGTTGCAGGTATTATGTCTCTTTCATTGATGACCATACAAGGAAAGTATGGGTCTACTTCATGCGTAACATAAGTGAAGTGTTTGGTCACTTTCAAGACTTCAAAGTCATGATTGAGAAGGAGACAGATATGCAAATCAAGACATTGAGGTCAGATGGAGGGGGAGAGTACTTCTCCAATGATTTTTCAGATTTTTTGCGAATGCATGGTATACGCAGACAGTTTACATACAGATATACTCCACAACAGAATGGGGTCGCAGAAAGGAAAAATAGACACATTGCAGAGGTTGCACGTGCATTGATGAATGAGAAGAACATGCCTCATCATTTCTGGGTTGAAGCCGTAAATACAACTGTGTACATTATGAACAGGACACCTACAGCTGCGGTGCATGATGTAACACCTGAGGAAAAGTTTACAGGTACAAAGCCTGATTTGGCACACTTGAAAGTGTTTGGTTGCATAGCTTACGTGCATGTACCAAATGAGTTGCGTAGGAAATTGGATCCTAAAGCAGAGAAATGTATTCTTGTGGGATATTCCCTTGAACAAAAGGGGTACAGGTGCTACAATCCTACTACACGAGAATTACGAGTGAGCAGAGATGTAGTCTTTGATGAGATGAGCAGCTGGTACAGTAATGCACATGGCACTATTGGGGCTGATGTAAAAGATGATGTGGTTGTACAAAATGTGAGGCCACAGTCACAGGTTTTGAGTGGACCACAAGAGTCCTCTTCTCGTGGCTCTGTTGAGAAACCATGGAATGGTAGACTACGTACGCAGGTTACTCCACCAACAGGTACAGGGAATGTATCACGAAAAGGAAAGGAAAAGGTTGATGAACCTCCCTTTATGGCTGATGCATCATCAGGTTTTTCACATGTAGACATGGATTCAAATGGTTCTGAACAAAGTCTTGATGAGGAATTTGGAATTCCGGCTATCAGGACACCTGGTGTAAGGAAAGTACAAGAAGATGCTAGAGGGCAAAGGAGTGACCCAGGACCGCGCAGATCTAATAGAGTCAGAAATCCAGTTCAAAAATTGACTTATGATGGGTATCTAGCGCATCACCAAGCCTACATGGCTAAGGTGATACAAGATGTGGAGCCCACATGTTTTGAGGATGCAGTTGGAAATGTGCATTGGGATGATGCAATGAATGAAGAGATGGCTGCATTGGAAGCAAACGACACATGGGAGTTGGTGCCATTGCCAAGTGGCAAGAAAGCTATTGGTTGTAAATGGGTGTATAAAACCAAGCATAAGGCTGATGGTAACATTGAGCGTCACAAGGCAAGGCTGGTCGCAAAGGGTTATGCACAGACGTATGGCATAGACTATGAGGAGACCTTTGCTCCAGTGGCAAAGATGACGACTGTGAGAGCTGTCATAGCAGTGGCTGCATCTAGAGGATGGATTATGCATCAAATGGATGTAAAGAATGCCTTCTTGAATGGTGAGTTGCAAGAGGAAGTGTATATGGATCAGCCACCTGGTTATGTCGATCCAGGTTACCCAGATTATGTATGCAGACTTCTCAAAGCTTTGTATGGTTTGAAGCAGGGCTCTAGAGCATGGTATGACAGGATTGCCAAGTATCTTGTCAGTATTGGTTTTAGGAGATCTCATGCTGATCATTCACTCTATGTACTTGAGAGTGATGTGGGGATTGTGGTCATTACCATATATGTAGATGACCTTATTATTGTTGGTGACAATGCTATGGAGATTGACCATGTGAAGGGTCTTCTCAAACAGGAGTTTGAAATGAAAGATTTAGGCGAGTTACGCTACTTTCTTGGCATTGAGGTGATCAGGACTCCAGAGGGTGTATGGCTATCACAGAGATAGTATGCTTTGGACATTTTGTCAAAGTATGGTATGGCTGATTGTAAGCCAATTTCTATTCCCTTGGATGTGAATGCAAAGCTGAGTGCAGAGAAGGGTGATGTTGTTGAGGATGTCAACATGTACAGGAAGATTGTGGGTAGTCTAATCTACTTGACTATCACGAGGCCAGACTTGAGCTACACAGTAGGCTTGGAGAGTCAGTTCATGCAACTTCCGAGGAAGCCACATTTGGATGGAGTATGACGCACACTTAGGTATGTGCAAGGTACTCTTGACTACGCATTGTTCTATGCAGTAGATGCACCATTAGCATTGTATGGGTATACAGATGCAGATTGGGCAGGTAGCATTGTTGATAGGAGATCTACGAGTGGCTTCATGTTATCTTTTGGGAGTGCTGCTGTTACTTGGAGCAGCAAAAAGCAGCCTACAGTTGCTTTATCGAGCATAGAGGCCGAGTACAGAGGTGCAGCAGTTGCGGCGTGCGAGGTAGCTTGGCTACGCACATTACTTGAGGACTTGGGAGTGCAGGTGGACCAGCAGATTTTCATCCATTGTGACAACCTCAGCAGCATGCAGTTGGCTAGGAACCCAGTGTTCCATGCCAGGACCAAACACATAGAGGTCCATTACCACTACGTTCGAGAGCGAGTGTTGGCGAGCGACATCGACTTGGTCTACGTCAGCACAGAGGAGCAGATAGCGGATATCTTTACCAAGGCCCTTGGAGCTGAGAAGCTTCGACGTTTCCGGACTATGCTTGGACTCTGCGACATGCAGAGCTCGAGGGGGAGTGTTGAGATGTCGAGCTCTACACCTTGAGCTGGCATCCACTACGGGTCTTGGCCGCTTACGGCATTTACTCACTGGCGTGTTAGGTGACCGACACGGAGGATCTCTGCCAGTGATTCTACAGCTGGACTACACTTATAGTACCAGCCTAGTACGCTTCTAGCGAGTTCACACTTAGTGACCGCATGTACCTATGTGCTACTTTTCAGCTTTAGCACTTAGTCATTTTGTACTCTCTTTTCTGTAAAGAAGAAGAAGAAGCTTTCCATCTCTGTGTGCTTTGTGCTTGTCTTGGGTAGCTCTCTTGCATCCTCATTCTTTACAACATTGGACCTCAATTGGCTTTGAGAGATTTGGCAGTGTAAGCACAGGTTGAGAGATAAGCTTTTCTTTAAGATTTTTGAAAGCATTGTTCTCCTTGGTAGACCATGTATACCTAATGTTTTTCTTTGTTAGGTCACGTAATGGTCCCGCAATTTGTGAGCTCTTGTCTATGAAGCATCTATAGTATGCACACATACCTATAAAACTTCTTAGTTCATGAAAATTTCTTGGTTTAGGCCATCCTTTTATTACCTCTAACTTTGATGGATCCATTTGGATGCCATCTTGAGAGATAATGTGACTTAAATACTGAATCTCTTGTAAGAAAAACTCACTTTTCTTTTTAACATAAAGTTTTTTCTCTCTTAAGACTTGAAATATTACCTGGAGGTGTTGCTTGTGTTCATCTAGTGAATTAGAGTAGATAATAAAAGCATCAAAGAACACTCAAGTAAAGGTTTACTGAGGCCTGAATAGCTTCTCCATCAAGCGATTGAATGTGGCTGGTGCATTAGTCAAGCCAAAAGGCATGACAATGTATTCGTAAAGACCAAACGTAGTGCAAAATGCGGTCTTTACAATGTCTTGATCAACTATCCTTATTCGATGATAGCCACTTTCTAAGTCAATCCTACTGAAGTAGGTGGACCCTTGTAGCTTATCAAATAGGTCTTCTACCTGTGGAACGGGAAACCTATTCTTGATAGTGATCCTATTTAGTGCTCTATAGTCGACACATATACCGTCTTTCTTTTGCACTAATAACACGGGTGAGCAAAATGGAGATGAGCTAGGCCTAACCATGCCCTTCTCAACTGACTCATGCACTTGCCGTATAATCTCCTCTTGTTGAGCTTGAGAAACTCTATAAGGAGGTTTATTAGGCAGTAAACTTCTTGGAAGAAGTTCAATTGCATGGTCATCATTGCCTTGTTTAGGAGGTAGTTCACAAGGGATGTCATCAATAAAAACATCTTGAAACCCCTTGAGAAAATTGGATAACTCTAATTCCTTGTGATTATTTATATTTTCTTTTGCTAAAGCATTAGGTTCATTTTGAGAATCTTTAACAAAAATCATGTACACGGAAATAAAGCTCTTTATTGACTTATTGAAAGCTTGCATATGTACAATGGGTATGGTGTTACCCATTTCCTTAGCATCTATGTACATATGTTTTTCCCTGTACTTAAAGTAGATTTTTCTTTCAGGAAATTTAACATTGGCAGCCATGTGATCAAACCATGGTGCCCCTAGGATTACATCCTCGTGCTTGAGAGGAGAGATAAAGAAGTCCTCTTTGTCCACATAGATTTGGACATGGACCATCAATTTCCCGATTAAGGGAGTGACTGACATGGCTGCCCCTTGAAAGAACCATCTGCGCGGGTGGGACATCTCCCATCTCATAGGCTTGGATGCCTAGCTTGGTGGCCAACTCTGTGGATATGAAATTGTGAGTAGAACCAGGGTCAAAGAGAATAAAAGCATCATGTTCTCTTAACTTTTGCCCAAGCATGGCTTAGACCAGATCCTTTGTGGTGAGCTTCCTCTTCTTGGATTTCAACCAAGGTAGATCTAGGAGGCTCATGGTGGGTGTTCTTTTGGGGACAAGCGTGGTACGCATGTCCTCGCTTGGCGCACTTGAAACGGTGGTTATCCTTGAAATAGTGCTCATCTCCAAACGTCGCATCGAATTGTTGGATAAAGGCCAGGACTTTGTCTGTAGCACCAAAGGTGCCATCATAGGTAAGGAAAGAGATGCCGTTTCCTCCCTCTTTGAACTTCTTGAGCTTGGACGACCTCTTCCATGTGGCATAGGATTTCCTATGGCCTCTTATTTTTGATGGTTCAAAAGTTGCACCATTGCTTTCTTCAGAAGATGAAGAATTTGAGGAAGATGGAGAAGAGGGTGACCTCTTTCTTGCCTTTTTCTTGCCTTGATTCTCTTTGTCCGCACCATCACTTCTTCATAAGAGGAAGAGGATGAAGAAGATAGAGAAGAGAATGACCTTTTTCTCGCCTTTTTCTTCTCTTGCTTTTTATCATCCCTCTTTGAATTATGGTGTGGAGAGGCGTGCGATGGTCTTCTCCGTTTAGGAGGTAATGGAGAGTGTTTTTCCCGCCTTCTTTGTGGAGCCATCTCCACTGAGGTGGCAGGAGACTCACTTGTTTCTTGTTCCTTTGGTGGGGGCTTTGAGAAGGATATGTATCATCAAGAAGCAAATTTTTGAGCCCTTCTTATGGATCCTCTCCTTCTTCCCGAATCGGAGAGAGGCCTCTTTTGGGAGTCTCACAAGGAGGCTTCCTAGGTACTCTCTCATCAAGGTGGGGAGTTTGGAGAATCCCATGAGCACGAAGCTGCCGTTGCACTTCACTTTGGAGGGATGGATTGGCCATGGCTTGTTGAAGCCTAGAAACAAGGTAATTAACAAGCATAGGGGCATCATTAGTAGCCTGCTCATTAGCAAGATCAAAGCTAACAACATTAATTTCACTCTCTTTACTATTGTCAGCCATTGTAACAACTTTTAGGTGTAAACTTTTTTAGGTGTAATTTGGCACTTCAAGCCCTAGTTGCTACTCCTCTTTACTCCTTTAGAAAAGCACTCAATTTGTTGTACGCGTGGCTCGAATACCATTAATTGCAAGGAATAGAAGAGAGGGTCTTTCAACACCAAAACAACCCCGGATCCTGTCAATAGTGGTTAAGTCATAAGCAAGCCCCATAGGACTCTACTATTAAGACCATAGCTCTCGATGGTGATACCCCATTATCTGTACAAAGGCAGGCACACTTCAAGGCTGAAAAATCCCTATTCTACTTACTCAATTGCAATTAATAATACCAACCATTTATAGCTAGCTTGAGGACTTCCCTTCTTGAGCAAGAAAAGAGAAACCTTGTGCTGTGATACCAATGTAGCATTTAATGGCCTAGTAACTTGTGTGTAGCGGAAAATAACATGAACATGGTGAGCATTTCATTAGAATAGGTTCCTAATGAGCATAACAAGAGTGCTTGAGTGGAGAGAGCAACAAAAAGCATAACACCTAGTTAGATAGGCATGAACAATACTTCAAAAGAGAGAGAAATTAAGCTATTGACAATAGTTGAGGACCGGATTTACATGGAGCTGGTCCCCCCTCCAAAAGGCTTTGTATTATAGGTTTCCCCCATCAAGAGAGACATTTTACAATACAATTCTTTGTGTTCCTTCAATAACTAGCTACTGCAATGAAGATAGAATCTTCAAGCACTAAGCAAAACACTTATAAAACTCAACATCAATTCCCTCACGGTCTCAGACCCAAGACTCACACACCTTCAAAGATGGTGAGAGCTAGCGGGATATGAGACTAGATTGAGAGGAAGAAGGAGTAGTCTTACGAGAAAGATGTACATCTCCTCACATAATCACTCATATGATCATAGCATAGCTTAGTAATTAGCATGGTAGAGGAGATAAGAATGCATTGAAGCTTGGCTCTTGGTTGGATTTGCATCACAAAGCCAAGCTTTCTTGGTGTAGGCCTCCCTTCTCACAAGCTTGGAGTAGGTGATGAACTTTCCATTAAAGCTTGAGAACGAGAGAGAGAGTCTTCTTGCTTCACACATGAGCTAGTGTAAGTGTGTGTGGAATAATGCCTTGAGAAATTCAACCCTCTCTCTCTCTCTCTCTCTCTCTCTCTCTCTCTCTCTCTCTCAGTCGACCCCTCATGCAAATTACTCATGCTGACACCCCATTGTACCTCTCTAAGCTTAGCCTGTTGGAATTAGGGTTGCAGAGAAACACACACAGCTTGGAGAAGACGAAGGAAGCTCAAGGCACACAACAGAGAGTATGTTACTTAGTGTGCAAATGGAAAGATAGATAGCCCTAGAGTGATGGGCGTATATACAATGCACGGGGGAAAAAAACCTCCTAAAGAGGGAAAAAATGCCCCGGCGGTCCTAGTGTGTTCACACACATCACTACCACATGTATATGGTAACAAATCCCCCCTGGAGTGATGCGGTGAACGAGAGCTGGCACATGAGTAAAGGGAAGTGCCATGCCCTGAGGACAGGATCAGTCCACAAAGGGGAGTAAGACCAAAGCTTTGTGGAAAGCTTCAAGCTTCTCACGAGACAATGCCTTTGTGAAAAGATCTGCAAGGTTGTCCTGTGTTGGCACATAAGCCAAGTTGATCTCTCCTGCTGAGAGCCTCTCCCTGACATAGTGGTAATGCACCTCAATGTGCTTTGTGCGAGCATGAAAAACTGGGTTCCTCGCAACTGCCAATGTGCTCTGACTGTCAGTGTAGATAGTGTTGGCAGTGTCCTGTCCAACACCCAAATCAGCCATAAGGCGTTTGAGCCATACACACTCAACCGTAGCTGTGAAGACTTCCCTGTACTCAGCCTCACAACTCGAAGTGGCCACAGTAGGTTGCTTCTTGCTCAACCATGATATACATGAACTTCCAAGCATGAAACAAAAACTTGATGTGGACACTCGCGTGTCAAAACATCCAGCCCAATCTGAGTCCGAAAAAGCATGTAAGTCTGGTGGCAATGATCCCCCCTTGGGATAAAACAAGCCAAGATGTAAAGTGCCACTAAGGTAGCGGAAAATCCTCTTGACTGCCTGCCAATGCTTAGACCCTGGGCTATGCATAAATCTGCTGACCTGTGAGACTGCAAACTGAATATCCGGCCTCGTGTTGCATACATAAATGAGGCAGCCAACATCAGTTTGGTAAAGAGTGACATCAGCAGGATCGCCAGCATCATGTAGACTCAACTTCAAACCTGTTTCCATGGGAGTGGCAATAGGTTTGCAATCCTCAAGTCTAAACTTACATAGCAATGTCTCTATGTAACTTTTCTGACACAAGGAAATACCATCATCACACTGCTTAAACTGTATACCCAAGTAATGATGCAACAGCCCCAAATCTTTCATCTTGAAAGTAGCATTCAAATCAGCCTTAAATTCAGCAATATGTCTCTAATTTGGTCTAGTGATCAGCAAATCATCAACATAAAGAACCACGATGAGAAATACATCACCCTCACGCTTTACATAAAATGTGCTTTCTGTTGGACTGTTACGAAAGCCTTGTTTGACCAAATGAGTGTCAGCTTTCTCATACCAAGCACGAGGAGATTGCTTCAACCCATACAAAGCCTTGTTACATTTGCACACTTTGTCCTCTTGTCCTGTTATGACAAAACCGCGAGGCTACGTTACATAAACTTCCTCAAATATGTCACCATTCAATAAAGCAGTAACAATGTCTGATTGATATACATCCCAACCAAAATGAGCTGCCAATGCACATAGAAAACGCACAGTAGTCATATGACAAGTGGGAGCAAAAGTCTCTTCATAATCTATGACTTTTTGCTGTGCATAACCCTTTGCAACAAGTCGAACCTTATGGCGATCAATCTCACCATCCGGCTTGCGTTTCAACTTGTAAACCCACTTCGTACCAATGGCCTTTTTGCCAGGAGGCAAATCACATAAAGTCCATGTGTCATTTTCTATAAGTGCATCATATTCTGATTGCATGGCAGCCATCCAATTTTCTGAATTCTGTGCTTCATCAAAAGACAGAGGCTCCTCAACATCATGTAAACTAGACACAACCAAAGCATAACAATCTGATGCATAAGATGCATGGCGAGAGCCTGAACCAGTACGACTAGACAAAGGTGCATCCAATTTACTGTCACACAAAGTGTGCACCAGCCATTTTGGCATACCTCTAGCCTGCTCATTTTCAGCCCTTTCCTCATCAAGTACATCATGTACATCTGCATCAGTAATAGGCTGATCTAAAACATTTTTAGAAACCCCCATAGGCTGTACATTTGCCTCATTGGAACTTACATTCGTATTTCCACCACTGAAAAGAGGCAACAAAGTGTCATAAATGTCATGTGAGCTTACATTACTGTCTCTAGTACATGACAGCAAGGGCTGAACAGAATCTTCCACAAACACTACATCCCGAGAAACCAGAATACGTTTTGTTTGTGGATGATAGAACCTGTAACCTTTGCTTTCAGCACTATAACCAACAAAAATACATTTGACAGCCTTATCATCCAATTTTCTGCGCTGCACTTGTGGCACCAAAGCATATGCCAAACAGCCAAAAACACGCATGTGCTCAATAGAAGGCTTTCTATCATGCCATGCTTCATATGGAGTAATAGACTGCAAAGCTTTCGTAGGACACCTGTTAAGTACATAAGTGGCACACATGATGGCCTCAAGCCAAAAAGAATGCGGCAAAGCTTGACTTTTGACCATACATCGTGCCATTTCCGTCAGTGACCTGTTTTTCCTCTCAGCAACACCATTTTGCTGAGGTGTATAAGGCACTGTACATTGGTGTTTTATCCCACGACTAGCCAGAAATGCATTAAATTCATGAGACATATACTCCCCCCTCGATCGGAACAGAGGGTGCCCATAGTACATTTCGAGACATTTTCAGCCATAGCCAGAAATTGTTTGAAGCACATAAAAACTTCGGACTTTGCTTTAAGCGGAAATACCCATGCATGCCTGGAGTAATCATCAATGAAAGTCACGAAGTATAGGTAATTGCCCAAGGACAGAGTTTGCATGGGCCCACAAACATCACTATGCACAAGCTGCAACCTGCATGTGGCCCGAACTGAACCATCCTTTGGAAATTTAGAACACTGCATCTTACCCAAAATACAGCCTTCACAAACATGTTTGACAGGTGCTTCAAGAGGCGGCAAAGAAGCAACCATATCAGATTTCTGCAAACGCAGCAAACTGGCAAAATTCAGATGACCAAAACGTGCATGCCAAAGTTTTGCATCTGAAATAGCCCTTGAATTTGCAACACATTTGCAAAATTTTTTCCACACTTGTCATACAAAGTGAGCTTATACAGCCCACGACACAAAAGGCCAGATGCAACAATTTCATCACCAAAACTGAGATCATGAACTGTACATCTGTCATCCACAAATTTGTCTACAAGTCCAAGTCTAGCAAGTGCGGATACAGACAAGAGATTCTTCTTGATCCCAGGTACATAAAGTGCATCAACAAGTGTGAAGGAACTGCCATTAGCAGCAGTGAGCACAATCTTTCCAACTCCCTGAACTGGATAAGAGGCGTTGTTGGCACAAGTGACTGAATTCCCATGAGGGACAGACTCGAGAGAGGTAAACAATTCACGATGTGAGGTAATGTGCTTTGTAGCACCACTGTCGAAATACCACACATGTGAATCTGCAGCAACAACTGACAAGCATGCATCATGGACAACAGGATTGTAAGTGCAATCTGCACTAAAAGCCCATTCTGCATCAACATCAGCAACACAGTCTCCTTTCACAGAAGACTCAACAATGGCTGCATCTGTAGTGGAACCATCATTTGCAGTGGAACCACCCTCTTTCTTCTTAGCCTCTTTGGCCTTCAACTTAGGACACAACTTGATCAAGTGATCATTGGCTTTACAATAATGGCATCGCATCTTCTTTTTGCCCTTATCACCAGAATTACCAGACGAAGTACTGCCAGCAGAAGCATTAGGAACATAATTTTTGCCACTCGTAGCAGAACCATAAGAAGTGGCTGCATTACTGTTACCACCCTTTCTTTGAGAAGCAATAAAAGCCTGTTCAACTGCACACTGTCTAGTCCTGTTTATTCTGGATAGTGACTCTTGCAACAGCAATGTGCATAATGCATCAAACTTGACAACTTCTGGATTTCCTTGGGTCATAAGTCTCCAAGTACTAGCAAAAGTCTGGTAGGAATTTGGTAAGGCATCAAGAATAGCCTGCACAAGGGAACTGTCTGAAATGACTTCACCTGCACAAATAAGCTGCTCATTGATATCCTTGACACTAGCAAGGAAAGTGTCCATATCATCTTCCTCATGCATAATCTTCGACTCCAGCTCTTTACGCAGTGATAGCCGTTTTTCGGCTCTTTGTAATTGCCACAGTGAGTTACCTCACCCTACCAAAATCACCCAAACACTGTGGCTATCCCTACCATTTCACTGTACATAGGCGTGCGTGAGTCACGGGACTTTTTCCATATCTTCTTAAAAAACCCTCAATTAGCTAGTCATTGGGCTAGTTGAGCCAAAAAAATAAAAATAAAAAAATAAAATAAAAGTATATTATGGCCCATGCGTATGTAAATATTTCTTTGTATATAGGGCCTAAATAAAAGATTTTTTCATAATTATTTTGGTATTTATTTAAATATTTCTACATAGGTGTGTGTTATTTATGCTCTGTACATTGCCTCACCATTACCACAATTTTTTCTTACCATTTTTCATACTCTTTATTCCAGATAGAAATATTTTCATGTAAGCTTCTCTTATATTTGGTGTAAATCCACCCCAACAAAAATCCAAAAAAACTAGTTTTATTTATGTGTATATTTTTTCACTATTGTGATTTTTCCCTTCCTACATCTATTTTGTTTTTTTTTCTAAAAAATTAGAACACCAAAAATATTTATCTTTTTATGGTAGCCTCATAATGAGAGAGATTTCTTTTGACCCCTTTATATTTTTTCCACTTATATTATTTATATTTGACATGTACATATTTTTTAGACCCCTCAATATTTGATTTTCTTAGTTGTACTATTCACTTATATCATAATCTCAACAATATCTTCAATTATAGACCTACCAAATAAGGTCAAGGGTAGGTGGCATGTATACATGCACTATGGAGGGCTCACTCTTGGAGGTATTCAAAAGAATCATCCAAAGAAGGACCCCACAAGGACCTTGTGCAGTGGAAAAAAACGGTTGGTTTTGCTGAATTTTTAAAGTTTACTTGCTCTCCGAATTTGAAAAGGTGATACAAACAAAAGTTGTAGCTCGTGGGCTGAACTTCTGCCTCAAATTTTTTCATATTTTTTTTGAGCTACGAACTGTGAGCTATGATTTTATTAGTGGACCCCAGTTTTCCCATGCTATGCAGCCACACTCTCTCTTCCACTTTATCATTTTCCACTTTCACACACTTCTCCACTCATCATCCCCACCTCTCTCACCACTCCTCTCTGCACCCTACTCACCTTCTCCTCAACCTTGAAGAATAAGAGAAACCATGGTGAACTCATACCTCCCACACACAATTCCATTCCAAAATTGACCACCTAGTCTCATTTTTCCTCCTCCAATTTACCCATATCTATCAAAAAAACCACAAAATTCAGCCTCTTCTCTTAAAAGACAGCATCATGGTGGTTGATTACTCAGCTTCAATTACCTTGTCTCTCAAGGAAGGTCAAGAGTGGAGAAAAAATGTACCGTCAAAGCTAATGGACCGTCAACAAGCGTCAAAAATTTGCCCTACTCAAGACACTTGGAGCATCAACCTTGTAAGAAATCCACCTTTTCTTACCTCTTAAGAGTTTTTCTTCCTTATTTGTATCCTACATGGATACTCCCATTGTAAATATATCCAATTCCATTTGTAAATTAATACTAACTCTACTAACACTAACCCACTATGAAAAGTCCTATCACCTCCATTTCTCTCCTCTCTCTTTCCCCACCAACTTCTTGATAATTCCAAGCAAAAGAAATTAGATAAATTGCTGAAAATCTAACCCAACCATGGTTAGAGAAGTAACCCTAGCCTTCAAAATTGCTATAAAAGGAGGGTGTAGCTAGCACAAAAGGGGGAGCCATAAGCAAGAGCACTATGCTATAGCTTGAGAAGCCAAGCTCAACCTCTCTAGAAGGAGCGCTTGAGTGGAAGCTCATTGTCTTATGCATGTGCATGTGTTGTAATAGGGGATTAGCAAGGGAACTCTATGCCATTGTAAGAGAGAGAGTGATCATTCAATTGAGAGTAGGAAATCTATCATTTCTCCTACTAGTGTAAGCCCAACATTTGCTGAATCAAGGAGGGTGGATTTGGACTAAGCTTGGATACTTTGTCTCCCTTCCAACGTGAAGTAATGGACAACAATGATGCGTAAGTGTCTTGGTGTTTTCTGTTAAGTTCTTGATAGCTTGTCTCTGGTGTTGTCATCAATCTAGCCATAAATCCCACATATTGTAAGAGGGCGACAGGGTGGAGAGGACTCCCCTGGCTTTAAGACAGTGATTGGGGTGGCTTTTTTTGTGATGTGTTGTGGTGAAATTTACGCAAGCTATGTTGAACAAATACTAATCTCACTTTGATTTGTCATGACAGATTTGTAAGAAGGTATTAATGCAACAAGCACCCCCTCCACCTTTCTCTCTCTCGTGTTTTAGTGTGTGAGAGTGTTCCATTGGTGTTAGGGTTAGTGTAAATTCCTTGCTTGTTTGTGGGTTGCTCTAACGATTCTCCTCTTTTGCGTCCTAGTTCGCTCTTAAACTAGGTGGTGCCCCTTGTGTAGTTGGGATTTGGATGTGGGTTTGTTGTTTTGGTTTGTGTTGTGTTGTGCCCCAGCCCCATTTAGCAGCACGGGAGCCTGTAAGGGTGTCTAGAGGTTGCTCTTCTTGTTGCCCGCCCCGGACTGCCTCAAATTGGTGCCCCCACAGAGGACGGCTTGTGTATTTTTGTGTAGAATCAACTTTTAGCATAGTTAAGTAGTTTGCATGAATCATGAAAATTTGTATGATCCCTTCATTCCTATTGCAAGGCAAAAGGTACACATAATTGCTAGTACTAAGTTGCAATTTCAACGTGTCATTCGTAGAATTTTAGGTCCTCTTAGGTTGGCCGAGATAAACGCTTCAGTAAATCCTTTTATTTTGCCTCTCATTAGGTACGACCTTAGTTTGGACGTGTATATTTTTGTTTTGTTTTAAGCATTAGGTCATGCATAGACCATGGATAATGGCCCAGGAATAGAGGTTTTCCCCTTCCAGTTCACTCCACACATTAGAATAAACATTGCAATTAGTAGGAAAATCCATTTTCAACAACTTATGGTGTTCATGTTTGGTGCCCAAAGAGTAGGAGAAATTCTCGCATCACCAAACCCTGTCATCCTACCTCTTATTGATTATCATAGGTCATTTGATGTGAATATTTTTATTTTGTTGTAGAATAGATTGCAAGCTAGAAAACATTATTGTGTAAATCTTTTTAAGAAAGAAAAACAAAAACGGGTGTCACTTTGAAATCAATTCAATGGAAAGCCAACGCCAAATGTCTGGGTATCCTCTTTTCTTTGGAGAGCCTGGAGAGGATGCATAATTATTTTTAGCGAATTTCAAGATGTCTTGCCGTATCAAGAGGATAATAACTGATCAAGAACGTGTAGAAATGTTTGAGGTGGTCCTTAGGAAAGATGCTAGCACTTGGTTTGACTCTTTGCCTGAGGAAGTTAAGGGGAATTACACAGAAGTTTTGAATCGTTTCAAGAAATACTTCTTTGATCCCCAAAACACTCAAAAATTATGGCAAGACATTGTTTCTCATAAGCAAAAAGACTTAGATGACTACTACTTGTACAAGCAAGAGTTTCTACGTCTTTGGGCTCTATGGATACGAAATGTTGCTAACCCTGTTGATGGTGCAGAATTTTTAAAGAAGGAGAGGTTCATAGCCAGACTCTTTCCTGACCTTAAGGTAAAAGTTGAGGCGGGTGCACCTGCTACCTTTGATGCAGCTGAAACTAGGGCTGCTGAGAAATATAGGAAACTCAAGTGCTTAAGGGGAGAGGTTCCAATAGAAATTCTTAGACCCAAAGGTAAGTCACAAGCATCAACATCTAGGGAGCTTCCTGAGGTAACGGCTGAAGTGATTGAGAAGTTAAATGAATCTTTAAGCAGCCTGTCAATTCACCTTGCACAAGCTGTAGGTCCAAAGGGACAAGCAAAGAAGTCAGAAGAGAGAGAGCCACGAACTAGGAGAGTCTTGCAATGTTGGAATTGCGGAGAGTCTGGACATGGGATGTATAATTGTCCTTGGCCCCGTGGAGAGCCAGGGAGACCTAACTTGAATTACCCAGTGATGAATACAGGAGAAGGAGCTGGTCAACAACCAAGGCTTCTACAAAGGCCAAATGGACCAAGACCACCTCCACAAGGGGTAGAAGGAGTTCCACCTTTGCTAGATCCAAATGTGCATGTGGTAGAGGTGACAAATTCAAATGAGGTTGACATGGAAGCCAATGGCATTAAGCGTGGCCGAGGAAAAGGTAAAGAGAAAGAGGGTGTCCCATCACAGAGTGACCATGGACAAGGCAAGAAGGCAAAGGAGACCAAGGAAGCTAAGAGGACTCGACGTCGTATCAATCTCAAAGACTTCCCTCTTGGACATGGTATGGCTCCATACAACCTGTTGGAAGACATGCGAGGTAAGGGTCCTGATATCTCATGGCCTCAGTTTCTTGCATTATGCCCACAAGTTAGGAGGGATTTAACAAAGGCAGTTAGCACTAGGAGAAAGGTAAAAGAGAGTTTTCCTATTGTAAAAATTGCACATGCTGAAATGAACGAGGATATTACACCTGTGCTAGATTGTTACATAAAAGGAAGATTGGTTAGGAAAGGTCTAGTGGATGGGGGTGCGCAAATTTGCATCATGACAGAAGGGCTCATGCAAAGACTAGGCATGCACATCCATGAGACACCTGAAATCAAAGTGAAAATGGCAAACAATAGCAAGGCTAGGTGCGTAGGCATTTGTAAAAATGTTTTTGTGGAGGCCTTTGGCATTAAGAAGGCAGTGGATTTTTATGTTATGTCGACCAAGGGAAGTGGTTATCCATTTATCCTAGGAAGACCATGGCTAATGAAAATGCGAGCTTTGCAGGATTGGGAGAGTGGGAAATTAATTTGCAGGAATGACAATCATAAGAAGGTTGTCTTTGACATGAAGGAGCAACGCCAAGAGGAGCTCCATGAAGAATCATCTCAAAGTGAGACGGAAGAAGGTTGGACCGATAGCACTTCAGAAGAAGAAAGTAGCAGCAGCATTACTGAAGAGGAGTCTTCCATCGAAGTCATGGGGGTAAGGTTTAAGCCAAGCAACCAAGAGACCTCTTGTCAAGGCTTGGAGGAGGTAGGTCCTCAAGAGAACGAAGGTGTTCAAGATGAAGGGATGCTGGAAGGTATGCTATCAACAACACTTACAAAGGATGAAAGAGAGGAGTTCAAATGTGTGCTAATGAAGTTTCCTAGGCTTTTTGCTAAAGACTACACCGACGTGCGTGGGGTAGATGTTGTTCAACACAAGATTGAGTTAAAGCCTGAGGCCACACCTAAAGCTCAGAAGCTACGAAGGCTAGGAGTTATAAAGGAACAGGCTCTACTCAAGGAGGTAAGAAAGCTTCTAGCAGCAGGTTTCATTTATCCAGTGGAGAATTCAGAGTGGGTCTCTCCTGTTGTTGTCACTCCTAAGAAAAATGGCAAGTGGAGGGTGTGTGTGGATTACCGTCCCCTCAATGAGGCAACAAAGAGAGATCACTTTCCCCTCCCATTCCAGGATGAGATACTAAATGAGGTAGCTAGTCATGAGAAGTACACTGTGTGTGATGGCTACTCAGGTTACTTTCAAATAGGAATTGCATTGGAGGATCAATTGAAAACAACCTTTATCACTCCTTGGGGTTGTTATGCTTTTAGAGTCATGCCATTTGGTCTGACAAATGCTCCTGCAACATTCCAACGTTTCATGAACATGGTGTTTCAAGCATTCTTTGGAAAGTCAATTAGGGTGTTCATTGATGATTTCTGTATTTATAGCTCAAAATCATTGCATCTACAAAGGGTAGAAGAAGGTTTAAAGAAGATCTACGACATGGGAGGTCAACTCAACCCCGACAAGTGCCACATAGGTGAGGATGAAGTGATCTTGCTCGGTCACAAGGTTTCCTATAAAGGCATTGAGGTGGATCCTTCAAAGGCAAAGGCTCTTATTGAGCTCCCATCACCGAAGAGTCTTAAGGAGGTCATCTCTTTCATTCAGAAGGTGAAGTATATGTCACGCTTCATTCACTTAGCCTCAGAGTTGCTTCATCCTTTGCAAAAGTTGACACAACAAGTAGAATTTTCATGGTCTGATGAGCTTGAAGAGTATTTTTGTAACATTAAAGTCATTTTGTCAGAGCTACCAACACTCATGCCTCCTTGTTGGGAGTACACATTCTTTGTTAGCTCTAGTGTTGGAAGGGAAACAATTGGTGCTGTGTTGCTACAACAAGATCCCCACAGTACAAGGATGCGACCCATCTACTTTGCTAGTAGGGTCATGAATGCTTTGGAGAGAGACTACACAGAAGCAGAACTCATGATGCTTTCTCTCATGTTTGCGGTGAGAAAGTTTAGATCCTACCTGCTACCAAAACCTTTTGTAATTCTCACTGCAGAAAATTTGTTCCCTTGGGTGTCATCTCAAATGAATCTTAGTACTAGGATCTCAAAGTGGATTATGGAGTTGCAAGAGTTCCAATACTCTTTCAAGGTAGAAGATAGTGTGCGTGCACAATTGGCAGGGATTCTCACTTATAGGATACATGAGAAGGAAATTAAGGTGCCTCAAGTAAAGACCCTACCATTGCCACCACCAAAAAGTATTCCTAATGCTTTTACCTTGTTCTTTGATGGAGCTTTTCTTCGAGCCACAGGGAAAGCAGGGGGAGGGCTAGTATTGCTCAACCCAAGTGGAGAGGTGGTCATGAAAGAGAAGGTCAATCTACCAGGTTCAACTAGCAACAATGAAGCAGAATATGACACACTACTTCATGGTTTAAAAATATGTATTGGCCATGGTATACAACGTCTCATGGTAAAAGGGGATGCACTTCTCATTGTGAAGCAGATTTTAGGCATCTGGGAATGCAAAAATGAAAGACTAAGGGCCAAAGTTCATACCATCCGTAGGCTATTTAATCAATTTGAGGAGGTGCAATTATATCATATTCCTAGGAAACAAAATGAAGATGCTGATTTACTTGCACAACAAGCCGTTGCATGTGTAAAGAAAGAAGTGCAGGTCATCATGGTGGCAGCAGCTGTCAAGCAACCGAGATACCAGGGATTGGAGTCATTGACTCCCATTATTAGCTACATTTTGGAGGGCGAGTTTCCACAAGACTTCACGAAGGCTCAGAAGAGGAGACTCATGAAGAAGGCAAGCACATATCTCTTCCTAGAAGGCTCCCTCTATCAAAGAGGGAGGGATCAAGTATGCAGAAGAGTACCAACTATTGAGGAAATTCCAGCCATTCTAAAAGGTTTGCATGAAGAAGCATGTGGTGGTCATTTTGCCCAAGAATTAACTGTGAAGAAGATTTTGCTTGCGGGGTATGTTTGGCCAACATTGGTGTAAAAGTTGTCACAATTGTCAGGTAAATGGGAATAGAAGATTGGTTTATGGTCCAAGGCAAATCGTGCTTGCAAATGGACCGTTTGAAAAGTGGGGCATTGATGCTATGGGTCCTCTGCCTAGAACAAAAAATGGTAAACTCTACATTCTAGTGGCTGTAGACTATATGACTAGGTGGGTGGAAGCACAAAGTGTGGCAAAGGTAAATGAGAAGACAGTGAGCAAATTCATCTACACTCACATTTGTTGTAGATTTGGCACACCTTTGGAGATTGTTTCTGATAATGGTCTAGGGTTTAGAAAGGGATTGCTCACAGAAGTCTGTGAAGAACTTCGCATTCTACATCGTCACAGTACACCCTACTATCCACAATCAAATGGTTTGGTAGAAAAAGCTAATGGTGTCATTGCAGGCATCATTAGAAAGATGGTGAAAAACAAGACAAAGTTGTGGGATGACTTCTTGGATGGTGCCTTGTGGGCGTATCGAACCACATATAGGGAAGCCACGGAGTTCACACCATTTCACTTGGTCTATGGTCAAGAGGCTTTACAGCCAATTGAGCTAAACATTCCAACAATTCGACTTCATGGCAAATCAGCACAAGATGATCAAGAAGCATGGATGGATCGACTTCTTACCTTAGCTGAGCTTGAGTGGAAAAGAGAAGCAGCATACGAGTGCTATAAGAGGAAAGCCACACAGACAAAGGAGAAGCTTGACAAGAAACTAAAGGAAAAAGGCATCAATGAAGGAGATCTTGTGCTAAGGTATGACAATCGACTTGATAATCATTTTGATGCCAAATTTGAAACAAGATGGCAAGGGCCATACATAGTCAAGAAGGCTTCCAATTCAAAATACTATCAGCTTATGGACTTGAATGGTAAAGAGCACTCCAGGAAAGTAAACGGGTATCGCTTGAAGCCCTATTTGAGTCGCCTTCTACCAAAGGATCTACCAAAGATCTGTCAAAAGGCCACTGTCTCATGTAAGTATTGTTACATGAAGCATGAGTGTAACTCTAGCCAAAATTCTGAGGGGCCAAACAATAAAAATCTCGTCAAGGACTCTGAAGCACTCTCTTTGGAAAAGATGCTCTATGATGGTACATGAATATACCATCATCCACGGGGAGGGCTAATGATAGCCGTTTTTCGGCTCTTTGTAATTGCCACAGTGAGTTACCTCACCCTACCAAAATCACCCAAACACTGTGGCTATCCCTACCATTTCACTGTACATAGGCGTGCGTGAGTCACGGGACTTTTTCCATATCTTCTTAAAAAACCCTCAATTAGCTAGTCATTGGGCTAGTTGAGCCAAAAAAATAAAAATAAAAATAAAAAATAAAAGTATATTATGGCCCATGCGTATGTAAATATTTCTTTGTATATAGGGCCTAAATAAAAGATTTTTTCATAATTATTTTGGTATTTATTTAAATATTTCTACATAGGTGTGTGTTATTTATGCTCTGTACATTGCCTCACCATTACCACAATTTTTTCTTACCATTTTTCATACTCTTTATTCCATATAGAAATATTTTCATGTAAGCTTCTCTTATATTTGGTGTAACTCCACCCCAACAAAAATCCAAAAAAACTAGTTTTATTTATGTGTATATTTTTTCACTATTGTGATTTTTCCCTTCCTACATCTATTTTGTTTTTTTTTCTAAAAAATTAGAACACCAAAAATATTTATCTTTTTATGGTAGCCTCATAATGAGAGAGATTTCTTTTGACCCCTTTATATTTTTTCCACTTATATTATTTATATTTGACATGTACATATTTTTTAGACCCCTCAATATTTGATTTTCTTAGTTGTACTATTCACTTATATCATAATCTCAACAATATCTTCAATTATAGACCTACCAAATAAGGTCAAGGGTAGGTGGCATGCATACATGCACTATGGAGGGCTCACTCTTGGAGGTATTCAAAAGAATCATCCAAAGAAGGACCCCACAAGGACCTTGTGCAGTGGAAAAAAACGGTTGGTTTTGCTGAATTTTTAAAGTTCACTTGCTCTCCGAATTTGAAAAGGTGATACAAACAAAAGTTGTAGCTCGTGGGCTGAACTTCTGCCTCAAATTTTTTCATATTTTTTTTGAGCTACGAGCTGTGAGCTATGATTTTATTAGTGGACCCCAGTTTTCCCATGCTATGCAGCCACACTCTCTCTTCCACTTTATCATTTTCCTCTTTCACACACACTTCTCCACTCATCATCCCCACCTCTCTCACCACTCCTCTCTGCACCCTACTCACCTTCTCCTCAACCTTGAAGAATAAGAGAAACCATGGTGAACTCATACCTCCCACACACAATTCCATTCCAAAATTGACCACCTAGTTTCATTTTTCCTCCTCCAATTTACCCATATCTATCAAAAAAACCACAAAATTCAGCCTCTTCTCTTAAAAGACAGCATCATGGTGGTTGATTACTCAGCTTCAATTACCTTGTCTCTCAAGGAAGGTCAAGAGTGGAGAAAAAATGTACCGTCAAAGCTAGTGGACCGTCAACAAGCGTCAAAAATTGGCCCTACTCAAGACACTTGGAGCATCAACCTTGTAAGAAATCCACCTTTTCTTACCTCTTAAGAGTTTTTCTTCCTTATTTGTATCCTACATGGATACTCCCATTGTAAATATCCAATTCCATTTGTAAATTAATACTAACTCTACTAACACTAACCCACTATGAAAAGTCCTATCACCTCCATTTCTCTCCTCTCTCTTTCCCCACCAACTTCTTGATAATTCCAAGCAAAAGAAATTAGATAAATTGCTGAAAATCTAACCCAACCATGGTTAGAGGAGTAACCCTAGCCTTCAAAATTGCTATAAAAGGAGGGTGTAGCTAGCACAAAAGGGGGAGCCATAAGCAAGAGCACTATGCTATAGCTTGAGAAGCCAAGCTCAACCTCTCTAGAAGGAGCGCTTGAGTGGAAGCTCATTGTCTTATGCATGTGCATGTGTTGTAATAGGGGATTAGCAAGGGAACTCTATGCCATTGTAAGAGAGAGAGTGATCATTCAATTGAGAGTAGGAAATCTATCATTTCTCCTACTAGTGTAAGCCCAACATTTGCTGAATCAAGGAGGGTGGATTTGGACTAAGCTTGGATACTTTGTCTCCCTTCCAACGTGAAGTAATGGACAACAATGATGCGTAAGTGTCTTGGTGTTTTCTGTTAAGTTCTTGATAGCTTGTCTCTGGTGTTGTCATCAATCTAGCCATAAATCCCACATATTGTAAGAGGGCGACAGGGTGGAGAGGACTCCCCTGGCTTTAAGACAGTGATTGGGGTGGCTTTTTTTGTGATGTGTTGTGGTGAAATTTACGCAAGCTATGTTGAACAAATACTAATCTCACTTTGATTTGTCATGACAGATTTGTAAGAAGGTATTATTGCAACAAGCACCCCCTCCCCCTTTCTCTCTCTCGTGTTTTAGTGTGTGAGAGTGTTCCATTGGTGTTAGGGTTAGTGTAAATTCCTTGCTTGTTTGTGGGTTGCTCTAACGATTCTCCTCTTTTGCGTCCTAGTTCGCTCTTAAACTAGGTGGTGCCCCTTGTGTAGTTGGGATTTGGCTGTGGGTTTGTTGTTTTGGTTTGTGTTGTGTTGTGCCCCAGCCCCATTTAGCAGCACGGGAGCCTGGAAGGGTGTCTAGAGGTTGCTCTTCTTGTTGCCCGCCCCGGACCGCCTCAGCAGCAAAGCAATTTTAGCCTCATTGCGGCTTGCATAAAGACCAGCTAAAATATCCCAAGCCTGTTTTGCTGATTTTGCTGAACGGATGTGAGGAACAATGGTGCGCTTCACAGACAACGCAATCAATGCATGAGCTTGCATATCCTTAACATCCCAACGAGCTTGTTCTGTCGTAGGCAAAACAACTCTAACAGCTGCAATCCTTGCAGCAAGACCTGCAACATCCTCAACATCGCCTACATCCTCAGAACCAGGACATACATCAATGCCCTGCACAATGTTCCAGACACCTTTTGACACAAGAACATGTTGCATCATATAAGCCCACATAGGGTAGTTGTCCCCATCCAACCTGTCTTCAGCAGCAAACATCTTGAACACATCTGTGTTGTTGTTGTCAGCCATGGTAAATGCTGCACCTGATGTGAAAACTGCCAAAAAATAGGAGAAATGGAGCGGGAACAACCTGTGCTATATAGCACAAACCGTAGAAGACTATAAGGCACCTGTTATGCAGAAAACGGCATTGACAGAAATTCTGCACAAAATGACAAAATAGCCTGTGCAGTACTGCCTGTAGTGGAAACGGAGGCCGAAATGAGCCCAAATCAAAATTTTGAGCAGACCAAGCTCTTCGAGCTGTCCCAAAATATTTGTCGACCTGCGAATGCTCGCCAAAGCTCACTGAAATCGAAGAAAGTGAGCAGGCGTGTGCTAGAGCAGCTGGCGACTAAGCCCGGGAGGACGTGACCTGCTCTGATACCAATTGTTGGAATTAGGGTTGCAGAGAAACACACACAGCTTAGAGAAGACAAAGGAAGCTCAAGGCACACAACAGAGAGTATGTTACTTAGTGTGCAAATGGAAAGATAGATAGCCCTAGAGTGATGGGCGTATATACAATGCACGGGGGAAAAAAACCTCCTAAAGAGGGAAAAAATGCCTCGGCGGTCCTAGTGTGTTTACACACATCACTACCACATGTATATGGTAACATAGCCAATGAGAATTAAGTAGCATAAGTGATAGCCTTCTGACATGTGTCCCCCTTTCCCCTTTTGTGAGAGATTTAGCTAATTATTAAGGAAACTAAACTCTCATTGGACCCTTTGTCTCCTGGCCAATAGGAATCAGGCAAGCCGTTGGGCTGCCGAATGCTCATTGGACCCCTTGGGAGATTGTCCAATGGTCTTCTAGAGAGCTTAATTCTTATTGGTCTTTTATTAAGTGTTTTTAAAATAATTAAACTAGATTTACTCTAGCTTAGTTATCGTTGGTCCACCTCCATGGCCACCTTGTGGGCATCTGGGCTAGGGAGCTAACATGTGTCCCTCATTCCCTTTGTGTAAAGGAAGCTTGTGAGTGTGTGTGTGTTTCTCTCTCATCCCCTACTTACAGGGCTCGCCCCCTCCTATGTAGGAATCATGAAGACTTTTTGTACACACACAACGCATCCAATTTAACTAAGCTTTGACCATTGGACACAACCTTTGATTTTTGGAACCTTAGCATTTTGGAAGTCTTAATGGGCTGAATCTTAGGGTCTTAAAAGCCCATTTTTGCACAATGGTCTTTTGCAGATGCCCCCCTCCTTTGGATCCCTATTTTCCCTCCTTTGAATCCCTATTGTGGTCGGTCTGCCAACTTAACCAATATTCTAGCTTTTTCTCCCCTAACACTTCCCCATATTAAACGATCAGTTTAACATGAGAAAATCATTTAGGAGAATTAGATATTAGCTATTATGACATCCAACATCCAAAACATGGTTTATTAGGAGGTTCAATGTGACCAAGAGTTGCATCTTGATTTTCCACTTTGTTGTCCATTTGCAACCGTCTTGTGTTACCGGTTCAATTCCAACATAGTGTGTAGGCTCCATTTGTAACTCACTTGAGTATGCTAAATGAGTTATCACAACTAAGATGTACCCAAAAGATTACCTCTTTTCACTTTCCATGGAAGTGACTTGCTGATGTAACTCTTCAACTAAGCATAAGTCCTTGACTTGTTATCTTGTTGTATCAGTAAACAACCCCACCATAACTAGTGTTCAAGGTTTCTCGTATTAGTAAACAACCCCACCATAACTAGTGTTCAAAGTTGCTCATATCAGTAAACAACCCCACCATAACTAGTGTTCAAGGTTGAGAAACTGACTTGTACAAGAAGAGACTAAACCTAGTCGCAAAACATGCTTTAACCTATGGTAAGAAAACTCCAAATCAAGCAAGAAATGATTTCTAATTGAATTTTTTGGTGCTTACGTACACACTTTTCATATCCTTTAGCTAAAGATAACACTTTGTAATCTACCTATCCTCTTTGGATATTGACAGTATTGAGGTGTGTTTCCCCACAGTTTATAGACAGTCTTTCCAAATGACTGGTAAACAGGGATGATTAACCAGCTTGGTTAACTCAAAAGATCCACCAACACCCAAACCGAGACATGAACTCTATTGGTGATTGGTAGATTCAATAATAATCTCATAGAGATATTGCACATAGAGTGAAAAATGGTTCATAAGCAACTACTGTGATGAATATGCATGCCCCTCCAAATCATCCTTTGCTAAACACTAGGGCCCATAACACCTAGTGTGCATGCATTTAGCAAAAACGGATCCGAACCTGCATATCCATGATCATACTTGCCATTACTTATGGCGAATGTGATGCTCCTAGCACACATGAAAGAGGAGTGTGAATAGTTCTTAAAAAAAACTAAATACTTCTACTGCAATCATTTGCAAGCCTTGCTGAAACGTTTGAACTATAATAGAATGTGAAACATAAGTCACTTCTAGGTACAAACAATGAAACCGTTTCATTAACAACTCATAGCCTTGCTATATGCATAAACAACCATCCGTTAATGTTGTGTAGTAGCACTTGTACCTTGCTAAGTATTTGACAATATTTGGCCACTGAAATTGTTCCTGATAGGTTGTGCTCAAAATGGTCTAGAAAACAGATTTGACCAGCACTTAGGGACTTTGTCGCGACACATAATTGAAATTATGGGTGCCAGTTTCAGTTCGAGAGACTCATATTCTCCACATGTGGAATATGTCTCATGTAAGGATGTTTGAAAAAAGAACATCCTTGTGTGGAGGTAAATGCAAACACTCCGCGATGTGAGTGAGAGGGACCCTCATTATCCTGCCTCCACACTAGCTAAACCAAACTCCTTGAGTTCCTAGACCATGTTGTATCCCGTGCGACAACATGTGCCAAATCAAACCCTACAAATGGGTCCATAATTTGCGTAGTGCAAAAATCTTTTTGGATAGTACGATCCAAAATTCTTGGCTCTTACATGACCTTGTCATCTCTTTGAAGAGCAAAAATGGATGAAGCATTCAAGTTTATTCATTTGACTTGAAAAAGTCAAGCAAAGAATATTGAAAAATGGAACTGAACCAAATCAGAGGTGTACTTGGAGGTTGAACATAAGCTCACTGACTTGTAGTTCAAGGCATTTGCCCAAATTTTCCGCCTGCAAAGGCCTAGGAACACTAATTGAAAATTAGTGAAAATGCAAGTAGTATTGCACATGTAACCATGGATGTTCCCTTTGCAATCCAGATACTTGGTTAAAATCTACATTGGCAAACCCCTTGGTGAGACCCTACATAGAAACTACTGAACTAGTAGATAACGGTGACCAACACAGTCGATCGTGTACAAAATGTTTGAAATGAACTTGAAAAGTTGAAATTTGTCCACTACCCCTTGGCACTTGTGGACTTCTTTCCTTGAAAGTGCAAGTGTGAAGGTTCCAAGAATTGACCATCAACACTTAATAAGTGGTTTAGTAATCACGAGCGGGGTCTTACCCAAAAACTATACTCGTATAGACACTCTCTGTGCTATAGATAAAATAGGAGATCCACTGAAGTTGGAATCATATTCACAACTGGATCTTTTGTGAACAACCGTGCTGTTTAAAATGCTGGTTTCATCTATACACCTTGGTAGAGATAAGCCCTTATGAGTTTAAGATGTTCAAAAACTCAACTTGATTGTCATACCTTCAATACATAGTGGTAAAGTAACACCCAAAAAATGATTAATGACAAGAATCTTGCTTGTCCATTAGAATCGATGGGTATGTAACTAGATGGAATTGTTCGATCTTGAAAGCAATCACTGATATATTACAAATATATGGCTCTTAGTCAATTCAAAAGAGGTGGCTCTTAGCCCTTCAAAAACAGATGGCC
This sequence comes from Adiantum capillus-veneris, assembly GCF_014529385.1. Classification (NCBI taxonomy): domain Eukaryota; kingdom Viridiplantae; phylum Streptophyta; class Polypodiopsida; order Polypodiales; family Pteridaceae; genus Adiantum; species Adiantum capillus-veneris. Next base: position 63,536,265 of record NC_140941.1, read on the forward strand.
TTTAGCCCTTCCTATTACGATATCGACATAAAAAGATGTTAGTAAAATCATGCTTAGTTTCACCTTTCCCACAGAGAATTAGGAAGGAGAGAGAGAATACCCGGCTAGAAAAATCCTGTATTCTACTGTATTGAATACCCCCTGCATATACCTTTGTGCAGACAATGGCTGTGTGGTAGCTTATCCTATAAGCGTACAATAGTGTGCTTGTATAACACTCTCGTAGAGAGAGGTACCATAAGTCACATCTTGACCCACTTACCTTGTATGTGATTGTGATTGTATCAGGGTGCATATGTATGACACTTTGCCTATGCATAAGCATAAACACAAAATGTTTAAAACTATCCATAACTGAGCTCGTCCTTGACATAGTAGCTAGTGCTATAGTGGAAGTGTATGCAATGATGGGTGTCGTACGTCCATTGTACTAGTATGCCATGCATATATAGAAAAAATAGAATAATAAGCCCTTGGTTTCAACGGTAGTCTCAAACATGTGAGATTCTAGTACACGTTATCGTGCAGCTCCGCTCCCATGCTAAGAAAGATGCCAAAAAAATGCACATCAAGTTTGTTTGAAGCTTACGTGACTAATGAGCAGTGTTTAGGACCTGGTAACAGGCCAAGTTTAATGCTGAATGTATGTCAAATGCGGCTGAAAGGGCCAAAACATGCCTTAATGGTGCTAAAATGGACTATGCTTGAAGTGAGCACAAATGAGAGATGATGATTTAGAATTGCAGTGCTTGAACTGCTCTAACGGCGTGTCTTTACGGCTCGTCGATTGGAGCTACGGTGCAAAAGTTATGGCCGTTTGAAGTTTTGAGTTAATTGTAGATTCATACCGGATTGGGCAGCTGCAGGTGAGGGGACAAAAATGAAATGAATGCACAAAAGGTTCTTACTAAGCTCTTTGTCCAAAGTTTCATATCTTGGAAAGCATTGGAGGCGGAAAATGCTCAACATGGCAGTTGAAAGTTGATTAGATTTTGTGCTTGGCATTGCTTTGCTCAATATGTATGCCTAATATGGTGCCGTTACGAAAGCACAAAAAGTTCTTGTTGAGGTCTTAGTCGGAAATTCCGTCTTTTGGAATGCAATGATTGCGGGCGATGCCTTGGTCGGCATGTATGCCCAAATGTGATGCCCTTACAAAGGCCGCCCGCCCACAATGAGAATTAAAAAGGCCACCCAATTACTTAAGCAAGGGATTTAGAGTGGGAATCCAAAGTAAAAAAGGGCATGGGCGATGGCGAGAGCAAAAAATGGCAGCGCATGAGAGGGGAAATGTGCTCGTACAGACTGCAGAGAGGCTCAGACGACGGCGCCCAAGAGACAAAATTTGTTCAGTTTGTCAAGGCACTCAGATTCGGCCCTAGTTCCATAAAATTGGTGCACCTCTTACCTCGGGCTGCCACGTCATAGGGACGAGTCCCGTGCCACGTCAGTAGCGGCGTCGCCATTGAAGGGAGGGAGGGAGCTATTAATAGGAAATTTTTTGCATGAGAGGGGATATTATTGCATGCGAGGAATTAGAGGAGCATAAGCGAATTGTGAAGGGAATGAGCAAGAGGAGAGGTGCTTCAAGCTTGGAGAGGAACGAGAAGGGCTCTCTCTCTCTCTCGAGAAACACAAGGGGCTCTCTCTCTCAAGCTTTGATAAGGAGTTCTCTCTCTCTTTCGAGCTTGGATAAGATCTCTCTCTCTCTCTCTCTCTCTCTCTCTCTCTCTCTCTCTCTGCTTCCACAAAGAGCCTACCTCTCTCCAAGATAGAGAAGGGGCAAGAAGAAGGAGTCGAAGCCAAGCTAGAGAAAGAGGCCAGCAAAACAAGGGCAATCTCTTTCTCACAATCTGTTAGTAAAGGAAGGGTGGGGGCAGTCTCTCTCTCTCTCTCTCTCTCTCTCTCTCTCTCTCTCTCTCTCTCTCTCACTTGCTTGAGCAAGCAAGGCTCTCAAAGGAAGATACAAGCAAGAAGGGCAAGTGCATATCAGATACAAGGGAGTCGACGATGGTAATTGAAGATGTAAAGCTGAAGAAAAATCAATTTAGGGAAACTGGCACATAAGGATTTTTGTTCATTAGCGACAGCTTAAATTTTTTTTTTTTAATGAATCGCAGAGCCGCTAACGGCCCGGATTAATCTGTAAGGGGAGCTTAAACTCCTAAACCATCATTTGCATTAATTAATGGTGTCGTTAACGGAACTGCTTCGTAATTGTGTGTCAATTTCTTCGCTGTTACTAGTTTTCGAGCAATTTTTGTGCGTCGGTAACATTACCAAGTAACTATTAACTAATGTATTGTGTGGTGTGGCAATTCTTGGCTCTGAATTTTTCCACAGCCAGCAGCATGGCGCTAACCTGGCTCAAGTTTCAAACACATATCCCCTGACACTTGGTGAACCCGATGCAAAACCCGAGCCGGGGTGGGAGAATTGTTGAAGCCTATGTCTACACCACAAGAGGCAGCCATGCAACAGATGATGCAGCAGTTTGCAACGTACATGCAACAGCAACAAGCTGCCCAACAGCAACATAATTTGCAAGAGCGGATTCGTAAAGCTTGACAAAGTGTTACAGAGAAGCTGTAACGATTTGAGGGCCGAGATATTATAAAATTTTGCATTTTTTATGAGCAGTTTATGGAAGATAATGGGATTGAAGAACATGACTCAGTGGAAGGACTTCACCTGATTGCAGTGCCCGAACTTAGGGCCCAGATTAAAGAAATTCAGGCGGCTCAAGGAACGAACTGGCAAGACTTTAAGAAGGTGCTGTAAGAGGAATATTTCATGGAAGATTCTCAACAGATGACCATACAGAGTTTTATGAAGTGGGTGCACAAGAAGGGTAAAAATTTATCTGCACGAGAACTGTTGCGAGAGTTTGAAAAGAAGTTTGTTCAGTTATCATCAACAAAACAACCTTCTTTGAAGGATCAAAAGGTGGAATTGTTTATTCAAGCTGCTGATCAGTGACTTCAAAAGAATTTGGTGCAATTATTGGAGGACTCGGCAAGAGAACTGGGATTGACATCAGATTGGAAAATACTCTAAAGCGGTGAATATGATCGTAAAATGACAGAAGAGAGTTGATAGGCAAATCGTGATCGAGATACTAGATGATGATGAAGAAGAGATTAAAGAGAAATCACCCTCGACAGTACCCAAGGTGGAGGGGCCTGTTCTTGACGATCTAGTTAGAGGTATTCAAGAACTAAATTTGAATTTCAAAACTGTTAAATTTGAAGGGTTAGCTACAAAAGCGTCTACTTCTGAACCTAAGTAGCAACAGCCACCACATAAAAATTGGGATCGATGCATGTGGTGTGATAGTGAAGACCATAGGTATGTGAAAGAGTGCAATGAGTTTGATGAAGATTACAAGAAGAATGTGGTTTTCTGGAAAGACAAGAAGATTCATCTCAGGGCAACAGGAGAAATGCTCCACTTAAACTTTGGAAGAGGCGGAATGAAGAAGATAGTGGAAGAAATACAACATAATGTTGCTCTTGTGGAAGCAGCTACATATGAGTTGCAAGTTTGTGGTAAGGAAGATGATGAAGGTACAAGTGCAGTTGTGGCCATATGCTTTAAAGACAGCAGAAGTAGGTAAGGTAAGATATGGGAAGTTACGCCAGGTGTGGAGTTCAATTCGAGAAACTACAGGGTGGACCGATCCAGTGGATTCTCTTTTGATATATGCTTATATTGCTAAAGCTCAAGCCAATGAAGCTATGGTGGAAGAGAAGCGGAAAAGAGATGAAGAGGTGGCTGGGATGTCAAAAAGGCCAACGAGATCCAACAACAAGAAAGAAGAAGGGCCTGCTCCTAAACCTACTCTTGAGGTGGTTATGGAAGAGGCTCCGAAGGACAAGAAGCAAGGTAAGCCAAAAGGGCCCTCCTATAAACTCAAGTTTGACATTGAATTGGCTACAAATTTAAGTAAAGTTTTTGAAGAACGTATCCTAAATAGTAAAGTGGAGCTCACATTGGGGGATATTCTGGGAATTGCTAAGCGCGAGTTCCATGAAGAAATCATCGACATTATTAAAAGGAAGTGACAAATACCGAGTGATCAAGAGTCAGATCCAGTTAAGAGCCAAGTGGTTTGTCACATTGGAGCAATTTTGGAAGATTATGAAGAGTATTTAGCAGATCTTGAAGAAGAAGAGCCGAAGTCTGTGGTGGTTCCAAGCCCGATTGTACCTGAGGTAAGAAACATGCATTTTAATGACAGGGAAGGTGAAGAAATTATACCCAAGAGTCATTTTTCTAGGACTCATTGGGCAAGGGCAATGACAGAAATAGTGGTAAACCTTGGCGACATTGAGGAGCCGGTCTTAGCCCTTATAGACCATGGTTCAAAAATCAAAATCATGGCAAAGAATTTGCACCAGAAGGGGAAGTGGCTTATATGATGTGGATCATGGGTGCTGGATTCGAGCTGCCAACATGCTTCCTAGAGATCTTTACGGTGCATGTTCAAATGTTAAGGTAGCTATTGGGGATGTCCGTGATGGGCAAAACTTTTTTATACAGGAGAATTCCTCCTACCCACTGATTCTGGGACAACCCTACATTACCCCTGTGTAGATGGAAACTAAGGTGCTAGATGATGGCTCGGCCTATGCCAGGGTTAGGAGCCAAGATGGTAAGAAAGCGGTTCAATTTTTAACTGTATGTGTTGACCATGCTAGAAACAAAGATAGTTTACGTGAACGTCCAATGCCAAAGATACACAAGAAGATCAAAGAACAAAGATTTGCTCAGGAGTTTCTTGGGGTGACTATGGTGGTGCAAGTGAGGAGAAGTTCTCGCAAAGAGAAACCTCGTCTTCAGGGTTTTTGAGGTTGACATCTAAGGATTCAGTATCTTACATGAAATTTAATGATTTAACTAAATGGGAGAAACAATATGTTTCAAGCATTCAAAGTGACTTGCAGGGATGTGATGTGCTAGAACCGGATGATGTGATTTTAGGATTCTTCGAAGAGATCTCTTATGTTGATACTATGTCATATCAAGAAAAATAGGTTAGAAAGTGGAACTGAAGTTGTTAAGGTGCACTCAATGGACATGTACGAAGAGATGGACATATACGAGGCACTTATGCATATTGAGGATGACTCGGGTAAAGAAGTTGAAGCACAGGTAGAGACGAAGTACAAGACAATTGCAAAGAAAGTGAGACCAGTGGCTACACCTCTACCAGAGGGAAGTGATGGAGTGATTAAAGAAGCTTCTCGACAGCCTATGCTCAAAAATCCTAAGAACATTGGGAATATATTCACTAAAGAGACATTGCAATAGCTGAAGGTTGGAGAAGATGGTTTTCTCAACGAAGAGGAAATCAAGTGTTTCAAGGTATGCTCGAAAAACACGGTAAAGCTTTTTCCTTTGAGCCAAGTGAGATTGGGTGTGTGGATCCAAGTGTTGTTTGACCTATGGTTATATTGATTGTTCCTCACATGCCATGGAGCTTACGTCCCATTCACGTTCCTAAAGCTCACTTGCCAAAGCTTATCAATTTGCTTAATGAGAAGATACAAATGGGAATCTTGGAACCATCATGTGCACCATACTCTAACTGATGGTTCACTATTCCAAAGAAAAATGGTACTTTAAGGTTCATACAAGATATGCAGCCAGTTAACAAGGTAACAATCCGCAATGTGGGTACCGGCCAAATTGTGCATGAATTTGTTGAGGCTTTTGCAGGTAGATCAATTTACTCTATGGGTGATCTTTACTCTGGATATGATCAATTTCAATTAGCTTTGGAGAGCAGGGATCTTACTACGATGCGTACACCTCTCGGATTGGTAAGGATGTACACTCTATCACAGGGTGCTACTAATTATGTAGCTCATATGATGAACGGCATGAATAAGGTATTAAGGGACTTTTTCCCTCATGTTACTATGCCTTTCATTGATGATCTACCGATTAAGGGCTATGAGGAAGGCTCAAAAGATGAAGTAAAAGATCAGAGGGGGTGTCGATAGTTTGTTGCTCAACATATTGCTGACTATGATGCTATTTTATCCAAGCTTGAAGAAGTTAACTTAACACTTTCAGGGCAAAAATCAACTTTTGGAGCCAAAGAGGTTCTAATTGTAGGGAATATGTGCAGCCCAGAAGGTAGAAGGCCAAGTTCGGCTAAAGTTAAAGCTATTCAAAAGATGAAGGAAACGTGCTCTTCGGTTACTGAATTTTGTCAGTTTCTAGGTGCATGTGTATTCTATCTTATTTGGCTGCTACATTTTGCTCATGTTGCAGAAGTGCTTTATCAACTATTGAGAAAAGGTAAAAGATTTGTTTGGGAAGAAGTTCACACATAGGCTATCAGGAAATTAAAGAAGATGCTTCTTGAGGCTCCAACCTTGAGGAAATCCGACTACAAATGCGGAAGGCCATTAGTTTTAACAGTTGACACTAGTCCAATAGGTATTGGATGGGCTATATGTCAAGATGATGAAGAAGGGAACAAGTATGCGGTTCTATTTGGAGCAAAAGTGCTCAATGCTTGCCAAAGAGGCTACCCACAGGTTAAGAGAGAACTTTGGGGCGTTGCTATTGCTCTAAGGTCTGATAAAGAATACTCTATTGGAGCCTCAGTCGTGGTAGAGACAGATTGCTTTCCCACTGATAGGGATGATTGCAAATTGCTCTACTCCGGATATTGCTATGCTATGAGGGATAGCCTATATTCAATCTCTTAATCCTGAATTTTTTCATATTGTAGGTAGAGATAATCCTGTTGCAGATATGTGTTTGAAGATGAAGAAGAGATGCTGACCACAAGTGATAATGTTGGCTTGAAGTTCTATACATCTTCTTATCTGCATGCAAATTGTGGAAATATTGCTCATACTTTTGAGGTATTTTTTGAAGAGTTCTATGATGGAGAAATGGCTTTTGATTGGTTGCTAGCTTAGCACTCTTACTAAGCATGAAGGGTGGATGGATCAAGAGTACAAAAAGATCAGAAAGAAAGCTTACGGATATTTTTTGAAGGATGGGCATTTATGGAAGCAACCAAAATGCTCTAAAGTAGTACCACAACGAGTTGTTTGTGGTAAAGAGACTCAACAGCAGGTTATCAAAGAATTTCATGAAAGTTTATGGGCTGGACACAGAGGGGTCTGGGCAGCTTTTGTCAAGATTAATGATCGTTACTGGTGGAAAGGTATGTATAAAGATGTGGCTCAGTTTGTGGAGACATGCTTAATATGCCAACAACATTCTAATGTATGGCATCGAGATGGATTGCATCCCACATATCCACTGGCTATGCACTACAAGTGGGTGGTGGACCTGATTACCATGCCAGTAGGTGTCTGGCAAATGTGGATATTGTTCTTGCTAGAGAAGATCTTACTAATCAGCTGGAAGGCAGAGCTTTGTGTACCAAAGCTACCAGTTCTGTATGCAAGTTCTTTCTTGGGGATGCTATTTCTAGGTATGGATGTGTGGGTAGAATTACTGCTGATAGAGGAGAGCTGGATGCAGATGAAGCTTGGGATTTCTTTGCTCGCTTTGGGCATAAAATTGGCTCTCACTACAACATACAATCTAGAGGGCAATGGTAAAAGTGAAAGAGGGCATCCGCCTATTGTTAAAGCTTTAGCAAAGGCATGCCAGGGATATATTGGTGATTGGCCTAAACTCCTACTATTTGCTTTATGGGCTGATTGAACTACACATAGTTTTGTTACAAGTTTTATGCCATTTGAGCTAATGTACGGGCCAAAACCCATTATGCCTACAGAGGAAGCGGTTATTTATTGGACCGTAATGCCATGGGAAGAAGGTATGTCTACAGAAGATTTACTTGCATTGCGTATTCACCAACTTGAGAGGCATCAGGAAGATATTGAACATGCTAAAGTAATGCTTAAGGAAGCAAGGTTGAAGAATAAAGCAACGTTTGGTGGTAAGCACAGACTACGACCTCGTGCTATTAAAGATGGGGATTGGGTCCTTGTATATGATAGTAGCCTATAGAACCAGTACAATGCTATGCAGAAGATGGTTAAATGATGGTTTGGACCATATGTAGTGCTTCATTCCTACAAGTTATGCGAGCTTGATGGCACTGAGCTCAAGGTGCCTATTGCAGGGAAAAGAGTTAATTTATTTAAGCAACGAGATGGTGAAATTAATATTGGAGATTTCAAAACAGATCAACCTCCTGAAGACAGTGTTATGTATGCATCAGATGATGAGTGTGATGATCTCTTGATGATGCTTCATAAGTGCAGCTGGTACAAACCGGAGGCTGTGCACGTTCAGAGGGGGTGGATGTGGTGCAGCTCCGCTCCCATGCTAAGAAAGATGCCAGAAAAATGCACAGCAAGTTTGTTTGAAGCTTACGTGACTAATGAACATTGTTTAGGGCCTGGTAATAGGCCAAGTTTAATGCTGAATGTATGTCAAATGCGGTTGAAAGGGCCAAAACATGCCTTAATGATGCTAAAATGGACTATGCTTGAAGTGAGCACAGATGAGAGATCATGATTTATAACTGCGGTGCTTGAACTGCTCTAATGTCCTATCTTTACGGCTCATCGATTGGAGCTACGGTGCAAAAGTTATGGCAATTTGAAGTTTGAGTTAATCACAGATCCGTACCGGATTGGGCAACTGCAGCTGAGGGGACAAAAATGAAATGAATGCACAAAAGGTTCTTACTGAGCTCTTTGTCCAAAATTTCATATCCTGGAGAGCATTGGAGGTGGAAAATGCTCAACATGGCAGTTGAAAGTTGATTAAGTTTTGTTCTTGGCATTGCTTTGCTCAATAAGTATGCCTAATATGGTTTCGTTACGAAAGCACAGAAAGTTCTTGTTGAGGTCTTAGTCGGAAATGTCGTCTTTTGGAATGCAATGATTGCGGACGATGCATGGTCGGCATGTATGCCCAAATGTGATGCCCTTACAAAGGCCGCCCGCCCACGATGATAATTAAAAAGGCCGCCCAATTACTTAAGCAAGGGCTTTAGAGTGGGAATCCAAAGTAAAAAAGGGCATGGGCGATGGCAAGAGCAGAAAATAGCATGAGAGGGGAAATGTGCTCACGCAGGCCGCAGAGAGGCTCAGACGGCGACGCCCAAGAGTTGAAATTTGTTTAGTTTGTCAAGGCACTCAGATTTGGCCCCAGTTCCATCAAAATTGGTGCACCTCTTTCCCCAGGCTGCCATGTCACAAGGACGAGTCCCTCGCCACGTCAGTAGTGGCGGTGCCATTGAAGGGAGGGAGGGAGCTTGGAGAAGATATATATCTCTCTCTCTCAGCTTCCACAAAGAGCCTACCTCTCTCCGAGATAGAGAAGGGGCAAGAAGAAGGAGTTGAAGCCAAGCTAGAAAAAGAGGCCAGCAAAGCCAGAGAAATCTCTCTTGCAATCAGTTAGTAAAGGAAGGGTGGGGGCAGTCTCGCTCTCTCTCACTTGCTTGAGCAAGCAAGGCTCTCAAAGGAAGATACAAGCAAGAAGGGCAAGTGCATATCAGATATAAGGGAGTCGACTACGGTAATTGAAGACATAAAGCTGAAGAGAAATCAATTTAGAGAAACCGGCACATAAGGATTTTTGTTCATCAGCGACAACTTAAATTAGTTAATCTTTTGATGAATCACGGAGCCGTTAAAGGCCCGGGGTAATTTGTAAGGGGAGCTTAAACTCCTAAACCATCATTTCCATTAATTAATGGTGTTGTTAACGGCACTACTTTGTAATTATGCGACAATTTCTTCGATGTTACTAGTTTTCGAGCAATTTTTGTGCGTCGGTAACATTACCAAGTAACTATTAACTACTGTATTGTGCGGTGCGGCAATTCTTGGCTCTCAATTTTTCCACAGGCAGCAGCCCGGCGCTGACCTGGTTCAAGTTTCAAACACATATCCCCCGACAACGTGCCTTGCACAATTACACTAGCATGGATACATCATAGTGTGTTGTTACGTAAACTGTGAGCTTATATCCACATAGTTCCAAAGATGTGTTCCATTATCATTGATCTAAAGTCAATCGTTTAATACCTTGGCACATAATAGAAGCCTTGCTTTGCATGAAGTCGGACAAAGCACTTAGCCTTGCATAGTTGAGAAATCTTTTCCATAGAAAAGGTTAAATTACCAGCAAAAAACAAGCATAACTTGAAATTTATTAACCTTGTCGCCCATTTGTGGCAGGTCTGGTAATGCACTCAAATCTAGCTTATAGCCATATGTACTGCTCGAGTGAGTTAGCGTATGTATCATATACATTCTCTTATGACATAAAATCCTGTAGATATCTTGGCAAGTTTCCCACAAGTTCCTATGCTAATAACATATTGCAAACTTTTGAAACCGCTATGCAAAATGCTGAAAGGGAAGCCTCACTTCACATAAATACTCATGGAGTTCTGGGGCTCCTAGCTAACAAATATTATTGCCAATTCACAATGTTATGGAAGCAAAACATTTTACCTTGTCGAGCATTCATAGATAATCGACCTTGTCAAATTGTACACTATATTGAAAAATAGAAAAATACTTGCAAGAGATGTACCTCATACCTGCATAGCTTGATTACTGTTGTCCTTGATCATATAGATTTGTCTTGATCAACGGATGTGTAAAAAGTTTACCGACAAACCATGCTCTATCAAAATTGCAAATCCATATTACAACATAGATAAATCCCAATCGGCTTCTCAAGCTATAACAAGTGGTTGGGGGACTTACCCGTCTTGATTGCAGGACATAGCCATTGTGCGTCTTATGCGATTGATTTAAAAAAAAAACTCCATATTACACCTTGCCTTTGGAGTAGTTTCCTGTTGCGGTAGTATCAAGTCTAGCAATAGGCCATGCCAATCTCCTTGAGATGCTAGGGAGGCGGTTTGTACTCAAGCCGTGCTGGATTTGGGTTTGCAAACTAATCGTTGGTCCTTGCCAATAAATATACATCAAAATTTTAATGCTGATGGTAACAATCACAAGTCGTGCTTGTGCTTGGAGTGCTTAAAGTGCACTCATCTTTGCACATGATAGGCTTATGCAACCTGTTTTGAAAAATTTGTCAAATAAAGTGAAAATATGTACATACCTTATTGACCATGCGATTTGACTTGCCGTGCTATTGATCTGTTGCATGTTGCATGACCTTGCATGTCAAGCTTTCCGTATTCTTACGGATGTGCCCTGGAGAATCTTGAGATTTCCTTGAGTACAAAGAATCTTGTTGTAGTTCCTTTGTTGTCAACATTTGGCATGTATGTTGGCTTGTAGCCGGCCAAAATTTGCATGACAAGAGTGCTCCATGTCAAAGAAGATAGCTTTGTCATCGGAAAATTGTCTTTGCCATGGTCACTAGATGTAGAAAAATCATTGTAGAAATTTCAAGACCATCTCAAGGTTGCAAAAGAGTTTGTTGATGGAATGTCACTTTTCATGGCCCCGTAACCAACCCCACAATAATAATGCGTGATCAGCATGCCTTGTCGAGGTCATTTGTGAGGCCTTTTCTGCTTTGTCTTTGCCTTGGAGGCAATGCTCGGAGACAAGATGAGTACATGGCACTTTTCTTTGTATGGCTGGCCCCTTCGGTGCCCACCCTTCAGTGCCCAACGTTTTTGTGAAAATAAAAAATAGGAAAACCATTATCTCCTCTGAGCTTGGTGATGGTTGCATCCTGTTGCAAAGAAAACAAGGAGAGAGAGATCTCGCTACCGCACCAAACCAAGGGCTACTCCAGTGTCAAAAAAGGATCACTGTGGCATGGCAAACACAACGAGAGAGATACATTTCCATTTGGTGGAGTTGTCGGTCACGATCATCCCCGGTTAAGGGGCGGTTCTTGCCTTTTTTGAGCTGACGCATGCCCGCCATGGAAGGGGATACTCTTGCGGCCTGTCCCCTCTTGGCCCCACCTTGGAGAACTCGCCCTCAAACTTCCCATGACCCAATCAAGAGAGAGAGAGAGAGAGAGAGAGAGAGAGAGAGAGAGAGAGAGAGAGAGAGAGAGAGAGAGAGAGAGAGAGAGAGAGAGAGAGAGAATGCATGCTCCATGCAAGGCTTGTCCCCCCTCCATGCAAGGCTTCCCCCTTCCTCCCTAGATCCTCTCTCCACCTCGCTCTGATACCAATGTGAGAGACTGGGGACTGGACCATGATCATCACCTGCCATCCATGCCCTATATAGGGCTTTGGCTTGCTAAACATAGGGACCCCCTTGATTGCATGTCCTTCCTGTCCCTTGGCTCTGCCCGGTCCTACCCTTGGCATGACATGGTCTTAACCATGTTGTCAGTGAGAAGATGGACAAGAACAACTTCCATGCTTGGAAGTTCAGAATGATCAATTTCCTTACAGGCAAAGGTTATTGGGACTACATTGATGGAGAGCATGAGGTACCACCACTACTGCCAAAGGAAGGTGCAAGTGTTGCACAAATTAAGACATTTGAAGATTGGAACCAGGGAGCTCGGAAAGTCATGTATTGGATTTTTGACAGTGTACAAGACACTATGATTGGGCATATACAGGATTCTCAATCCTCTAAGGAGGTTCGGGACACTTTTTTGTCATTGGATGTGACCAACACAAAGGTAAGGAAACTACAATTGAAGACTGAGCTGAATACTATGCAGAAAAGAAGCATGTCTATCAATAACTATTTGTTGAAGATAAAGAATTGTGGTAATATTATCTATGTGGATGCTTTTCTTGTTGGAGCTGATAATGTGGCTAAAGTAGAGGGCGTGCAGGCTTTACTTATGCAAGAGTTTGACATGAAAGACTTGCGGTATTTCTTGGCCATTGACATTACTCACACAAAATAAGGTGTATGGCTATCACAAAGGCAATATGCTTTGGATATGTTCAAAAAGTATGGTATGTATGTTTGTAAGCCAATTGCAATGCCTTAGCTCAAATTTGAAGTTGGGAAATGATGTAGGTCAAGTGCTTGTTAATGCTACCACGTACAAGAAGATTGTGGGTAGCTTGATCTACTTGACTATCTCACATCCAGACTTGACCGACACAGTTGGATTAGTGAGTCGGTTTATGTAGTTTCCCAAGAAACCATACTTGGATGCAGTGAGACACACTTTGCCCTATGTGAGTGCTACTTTGGATTATGCACTCTTTTATAGGGATGATGTGGAGTTGCAACTCTATGGCTACATAGATGCGGATTGGATTGATCGTACATACGATTGGAGGTCTACCACCAAATTCATATTCTCACTTGGGAGTGCTGCTATCACATGGAGCATCAAGGAGGAACCTACAGTTTCTCTTTCGAGTACAAAGGTAGAGTACAAAGGTGCTACAATGGCGGCATGCTTCCCGAATTTGGAGTATAGGTACAGAGGCCGGTTGTCATTTATTATGACAACCTGGGCAGCATAGAGTTGGAACAAAACCCAGTATTTCATGCTAGGTTAAAGCACATTAAGGTGCACTAACACTTCATCAGAGAGAGGGTCTTAGCAGGCGACATTGACTTGGAGTATGTGGTGATGGATGAGCACATTGCAGTTACCTTCATGAAGGCCCTTGGAGCTGCGAAGCTACAATGATTTTGAGTGATGCTTGGCATACGGGAGATGGCATTGAGCTTGAGGGGGAGTGTTGAGATGTCAAGCTTAACATGTACGACTCTTGGATACTACCACTGGTAGGAATCATCATTGTCAGTGATACTACAACTGGACTACACCGAGCTGGACTACCTACTGGAGTGATGGCACACTTATCTACTCAATTCACTCACTAGCGATTTATACTAGACTGTTGTACTAGTTCCCCTTTTATGTTGTATTTTCCCTTACGTTTTGTAGACCTCTTATCTTGAGTTTGTGAAGAAGAAGAAGTATAGTCTTTTGCCTCCATCTTTGTGTGTGTGTGTGATTGCAAGAACTCAAGCTCTCTCCTTCTCTATCTCTTGATAGTCAAGTCTATCAAAAGCCAGGTTTGTGTGACCCTTTCGTCTTTGAAAACTGGTTTTGGCTACCCTAAGAGTTTGGAATTAAGAAACCTACAAAAAAATTAGATTTAAATATGTCCTATTGCTTGCAAGATTTTGACTCAATTTGGAGTTGTCTATCAAAAGTTAGATCAATTTATGGTAGTTCTTTCACACTTGTTGATGCATTGTATGTACCTGGGATCAAGAAGAATCTTTTGTTTGTATCTGCACTTGCGAGACTTGGACTTGTAGTCAAATTTGTGGATGAAAGATGTACAATACATGATCTCAGTTTTGGTGATGAAATTGTTGCACCTAGCATTTTATGTTGTGGGTTTTATAAGCTCACTTTGTATGACAAGTGTGGGAAAAAATTTGCAAATGCAGTTATGGATTCTAAGGCTATTTTAGATACAAAACTTTGGCATGCACTTTTTGGACATCTGAGTTTCTCCAATTTGCTTCGTTTGCAAAAATTTGGTATGTTTGCTTCTTTGGAACCTCTTGAAGAACTTATCAAACATGTTTTTGAAGAATGTATTTTGGGTAAGATGCTACGTTCAATTAGGGCTACATGCAGGTTGCAGCTTGTGCATGGTGATGTTTGTGGGCCTATGCAAACTCCGTCCTTGGGAAATTACCTATACTTCGTGACTTTCATTGATGATTACACTAGGCATGCATGGTTATATCTGCTTAAAGATAAGTTCAAAGTGTTTATGTGCTTCAAGCAATTTTTGGCTATGGCTGAAAATGTCTCGGAATGTACTATGGAAACCCTCCAATCCATCAAGGGGGGATTATATGTCTCATGAATCTTATGAATTTTTGGCTAGCTGTGGGGTAAAACATCAATGTACAATGCCATATACACCTCAACAAAATGGCGTTCATGCGAGGAAAAACTGGTCACTTACGGAAATGGCATGATATGTGGTCAAAATTCAAGCTTTGTCGCATTTGTTTTTGCTTGAGGCCACATGTGTGCCACTTACATACGTAACAGGTGTCCTGCAAATACTTTGCAATCTATGACTCCATATGACACATGGCATGATAGAAAGCCTTCTATTGAACACATGCGTGTTTTTGGATGTTTGGCATATGCTTTGGTGACACAAAGACAACACAAAAAATTGGATGATAAGGCTATCAAATCTATTTTTTTTTGCTATAGTGCTGAAAGCAAAGGTTACATGTTGTACCATCCGCAAACAAAGTGTATCTTGGTTTCATGAGATATTGTGTTTGTGGAAGATTCTGTTCCACCCTTTCTGTCATGTAATAGAGAAAATATTGTAAGCTCATAGGACATTTATGATAGTTTTTTGCCTCTTTTTAGTGGTGGAAGTTCGATTGTAAATTTAAATGAGGCAAATGTACAACCTATGGGGGGTTCAAAAAATGTTACAAATTAGACTATTACTGATGTAGATGTACATGATGCACTTGATGAGGAAAGGGCTGACAATGAGCAGGCTAGAGATGTCTGGTGCATACTTTGTGTGAAAGTAAATTGGATGCACCTTTATCTAGTCAAACTCATTCAGGTTCTTGCCATGCATCTTATGAATCAAATTTTTATGCTTTGGCTGTGTCTAGCTTATGTGATGTTGAGGAACCTCTATCTTTTGATGAAGCATAGAATTGAAAAAATTGGATGGCTACCATGCAATCTAAATATGATGCACTTATAGAGAAGGACACATGGAATTAATGTGATTTTCATCCTAGAAAAAAGGCCATTGGTACAAAGTGGATTTACAAGTTGAAACGCAAGCCAGATGGTGAGATTGATCATTATAAGGCTCGACTTGTTGCAAAATGCTATGCACAACAAAAAGCCATAGATTATGACAAAAATTTTACTCCCACTTCTGGTATGACTACTATGTGTTTTCTAGGTGCATTGGTAGCTCATTTTTGCTAGGATATACATCAGTTAGACATTGTTACCGCTTTCTTGAATAGTGACATATTTGAGGAAGTTTATCTAACACAACCTCACAATTTTGTCAAGAAACGATAAGAGGATAAAGTGTGCAAATGTAAGAAAGCTTTGTATGGGTTGAAGCAATCTCCTTGTGCTTGGTATGAGAAAGATAATACTCATTTGGTCAAACAAGACTTTTGTAACAGTCCAACAGAAAGCACATTTTATGTAAAGCGTGAGGGTGATGTACTTCTCATTCTCGTCCTCTATGTGAATGATTTTCTAATCACTAGACCAAATGAAAGACATATTGTTAAGGGTGATTTCAATGCTACTTTCAAGATGAAAGATTTGGGGCTATTGCATCCTTGGGGGGTGCACTATGTAATTATATTAATGTATAATGTGAGTTCCAAAGGAGGGGTTTGTATAGGGCAAAGTTCTATAGCCAATGTGGAAGACTTGGGCAGGCCAGTGATGGTGTAGGTGTATGCATGATGCAACTATTTAGGCAAAAAAGGCTCAAGGATGGTCGAGTTGGGATGATAAGTCAAAGTGCCTGAAGTGTTGAGTTAGTGCCTTGGGATGTGGAGTTTGAGATGCTATGCAAGCTGGTCTAGACGGATCATCAAATGGAGCCCTAGTGTGCAAGATATTGCTTTTTAAACTTAGAAGGTTTAGCAAGTCTAGGACAGACACAATAGCTCAAGACAGGTGGTCCAAGTGGGAGCAAATGGATAGACGTCTGGTGCTTGAAATATGAAGTGTACCCTGTTAAGCCAAGGGCTAGAGGGTAGGGCCCGACCTAGGGGAGTCAGGGACTTAGACCAAGGGCTGGATTAAAGGTGCGGACAGGGGATCCAGTTAGGGCAAAGGGACATGTGACCTCCTATAATAGGTTGGTTGGGAGGAGGATCCGACATTCAGTCTCCCTACGATCTTTCACTGGTATCAGAGCTCAAGGATGGAGGGGGGAAGAAGGAGGCTTGGATGGAAAGTACATTCTCTCTCTCTCTCTCTCCCCCTCGCTAGAAGTTCCATGGAGACAGGCGTGGGCAAGAGCCCTTGAAAGGAGGAGCAGCCAAGGTTGAAGACGACAGTGTGTAGAGCCTCTTAGAGTGAAAAGTGAGTGGGCATTGACCTACACATTTCTGCTTGCATGAGGGCTTAATGAGGTTGCATGGCCCTGGTCAGCAAGTCTCGATGTAGCGGTAAGGGATGGGAAGCAAGGCATCGGCATCTCTCACTTGTTTTCCCTGCAGCGTAGACGACAACAGCCCAACTTTGAGCTTTTATTTTCATACACGGGCACCTAATCTTGGCCATTTCCTAAAACCCTAAGCAAGCATGCTTGCCCACTGGGCACACACCCCTCAAGATCTTAGGATCTCAATTAGCTTGGGTATACGAAGCCGTTGAGTTTCCAAATTAGGAAGTAGGCGAAAGCAATAGAGGCTGCAGATTCTTTCAAATCGGTTGCCATATGGGCTCCACAATAACAAATTCTACCAATTGCGTTTGACAAGGTTTTGAGCAAGGCTGCTAGGCAACGAGGATGTCGATGCTCAGTTCGAGGTTCATGGAAGCTCGAACATCCCAGCCAGGCACTTGAGATGGCACGTTTATACAATTATGTTATGAGGTATGAAATCAATTTTGATTGTGTTTGCAAAATTTTTCAAGTACATGTTGAATATTATGGCATGCAACGGCTATGTGTCATGCCATGATTTAAAAACAAAAATTTACTAACCCTCGTGATACATGCAAGGCTTGTGACCATTACTTGCATCAACTAGCAAAGCTGAGTTTAATACCCACGTTCGGGCAAGACACCTTTATGTAGGCTTCATACGAAAAATCAAGTAAAAGCACGGCTTGTGGCTTGTTCGATATATGTATTCGGCAAGGCCGATCAATACTTTTAATTCACAAATCCCCCGGAACTCCTTCTCTCTAATTTGGAGTTATAGATTTTCTCGAGCATGGCTCCCTCAACAAATTTTTTGGGACTCAATACATTCAACACCACGTATGGAGTAGGACTCTGTATGTGGCTACCCATGAGCAAGCCTTGTGTATTGTCTTATAATTTTCAAAATGTTTGAAGCTTAAATCTATGGAAAATCAAGGCTTTCAAGAGCATGGCTCTGTCCCTCTGTATATGCATTGGATGCATGGTCGCTCCATCAACCTTATACCTTGCCACAATGCGGGCACCACCCTTACATACAACCCATTGATTTCACTGGCTATGCTATGACTTCCAATGCCAAGGGTAGTGGTTACACAAGTTGAGTTTGACATTTAATGGCTAGATGTTAACCACTATCTCTTTCAATATTGAGCAGTCGCATGCTTCTCAATATGTTGCATGATTTGGCAAGACCATTTTTCTATGCAAGCTGCTTGACAAGGTCAACTCTCTTTGGCATTTGTGCGTCAATAGACGCATTAGTTTGCTACAAGAACTTATGAGAGTTATGTCTCATCTTTCTGATGGACTTCTAGGAAGAAAGTCTTCAAGTTAATGTTGGGATTAAAGCCCAAGTGGCCTCTTATGCGGATATGGCCGGCCGCCCGCCTAACTCACTTACCTCTAACTCTTTGTATATACTAACATATTCTTTGTGAATACTAAGGATTTGGGAGATAACCCTTCTAACAGATCTCTCTGCGTACTGTACTGTGTAAGCTGTGTGTGTGTGTGAGAGAGAGAGTCGACCCACGCTCCGCTCCGCGACTTCAATTGGTATCAGAGCCTTGGTTCAGTGCGGATTTGCGCAATCGCGCGCGCGCGCACTTTTCTGGCAGATTCTGGATCCGGAGTTCGAAGATTCACACTCGGTGTTCCGGGGGCGTTTCCAGCAGGCGACCTGGGGTTTTACCCCCCTTTCGAAGCCGTTTATGCCCTCAGAATTTCGTTCTGAGCACTACAGCAGAAGATAGATTTCAGCCGCAAAGAAATCCGTCTTGTGTAGATTGGCAAGCAGGAGGTGGTCGACATCAATATCGACATCGACATACATCACTTATTCGTCTTCAGAGCATCATCTATAGACCAGGTACACATATATATCATCAGATATATATATTGCAGTCTGCATTGCTACTTCTTGTGCTTGCCAGGTTCCAGGGGAGGTGTGGCCATACGACGGCTTGACACCACTGGCATGTATTGCAGATTGATGTACTGTGATTGTGGGTCTGCTAGTTGTGAGTCACGCTAGCAGACAGACCGCCGCAGCGGTCATAGGACAGTGATTGGTCTATTATAGGATGTATGCTAGTTCTGGGCAGTTTGCTGAGCCATCTGAGAGGGTCGTGTGTGAGGTTTTTTGAAGCCAAGCACTGGGGGCTGGGTTACCCAGTGTGAGGTGGATTAGGTTGCTGGAGTTCCCCTCTACACGCATCCTCTTCGGCGACTTTTATCCCTTAGGATGTATGACTTTGTGTAGACACTGGATTGCATCTTATGCGTCAGGCCGTTGAGGCATTGTTCAGGGTTCAGTCTTGAGACAGATACAGGTTCTGTCATCGCCCAGAGAGGAGACAGTGTATGCTTACAGGACAGCATATTACAGGGATTTTTTAGATTTGTCATTGGTCAGCTATTTATGATTGTTTCTTGAGCTATCTTTTGGTTCCCAGAGCTCAGTTTACAGGGGAGACTCTGTCAAAAATTTTCAAAAATACTGACAGTTCCTGAGGAGAGGTGTTCAGCTTGTTGATTATAGCTTGTTTACTGTGTACAGAGGCCAGTTTACAGGGGAAACTCTGCCGGATTTTTCTCAGGAGTAAACAGTTTGGCAGATATGGCATCTTCTCAAAGTGAGACTCTTTACAACATAAAGAAGCTGGATGGCACAAACTTTCCATTCTGGAAGAAGCAGATTTGGCAGGTTTTGGTGCAGAAAAAACAAGTGAAGCCACTGAAGCTCAAAGGGGAGAGACCAGAATTTATGGCTCAAGATGAGTGGGAAGAGCTTGACGAGTTAGCTTGTTCCACAATCATGCTGACACTGGCAGAAAATGTTTACTTCAACGTAGCAGAAGAGACTACAGCGTATGGCGTATGGCAAAAGCTATGTGATATGTACGAGAAACAAAGTGCTGCTTCTCAGATTTACTGGCTCAAGAAATTGGTGGATTTGAAGATGAAGGAAGGGACAGCCATGTCAAATCATCTGAATGAATTTCACTCAATTTTCAGCCAGTTAACAGCACAAGAGATAGTCTTTCCAGATTTAGTGAAGGCTATGTTTCTCTTAATCACTTTGCCAGACAGTTGGGATACTTTTCGTACAGCGTTAAGTAATTCTGTCGTGCCAGAAGGTCTTACGAGTGCCAATGTAGAAGGCAGCTTGCTCACAGAGGAAGTGAACAGGAAGAACATTGACAAAGGCAAAGGCAATAGTGCTTTGGTCGTTCGAGGGAGACAACAGTTTAAAGAAAAGAAGGGTAAGAAGGCACAAAACCGAAGTAAGTCTCGTGATTCGAAGTCAAAGGATGACATAGAATGCTACCATTGTGGCAAGAAGGGTCACATGAAGCGAGACTGTACGAAGTGGAAACAAGAAAAAGGCAAAACAAAGAGTTTTGAGCAAGATGAAAAGAAGAGTTCAGTGAAGATTGAAGAGGTGAATGTCACAGGATCTGGTTCAGACAGTGATTCTGGTATAGCAGCTGGTGACATCTTCCTTACAAGCAATCTTGATTCTGTTTTCTTGACTGCAGAGGATGGACATGCTATGAGTGATTGGATTATCGACTCAGGGGCATCTTTACATGTTTCTCCGCACAAAGAGTGGTTTACATTATATGTGGCTACTAAAGATTATGTCAGACTTGGCAATGAGCAGGTTTGTGACATACTTGGAGTGGGAGATGTGCAGTTGAAGTTTCAGAATGGCTCTTCTTTATGGCTCAAGAATGTCAGACATGTTCCAGCAATCCGAAAGAGCTTGATTAGTACAGGGAAGTTGGATGATGCGGGTTATGTGACAGTTTTTGGGAACAGCGCTTGGAAGATCTCCAAAGGTTCGATGACTGTAGCACATGGCAGCAAGTCAGGAACTCTGTACACTTTACATGTTTCAGAGGTTAAAAACCATGTAATTAATGTGATTGAGCAGCCAAGTGTGTCACTGTGGCATCGTAGATTGGGACATATGTCAAAAAGAGGAATGGAAATACTTTCTCATTATGGTTATTTGCCTGGCTTTTCATTTCAAGATTTCGAGTTTTGTGAGCATTGTGTTTATGGTAAGCAAACACAGGAACCGCACAGATCAAAGAGGAATCGTAGGGACGAACGGTTAGCTCTTGTACACAGTGACCTATGCGGACCAATGCCTAGTTTGTCACTAGGGGGAGCAGCGTACTTTTGTACATTCATAGATGACTATTCTCGCAAAGTATGGGTTTACTTCTTGAAGCACAAGGATGAGGTGCTCAAGGTCTTTAAGACATTCTTGCAGCTGGTGGAGAATCAGAGTGGTCAGAAGCTGAAGTGCTTGAGAACTGACAATGGTGGAGAGTACGTTTCCAAAGCTTTTCAAGACTTTTGTGAAGCAAAAGGGATTAAGCGGGAACTTACTGCACCATATAATCCTTCACAGAATGGGGTTGCAGAACGTATGAATAGGACCATACAAGAGAAGGTCAGAAGCATGTTGTCAAATGCTGAGTTGCCTGATGGATTTTGGGCGGAAGCAGTGGCTACAGCAGTCCATTTGATCAACAGGTCTCCTAGTAGGGTTCTGGATAAGAGTGCAGTGGCCGAGATGCTATGGACAGGCAAGGCACCTTCGTATAAGCATCTCAGAGTCTTTGGTTGTGAAGCTTATAGCCATATTCCTAAGGAGTTCAGAAATAAGTTAGAACCAAAGAGCAAGAAGTGTATATTTCTTGGCTACGGAGAATCGGGCGAGATGGGTTACCGGCTTTGGGATCCTGAGTCCAGAAAGCTTATTCGTAGCAATGATGTGCATTTCAATGAAGCCAAGTTTCACGCTAAGCCAGAGAAGACAGAGGAGATCAGAAGAGTTGTCTTCAGGGAAGATGGACCTAGTGCTAGCACATCAAGACAGCATGGTCAGGCTCAGGAACAGCCTATAGTGGCTAGAGAGGCAGAATCAGTTGTGGTGAGACGTTCTGAGCGTGTCTCCAAACCACCTGATCGTTATGTGCCATCTCTAAATTATGTCATGCTCACAGATTGCGGAGAACCATCTTGTTACAAGGAAGCATTACAAGTGGTTGACTCGAAAAAATGGCAGTTGGCCATGCAGTCAGAGATGACAGCTCTGCATAAAAACCAGACATGGAAGTTGGTTAAATTACCACAGGGCAAAAAGGCTCTACCTTGTAAATGGGTTTACAGGTATAAGATCACCGCTCATGATAGTCAGCCAAAGTACAAAGCAAGGCTTGTTGCCAAGGGCTTTAAGCAAGAACAAGGCATTGACTTTGATGAAGTCTTCTCTCCAGTGGTCAAGATGACTACATTGAGATGCTTTCTTGCATTGGTTGCTATATTGGATTTGGTGTTGCACCAAATGGATGTCAAGACAGCATTCTTGCATGGTGATTTAGATGTGGAAATTTACATGCAGCAGCCAGAAGGGTTTGTTGAGAAAGGCATGGAACATTTGGTATGCCAGTTGTTAAAGAGTCTTTATGGCTTAAAACAATCACCGAGGGCATGGTACCATAAGTTCCACCAGTTTATGCTTTCTCAAGGCTACAAACGTAGTGAGTTCGATCCCTGTCTATATACAAAGAAGGCTAAGGATGGCAGTTGGCTGATCCTTATTTTGTATGTGGATGACATGTTGATTGCTGGCAAACACTTGGAAGAAATTTCAGCTTTGAAGTCAAAGATGGCAAAATCGTTTGACATGAAAGACATGGGTGAGGCAAGTCATATACTTGGTATGCGCATTGAGAGAGACAGATCAAAGAAGTTGATTTGGTTATCTCAAACAGACTATATTGACAAGGTTTTGCAACGTTTCAATATGGAGAAGGGAAAGGCATTGAGTGTTCCATTGCCACCATATGTGAAACTTAGCAAACAAGATTGTCCTGTGTCTGAGGAAGCAAAGGCTGAAATGGATAAGATTCCATATGCGTCTGCAGTGGGTAGTTTGATGTATGCAATGATTGCTACACGTCCGGATATTGCATTTGCAGTGGGAGTGGTTAGCAGATATATGTCAAATCCCGGCAAGAAACATTGGGAGGCAGTGAAAGGTATCATGAGATACTTAAAACATACAAAGAGTATGCGCATATGCTATGGTAGTCAGGATTTGAGTGTCAGAGGATACACTGACTCACATTATGCAGGAGACTTGGATAAAAGGAGATCTACATCAGGCTATGTCTTTACATTGGCTGGAGGTGCCATATCATGGCGATCTCGATTACAAGATTGTGTTACGCAGTCTACTACAGAAGCTGAGTATGTTGCAGCAAATGAGGCATGCAAAGAAGCTATTTGGCTTGGTAGATTGGTTGCAGACTTGGGAATCAATGCAGATATGCCAGAGTTATATTGTGATAGTCAAAGTGCTATACAATTGGCAAAGAATCCAGTGTTCCATTTGAAGACTAAGCATATTGATGTCAAATATCACTTCATTAGGGAAGTACTTGAAGACAAGCAGATACAACTGCTGAAGATCCACACCAAGGACAATCCTGCTGATCTACTCACAAAGGGACTTCCAGGAGAGGGCTTTGTGCATTGTCGTGAGTTATTGGGCATTGGATAGATGGCAGCCATGTAAATCTTTGTACATTTATGTTCATAGATTTACAGTTACTTAAAGTGCCACATTGGACTTTAAGTGGGAGGTTGTTGGGATTAAAGCCCAAGTGGCCTCTTATGCGGATATGGCCGGCCGCCCGCCTAACTCACTTACCTCTAACTCTTTGTATATACTAACATATTCTTTGTGAATACTAAGGATTTGGGAGATAACCCTTCTAACAGATCTCTCTGCGTACTGTACTGTGTAAGCTGTGTGTGTGTGTGAGAGAGAGAGTCGACCCACGCTCCGCTCCGCGACTTCAGTTAATACATATTGCATAGCAGTTTCCTATTTTTGGAATATGCCATCAGCATACAAACCTATGGAAACTTTGCAACATGTTGGCGTGTTTCTTCAATAGAGATCGGAATGAACCAAGCCAAGAGGGCATGCAAGAGACATCCGATAGCTCTCAAGGTATCAATGTACATGGCTAAGAGAACGATTCAGCCAAATTACTAGACACCTCGCCACAACTTGGCGAAACGTTTGTAAATTTTCAAGTTCTGGTTATTTTTGTCTATGTTTTACTTTTGGAAATATCTCTCTGTTGTGCAAAGTAAGTGCTTGGGAAGACTCCATACGCAGCTCCTGTACAAATCACAATGTTTTTTCACTTTTCATGTGAAGCAAGGCTTCTCTTATGTGCAAAGGTATTATCGATTGCATTTAGCACCGATAATAGCACACATATTTGGCACTATGTGGAGATAAGCTCACAATTTACGCAACGGTGCACTGTGATGTATCCATACCAGTGTAATTGTGCACGACACAATTAACAATGGCTCACATGGTTAAGACTGTCATCGAAGCCACGGGCTTATTCTTCTATTTTTTGCTATGTATGCATGGTGTCCTAGTCCATTGGACGTATGATAATCCATCCTTGTATACGCTTCCTCTATGACACTCAATACTCTGTCAAGGACAAGGTAATTAACTGCTATCTTACCATATTTTTTATGTTATTCACAGGCAATGTGCCATATTTAAAGTTACCCTGATACAGTCAAGCTCACAACAAAGGTTAGTGGGTCAAGATGTTACTTATAGTATCTCTCTCTATGAGGGTGTCTCCAAGTACACAGTTGTCCGCTTATACAATAAGCTACACCTCTCTCTACAAGGGCATGTTGTTGTACGCTTATACACTAAGCTACGACACAGACATGGTCTGCACGGGATTATATGCACGGGGCATACACCACATTCAAGTAACGGGTTTTCCTCAACCCAACATTCTCTCTCTTTCTTTCTTCCCAACTTCTATGCAGGAAAGTTAAACTAGGCATGATTTTATTGAAATATATCTATGTCAATATGCCAATAGGAAAGGCTAAGAGCCATCTATTACCACCTATTTTGGAATGGCTAAGAGCCATTTGTTAATAGTCCAGTAGTGATTGATTTCAAGATCGAACGCTTCTATCCATTTAAGTACCCATCGATTATAATGGCAAAGCAAGTCTTTCCATTAGTGATTCCAAGGTTACATGTGAAATACTACTTGCATTTCACTAATTTTCCACTAGTGTTCCTAGGCCTTTGCCAGCAAAAAATTTGGGCATGTGCTTTTCACTATGCTACATGTACGCATCTATTTTGGTTTTGTTTCTTTTGGTTTGATTTTTTTACATAGGATGCAAAAACAATGCTTGCTCTTCCGAGAAATGACAAGGTGAAGTAAGAGCCACACAATTTGGGCTGTGGTGCCCGAAATACGTTTTTGCATAATGCAGTTATAGACCCACTTGTAGGGTTTATTTGGCACATGTTGTCACATGGGATACAACATAGTCTAGGAGCTCAAGGAGTTCGGTTTAGCCAGTGTGGAGCAAGGATAATGAGGGTCCCTCTCACTTCCGTCGTAGAGTGTTTGCAGTTACCTCCACACACAAGTACATCTTGTACTTGAAGGATGTTCTTTTTCAGACACCCTTACATGAGACATATTCCACATGTGGAGAATATGAGTCTCTGACATTGGCACCCACTATTTCAAGTATGTGTCACGACAAAGTTCCTAGGTGTTGGTCAAATCCGTTTTATGGACCGTTTTGAGCACAATGTGTCAAGAACAATTTTAGTGGCCAGAAATTGTCGAATACTCAGAAAGACTTGTTAAGGTACAAGTGCTACTAAACAACATTAACGGATGGTTGTTTATGCCTATAGCAAGGCTATGAGACGTTAATGAAAAAGTTTCATTGTTTGTACCTAGAAGTGGTTCATGTTTCCCCTTATATTATGTTCAAACGTTTTAGGATGGCTTGCAAATGTTTGCAACAGCAAGTATTTAGTTTCTTTTCAAAACTAATTCCACTTCTCTTTAATGTGGGCTAGGAGTATCACATTGGCAAGAATGATCATGGATATACAGGTTCGGATCTATTTTTGGGTAAATGCATGCACACTAGGTGTTAAGGTCCCTAATGTTTAGAAAACGTTGATTTGGAACTACATGCGTATTCATCAAGTTGTTGCTTATGGAGCATTTTGCACTCTTTGTGCAGTATCTCTATGATAATACTTTTGGGTCTACCAATCACCAATAGAGATCATGGCTCGGTTTGGGTGCTTGTGGATTTTAAAAGTTAACCACGATGGTTATTCCGGACATTGTTGATTCCTCATCAATGTTGTATGATATTGTGATCCCCATTTACCAGTCATCTAGGAAGACTGTCTGTAAACCATGGGGGAAACACACCTCAATATTGTCAGTTATCCAAGGGGATAGATAGATTACAAAGTGTAATCTTGTGCTAAAGGATATGCAAAGTGCGTACATTAGCACCAAGCACTCCAATTAATAAGCACTTATTGCTTTACTTGGAGTTTGCTTACCATCAGATAAAGCATGTTTGCGATTAGGTTTAGTCTCTTCATGTATAAGTCAGGTTCTCAACCTTGAACACTAGTTATGGTGGCGTTGTTTACTGATGAAATTTGAGAACAAGTCAAGGACTTATACTTCGATGATGAGTTATGTCAACAAGTTACCTTCATGGAAAGTGAAAAACGATACTCTTTTAGGTACATCTTTGTTGTGATAACTCGTTTAGCATGCTGGCGTGCATTCTAAATGGAGTCTACACACTATGATTTAATTGGAAGCAATAACAAAAGATGGTTGCAAATGGACAACAATGTGCAAAATCAAGATGTTCTTCTTGATTATATTGGACCTCCTACTGCACCATGGTTTTGATCAAACAAACAACTGGATCCATGAGGGATACCACTGTAGAAAACATTAGTGTTCTTATGAAGATCCTACCACTTTTGCTTTCAAGGATGAAACTCCTTCTCCAAGGGGGGAGTAATGTCGGGCCAAGGGCTAGAGGGCAGGGCCCGACCTAGGGGAGTCATGGACTGAGGCCAAGGGACGGACTGAAGGTGTGGATAGGGGATCCAGTATAGAAGGGCTATGGGCCCTCCTATAATAGGTTGGCTGGGAGGAGGATCCGATATTTAATCTCCCTACGGTCTTTCATACCCGTCTTTTTGGATTGCAGATCGGAGTTCTGGGTAGCAAGTTATGGCCACTTGAAGTTTTGTTGGGGGCCGGGTTTGTGCCCACTTGAGTGCATTGGAGGACGTGACTTATGGTCTCTTTTGGGCCTCGTCAGGGTTTTGAGAGGGTAGCATGAAGCAAGTGGAGCCAATCGGGACTGGCATCACCTCAATCAGAGTTCGGACCAGAGAGGTGTTTCAAATTGAAGTCAACGTTCGTTTCCGACATCATGCTGCCGGCTTGGTTTTTGGCGATTTGGACTGCCTTGGGAAAAGAGGCCGAAAAAGCCAAAGCGTGGAAATCACGGAGAGGTTTGAAGCCAAGGACCCACTCTATTGGCCAGGTTTTGCAGCTGGGAAATTTGACAATCAG
Organism: Adiantum capillus-veneris; assembly: GCF_014529385.1. NCBI lineage: Eukaryota > Viridiplantae > Streptophyta > Polypodiopsida > Polypodiales > Pteridaceae > Adiantum > Adiantum capillus-veneris. Next base: position 63,563,874 of record NC_140941.1, read on the forward strand.
GCAAGATATGGGAGAATGGGGAAGGTGGGGACCAAAAAGGGTTTTTTTACATGCCATTTTAAGGATTTTTATGTCAAGGGTTGGAAGCTTGGGAGTTTAGGGTGCCCTGGAGGAGACATGTGGTGGTAAAAAAGGGGCCACATGCACAAGGTAGGAAGGGTGATTCGGGGTATAAGAGCAAGAGGGGATACCCCTGGTAGGTATCGCATGGGAGAAATGCTCCCTTGGAGCTCGTAGTGATGGTGTGCTCCTTGTGGGCATTGTGTGCACGGGCTTGACAATGCAAGGTGGAGGTGACGCCCATTTTGGCTAGTGTAGGCTATGATAGCCGATGGTCGGTGGCACTAGTGGGTGGTGGTGCACAATTGGTGGTGCGGCAGGGCCAAGGTAGAGCCTGTTCCCATGCCCTCGAACCCCCCCCCCCCCCCCCCCCCCCCCCCCCCCCCCCCCCTCTCTCTAGCGAGGTCGCTAGTGCATAGGGCCTATGAGGAGGACGTGAGTCCTGTGGGGTGAGAGAGAGTGAGAGAGGGAGTGTTCAAGGCCTTCAAGGAGCTGATTGAAGGTGGCAAAGTGAGGAGAGAGAGAGAGAGAGAGAGAGAGAGAGAGAGAGAGAGAGAGAGAGAGAGAGAGAGAGAGAGAGAGAGAGAGAAGGCTGATGGAAGGTGGATCAAGCAAAGAGCCGGACAAGGGGCCATGAGAGCTGAGAGTAGTCAAATGGATGGTCAAAGGCCAAAGTTGAGCCAAATCAAAGGTAATCCACAGGGTGAAAATGAAGGAAAGATAAAAATAAAAAATGCCAAGGGGAATTAGCGACATTGCTAGTGCACTCCCCTCCCAAGTGCAAAAAAGAAGAGAGCAAGTGAGCAAATGAAGCAAAGGCGGCTACCCCCTCCCAAGTTGCTAAATTTGGGTGCAAGGTGGACCAATCAAAGCCGAGATGCCCAAATTGAAAGGGGTACCCCTTCAAAAGTCAAAATTGAGTCATTTTTCATGCTTTTTGCCGTAGTAGGCTTCTTTCCAAGGCCTTGAGCTGGTGAGCCTGCAAAGAGCCAAGATAGAGTGTGTGTGTGTGTGTGTGTGTGTGTGTGTGTGAGTCCTTGGGTTGACACTTTTGTGCAGAGGTGTGTGCTTGCAAAGCCCCAAGTGTGAAAAATGCGAATAAAGATTCAAAGATGATAAAATAGGTATGGCAAAAGAAACCTTAAATGCCAACTTGGTCCTTCACTAATTCTCTTTTTGAGGATTCAAGCTTACTTTTACCTAAAGAAATGTTTGTAAGTAAGCACAAGAATGTAGAAAGTCAAGACGTCGACAGGGTGCAAAAAATACTCTTTGGCATAGTTAGAGTCCGGCTGCTGGGCCATAAAATGAGCAAAGCATTAGTCCCAACGCTTCAAGTCGTAATAAACTCTATGCTAAGAGTCGTAATTATTAGGCTTATGCTCAAGCTGGAAGAGTTGAGCATATCTAAGTCATGTCGCTCATGCTGGATGAGATGATCATAAGCGTCGAAGTCTATTAACTTACAATTGGTGGAGTGTCGTAGAGTCCAACACTCACGCACAGTGCACAGTAAGATGAGAGCACATATTCTCGACAATGAAAACCATTTTTAAAGGGGTGCTAGCTTGCAAATCCATGTCATATGCTTTTATAGCTACACCATCTTTCTAAAGAACCTCTCAAAATTCTTCTTGCACAGCATATTGTTTTCCATGCATTTCTGTGTATGCATATATAGGATGTCCCACCACTGGACATATGCATTAGACACTCTTTTTTGCTTCCACCTATGCACCTACAATAGGCAAAACAATGTTCCATCATTGCCTTTTTAATGCCATATCTATCAACAAATAATCCCTTGAGTACTTTATTAATATTTCCCATGCTAATAAGTACTCCAATAATTCACATATCCCAAAGGCACTTTTTTACCACTATGTTTTTTTCCTTTAGTCATCCAGGTATTAGACCCTAATTTAGAACCTCATCATTCTACTTCCCTTATACATACTTTTTCATAAATAAACAACAGCTTCATCATTATGCTATTACAACAGACAAATGCAACATCATCTCTCACATCAAACATATTTGGACCAATCAAGATACTGCAACAAATTGAATCTCATCAACAAATTCAACAACAAATGAAGATGATCAACCCATCAACAACCAATCAAAAACCTTCCAGAGACTCCATGGACACTTTTCAATAGTGGCCAAGGAAGGGGGGAATGTTAACTCAGTCGACGTCAGTTAACAAAAGCTGCTAAAGACCAAAGGTGTATAAATGAACATCAAGGATGAATACAAAGAAGCAGTGAAGATTGGAGTTACACATTTTTTAAAATTTCCAAAATGGCCATGTATTGTAAATTCCCGATTTATTTCAAGCCATTGTAATATTTTTAATGTGTTACAGGCTCAATGGGAGTTCCAAGCTGTAAAGAACAACTCAGTTAGTGTGCCTAGGTTTTAGAGTCAGTAAGTGGTGGAGCCCTAAAGGCCTTGGGTGCCCCGACATTGCATATTTTACCCTAGGTATAAAAGGTTGTGTGTAAAAGAAATTAGTGTTCTCAAGATCATTACCACTCTTTGGTGAGAGGTCTGGAGGTGTGTGTCTATGGAGTCCTTGAGCTTCTCCTTGCTCATGTGACTTGAATAACACTAATCAATGCTTAATTCTCTTTCACTATGCCTCTCTCATACTTGTTGTGATTGCTAATGATGCTTTGATTAGCTAGATTGTAACTAATTAGTGTTTAATCCCGCTCTAATCTTGTGTGAGTGCCCTCTTTTGCTTGTGTGTGGATGTAGGTTTGATTGCAGTGCGGTGTTCGATAGATCTGTGTGTGTGTGTGTGTGTGCTTGTGATTAGTGTGTTGCATGATAGGATTAGTGTTGTGTGCGTCTTGCAATCGTTAATGTGTGTGATTAGGTTGATTGGAGGTAAACGGAAGTGGATGTGGAGATTGCCAATCATTGTGGCTTAGCTCCTCCATAAGCCAAGAATCTCACCTCATAGAGTCACCATTCATGTTACCAATCGTGTGAGTGTTTCTATGCCCTAGCCGTGTAGCTCATCTCTTCGGATTGATAATTTTGTCATAGCTCCAATATTTTTTTCATAGCTCCAAGAACCCTCATTTATTTTACACACTGCCTTGTATACCTAGGGTAAAATATACAATGTCCGGGTGCCCAAGGCCTTTGGGGCTCCACCACTTATTGAATTTGCAACCTAGGCACACTAACTGACGTGTTCTTTACAGCTTGGAACTCCCATTGAGCCTGTAATGCACTAAAAATATTACAATGGCTTGAAATAAATCAAGAATTTACAATACATGGCCATTTTGAAAAATGTAAAAAATGTGTAACTCCAATATTCACTGCTTCTTTGTATTCATCCTCCATGTGCATTTCTATGTCTGCGGTCTTTATGAACTTTTGTTAACTGACATCGGCTCAGTTAACAAAAAAGGTACTCTTTGGGGTATATCTTTCTTGTGGTAACCCGTTTAGCGTGCTCGTATATGCGTTCTAAATGGAGTATACACACTACGTTGGATAAGAGCCGGTAACACATGATGGCTGCAAATGGACGACAAGGTGGAAAATCAAGATGTTAATCTTGGTTTCATTGAACCTCCTACTAAACCGTGTGCCAGTCAAGCAAATAGCTGGATCCATGAAGGATGCCACTGTGGAAAACATTAGTGTATCACCACTCTTGTTTTCAAGGACAAAAACGCTTCTCCAAGGGGGGATTAATGCCATGCCAAGGGCAGTACCAGACGAGGCCAAGAGCAAGGACGGACATGCAGTCAAGAGGGTCCCTATGTTTACCAGGCTAAGGACCTATATAGGGCATGGCTGGGTGGTGATGAGCATGGTCCAGTCCCCTCTACTTTACAGAGCCTATATTATATAAACGGCCGCCAATCAACTGAAAGTTCATAGCTTGCTGAATCGTTCTTCATTTACGATCTTGGTCAGTTTTGTTGAATTCTTTGTCCTGTGATAGTAGGCTTGTAATCTCTTGGGACCACTTAGGCACCATTTCTATATTGAAGAGATATGCATCTAGGAGATTATCATCCACTCCTCCTGGAGATTCTCCATTTGGAAATCAAGAAAGGTGATCTGCTATGAGATGCGTCTTCCCCTTTTTAACCACTACCGTTAAGTCAAACTCAAGCAATATGATGAACCATCTTACGATTCGCCCTATAATGCATGGTTTGTTGACAAGGTATAAGAGGGCTTGATAGTCCGTGAAAAACACAAACTTATTTGCGAGAAGATAATGCTGGAATTTCTTAACAGCATAAATCATTCCAAGCCCCTCTCTTTGGGTGGTTGTGTAGTTCTTTTCATCAGTGTTTAGTTGTTGACTGGAATAGAAGACTGGGAAATCCATGGCTCTTTCTCCTCGTTGAGCCAAAATAAATTCTATAGAAAATGCAGACTCATCAATATGAACGTGAAAGATTTTTTCCCAATCAGGTGCCTTCAGCATCGGAGCGGATACGAGGGCATATTTTAATTTCTTAGATGATTCCTCACACTCATCTTTCCATTCAAAGATCACTATTAGTCTATACAGAGGTTGAGTGATGATTACATACATGTGTATGAACCTCCTGTAATACCCACAGTGTCCCATAAAACACTGCACTTGCTTTGCATTGATTGGTTTAGGCATTTTGATAGTCACTTTTATCTTATCCAAATCTGTGGATATACCATTTTTTGAGATAGTATGTCCCAAGATTTGTCCTTGTTTGACCATAAAAATGCACTTTACTGGATTAAGAAAAATTCTATATGTCCTACATTTCTCGAATACTTTTTTGAGGTGTTCTGTATGTTCCTCTCTTAGGAGAGAGTGTGGACAGAGGTCATCCATATAGATTTCTAGGAAGACCCTCAAGTATTCTTTGAAAGCATGTGCCATCAATCTTTGAAATGTTGCAAGTGCATTTGTTTAACCCAAATGGCATGACTCGATATGCAAATATGCCCAACTCTAGAAAATTCTGTTTTGTATTGATCCTCAAGTGCAATTGCAAGTTGGTTGTAGCCAGAGAATCCATCCAAGAAGGAATATGCACGCTTGCCTGCCACTCATTCGTGGACGTGATCCGTGATTGGTAAGCTTGATAATTATCCCTTATCGTGGTTGCATTCACTTTTTTGAGATTGACACACACTAGGAGTTTACCATTATTTTTGGGTACAACAACGGTTGGAGATACCCAATCGGTATGTTCTATCTCATAGATAAACTCTGCTTCCTTTAGCTTATCAATTTCTTCCTTGATACGCTTAACAAAGGTGTCATTGTATGTGTATGGACTTTGTTTTATAGGCTTCGCATCAGGTTTTTAAAGGGATAGTATGCTGACATACTGTAGGATCCACTCACTTTAAGTCCTTATAAGACCATGCAAACACATCCTTATATTATCGAAGAAGACTAACAAGATCCTCTTCCTCTTCTTGACTCAAATCGATTGCTATATGGACGAGTTGCGGTTTCTCCCCAGGTCTTGCTAGGTCTATCTTCCTTGCCTCCTCCGATCCTTCATATGACTCCTTCTCCCATTGTTCTCACCAGGGCTACGTCAACGCTATCTTCCGGTCTTGAATAGTGAACTTCTTGTAATGGGAAGGTACACTCATACAGTTGTCGCTTTTGTCTTTTTTGTCTTCTCTTTTTTTTGTTTCAGCTATCCATACTTCCCTCAAAGTTTTCTTGAGCTCTTGGTTCTTCTTTTTACGTTCAACTTTTGTCCATTTCGGTTCTCCTATTTGGTTCGGTCCTGTTTTTGTTTTTTTTATTTAGTTTTTGAGTTCAACTTCTGAGTTTGTTTTTTCACGTCCCTAGCACACTGTCTTTTGTCCTAGAGTCTCAATCTTGAGAGAATTGGCCTGACATTTTGTTTTTAATGTAGTCTTGAGCTTTTACCAAAAATCAAAATTTTGTTTTGCTCCTCATTTTTGGCATTGGGTTATCTCTTGCTTTGAGTGTTGCCTTCTTTTTCCTGTAGTGTGCTTGATGTCTAGGTGTTTTATTTGAAAAATTGTAAAACCTTATGTTCCATATCATTTCCTCTAGCTCCTTGGGGTTGTCAGAGCATTCATTATCTGCATCGTCATCTTGTTCAAGATGATCTAGAGAATCGTGGAACAACTTCCCATCCACTTGTTCCTTGTGTTTAGATTTTCTTGGTTGTCTTGAGATTTTGTTATCCTCATCATCATCTATTAAATCAACCATATAGTATGGAACCACATCATAACCGTCCTGGCCATAAAACTTAGTCGTCGGTTCCTCCGCAACAGTGCACACATCTAATGTTGCTAGAATATGTGTCCAGTCTAAAGGTTCTAAGGACACTTTTGAAAATGGTTCCGGAATGTATTCTATATCCTCAATAGCTCTTTCTACAATACATTCTTCTCGTTTTAGGCTTCCACAATTAGAAGCCCCACACATCCATAACTCCTTTGGGTTACCTAGCCAGGCTAGAAGTTTTGACCCTACCAACGTAGCAGAATCAAATTCCTCTACCAGGGTTCAGTCCACATCTTTGTAGCTATGGCCTTTAAGGTTTATTCACGTAGTAGTTTCCATGTGTCTGAGGTATATATGATTATAGCCCCAATCTTGGACCATCTTTGATTGTTGTATGAATGGTCGTCCAAGTATTATGTCGTAGTTATTCTTCTTGCCAAAATCCACTATTGCAAAGGTATGCTTGTACTCAATTCAGCAAGAGGTAACAACTACCTTTTCTAAGAGCCCTATGGGTCCCTTCATGTAACCATCAACAAGTTCTAACTTCATCTTGGTGGTCCTCAAGGCTGGTTTCTCCAATTTCTTCCATACATCCTTGGTCGTGATGGCTACACCAGCTCCACTGTTAAGAATTTCCATGGTGGTGACACCTTATAATTCAATCGGGAACGTGGTATTTCCGTCTTCCCCTTCACAGTATTCTCCTACCTTGTTTAAGGGTACTGGTTTCATGTTTAATTGAGGTTTCTCTGATTCTTTGATTCCTTCCTATATTCGTGAACTCGGATCCTTTACCCCAAACTTTTCTAGACATTTTCCAATTGTAGTCCACATATGAGGTCTTGTTTTGAGAAGCTCGACGAGAGTAATGGTACAAGTTACTCGAGTAGATAAGATGGTTATCAACCCCTGGGAGTCCATCCCCTTCCTTGCAGAGAGTTTATGTGATGGCACAACTTTCACATCCAACTTTCATATTCTCCCATATAAGAGGGCAAAGTTTTCAAAGACATAGGTTGACTATTCCAAGATCTCACAGATCCCTTGTCTCCCCAATACGAGTGCATCTCTAGATCTGCTTGAGGTCTTGCCTCAAATTCTTCAATAGGAGGAAGAAAGTCATCTCCTCCCATACTGATTTTGTTAACCCTTTGGCTTAACTCACTAACCTCATTGGCTTCTCTTATCTACCTCCATAGATCATTCAAGCCTTCATCCCCTTTATACATTTTTGGTATGATAGGTTAAAAATTTTTAGACTTCTGGTTTGTTGTGTTCATCATCACTATCCCAGATTTTTTGGTTTCAATTTAGTTTCTGGAGTAACAATTGTCCTATCAGATTCATGTGTTGGAGGGGTTCTTGGTATTGATACTGGAAGTTCTACCCACTCATCTTGTCTTCTTGCAGTTGGCTCTAGTAGGGTTTGGCTGTTTTGATAATCTTTTGACACATTTCCAGTCTTTGTTTTTCTAGCTCTGCATAGGGATATGTCATCCATATTTGTTCTTGTGTTTGATTGATTTTAAGCCTTGATTCATAGGCCTTCAAGAGTGCGTCTAAATGTTCATTTACTTCTCAACTAGCACATCCTCCTGATCCCGCACTTTTTGATTCTCTTTTCTTCTCAGGCTCTATGTCTATTGGAGTTTCTGATATTTGAACAGTTTGTCTTTCAAGTTTTCCCAATCTGTCTTTCGTTTGTTTTAATTCTTCCACTAGGGCCGTTTATTCTCTTTCTTTCCTAACTTCGATGCGTGCTTTCCTAGCCTTCCATGAGTTTTGTTGGCTTTTTCATTTGATGCTAGGTGCTTTCAGTCTTGGTTCTTTGATTATGGGTTCCCGTTTTTCCTTTTGAGATTGAGCTCGTGTGATAATCTATATAGGTAGTACTATTTTGTTTTTTGAATCACTGCTTGAAGGTATAGCCTCTAAGATGTTTAAAGTTGTTTTAACCGCTTCATTTGGATTTTCTGGACAATAAAAAATCAAATGATTGATGTTGTAGTCTGGACAATACGCATTGATTTGGACAATTTCCGTATGAGGACAGTCTTTATGAGGTGGTCACCCCCACACTTATAGCATGGTCCAAACGGTTGTCGTGGTGCTCCTTGAACTCCCCTCTATTGTAAGCAGGTCTTGGCCCATTGAAAACCCCATTGGCTATGAACATCAATGTTCTCTCGTCCAAACTATATCTACTTTCTCCTACAGCATGTGCCACTATTGGTGGTCCATGGTTCTGGTGCTCTCAACTCTGCTGGTGGGTAGTATGCAAGACAAGCCACAATTCCACTTGGCTCTTTGTAATATACATGTACATGCACTAAGGCTTGTTCCTTCAATTGTTCCACAGTGGGCATATACCTCACACCTATCAGTCTTTCTCCTTGGAGTGCTGGTTGTTGCCCCAAAACTGGCTGTGGTCTTTCAATCCCAACTGGTGCTGGAAAATTCCCTGCCGTATATCTATGCATTGGTGATATTTGAGGTGGTGTTACTTACACTTGGGGAACATACTTTTGTTCTCGCACATAATCCTTGTTGTAGTAGCACTCTTTAGTCACGCGATTCATCCATTTTTTCTTAACTGCGCACCACTTTAGTTTCTTAGCCTGTAGCTTAGAAAATGGGCTAATCTTCTTCAGCACCTTCTCTATGAGTCACTCTTGATTTACCACCGGTTCGTTTTGTTGTGCTGATTTCATGGACTTAGCTCCACTTTTTTGAGATGATGAATCATAATCTTTGTCTCTTTCATCTCCATCCTTGTAGATCTCACAATTATCTACCAGGAATAAAGCCTCTTTGGTTAACTCATTCAGAGTGGGGCTTTTCTTCATATGCAGGTAATTCTTCCATAGGGCAAATTTTACATATTGTTTTAGCCGTATGGCTGATTTCCTTACAGATTCTCCCTCTTTCGGCTTGAACTATTTGAGAGACAATGTTGTGTGATATCCCTCTTTGAGAGAATTCCTCCACAAATTCATCAAATACTTCTTGGATGGTCTCAAAATTTTGTCTTTCAACAAAATCAAACCAGGTGGCGACGTCTTCCTCCAAGATGAGTCCAAATCTAGCAAACTGTGTATCAAAGCCCTGACCTCTTCTGCTCGGATCACTCTCAAAAACATTGCCACGTGGTCTCTAGGGTCTCTTTTCCCTAAATATTTCTTGTTAATCCATTTTTGGAATTGAGAAAGTCTAACGCGACTGTGATCTACCAGCCTAACTAGAATCTCATCGTCCCTCTTCTCGTTCATGTCTCGATCTGTCGTCAAATGCTTCTTCCATCCTGTATCCTCTATAGGTTCTTTCAAAAGGTGGTTCTATTTTAGAAACCATTTTACCTTTTACAACATTGTCCCCGTATTTGTTATAGTTCTTCGGGTCCTTAACGATGAAATAATTTATTCCCTCGTCATCACGGAATCTATCCCCATCATCGTAAACTAGAAGGACGTCCACTCTTTTGGCTGGTTTTTCTTCAATACATATTTTTTTACGTCCTCTTTCATCAGCATATACCAGAGCCCCATGGGCATTTGGTCCTTCCAAGTAAAGGGTTGTAAACCTCATTGTTTGAGTGGGGTTCTTAGAGGTGCTACCTCCTCCTACTTGGCTTGGTCAATTAACAGCAATGTTTTGGTCAGCCATGAGGTAAATAGATTGTTCAGAAGAGGTATCAGTCCCACTATCGTCTTCTATAATTGGTGCTAGTGTACCTATTCTTGCTTGGGTCACACTCTCCTCAGTAGACACTAAGATGTCATGATCTCTGATCTCTTTGGAGATTTCTTCCTGATCTTAAATGCATCAATTCCTTAACACACAACTATCAATCCAAACCTTTTACCTCAAAAACTTGCTCTGTCGTTCCTTATTCAGGCTAGTCTTCCAACTCTCTAATTGGTTGACTGATTGTACTTTTGATTGGTCTTGACTTGCTAGACCTTGCTGATGGCTATCTGTACAAAACTCTAAACTCTGCAAATCTTTGTCAAATAGATTCTCACTTCAATAATATTCAGTGTTGATTAGTAAGACCATGCAGGTTTTTTCCGTCCAAAGTTTGTTTTGTGGAGGGTTGGTTCCCTAACATGTTCTTCACACTAGATTGACTTGTAAAATGGGTTGTTAGAGTTATTTGGAACACTTTGGTAGGCTCAATGCAACCAAATGGGTTCTAACTCTAGCCCTTAGACATTATATGTGTACAATGTCTATCTGGCAAAAATGAGAAGATTTCTTCTCCAGATATTCTCTACCATCAACTCTCAAAAGCTTTCAAAATTGAAATTGAACCATGTTTATGCAAGATATAATCAATTCTAGCCTGACCCTGGCCCAATTTTTGTCCTTTGGCACTTAGTGGCACAAATATGCTTCAAATTCCATGAAATTTTGGCTTTTGGCTTCTAAGGTCCCTTAGAATACTGAGTATACACAAATTCAGATTTTGGAGTCAACATGGTCAAAAACACAACATACATTTATGATGTCTTTTTGCTCAGAATGAACAATTTTTTTGCGGATTTGTGCTTAGAGTGGTGTGCTTATACACTCTTTATAGTCAGAACTTCAAAAAATGTTCAAAATGACCAAAAACACATCATACATGTATGATGTATTTTTGCTCCAAATGAGATGAATCTTGCTCCATGGGTAGTTTAACACTTAAGGAACTCACAACTACTTTCTGAATTGCATTTGAACAAATTTTGTGCAATTTATAGCCAAATTGGGTGTGCAGAATGTCTAGACTATTTCTTGGTCTTTTCAAGCTCAGAATTTGGTCCAAATGCAATGAAATTTAGGCTACTCCTTCAATGCTTTAGGACACTAGGAAACACTCACTTGTACAATTTGAGTCTATTCTTGGCCAATACACATCATATGTGTATGATGTCTTTTCTCTCAGATTGGACTTCTGATTCTGCCCAAGGTTCTCCTCTATGTGTACACCAAGTATATGTGCTTAAAATCAGGTTTTGATGTCAATTTTACACCAGTCCACCACTTTTTATTGTTATTGGCTAGAATCTGCAAAGTTCTCTTTAAACATCAGATTGGGTGTCCAAATGATGTGAAATCTTGCAATCAAACTTAGAACTACCTTCCAAGTGCTTTGGTGATGTTAGATATGTAGGTCGATACCCAAATCTAGGCTGGAGACATCATACGCGTATGATGTCTATCATCTCTCAGATTTTAGTTATGTTTCTATTCTAAGTTTCCCTTATTACTAGCAACCTTAACATGTGTTTACAACAAAATTTAAAGCTCAAAAGTGTTCACAACACTAGTTTTTTCTTTTTCAGTCACCACACTCCATCTTTTGGCTTTTGGTCCTCAATTCTATGCCAAAACTCCCCACTTAAGGTGTTACTAGGGTATAATGACCCTTTTGAACACACTGGTACAATCAATTTTCCCAGTTTTGGTCTCTGTGTATCCCTTGAGATGTCATACGCGTATGATGTCTAACTTTGTAGATTTGAGATTTTTATGTGCAAAAACCTCCCAAATGTCTTCTTATGTTCTCAACAACCCTCAGCCATGCAGAACCTTTTTATGAACTTTGTTTTTGCTGTGTTTTGACTAAGAATCAAATTCTTTTCAAGATTTCAATGCAAACGAACAACTCAAGAAAATCTTCATTGATGGACAGCTCTAGATCAAGATCAAATCATCTACCTAAAGCTACTCCTAAACATAAAAAATGGGATTTTGCGATTGTGAGTAAAAAAACACTTAACTTCTACACACTGCCTAGCTAAAGCTTTTATTACCTCATCAACCACTCAAACACCAAAACATATACAAATCTAAACTAAAAACCATCTACACAGGTGACCAAGGTAAGACACATGCTCCCTAGTACCTCTCTATGGATCCTAGCTAAACTAAGATAAAAAGGTTACTCTGGCAAATGAGAGGGAGTCCCAGGGATTTCATTAACATAATCACGATCGGGTGATTACGTCAATAACTCTAGTATTTACACAAAAAATCACGTGATCACGTTAATTGTTAACGTGACTTTGATTTCGACCTGTAAAAACCTATAGAGCTAGTTAGCCCTCCGGGGTTTCCATTTTTCCCTGCGGAGCCCGCGGAGCTTTTTCATTTTCCCGGCGCCCCCCCCGGGTATATGTAATAGCCCGGTGGGCCCACCGGGAAAATGAAAAAGCTCGACGGGAGTAATTATATATAGCAAATAGTGTGCTAACCCCGGTCTTTTAGCTAGGCAAATCCTTGGGGAGTGTATCCGAGTGCCGAGTATAGTCATATCCTTGTGAATTGACCTAAGGTTACAGAGTCACAGGTCCTTTTTTTGGGATGAATGTGATTCTTAATTCGGTAACCACTTCTAAAAAAATTTAATTTGTTTACCGACATAAAGGTACGAAACCAAAACAACTGAAAACTTGAAGAATCATGCTCATTGCGAAGAAGCCATTGGTCCAAATGAGGACTATAATTGGTTTTAGAAGATGAGCATATGTAAATGACGAGTCGATAGTCAAGAGTCGGATGTCTTGTACTAGTGTACTGGGCATATAAAGATCCTTGAAGTCTTGTATTTGAGTTGATTTACACTTGTCACTCCACAATATAAGAGCTATAATCCTTGATTGGGTTAAAATAGCTTTTATATATTGAATTGGTTGCATGGGTGGGCTACAATCCTTCACTGGGTACAAGTAGTCCTCAATTGAGTGATTATATTGAATATTTATTTGCATTAGTTCATGCATTGGTTTATACAGAGAGTGCATTATGTATTATGATAGATTATTAGTGCATGAAATGACCAATCATATATTTTATTGCTTTTTTTTTGTAGCAAATGAAATTAGATGTGTCTTATTGTTTGCAAATCAAAGTGGACATATAAATAATCATTATAATAATAATTGCATAGAGAGATTCATAGCATTGTTATAGTTATTATGCCATGCATAGACTACATTGCAATGTGTATGGTTGCTCACAATATAGGTGATCGATATGTTGATTGACTAGCGTGCATTGAAAATCTCATATTGTTCATCATGGTTACTTTCATATTGAATGGTTTTTAAATCATAAATATATTGAAAATAAGAAAAATGTTTCAAAAACTGAACATCTTGTTCTTTTGTCTTTACTTTTAATTTAAAAGCAATGGAGAAAAATATGGGCACAAGTGGTACGAAGAAGCCAAAGAATAAAAAAGCTCCTAGAAAAGAGTGGGATTATGCTCACAACATATATGGCTGATATATGGAGTGGCAATGTAAATTTTGTCACACAACAAAATCAGGCGGTGCACCACGTATTAGAGATCATTTTCTGGGTAGCACAAAAAACAATTGTAAGAAATGTGAACATCCTCAAGCACCTGCACTTGCAAAGCATTTGAGAGAAGAGCTCGCCAAAAAGGGTGGCAAGAGACAACAGATATATAGCTCTGTGGCTTCGAGTCAAGAGTTCCCAGAGCCAAATATTAACTCCTCAGATCCTGTAGTGATGCAAACTAACCTTGGAGAACAACCTACGCAAGGAGAGGAAATTCCGGGCAGTGTTCCTTTTAAATGTCACAATGAAGATGGACTTTATCAAATGCATCGAAAATCATTACATCAAAGCTTTCGAGTGGAGTCTCTAGAAGAAGCACAAACTGCATTGCCAACTGTGTCATGTAAATATCCTTCTCTTTTTTTAACTGTAGATCGGTGCCTTCCACTATCAATGCCAGCTCATCTTGGGGGAAAGTGACACAACTCTCCCTTAAATCATGAGTGGCAACAGTTGTCTCCTTTGACGAGAAGTCTACTGGTCGCTATTGCACAAAGTGAACATATAAATTTTTTGCAAAATATAGCGTACAATCTGCATTGTGCAGGGGATGGCCATAAACCTCCAAATAAATCCTCTGAGCGTTTTTTTTTATCGCATCATGGTTTCACTTCAAAACCTTCCACCTTCCTTTCTTGATCTCTGCATCCTCACATGGCCATATTTTCTTGATCATGTCCTTTGTTACTTCTTTATTGATCTCTTTCCATTGCATATGGTTTGGATTTGCCCACTTTGAGAGTCGGCGAGCAGTACGCGTCGCTTGTTGTGATGACATGCCATGTGCCAGAGACTTCATGCAATAAAATGTATTAACAACCGCTTGTTGTTGATCATCGGGCAGTGATTGGGTGTCAATATCTTGTTCTTCATCGGCCATTTTCTCTTAGAGCTATAGTCAACAGATAGACAAATATTCAATATCATTGGCAAATATATATTCTCACGAATCAAAGTCTCACAGATGCAGAATATAGCAACTTCTTGTTCACAGGGAAAGTGCATGGAATCCACTAAATCAAACCACAACAAATGCGACTAATTGAACCACAAGGAAAATTTGAAATACTGACAGTCAAACTGCAACCAATATTGGGGCAGAAACCACCTTTACCTCATGATAATAGGGTGTAGAGTCGGTAGAGTCTCTCATAACTCAGTCAATGATGCCACCAATTGTTTATTATGAGGAACCAATCAAAAGCCAAATGAGGGAGAGAGAGAATGTAGCTTATGTCCTTGAAGAAATTCCATTTTGGGCTGGTGTTGATGAAGTTGATAAATTTGAAATGACTAAAGATAATTGAATCAATTAGGTAAACCACTTCAAACCAGATAATACACTTCATTAAAAAAAGAATACCTTGGACAAGACATATGTATATCATAGAAATATTTAAATCGGATACATTGATGGTGCAAGTTTAACAAGTGGACGGTGGATAGGGTTAGGGTCTGCCTTTAAATGTTCTTTGAAAAATATCAACATGTCAGAAGCATTCCTTCTTTGGTCCCGCTCTTTTAACTTCATCCAACAATCTACTTTAATTCAAATAGCCCTCATAACATCTTCGTCCGGGTGGTGAAAAACTTCTTCTGGAAAATAAACTTTTCTAGCTGCACTCCAAAAATCTGCCAGCATGTCGAATAGGTAGCCCAATGCATAAATGTTGCTCGCTTTTGTGTATGCATCTGTGCATCGTGGATCGTATAGTTCAGGAGCAATCCACGATCGCTTAGCCATCTCGGCATTCCCTGCTCTTTGTGCATTCAAAACTGTTTCGTTCGATTGTGTGCTTGGATGCAGATAATTATTTGTTGCACGCTTAGCTAGTGTTCTCAACATCATACCCCAATCAATGATGCCGACATGGGGTTTATTGGTGAGAGTAAAGTCCAACATTATGTTGAATGGGTGCAAGTCACTGTGCACTATATCGGCTGAGTGGGCAGCCGCAACGCCGTTGATTAAGGCATGACAAATGGTTGGCATATTCTCGATCACTGCTTTGATCCGCACCGTGTCTATCTTGCAAGATTTACTACAGGCAATGACCTCTATCCGTGTTGTAGCATGTGCATGTGTTGTCTAGACAATCTGTGAGCGAACGGTAAGCGACGCATCATGTTGCCCACGGTACCCCCATTGTAGTATGGAAATATCATGATCCAAGGAGCTTCGATAGTAAACCCAATGCACCTTATAATGGAGGGGTGAAGCGTTTGCATTCCTTGCTCTATCTGAAATCTATCAAATTTCACCTCACTCCCTCTCTTGTAACATTTTTCCACATATGTAATGTGGTCTGGAAAAAATGAGATGCCTTTGATGGTGTATAATGTGCACACACCGAAGGAGCTTGCTCCAATCTTCATACCTTCTACCAAGGCTTCGTGAGGGATGTCGACAAGATGAGTACACTTTGCATTCAAAGCAGTGTGTATGATTGTGCCGGTGCCTCTGGCATCGGATTGAACTCCCAAAGTTGCTTGTGCATCTTGGGCCATCTTCAATCTCTTGGGTAAGGCTGCTTGGTCCTGCGCTTTCACACGCTTCATCTTTACCTTCTGTTCTTCCCACAATTTATCCCAGAGCTCTAATTTTGACCTGTCGTAGGTAGGTGGGATATCTTCCTTTAAGTCTCTGCAACATACTTTCATATTTCCCAACACTGTCCTAACCTTGTGGTGGGGGTCAAATTCTCGTATCCGTGCTGGAAGCAACAACTCGTATTGGCCTTCAAGTCGCAACCTGCGCTCTGTGTTCTCCCATATAGCACTAGTGATGTCTTTGATGTAAACATCACTTTCACTAATCTGTTGTATGTGATCAACTGCACATGATGAGATTGCCAAAAATGCATTCTTTACGAATGGAACGCATAATACATTTCTTTTGATCTGGCGTCATATTTGCACTGGACAATAAAAAAGAGCATATCAAATACAAATTCATGGTTGCGAATGACACAAAAACTCTCACACTATCTCAAGTAAACTCTTAACCACCACTTGAAGACTTTAACACGTATGCAAGGAAATATTGATAAATATTGAAAATAATCTTCACTTAAAATTGCAATTTGTTACATGTGCAAAATGCAGTTCAAACAAGCGGTTTATAAGAACTTAATTCAGATCAAACAATACATGTTAACAGTCTGACACATTTCAGCATATATTGAATTTTTAACTTATATTTTTCTCCATGCGCACATACTAATTCAAACAAAGCACACACCGACTTAAAAACTTCAAAAAAATTTAAAACATTGGAAGTATACAAATTATACTAGCAAATTGTGTTCACACACTTTTTTACATAGAATTTATGTAGATGTAGCAATCAAAAAGCGATGATAATTGATGCTCTTTAAAAAGATACAAAAGAATATTTAACATACAAATTGTGTGCATTTAGATTTTTTACAGATAATTTATGTAAATGAAGCATTAAAAATAGCAATAATGTTTGAGAGTCCTTTAAAAAGATTAAAAAAGGATATTTAACATGCAATTTGTGTGCAAATACTTTTTTACATATAATTTATATAAATGGAACATTTAAAATAGCGATGATTGATGAATAAAGTATTCTTTTGAATATGATTAGCTAGTATATAATTTCAAATGGACAGTTAAAAACAACAAAATCAAACAATTCATAAATTTTGTATATGAAATACTCTTCACAGCAGCCGCGTTACCGACCAAGTATTTCATATACTTAATACTTAAAAAATTAACTGCACATGCACATACAAATTATATGATGTTTGTACGGCCGGGTTAACGACCTGAACGTCACATTTATGCAAAAATATATGCTTCTAACAAAAGACACTCTATTAGCCGCGCTACCGATCGAGTGCCGCCTGAATCTAAGGAAAAACAATGGCTTGCATACGAACATCATATAGCCGCGTTACCGATCGATGCCCATATGTTTTTTGGGAAAGGGGAAGGGAAGTTGACTTACCATAAGGATACTAGATTCGCCGTGTTACCGACGTAGTGCCCAGACAGTACGCCAATACTTACCACAAGGACACCATCTTCCCTGCATCACCGAGGTGATGCCGCCGTGATAAGCACTGTTCCGTAGAATAGCTTACACACACACTCCCATTGTGTGGTAAGGTACCTTATTACTTCCACACAATACGACGAAAGGCACGCTACCACACAACGCATACACACACACACACACACACACACAACACATACCCAGATCGTGTGGTCAGGTACTCTACTGCTGCCGCACACTACGATGAAGAGCATGCTCCCACACGACCCCCACTCTCCCTCTCTACTCTCTCCTCTTGACGTACCTGCAAAGGTGGTCGACGACTCACGAGCTCTCTCTCTCTCTCTCTCTCTCTCTCTCTCTCTCTCTCTCTCTCTCTCTCTCTCTCTCACTCTCACACACACACACACACACACACACACACACACACACACACACACACACACACACACAGAATTATATATATGCGGACCCAATCGGGCCTGCATATATATAATTCTGCGAGCCCGCCGGGATTTTTAGTATTCCTGACGGGCTCGCAGGGAAAATGATAAACTCTGGCGGGCCCGCCGGGAATACTAAAAAGCCCGACGGGAATTTAGTGGGTTTGCAGGTTGTCCTTAACCGGGTCCTATGTGATTATGTTTAGTGTAATCATGTAAATATGTCAATAAGACCTTGTGATCACACAAAATTTGATGTAATTACATAAATATATTAAATTCCTGAGAGGGACTCACCTCAAAGGATTGGTCTAAGGTCACCTACCTAGGGCTTCGTTCCCCGGCAGCGGCACCAATGTTGGCAGATATGCCAACAAGCAAATGCTAGCATAGAAAGAACAAAACCAGGAACTCTATGTCAGCCAAGGATGAAGCTTAACCCGTAGGCGCATGGAAACAAGAAGATGGATGTCAAGCACCTTCTCAACCTTCTAAGACAATCTCTACTCGAGGAAATAAAATCTAAACGTTCTATGCACTAGTGAAAGCAACTCATCCTATCCAAAACTAGACCAAACGCAATCAAAATGTCACAAAACTCTTAAGACACACTCTCCTCGTCAAGAGATCATTAACCTATGGACTCTGCCTTGATATCCTACCTCAAGCCACCTTGTGCGACAATCGCGTATAAAGATAGGCAGCAAAATTCAAGTCAGCACTTTTCATAGTATATGGTCCTAATCCGTAGCTCTACTCGGCATGAACCCATAGGTATAAAGAAATCACCAAACGGACACACGGTTTGTAAGAAAACTCACCCGGAAGCTTGTAGGAGCTCGCTTCGTGACGACACCGGAATCATGGAAACTTGGTGTTGGATTGAAGACTTAGCTATTGCTAACGCGTTGGCAGTGTTGCTTTTGCAATGGAGGTTCCGTAGAGCGCATAGGAAAGAGAAGAATTCACTCACTCTCTCTCTCTCTCTCTCTCTCTCTCTCTCTCTCTCTCTCTCTCTCTCTCTCTCTCTCTCTCTCTCTCTCTCTCTCTCTCTCTCTCGCTCTCGCTCTCTCAAACACAACACACAGTAACTTGGGATTTGATTAATTTAAAATCTGGCTTAGGTTTACTAAAATTGGCTTATATACAATTCCTCCTTAGAGGCTTGTTCCCACAAAGAATATTGGCCGCTCAAATATTACAAAAATGCCATTCCCCTTCAAAAATAATGATACAAAAGTTGGGAAAGCTCCTTTTGTGTTTGGTTGTCAACAGACTGGGCAAGCTTTTCCCAATCTATTTTTCAACCATACACTACAAGAGGTTGTGTGCTCTTGTGACGCTGTTAGCGACGGAAATACATTGGGTTTTTATAACCCCCGACGTCGCTACAACCGTCGCTAATAGCGTCGCTACGAGAGCGTCGCTATAATTGTCGCTATAGGCGTCGCGATTTGCGTCGCTATATAGAGACTCTTATAGCGACGCCTATAGCGATGGTTATAGCGATGTTTAAACAGAAGTCTATAGCAACGCTCATAGCGACGCTACAGAGCCATAAATAGCGACGGTTTTAGCGACGCCCGAGAGAATTTTTTTTTGGTGACAGGGCATTGAATGCCCTGCCACCCATCAACCATATTGTACTTGATTCACTTTTTAAAAAAAGTGCAAGGGTAGATAATAGACCCAAAATAGTCACCCACAAGACGCATTGTTTGCAAAATTGACAAGTGTAAAATTGACAATTGTACACATCATAGGCAAAATGAATTGATTGGCAAATGTAATAATGACAATTGTACACATCATAGGCATAAAGAATTGATTGGCAAAATGAACTGTGGTGACAAATGTAATAATATACATGGTTCAAAAAGACGTATAAAATCCGTCTCATGATACATAAGCTATGAGAAACCCTAAACTAATGCTATCTAGCTACGACTAAACTGACGTCGTTTAGTCAGACGTCTCATCGCGTCCAAGCGGCGTATCTGTCGGATTCTGCAAAAAAAGACAATAAGACAGCTTTCAGTAAGTATAAACATATAACGACATTTATAAAACAATACAAAAAATAGAAAAGAGTAAACCCTAATACTAACCATGCCGCCACAAGAACTGAGAATGTCCATCAGGGCGTTTAAGCCCTTCCTGCCTGCGTACTCGCGCTCATACGGTGTGGGATCACGTCCTGTCATCGACCACTGTCAAAACATACAAAGAATTCATTATGTTAGAATTAAAAAACTCATAAACCCTAAACTATCGAACATAAAGAGCAATGCGAAAACACTTACAAAATCGGCCTCAAATGATGCCCATCCACCGCTCCCCAAGTGGTGCGAGCTCCCTACCTCTACTCGCGCTCTGGCTGCATCCTTTTGTTGCTTCCACTTGTCGAGATTCTCGCACGCTGCTTTCTTCGCATTCTTCCAATCTTCTTTGGCCAGCCAATCTGGCCTGTTCCACCCATGCTTGATTGCTTTTTGCACTTCGGAATGCTTGTGTTTGCAGTATTCGCGCATTCGAATCTTCATCAGGTCTTCATTGAAGCGCTGCTCCCGTGTTGGAACGGGAAACTCATCATGAAGTATGTTGATGACTCTGTTTTTTAAATCACTTGGTACTTCACTCCATTTGTTTAGTATGTAGTGTCTAAACAGCTGAGAGCAAAGACCACGCATGCGCGAGATCACCTTCTTGCCATCATCATCCATGATGATGCTGCCGCTGAAGTCGACGGAGTAAGGCAAGCCCTCTGGCCGGTGACGCGTGAACCTGGGTGTCTCGACAGGGGTCTCTAGCGGCGTGTCGAAGGGGGTACGGACGTCAGGTGTCTCCACCGGCGTCTGGGCCCCGAAGCGAGGAGTGTCGAGTGGGGTGGCTCCTGGCGGAGTAGGTAGAGGTGTGTAGCTGCTAGGAACAGTCAGCCGTGCAAAACCTGGTGTAGATGGCGATGCTGTGGCTGGTGTGGGGGGCGGGCAAAGAAGGGGAGGGTAAAGAGCCTCGTCGAACACGAGGCGGTGTGGAGGCATCGGTGGCAGAATCCCCACAACAACCGCCACCGCCACCGCCACCACTAGAGCACCGGTGTCTAGACGAGTGTGAAGCTCGTCTCGTCGACGCCGAAGCTTCGGAGCGCGCCGAATGCTCCGAAAGAGAGGGAGATGTGGATGGAGTAGGAACGCGCGATGATGCGCCAGAGCGATGACGCTCCACGTACCACTATCTCTGCTGCGGTGACAAAGAAGAAAGAAACTCCTCATCATCCATACCTGCATTAAACACACGAATATTTAAACTTAATATTGAATGAATAGAGTAGACAATGACGCAAAGACCATTAAATACAATGACGTAATGATGCATATAAATACAATGACGCAATGAATTGAGTGATAGAAGAGGCAAGTCGAAAACTCAGAATTTTCAATCAAAAAATGTGAGCGCGAGTAGAAAAGAGCGTTATACACCATGGAAGGTACTTAGAGAGCCAGAGCTTTTACAACACGGAGCAAAATTGTTCAAATACAATATTTGTGGCTTTAAGAGATCTCTCTCTCATCCTCGCATAACTCAGCATAACTTCCTATATCTATATAGAGCTCTTCGTTTAAACACATATCCTCTGTTTCATTTTGTAGCTCCTCTGCATGCACCCCATATAGAGTAGTAGCATCTTGATGCTCGTCTGGCACCACCGCAGCGGCTTCTGATTGAGCATCTTCTCTGATCTCCTCCATTGATGCCGTTGTGATTGGCACATGGTAGCCTTCATACGTCCTTGCACTACGAGGGGCTACCTCTATGACGTACCACCAGTTTGATGTAGACTTTGTAGGATGAAATATTACCTGCTAGAGCCACATAACTTACATGAGAGCTTTCAAGCACATAACTTGTAAAAGGGGGATGTTAACTATTTACATACTTACTTGTTCACAATGCTCGGGTAGTACGAAAGTGTCTCTTAGGTCAGTCCATTTCTTAGTAGAATCCACCTCAAGAAAACCAGACTCTCCTCTACGCACAGTAGCGTTGCGACCCTCCATGATTATCTTGAACCATTGCATGTCGAACAAGTCGAAAAAAAATCCTCTGTAATCGATCCTCAAAATCTCTTGCAGCGTGCCGAAGTAAGTGAGTTCCGCCACCACAGGATCTGCATCAGAGGAACGTCGTCGACTAGAGTGTTCAAATTTTGCCATGATTCCACAATCTTGAGTAAAATGCTTTTTGTCGATTCATTCCACCCTAAAATGTCGACCTTTACACCATGCTGCTGTGTATGACTTATACTACAACGAACAAAGATTATGAGTGGCCGTTCAAAAGTTTAGAAATAAAGTCACTAGCTAGTCGTACATTGCAAACTTACCTTGGTCGCGCAACCCCGAGAGTACTCCCACTCTTCCTCAGTCACTTCGTCACCGCATTGTTGTGCGCTTTTCAATTGGTTGTGCAACCATCTTAAGCTCATGAAGGTTGGTACGCTCTCCAGAACCGTCGGATAGTGCATCGGTGGTCGTCTTCCCCGTCTCCACTCGATTCGTGCCCTTTGTCGCTCTTGCTTTGCATCCTCATATTGTGAAATCCACTTTTGCATCACTGGATTGTGAAGCATGCAAAATCGGTTGATTTTAGCCTCTAGATCTTCCGTCATCTTCTTCTCAACACCGAGATTGCACATGACAATCCCAGATATGCGCTCATCATCTATGGTTCGCCATAGCGTGTCCCGGGCTTTATCAAATCCACCTAGCCACTCTCCAATGTACACTAGGGACTCTGATACCAACCAACCTTCTGCCATGCTACCCTCCGGACGTGCCTTTTGACGCACATATCCCTTAAGCGTTTTCATGAAACGTTCTAAGAAGAACATCCATCTGGAATGAACTGTGCCAGCTATTTCCACCTCATCAACTATGTGAACAAGAAGATGCACCTGAATGGTTAGCATGGTAGTAGGAAAATGTTTCTCGAACATGCACACAAGCTTCGCAGCATTTAGTTTGGCGAATGGTATGGAGTCTACGTTGATCTCCTTTTGTGAGATCCATTGCACCAGCTTTGCAAGTTTGTAGATTGTGTTACGGATGTCGAGAGACAAACATCCCTCAATGGCAACCGGTAAAATAAACTGTAAAGTATGTGCAGCAATGATATTAAAGTCCACATTTTATGCAATGATATTAAAGTCCACTATGAACGTACCTGACACATTTTATGCCAATCGTGTGACTTCAAACCGGTAAGCTTTCCTTCTTTAGTAAACACGTTCGGAGCGAGTGCATTACGCCAGTGGGGGTCCGCAAAGATCGAATGGTCTTTTTTACTTTGCGTTCTTGGGCTCCTGTGAAAATCCATGGTGCTTTAGGGAGTTTTATCGATCCATCAGACGCTGTTTGCGGCCAATATTGCTCCATACGATCCACATTTCTAAGGTCAACTCTGGCTCCCAAAGTAGATTACCCACATTCTTGAATATGTGCATTGGATCGAGCAAGTGATTGATCATGAGTCGGGGCCAGTATGGTAACTCGTACCATAGAGATAGTCTCTTCATCCCTGGAGGCAATCCGTCATCGCACATCTCCTTCTGCTCTAACGATGCTTGTGCAGACATCTTTGGTGGCTCTCTTCCCAAAAAGCCGTCGCGTAACACATGATTCTCTGGAAGATACGCTTGATCACCTTCGTAGATTTGCTTCTTCAGTGAGGGCGCCCTACGTGCATTCAATCTAGGTCCACATGTGACACATGCTCTGTATCCGCTTGTTTGAAGCCCTGCATGTATACACATGATAATAGATCAACTATGGGAAAAAACAAGATTTACAGTGTCTGAGTGAGGAGTGTCAATAGATCACCTGAGCATTCTGTTAGCCCGGGATAGTCATGCATGGTCCACATTAGAATGTCTCTGATCAAAGCATTCCGTCGTCCTGTGTGTCGGCTCATATCCACCACCTCTATGCCAATCCACAATTGTTGTAGCTCTTCCAATAGTGGACGAAGATACACATCCATATTCCCCACTTTATATTGCCCTGGCACAATCAAGCTTAGCCATAGGTGCCCCTTCTTCGTAGTCAACCACGGGGGAATGTTGTAGTTGACGATGACAACGGGCCATACACTGTAAGATGTTGATCTTTGACCAAATGGATTTACGCCATCCATAGCTAGGCCTAAGCGCAAATTTCGAGCTTCCCTGGCAAAATCCGACCATGTTCCATCTATATGTTTCCAGGCTGCGCAATCTGCAGGAATTCGTAGCACACCATCCGAAGATTTATTTTCCTCATGCCATGATGCTAGGGCGGCCATGGACTTACATTCGAAGAAATGCTTGATGCGAGGAAGCAGAGGAAAATGTCGCAAAACCTTTTGTGGAATTTTTGTCCCGTGGAGATCTACTCGATATCTTTTGGAATCACATTTCGGACACTTCTCCATGTCTATGTATTCCCCTCTGAAAAGAATGCAGTCATTAGGACAAGCGTGGATAGAATTGTAATCCATCCCCAAGTTTCGCAAAATCTTTCTTGCTTCATCTCGGGAATCTGGCATCACATTGTCAGCTGGTAGTATGTGCTCTTTAAGCAATCTACACAACATAAAAATACGATACAGTCGTGTAAAAATCTATCAGATCATTATACATTTAGAGTTTTATTAAAGTAAACTAATTGTAATAGATCACCTGAAAAGCGCTGTGACACTAGTGTCACTCCATCCAAACTTTGCCTGCATGTTGAGAAGAACCAGGAGTGCTTTCAATCTAGACATACGTGCTCCATTATACAATGGCGTATCGGCTTCACTTTTCATATCATCATAGATAAGCCTTTCCGAATCCATGATTGTCTCGATCATTTCATCAATCTCGGGCTCAAACATTGCCTCGTTGGAAATGTGCTCTGCATGATCATCCCCCGAGCTGTCAGAGGCTACATCTTGTGGCCTCACATATGCTGCTTGACCAAAGCGCCTGCGAACACGTCTATTGGGTTGCAAGATTGCTGCTTGTTGGCCAGCGTCAGAGTCTGACGAGTTATAATTGGCAACAACTCGATCTATAATAGATGGATCGAACTCGCCAAATTCGAGAACGTGCTGCAAGGAAACACGTCTTGTCCGTCGCACAGCATGCTTGCATTGATTACAAGGACATAAGACCCTCATTGAGAGATAGGTGTTTCGGTTGGACGGTCCCACATCCTCGTCACTACTCATAATGAGGATAAAAATCTTATAACCTGGACAACAAATTTAATATTCTATTGGCATTCTTCGTCTTATCTCTCTCTCTCTCTCTCTCTCTCTCTCTCTCTCTCTCTCTCTCTCTCTCTCTCTCTCTCTCTCTCTCTCTCTCTCTTTACCTCACATTCTCTAGTCATGTCCAATCCCCGCACACCTCGGTCTAGAGGTGCACGGAGATCAGAACCACCGGGTTATAATCTCGTCTTTATTGGTCAATACCTATATTTGTGGGTACAAGAAATCTACAGACCCACGTCTACATGATACTGCATTTAGTGGACAAAACCCCTTTGCCTCTTCTCTAGCTGTAGCACTTCACAGCATCTTAACATCTTTTCACAGTAGATCTTTTCACTGTTCGTCTAACTCTAAACCCTAAACCGTAAGTAATTCTTGTGTGGACTCGATCTAACATAAATAAGCGTAAATCTAAATAAACATAAATCTAACTAAAAATAAACCTAAATCTAATTTAACGTAAGTCTACATCTAACCTAATCTTTAACGTCTTTTGGGATAGTTTCCTACGACGTTAAAACTCTCTTCTTCTTGTGTGTGTGTGTGTGTGTGTGGGTAAACCTAAATAAACCTAAGTCTAATCTAATATAACATAAATCTAAATCTAACATAAATTATGTTATATTAAAAACAAAGAACTAAACTAACAGGGATTATAAGAACCTTAAAACTGATTTAACACATAATTTTTCACATAACTCGGCAAGAGTTGGCATTCTCATCACTAAAGATGTGAGAGTTAACTTCCGGCAGTGACGCTGCCTCATCTCCATCCACATCTGATGACAGCAATTGGCCCTTTAGACCGTTCTTGCTCTTGTTACTAACTTTGAAGTTGCTGTTGAATGACTAGAGGTTGTCTAGGTGGTCATTGTGTCGGGGATGTAGTGACTCTTGCTGCCCTGAAGATCCACCTTCTTCCCTATCTTCTGAAGACATTTCACCATTACTTTTGGATCGACGGAGCCCACCATGAGTGAAGGCAGCAATACCCTATATTCCATTGAGGGCTTTCTTCACCCGCTTCATGCAGGCATCGTAGTCTATGGAGACCTAAATCTAATCTAATATAACATAAATCTAAATCTAGCGTAAATAAACGTAAATCTAATTAAAAATAAACCTAAATCTAATCTAATTTAACTTAAATAAACCTAAATCTAATTTAACGTAAGTCCACATCTAACCTAATCTTTAACGTCTTTTAGGATAGTTTCCTACGGCGTTATAACTCTCTTCTTCTTGTGTGTGTGCGCGTGTGTGGATGTGTGTGCCAATAAAAAGAGATAAATGGTATAACCTTTCTATCACCCATGCCAAGTATGATAGATTGGTTATGCCATTTCCCTCTTGAATAATAGGTCTCGAGTTCAACTCCTCGTCGACTAGATCTTTAGGTCTTTTAATTTTAATTAGTTTCCTACGACGTTAAATTAGTTTCTCTCTCTTTCTCTCTCAATGTGTATGTGTTTTTTTGTTTATGCATGTTTTCTCTCTCTTTTCCTCTCTCAATGTGTGCGTTTTTTGTTTATGCATGTTCTCTCTCTCTTTTCCTCTCTCAATGTGTGCGTTTTTTGTTTATGCATGCTCTCTCTCTCTTTTCCTCTCTCAATGTGTGTGTGCATTGTTTGTTTATGTATGTGTGTGTGCGTTTTTGTTTATGTTTGTACTCTCTCTCTCTCTCTCTCTCTCTCTCTCTCTCTCTCTCAAAAACACTATGTGTGTGTGTGTATGTGTGTGTGAGAGAGAGAGAGAGAGAGAGGGAGAGAGAAAGAGGGGAAGGGAACATGAGAGTGAGGAGAGGGAAGGAGCATACCTGGCTCTCCTTCCTCTCCTCGTGTGTGTGTGTGTGTGTGTGTGTGTGTGGAGAAGAAAGAGAGAGAGAGAGAGAGGGAGAGCGTTATCTGCTCCTTGCTTGAGGGCGCCGAAAAACTCAGATCTGAGATCTGAGTTTTTGGGCGCTCTCTGTTATTTTTTTAGCCCAGTCGGCGTCGCTATGAGCGTTGCAAATTTACAAGTAAATTTGTGACACTTATAGCGACGCTCATAGCGACGCCAGGAATTTTTTTTTTGAGCGTCGTTGTGTGAGCGTCGCTAATATGAATAGCCTCTTGTAGTGATAGCTTTGAAATTTTGAAAATCCATAAACACCTCATTTTTATGCTTTATGACATAGACCCATATCTTCCTCAAATGGTTATCAGGGAAACTCACATAGTATCTACATCCACCCATAGATGTAGTCTTTGTCAAACCCCATATATTTGTGTGCACTAACTTGAATGCATTCTTGCTTATCTGCTTATCATGAGGAAAGGATACCTTTTCCTGCTTTCCAAATTGACAAGCTTCATAAATTTTTTTCATTTGAGCAACTTTGAATCTGGCAAACCACAACCATCTCTTTAGTTTGCATCATCTTCAACCTCTAAACATTTACCTGACCAATTTGTTTGTGCCAAATCTCAATATCTGGAACAACACCTGCACCTCGTGCAAACATGGCAATATTCACTTCGAGCACATTTACATCCAAACTAAACATTCTCCCCACTTCCTTTCCTTACGCAACCAACCTTCCATTCTTCATATACTCTTTGATAAAGTGACCATCAGAGTTAAACGTGACCTGCAAGCCCTATTTGCCCAACATATACTAAATTATTTGTGCTATTCGGTACATGTAGTACATCATCTAGGTACTTTACCATCTATCATAGAAATGGCACAAATATGCATAATGGGATGTGCAGTATCATCCCCAGTATCTACATAACCAGGACTTTGTAAAATTTGCATTTCCTTGTACCACTCACCATGACTGGTCATGCATGGTGAGTATCATCCTCCCCAGTATCTACATAACTAGGACTTTGTAAAATTTGCATTTCCTTGAACCACTCACCATGATTGGTCATGTGATTCA
Organism: Adiantum capillus-veneris; assembly: GCF_014529385.1. Lineage (NCBI taxonomy): Eukaryota > Viridiplantae > Streptophyta > Polypodiopsida > Polypodiales > Pteridaceae > Adiantum > Adiantum capillus-veneris. The sequence goes on from NC_140941.1 coordinate 63,592,226, forward strand.
ATGTGATCCAATGCACCAAAATCCACATACCAGACATTATCATTGGATTTTGCCACATTGACATAGTCTTCAGCATGTGCTACACCACAAATAGCCTCTCAGGCTCATCTACATTCCTGCTAGTAGTTGCATAAATTTTTTTCTGCCTCCTGTTTGGACAGTCACGTTCAAAGTGACCATGTCTTCCACAACCCTAACATACTATATTTTTGTGTTGATATGCATTATTGCGTTGTGCATTGCCACGACCTCTTGGACTCCCCTTGTCTCAACAGTTTCCTCAATCACCTGTGTTCTGACCCTAATTGTTATTATGTTGTTGTACTTGGTGGTTTTCTCTCCCTTGCCCTCATCCACGACCTATACCACATCCTCTATCTCTTCCTCTATATTGATGAAAAGAACGTATTCAGAATTGTTTCCACCATATATAGAGGAATCTTCCTTATGTTCCTTCTCTTCCACAATCAGTAAGGATATCAAACCTGTATGAGGGAATGTTCTCTCAAAGATGGATACGAGTCTTAAATTGTTTGTATTCTGGACCCAAACCTTGTATGCAAACTTCTACTTTATCATCATCATCAAATGCAACACCAATCAATGCAAGTGAGTCACATGTTCTTTATTTTCAATGAATACTCATTGATGGACATATTTTCTTATGCACAGTATTCAGCTCAGTCTTCAGCTACAGCTTCCTTGCCTTTGTGTTGGTGACATCCAATGACACTAAGGTGTTGCGAGCCTCCTTAGGGGTATGACCATCTTGTACATGCCCAATCATAGTTTCCTATGCACTCACAAAAAGCTAGTACATGACCTTTCGAGCTCCCTAATTCCAATCTTCAAACATCTTTATTTATGCAGTTTATTTTGCACCTTCCTCTGGTAACGGTGGTGGTGTCTCATGCTCTCCATCAATGTAGTCCCAATAACCTTAATCCATAAGGAAATTGGTCATTCTGACCTTCCAAGCATGGAAGTTATTATTGTTCAGTTTCTCGCTTACAATTTGGTTAAGCCCATCATTGTTGGATGACATGTTTCCAACCCTTTATCAAGTCTCTAAGCAGCCTACTAAAATTAATTAGCTAACACATGCAACAATGATCTGCATACACATACATGCTTCACACTCCCAAGCTGTACTGTGAGCACTACAGATGAATCAAACCTTTCTACACCTCCAAAATGCAGTTCTGTAGAATTTTGAACCTTAACGTTTCTGCATGTGAATGCTCTCTAACTCCAAAATGGGGCACAAAACACACCTGAAATGGAAATGCAGCTACACAATCCCAATCCAAAGGACTTTATAATACCCAAATACACACAATTTCCAAAAGGAAGCACCTCAATCGGAGATCATTTGAGGATGGCTCCTGCGAATATCAAGACCACTTCATAGGCTGCTTCTACTTACTATTTTAATCTCCTTGGACACAACCAAGAGCTGATAACATGTCAAGAGATAGAGGAGGAGAGAGTTTCAAGCGCACGCACACACACACACACACACACACACACACACACACACACACACACACACACACACACACACACAGGCAAAAGATTGTTCTTCTTCTTCTTCACTATCTCAAGATAAGAGATCTACAGAATATAAGGAGAAAATACATCATAAAAGGGAACTAGTACAATGGTCTATTGTAAACCGCTAATAAGTGAGGTGAAGGATAAGTGTGCCATCACTTGGGTAGGTAGTACAACTGTAATATCACTGACGAAGATATGCTTATCCACCAAGGTGTGTCAATGTGATGATGATTGTCATTGGTAGTAATCCATGAGGTGTACATGTTGAGCTTGACATATCAATAAGAATAATATCCATTCCATCTAGAAATTTTAATCTAATTTTGCTAAGAACCCATTTCCATCTTTGGTTGAAGGAGACTTTGAAGCCTATGGGTATACCCAAAAGTCTGAAGATCTGGCCTTCCACTATTTGGGAGCAACTTCCATGTGTCACAACTTTAGGAACAGAATCTATCCACGTTTGGAATGGTTGATGACATATCCAATAGGATCATGGAAGGTATTGAGGCACTATCAAAAGCTTTCAAGAGACTGTTGATCATTATGCACCATAACATTTATATTATCTGCAAATTGTTGAAGACAAATCATTCTTCTAGCTCCATGGATGTCAATTCCATCCAAGGGCATCTAAACATATAGCATATAGAAGAGGAGAAATTGGACAGCCCTGTCTAACAAAACTCTGCAGGGGAAAGGAATCAATTGATCCATCATTAATGGTTACCTTTAAAAGACATTACCGAAGACAACCTAAATGCACTTGTGAATGTTTTTCAATTCAATGTCATGCAATAACTGAAAAATAAAGTCCCACTCCATTCTATCATAGGCCTTATCAAAATCAATTTTGAAAAAAATGAACAATTGATCAAATTCTTCAGTATAATCTAGAGCTTCTCATAGAGTAGTTATTGCAATATTCAAAATGAATTTTCCCTTTATTAATCCTTTTTTCTAAGGAAAAATAATGTCATGCATGATAGGACTGAGCCTTCTTGCTAAAGCCACAGCAAAAAAATTATATACAAAAGTCAGACATGTGATGGGCCTCCAGTTCCCTAAGTCCTCCTTTCCCTCCCTTTTGTGTATGATATTAATTACACCAGTGTTCATAGAAGAGGGGACACCTTCTAACTTCAAGGATTCTTCCCATACCATCATCAAATGGGAAGCGATTGGGAATTTACAATACATGACCATTTTGGGAAAATGTGAAAAATGTGTAACTCCAATCTTTACTGCTTCTTCATGTTGATCTTTGATCTGCATCCGTAACGCTTGTCCTTTAGCAGCTTCTGTTCACTGACGTTGACTCAGTTAACATTCCCCCCTTTTGATTTTAGTGCCCGTCCTCTAGCACTGTTGAAAAGTGTCTGTGGAAGCTGTGGAAGGTTTTTGATTGGTTGTTGATGGGCTGATCGTCTTCATTTATCGTTGGATTTTTTGATGACATTCAATTTGCTGCAACATCTTGATTGGCCCGAATATGTCTGATGTGAGAGATGATGTTGCATTTGTCTGTTGTAATAGCATAATGATGAGGCTGTTGTTTATTTATGAAAAGTATGTACAAGGGGAAAAACCCAGTAGGGAAAAAGTTCCTTTGGGATATGTGCATTATTGGAGTACTTATTAGCATGGGAATATTAATAAAGTACTCAAGGGATTATCTGCTAATAGATATGGAATTAAAAAGGCAGCAAATATGAGAGGGTAGCATGATGGAACATTAGTTTTCCTGTTGTAGTCTACTCAACGTGCATAGGTGGAAGAAAAAAATGAGTGTTTAATGCATATGTCCAATGGTGGGACATCCTACATGCATACACAAAAAATCATGGGAAACAATATACTGTGCAAGAAGGATTTTGAGGGGTTCTTCAGAAAGATGGTGTAGCAATAAAAGCATATGACATGGCTTTGCAAGCTGGCACCCCTTTAAGAAGGGGATTTTATATTTGCGAGCTTTTATTTTTGAGCTTTTGAAATTGAAACATTATTTTCGAGCTTTTTGACGCTCATATTACACTAACCATATCTTTAAATATTAGTGTGGCATGAGGAAAGTCTACATTAGACTGTGCAAATGGAACACAAAGGCATTCGAGTGAATGCAATCACTTTTTTCAAAGTGCATTGAGGACATACGTGCATTGAAAACATGAGGGAAAACAAATATGACACACACCAGATCAAGAGCATTATACTTGGATGATTGTTGGATGTGAAGCAAATGGCATGCAAGTGGCAAAAAACATTGTATGAGCCAGTTTTCATATGTAGTGATGCAAAAGGAAGCTCCTCTCCAACCAAATGCCTTCACATGTGCTTGCAACTTATGGACATGCATCATTTCTCACTACGTAAGTCGAAGACATGGGCAAATTAATATATGGGAGGTTGTTTGTCAAAGTTCGTTAATAGCAAACATGTCAGATCTAGAATGGGGTCTCTTACAATGCATCATTGTGGGAGATGTTGAAAGCATAACGAGGTTTTGATGAAAACCTTGTTCAAGATGTCTACCCTTGGATATGCCCTCGGGTATGCCAGAACATGAAATGCCAACTAGCTTTCAACTACTTTAGGCACATACAAGGAAAATTCATTTTGAGATTTGCACGCAGTGCCTTCTTGGGTGTGATGTCAAGGATCACAACATCGGGTCTAAGGATACAAGCATAGACCATCTCAAATACAAGAATGTCCTCATGGCTCATTTTTTCAAAATACTAATTAAGAGCCTGTCAGCTTTGCCTAGCTTGAGTACACTTTGTTTTTCAAGCATTACAAGAGGATTCTAGGAGAAGGAAAATTCTCTAGGACACTTTTCCTTGATGCAGAGCACCACACTTGGCAAACATATTGATGAGAGCATTACTACATATTATGATACTTATTAAGTGTTTTCTAGAATACCCCAGACCGAGGTGAGTTACTTTGAAATAAGAGCAATCCAAGAAATTAAGGATGATACACAAAGGTAGGGCAAGTTGAAAATCACCAAAAACTTTTCCTTCCATGTGAATATCCCAAGTCCAATACACAGAAGCATCGGTTTATTGATTTACAAGAATGAAAAAAAGCGTGCTAGCCTGAGTTGGCCTCAAATTAGACCATAGTAGGTAACACTTGTGCCTAGCAAAGGGCACAACATTCAATATACATGTGTGTCAATGAGAGTATTTATCTAGCACATTTTGATGCTTCAACATGATATCCAACCGTGGAACATACCCTCCACTGCCAATCATGACACAAAACAGGCAATCCACACCTAAAATTCTCATCATAATATTCATAGGCCTAAATATAAGAAAAGATTGCTGATGAGGATTCCATTCACAGCTGATAGGGAGGATTTTCTCAAGAAACGGCTCATGTTAAATATCGGCCAGCTACGTTACGCAGGCAAGCTAGCTGAAATCTAACCAAAACCAGTTTCTTGAAGCAGTAGAGAGGGTGGTCTCACTCTCAAGACAAGGAAAGAAGGAATCCTATAGTTGAAAGGAGCAAGGGGAAGTGCTGAGTTGCCATGCTAGGGGATCTCCATGGCATGTTCAAGGAGCGGCCGTGTAGGTGCTGAGATTTGAAGAGTGGAGGTGCTGAGGGCATGTATGAAGGGGAGACCATAGCAAACCCTGTAAAGAGGAGGTGAAAGGGGCTGCCAAGCAAAAATCTCCAATGAAGGAGCATCAAGGCTGAGCCTAATTAAGGAAGGAGGGCTCTCAAGTCCAGGCCAGGGCGACACAAAGAAGAAAACAGAGAGAGATCAGAGGAGGAGCCCAAGCTCGGGGAAAACGAGCAGCCAGGCAAAGTCTGGTAGCATCAGAGGGGCATCTGCAAGAAAGAGGGAGAGCTCGTCAGGAGGCAATAGAAGGAAGGAGAGTTGCAGGCCAGGTGGCCATGCTTGCAGACAGTTGAGGGCTCATGATCAGTGAGCACTGGGGAGCTGAATACTGAGAAGGATTCTGACATGCAAAGGGAGGATTTCTTGCCCCTGGGAGAGAGAGAGTAATATTCAAGAGGTGAATGACTTGCAAGCTAATTATTACTGCAGCAAGGGACAAAACCATCAGAAGCTCGAGTTGGGAGAAGACCAACTTGCCAACAAAGACTAGCTACCTGAGAAAGTGTCACCATCAAAAGAGCAGATGGCAGCTTGGCCGAGGGGCAGACGTATGAGAGGAGTCTGAGTTATCGATAATAGGGCATTACCACGTCAATCAAGAACTTAAAGCAAGGTCTGCAACTCTGATTAGCCATGCAATTGTATCTCAGAGTGGCATCTTTCTTAGTGTGTTGTCTAATCATCTATGTCCTTTGCTTTTAACATGCTCCTCCCCTGCTCTTTACGCCATAGCTCAAACAACTGCGAGCAACAGAGTCGATACACACAAAGGTACAGTAGTCCCAAAGAGATCATTTGTATGTCATCTGGAAAAAAAAGGGGGGGCTGGAAGGCTGCTATAAACGCCGATTGTTTCCTACTAGATTCTCTCCCATAAGACACAAGCATCTCTCTCTCTCTCTCTCTCTCTCTCTCTCTCTCTCTTCGGTGGGAGAAGTTTCATACGTACAAAAACACAAGAAAAAAAAAACCATCCGACCTTACTCTCAAGCCTTAATCAACCTCAACCGCTCTAGCCCTTCCTCAATCGCTTGCCTCCCTGCACCATGCTCAATGGTCAGGGGTCGTCGACCTCCTCAAAATCAACCAAAATATTTAACCTGAAATATATGTTATTTTGAATGCCTGCATGCACTGGGGTTGGGCTAGCTGGTGCAGTCCTGCAAAGAGGAAGGGGAAGGGGGCACTGATGCATAGCCAAATCTTGAGCGTTAAGGACGGTAGTTGAATCATGTATTTGCAAGTGCTGCGGCCTTCTCATGCCCACATTTCTCGAATAGGGCACTCTGCACCGCACGTGAATGTGGATCCCCCCACCCCTTTTTTGCTAACGGTGCTCTCTCTCTCTCTCTCTCTCTCTCTCTCTCTCTCACAGAGGGCTTTCTCACCTTCAAGGGTAAGGTGATATTATTGCTAGCATGCAAAGAGCAGAAGTGAGTTGCTGCATGCAAGGGGATGCAACAACATGACGAGAGGCTAGGTCGATGTTGCATCAGGAGGGGTCACCATATTTGGATGAGCTGGAGGCTTCTGTTTGCGAAGGTGTAGATGAGTGGCTGACGTGGTAGAGGTTAGTTGAGAGTGTTGTGGGGTGAAAAAACTGGGGTTGTGCACGCTTCTGTGATCAAATATATCCCCTTGGAGATCCCGTTCGATACCCAAGGGAATGGAGTGTGTGTGGATTATGCACTCAAGTAGATCAAACGAAGGTGTGCTGGGAGACGTACACTACAAGAGGCTCTTCATATTAGCGACGCTCACACAGCGACGCTCAAAAAAAAATTTCCCGGCGTCGCTATGAGCGTCGCAAATTTACAAATAAATTTGCGACGCTCATAGCGACGCCGGCTGGGGTAAAAAAAATAACCGAGCGCGCCCAAAAACTCAGATCTCAGATCTGAGTTTTTCGGCGCCCTCAAGCAAGGAGCAGGTAACGCTCTCCCTCTCTCTCTCTCTCTCTCTCTCTCTCTCTCTCTTTTTCTTCTCCACACACACACACACACACACACACACACACGAGGAGAGGAAGGAGAGCCAGGTATGCTCCTTCCCTCTCCTCATTCTCATGTTCCCTTCCCCTCTTTCTCTCTCCCTCTCTCTCTCTCTCACACACACACATACACACACACACATAGTGTTTTTGAGAGAGAGAGAGAGAGAGAGAGAGAGAGAGAGTACAAACAAAAACAAAAACGCACACACACATACATAAACAAAGAATGCACACACACATTGAGAGAGAAAAAGAGAGAGAGAGCATGCATAAACAAAAAACGCACGCATTGAGAGAGGAAAAGAGAGAGAGAACATGCATAAACAAAAAACGCACACATTGAGAGAGGAAAAGAGAGAGAAAACATGCATACGATCCAAAAAAACGCACACACATTGAGAGAGAAAGAGAGAGAAACTAATTTAACGTCGTAGGAAACTAATTAAAATTAAAAGACCTAAAGATCTAGCCGACGAGGAGTTGAACTGAAGACCTATTATTCAAGAGGGAAATGGCATAATCAATCTATCATACTTGGCATGGGTGATAGAAAGGTTATACCATTTATCTCTTTTTATTGGCACACACATCCACACACGCGCACACACACAAGAAGACGAGAGTTATAACGTCGTAGGAAACTATCTTAAAAGACGTTAAAGATTAGGTTATATGTAGACTTACATTAAATTAGATTTAGGTTTATTTTTAACTAGATTTACGTTTATTTAAGCTAGATTTAGATTTACGTTATATTAGATTAGATTTAGGTCTCCATAGACTGCGATGCCTGCATGAAGCGGGTGAAGAAAGCCCTCAATGGAATATAGGGTATTGCTGGCTTCACTCATGGTGGGCTCCGTCGATCCAAAAGTACTGGTGAAATATCTTCAGAAGATAGGGAAGAAGGTGGATCTTCAGGGCGGCAAGAGTCACTACATCCCCGACACAATGACCATCTAGACAACCTCTAGTCATTAGACTTACGTTAAATTAGATTTAGCTTTATTTTTAGTTAGATTTACGTTTATTTGGATTTACGCTTATTTACGTTAGATCGAGTCCACGCAAGAATTACTTACGGTTTAGGGTTTAGAGTTAGACGAACAGTGAAAAGATCTACTGTGAAAAGATGTTAAGATGAAGTGAAGTGCTACAGCTAGAGAAGAGGCAAAGGGATTTTGTCCACTACATGCAGTATCATGTAGACGTGGGTGTGTAGATTTCTTGTACCCACAAATATAGGTATTGACCAATAAAGACGAGATTATAACCCGGTGGTTCTGATCTCCGTGCACCTCTAGACCGAGGTGTGCGGGGATTGGACATGACTAGAGAATGTGAGGTAAAGAGAGAGAGAGAGAGAGAGAGAGATAAGATGAAGAATGCCAATAGAATATTAAATTTGTTGTCCAGGTTATAAGTTTTTTATCCTCATTATGAGTAGCGACGAGGATGTGGGACCGTCCAACCGAAACACCTATCTCTCAACGAGGGTCTTATGTCCTTGTAATCAATGCAAGTATGCTGTGCGACGGACAAGACGTGTTTCTTTGCAGCACGTTCGCGAATTTGGCGAGTTCGATCCATCTATTATAGATCGAGTTGTTGCCAATTATAACTCGTCGGACTCTGACGCTGGCCAACAAGCAGCAATCTTGCAACCCAATAGACGTGTTCGCAGGCGCTTTGGTCAAGCAGCATATGTGAGGCCACAAGATGTAGCCTCTGACAGCTCGGGGGATGATCATGCAGAGCACATTCCCAACGAGGCAATGTTTGAGCCCGAGATTGATGAAATGATCGAGACGATCATGGATTTAGAAAGGCTTATCTATGATGATATGAAAAGTGAAGCCGATACGTCATTGTATAATGGAGCACGTATGTCTAGATTGAAAGCACTCCTGGTTCTTCTCAACATGCAGGCAAAGTTTGGATGGAGTGACACTAGCGTCACAGCGCTTTTCAGGTGATCTATTACAATTAGTTTACTTTAATAGAACTCTAAATGTATAATGATCTGATAGATTTTTACACGACTGTATCATATTTTTATGTTGTGTAGATTGCTGAAAGAGCACATACTACCAGCTGACAATGTGATGCCAGATTCCCGAGATGAAGCAAGAAAGATTTTGCGAAACTTGGGGATGGATTACAATTCTATCCACGCTTGTCCTAATGACTACATTCTTTTCAGAGGGGAATACACAGACATGGAGAAGTGTCCGAAATGTGATTCCGAAAGATATCGAGTAGATCTCCACGGGACAAAAATTCCACAAAAGGTTTTACGACATTTTCCTTTGCTTCCTCGCATCAAGCATTTCTTCGAATGTAAGTCCATGGCCGCCCTAGCATCATGGCATGAGGAGAATAAATCTTCGGATGGTGTGCTACGAATTCCTGCAGATTGCGCAGCCTGGAAACATATAGATGGAACATGGTCGGATTTTGCCAGGGAAGCTCGAAATTTGCGCTTAGGCCTGGCTATGGATGGCGTAAATCCATTTGGTCAAAGATCAACATCTTACAGTGTATGGCCCGTTGTCATCGTCAACTACAACATTCCCCCGTGGTTGACTACGAAGAAGGGGCACCTATGGCTAAGCTTGATTATGCCAGGGCGATATAAAGTGGGGAATATGGATGTGTATCTTCGTCCACTATTGGAAGAGCTACAACAATTGTGGATTGGCATAGAGGTGGTGGATATGAGCCGACACACAGGACGACGGAATGCTTTGATCAGAGGTATTCTAATGTGGACCATGCATGACTATCCCGGGCTAACAGAATGCTCAAGTGATCTATTGACACTCCTCACTCAGACACTGTAAATCTTGTTTTTTCCCATAGTTGATCTATTATCATGTGTATACATGCAGGGCTTCAAACAAGCGGATACAGAGCATGTGTCACATGTGGACCTAGACTGAATGCACGTAGGGCACCCTCACTGAAGAAGCAAATCTACGAAGGTCATCAAGCGTATCTTCCAGAGAATCATGTGTTACGCGACGGCTTTTTGGGAAGAGAGCCACCAAGGATGTCTGCACAAGCATGGTTAGAGCAGAAGGAGATGTGCGATGACGGATTGCCTCCAGGGATGAAGAGACTATCTCTATGGTACGAGTTACCATACTGGCCCCGACTCGTGATCAATCACTTGCTCGATCCAATGCACATATTCAAGAATGTGGGTAATTTACTATGGGACCATTTGACCGGCAAGAAAGATACTTTGGGAGCTAGAGTTGACCTTAGAAATGTGGATCGTATGGAGCAATATTGGCCGCAAACAGCGTCTGATGGATCGATAAAACTCCCTAAAGCACCATGGATTTTCACAGGAGCCCAAGAACGCAAAGTAAAAGAGGCCATTCGATCTTTGCGGACCCCCACTGGCGTAATGCACTTGCTCCGAACGTGTTTTACTAAAGAAGGAAAGCTTACCGGTTTGAAGTCACACGATTGGCATAAAATGTGTCAGGTACGTTCATAGTGGACTTTAATATCATTGCATAAAATGTGGACTTTAATATCATTGCTACACATACTTTACAGTTTATTTTACCGGTTGCCATTGAGGGATGTTTGTCTCTCGACATCCGTAACACAATCTACAAACTTGCAAAGCTGGTGCAATGGATCTCACAAAAGGAGATTGACGTAGACTCCATACCATTCGCCAAACTAAATGCTGCGGAGCTTGTGTGCATGTTTGAGAAACATTTTCCTACTACAATGCTAACCATTCAGGTGCATCTTCTTGTTCACATAGTTGATGAGGTGGAAATAGCTGGCACAGTTCATTCCAGATGGATGTTCTTCTTAGAGCGTTTCATGAAAACGCTTAAGGGATATGTGCGTCAAAAGGCACATCCGGAGGGTAGCATGGCAGAAGGTTGGTTGGTATCAGAGTCCCTAGTGTACATTGGAGAGTGGCTAGACGGATTTGATAAATCCCGGGACACGCTATGGCGAACCATAGATGATGAGCGCATATCTGGGATTGTCATGTGCAATCTCGGTGTTGAGAAGAAGATGACGGAAGATCTAGAGGCTAAAATCAACCGATTTTGCATGCTTCACAATCCAGTGATGCAAAAGTGGATTTCACAATATGAGGATGCAAAGCAAGAGCGACAAAGGGCACGAATCGAGTGGAGACGGGGAAGACGACCACCGATGCACTATCCAGCGGTTCTGGAGAGCCTACCAACCTTCATGAGCTTAAGATGGTTGCACAACCAATTGAAAAGCGCACAACAATGCGGTGACGAAGTGACTGAAGAAGAGTGGGAGTACTCTCGGGGTTGCGCGACCAAGGTAAGTTTGCAATGTACGACTAGCAAGTGACTTTATTTATAAACGTTTGAACGGCCACTCATAATCTTTGTTCGTTGTAGTATAAGTCATACACAGCAGCATGGTGTAAAGGTCGACATTTTAGGGTGGAACGAATCGACAAAAGGCGTTTTACTCAAGATTGTGGAATCATGGCAAAATTTGAACAGTCTAGTCGACGACGTTCCTCTGATGCAGATCCTGTGGTGGCGGAACTCACTTACTTCGGCACGCTGCAAGAGATTTTGAGGATCGATTACAAAGGATTTTTTATCGACTTGTTCGACGTGCAATGGTTCAAGATAATCATGGAGGGTCGCAACGCTACTATGCGTAGAGGAGAGTCTGGTTTTCTTGAGGTGGATTCTACTAAGAAATGGACTGACCTAAGAGACACTTTCGTACTACCCGAGCATTGTGAACAAGTAAGTATATAAATAGTTAGCATCCCCCTTTTACAAGTTATGTGCTTGAAAGCTCTCATGTAAGTTATGTGGCTCTGGCAGGTAGTATTTCATCCTACAAAGTCTACATCAAACTGGTGGTACGTCATAGAGGTAGCCCCTCGTAGTGCAAGGACGTATGAAGGCTACCATGTGCCAATCACAACGACATCAATGGAGGAGATCAGAGAAGATGCTCAATCAGAAGCCGCTGCGGTGGTGCCAGATGAGCATCAAGATGCTACTACTCTATATGGGGTGCATGCAGAGGAGCTACAAAATGAAACAGAGGATATGTGTTTAAACGGAGAGCTCTATATAGATATAGGAAGTTATGATGAGTTATGCGAGGATGAGAGAGAGATCTCTTAAAGCCACAAATATTGTATTTGAACAATTTTGCTCCGTGTTGTAAAAGCTCTGGCTCTCTAAGTACCTTCCATGGTGTATAACGCTCTTTTCTACTCGCGCTCACATCTTTTGATTGAAAATTATGAGTTTTCGACTTGCCTCTTCTATCACTCGATTCATTGCGTCATTGTATTTATATGCGTCATTACGTCATTGTATTTAATGGTCTTTGCGTCATTGTCTACTCTATTCATTCAATATCAAGTTTAAATATTCGTGTGTTTAATGCAGGTATGGATGATGAGGAGTTTCTTTCTTCTTTGTCACCGCAGCAGAGACAGTGGTACGTGGAGCGTCATCGCTCTGGCGCATCATCGCGCGTTCCTACACCATCCGCATCTCCCTCTCTTTCGGAGCATTCGGCGCGCTCCGAAGCTTCGGCGTCGACGAGACGAGCGTCACACTCGTCTAGACACCGGCGCTCTAGTGGTGGCGGTGGCGGTTGTTGTGGGGATTCCGCCACCGATGCCTCCACACCGCCTCGTGTTCGACGAGGCTCTTTACCCTCCCCTTCTTTGCCCGCCCCCACACCAGCCACATCATCGCCATCTACGCCAGGTTTTGCACGGCTGACTGTTCCTAGAAGCTACACACCTCTACCTACTCCGCCAGGAGCCACCCCACTCGACACTCCTCGCTTCGGGGCCCAGACGCCGGTGGAGACACCTGACGTCCGTACCCCCATCGACACGCCGCTAGAGACCCCTGCCGGGACACCCAGGTTCATATAAGAGTTGTTGAGCTCTCTGATCATCCCCGTGCACGTAGACAATCAGAGAGCTCAACACCTAGTTTGAACTAAGTAAAAAAAGAAAATTCATGCCTTAAAAACCTAGTTAAATCTCAACATTATCAATATTTGTGAAAGCTCCTTGATCATCCGTGTGCATGCGGATGATTGGTGAGCTATTTTTCAACTTTTTTTGTGATATTAATTTAAAAAATATGTATTTAATAAGCTTTTTGGTTGTCTTTTTTCTGTCTTGAATGTTCTAATCTCTTGTGAAGGCCTTCATGATGAAGGTGGCTATGGTTTTTTAAAAACTTTTATGCTAAAATAAAGTAGACACTATCCAATTTTATATGTTTTTTATACTTCAATGTTTTTTTGGTTTTGACAAATCTTTGTCTTGATTGTTTTGATTATGTTTTTATATACTAGTGTATTTAATGGCACCTTGAAAAATAGATTAGTTTTGCTACCTATTTTCAATCATTGTGTCAAAATTGAATGTAACAGAAGAGTTCTCGAGCTCTCTGATCATCCGCTTGCTTGCGGATGATTAGAGAGCCCAAACACTTGCTATACACAAAGAAAAAATGAGAAATGGTGTCAAAAAAAATAAATATGAAGTGTATTTAATGAAAACTTAAAATTAGATTAGTTGTTGTCTATTCAAAACTTTTGTCTTAAAATTGGATATAATATAACTGTTATTGAGCTCTGTGATCATCCGCTTGCAAGCGGATGACTAGAGAGCTCAAACATCTATTATACACTAAGTAATAATGAGAAACAGTGCTTTTAAAAAGTGATCTTGGGTTGTGTTTTTACTAAGTTTGAACGTCCTAAGTCTCATGTGGAGGTCTTAATGATGAAGGTGGAGAGGTGTTTTTCAAGAAATTTATACTAAAACAAAGGAGAGCACATAGGGGAGTTCCTTGTTTAGATGTGTAGAGAGTGGGGCTTGTGATTCATCGTACTTGGACACTTATGTGTGACTCCAAGGAATATTGACATGTGTGACTCCAAGGAATATTGACATCTTGTCACACTAGAGAGGTCGTAAGATCACTATTGTTTTATTATGGAGAGTTTCTTTCATGGTCTAGTAATATCATATTTGGAATTTGTGTATTCAAATAGGTGCTTGATCTTACAAACAGGTGTCTTTGGCATTCTGTAGGTCATGATGTACCGAGCTACAATATAGAGAGGGAGGGAAAGATTTCAGAGAGGTTGTTTCTAGCATACCATAGCTACATGGTAGATGATTGTGTCTTTTCCACGAAAATTGATGGTGTAAAATTTTTAGAGGTGGTGCAAAGAGAAGTAGTGCTTCTTTTTAGAACATCACTAGTGTTGTATGATACTAATTTGAATGGATCATGGTGATGCTTACATAAATTTTTACCTTTATATTGTAATGCATGTAAGTTTTGTACCTTTGTCTATGGAAAGATTATGGCTATGGTACAACATCGGACAATTGAGTTATTGTTAGTGCACAATAGCCATATTATTCCCATTGGAAATAGCTGAGTATACTTGTGAACTTGGATCATTAGGACAAGGCACAAGTGTTGTTGAGGGCCTTTTTTTTGGGGGGTGGGGGGTGGGGGGCATGACAACATTCTCTTCAGGAAAAATAGATACTAGTTAGAAATTTTTCCCTTATCTAGGGGGTGGTAAAAGCATCAACTAGTGCCAAGAAAGCATTCTCTTTATGAAAAATATAAAAAGACAGATACTAGTTAGAGTATTATCTCTTATCAGATCCACATGAAATAAAAATCTATACCCCATGGACCCCCATAACTCAACTCACAAGGGATGTGGTTGCATCCCCATATTGAAAAAAAAAAGTCAAAAGGAAGCCACTACAAAACCTTTTGAAAGCATCTACTAGTGTTAAGAAACCATTCTCTTTAAGGAAAATAAGAAAAGACAGATATTAGTTAAAGTATTTTCCCTTCTCAGATCCACATAAAAATAAGATTCTATACCCTGTGGACCTCCATAACTCAACTCACAAGGGGTGTGGTTGCACCCCAAGTCTTTAAAAAAAATCCACTATAAAACATTTTGAAAGCATCTGCTAGTGCCAGAAAGCAATCTCTTTAGAAAAAATAGGACAAATACTAGCTAGAGTATTTTCCCTTATCAGATCCACATGAAAATAAGAGTGTATATTCCACGGGCCTCTATAACTCGACTCATAAGGGCCTCCAGTACTTTGAGCCCTCGAGGGGATTGCGGGGGGGGGGGGGGGGGGGGGGGGGGGGTCGTCAGTTTGTATAAATTGTGTATATCCCTTGCACAATTCTTTGTGGCACCATCACCTCCACCTTGCATCAGTATGCTCGTAGTCCATATCCAGCCCTTGAAGAAAACTTCACAAATCGCTATAGTGAAAAACATGTAGGTGTAGAAAATGGTGGGGGCGCGGGCTTTGTAGTACATCAGGTACTGTAGTAGCTTCTATGTCTTTAGAACTAGGAAAAATTTGGTGTCTCGTAAGAACCCATATGCGAGAAAAAAAACTTGCCCTAGTGTCATGAAATATCTTCCACTAAAAGTGAAGGTGGGTTCATGCATCATAGCAACTGTAGCCATTATACCCTCCAAGGAATTTCTCGCGTTGACCTAATCCTAGGACCCAAAGGAAGCATGCAAAGATCCTCTACACAATGAAACCTTGTCATTTCTCACTGGTCAACAATGTGGTAGATTGTGCTTATCTAGACGGTCCTCTATATTTTCATCCCTCATCCATATATGAAGATATGACCGTCAATATTCTAGTCATCTCTCAAGAGCTACATGCATTTGGTGATATAGCCTCCAAGATTGGAGGCAATTAATAACATGGTTGTGACCTTTATGGATGAGGTTATATTAACACAATTAAGGCTGCACGCCATTTCTTGAGAACACTTGAAGAGCTCATATGATGTTCACATAAAAAAAGAGCCTAATTGCACATATCATGATTTTCAAAAGAGAGAATTTACCCAAAAGGTGTTTCTTGTCTGCAAACACGTGTATTACATGAGCATGCATATTTTTTGCCTTCAATCAAAGTAAGAACCCAAGGAACACATGGTCATACACCAACCTTGGACTAGAAACCATAGACCTTGCCTTTTTATTGGGTCTGCCACATAAGGTGTATCCTTTTGATAATGAATCAGATGAAGTTTTTGATATAAGCTCTTTTATCAATGCCAATTATGTAATGTTTTTGGATATATTAATTATTATCTTTTTGATAGGTCAACCACTGACACTTGGGTCATTGATCACCCAAACATTAGCCTGAATTTATCTTAAAAAATATATTTCCTAGGGACTATTACAAGAGTATGGCAATTTTGTTATAGGTTATCTCTCTTCTGTGCCTTTTGTGAAATGTTTTTGGATATTGTAGTGATTCTTGGTTGCTTTCTTACACTATGGTATTATGAAGCTTTCTCCACTATCCACTTCATCATCTTTTCTTATAGGTCACCCACATGGTTTACCATCAATTTTTTAGTAAGTGATTCTTTTTGCGATGGACGCCAGATGTCAATGTTTATCTTTGATGAAACAAAAAGTAGTGGCATAAAGCTCGAAAAAAAAAAATTAATTGCAAAAGCAAGAAAATAAAAGCTCACAAATAAAATGCACTCCTTTAAGAATGGTTTTTTTTGTCGACGATATATGCTCTCATCTTACTGTGCATTGTGCATGAGTGTTGGACTCTACGACACTCCACCAATTATAATTTAATAGACTTTGAGTCTCATGCTCATCTCATCCAGCATGAGTGACATGACTTAGATATGTTGAACTCTTCTTGCTTGAGCGCAATCCTAATAATTACGACTCTTTGCAGAGAGTTTATTATGACTTGAAGCTTTGGGACTAATGCTTTGCTCATTCTATGGCTCAGCAACCCGACTCTGACTATGCCAAAGAGTGTTTTTTGCACCCTGACGACTTGACTTTTTACATTCTTGTGCTTACTACAAAAATTTCTTCAGGTAAAAGTAAGCTTGAATCCTCAAAAAGAGGATTAGTGAAGGACCAAGTTGGCATTGAAGGTTTTTTTTGCCATACCTGTTTTATCTTTTTTGAATCTGCATTCACGTTGGTTGGGTTGTCCTTCTTTGACTATGAAGACTTCATTATCTGTTTGATTCTCCAATTAGGTCTATCTCGTAAGGAGTCTTTGATGTTGTTGTAGGCCTATGTTCATTGTCGGCATTTGGCTTTTGACTAGGAGCATTGGAAGACTTAGGAATCCAAAATCTCTTGATGACCTTTGTATCTCCTTTGCTAAGTTTGCTTCGCTCTAGGTCTTGTTGATTTCTTGATATTAGTTGCAGTTGGCTTGTGGTTGACTAGTAGCTAGATCTTTTGTATACCCTATGTAGAATCCTTTTCTAAGAGGAAGAATTTTTGAGATCTGTCTTTATTTTGTAACCTCTTGAGAGTTGTGGTAGACTTTAGCATCTTTCAATGTGGTTCTATTGTATACCTGCTGCTTAGGTATCCTGGGATATTGTCGAGATTGATACCTTGTGGGTGCTCTTTCTTGGGAGGGTCTTGATGTTACTGCATATGCTCTAACATGCGGTTTTGGTACCCATATTTGTTTGTTACCTCTATAGTACTCTTGTTATTTTAAGCTCCATTGTGATGCTATCCATCCCATGGGTTTGTCTTTCTATGTTGATTTCCTGTCTTTAATCCAAACCGGATCATTCACTTTGACTAAACTTCTTGGAACAAACACTTGCTTGAATTTCCTTTACTTTCTTGAGTACTTTGGTTGATATACCTTTGATTTTTTGGGTGGCTCCTTAGAGGTTTCAATTGGGTTAGCAATTGACTTGAAGTTTTGAAAGCTTGACTTGCTTGAAGAAGCTAATCCATGAGGGTTCTTTGATGTAGATGCATATGCTATCACACCTTTTGTGCTAACCGGTGGAAGGTCCACTTTGGATTTACCTTTGTCTACAAGGTTTGTCTTTGATTCTTGTGACTTCTGCAACTCTGAATCTAGCATTAACGGTACCTGTAAATGTTGTTGGCTGCCTCTTGGAAAAGAGAGTATTAGTATTGTATCTTCTTTTTAGGATTTGTGTTGGTCTAACCACTGATGTCCAAGGATGACATCTGTATGCATTTCCTTTGAAGGCTTCACCTGAATTTTTTTTGCTCTTCATGTTGTTGGATACTTTAGCATACCTAGCATTTTTTTGCTATCATGTTTGCATGGAGTGATCTGGAGGATCCTTTGGATGGTCTATGTAATCATATTGCACTTTGCTTCTTTATCCAGTAGAGCATTGCATCTGACACTTGCTCCAATTGTATTGCTGAGAACTACATCTATTCTTGTTGGAGGTTCTATTGAAGATTTTTGTCCTGCTTTTGTCACAATCTCATCTTGATCTAATTGTGTCTCTATGGAGGGTGGCTTGAGACTTTGTTTTCCAATTTGACTTCCATCAGCTGATTTAGCTGGCAATGTCTGGATCTTTGGACTTCCTATTGCTTCTTGGGTGTCTGCAATTTTGATCTTCTTACTTCTTGTCTTGGTGGCATTCTTTGCTCAATAGCTTTCGTGGTTGCTCTTTGCTCTGTTTGATATGCACTTCTTGATACCTGATTTGCTTTAAGCTCTTATGAAGTTTTGTTCGATGGAGATGAATCATGCTTTGATATCAGTCTCCATTTTAACTGCGGTTGAGGACTTTGTGATGTTATCCGGTGACCAGTGTTGCTCTTCATCCTTTTTTTTCTTTGACGACTGCATCTTTATTGCACTTTGTATCTCTAGGACCTTTTGGGCCAATGGCATTCCCAATATGAGGCCATCAGGTACATCTTTTACTATGATTACATGGAATTGGGCTATAATGTTTTCTAAACTTACTTCAATGGTGGTGGAGATGACTCCCGAGCATTCTGCTCATTTGTTTCCTGATAGGCTAACAAATTTAGGAGCATCTTCCAACTGTGGTTGGCCACATCTTTTCCAAGTACAAAAAGACATGAGGTTCTTGTCTAACTGAAAATCTAGCTTTACTTCACTTTAGAGTTTTTCTTCATTATCACCAACAATGTTGCCCTTGATCATCTCAGGATTTCTTTTTATATTGATTGATTATGTTGTGGCAGTGTCCTTTGGTTGAGCTTTATCTGCATTTTCTTTGCTTTGATCACTTGCTTCAATTGATGTTGACTCCATTGGCTGTAATATCTCACCCTTTGTTTGCAGTTGATGAGCATTATCTGCCTGCATCTGAGTAACCTTTGATCTTAGAAGATCCACTATACTCTCTGGCAGAATCTGTCTCTTTGAAGGAGATTTTGGTGGTGACCTTTGTGTATCCTTCTAGACTTTAGCTTTCATTAATTTTGACTTTTCTATCACCTGTTTTGGCATCTTGAGGCTTTGCATCATCTTCAGATAGTCCTTGACTTTAGTTGGGCCATCCGTATGGGTTTGTACTTGGTCATGAACTTGCTGATATTCGTTACCATGTGCATCTAGATATGCATATGTGAGCTTGGTCACATGTAACTGTTTGAACACTATTGGATTTGTCGACTTTTGGCTTTGACTTGTGGAGATCAGCTAAAAATTTTGTCCCTGATGATCTTCATAGATACATTTATCTGTAGACTCTTATGGGATCTATGTCAATTGGAAACTTCCAACAACCATATGATCTTTCAATGGTTTTTGCTTTGAAGCGGTTTGTTTGCTAGAAGTTCTAGGACTTCTAACTGACATTGCGGTTCCCGATACTAGAGCTGAGCTTGATGGATTTACAGTTCCCCCCGTCCTAGGGTGATCACTATAACCTGCTTCATTATGAGAGTTCAAAACTGTTTGGCTCTGGTTTAGTCTCACCTTTTGAGATTGTGAAGGCACACTTTGGGTAGCACTGTTGATGTTTGGAATTTGTAAGCCTTTTATATAGTTTCCTATGTATATCCGTGAAACATGACAAATTATTCCTCAAGTCATCTTTGCCCTGATATTGTGTATCCCATGGGTCTCCTATGATATGAGCTTTTGTGGTTTTTGGACCCAAGTCATGATAGATCTTAGACTCTTGTCTATAACTACGACTGTTTTGGTCAAAGTATAAGCTCATTTGGTTACAACATTAAAGCTTGATTTCCAATGGAGGAGAGTTTGGGTATGAACAGATTTTTGGGTTCACTCGGGTAATATCCTTCGGCTCTAGAGAGGATGGGCTACAATAGTTTCTATCCTATGAATTGAACCATCCTTTCTGATCTATCACTGGGATACACTTCTATGATCTAGTATGCGGGGCGTTCAAACACTGGTTGATCCTTTTTGTACAGCTGCCCTTTTTGGTCTACATAGTGTGCATATGAATTATGGGTGCCATACAATGCTAACATCATTCTGTTTGATGTGTCCCTTAGACTCGTGAAAGACTTGTGAATAATTGCACACTTGTGGCAGTGGATGCGTAATCATTTGCAAACCTAATGGTCTTTTCAACCTTCGGTGATATCTAGACACCTTGACCAAATTCATGTAGGAATTTGTTGTTCAAAAAATCAATTTTAAGCTTTCAAGGTGCCTGTGCATCTTTATGTTGATTTTAAACTTGCAGTGCTTTTACTGGTGTTTCTAACAGTAATGCAAAATCATTTGATTGCATTAAAAGTGATGACTTAGATGCACTTACATCGATATTCGCATTTTCAATTTGCTATGTACCCTGCTTGGTAGTTGATGTGTCCCTGTTGTCTAGATTTCTTGGACAATCTTCAGAAAAATGTCCACCTTTTCTTCCACAATCTGAGCAATATGCCATGACTGGTGGTATTTCATTTGGTTCTATCATGTCAAGCTCTAGCTGAGAAGTTTCTGCTTCTATACTGACCAAGTTGTCGGCATCTTCTTTCAGAACACTAAGCATCAAGTTGTAGAATGATTCATCTTGACCTTTGTATCATCTTTGGCTTGGTTCTCCAATTAGACTGGCTTTTATTGGTTGATCTGTTGGATCTTGCAATTCTAGTTCTCGACTATAGATGTGACCACTGTAATCCATGTACAATGATCCTTATTGCATATACACCAAATGTATGTTTTGCTTGCTTGTGAAGATTTCTAGATAACCACTTGGGTTGACTTTCTGAACTTCTATCTACACTTCATTTTTGAGCTTGCAATACCTGGCTCCGCTGAAGTCTGTGAACATCTGGGAGTTCTCTGAATCTTGCTTTACTCTGATCAATAGGATCTCGGCTCCTGTGCTTATTTTGCAACTCATAAGATATCTATGGCCTTTTGAATCTGCATATAGGACTTTATCTCCATTGTAACCGTATAGTTGTAGATGGTGCTCTTTTGCACTTGTGTATGTGTTGCCACTACTATTGGCTTGCTCTGTTGTACTTCAACTCTCAGCTCGATTTGAGTCCATATCGGTTGGTTCTGTAAAAACTATCTCCTAGCATATTTTGACGTTGCGCAACAGAATTTCTCATGTTCGGGTTTGATACAACTGCTTGTGTCAAAGTTTTGGTAATTGACTACTCTTAGACTCACAAAAGTTGATTAACTCTAGCTCTATAGTGTGAGAATTGATTGCAACCTTTTGAAATGATAAAATATGGGTTCTGAATAGCCTAATCTACAATCCAATGTGACTTGTGTCCTTGTTCGTCCAACTGGAAGGTAATTTGTAGTGCTTGATTTTGACAATTTTTAAAAAAATTCTACCGCTTGCGGCTTTCAGTTGGTCTTTTTGCTCGCTTTTTTTAGCTAATCCAGTTCGTCTCTTCTTAATTTGCTCGCTTTGTGGTATGTAACTCTCCCAACGGTGTGTTTTTTGCTTTTTTGCCTCTTTCGACGACTTTCTTTTTATTTTTATTATTTTTAATGAAATTTTGAATTTTGTTTTTTATATAATTTTGTGATTTTTTTATAATTTTCGTCGAAATTTTTTTATTTTTTAAAGAAAATTTTTTGTGAATTTTAGGATTTTTTGAAGGTCTATGAGTTTTTTTATTTATTGTGATTTTTATAATCAATTTATGATTTTTATTGGATTTTTTTTAACTTTTATGAAATTTCTACAATTTTTGTGATTTGTGTAGCTTTTTATTTTTTAAGAGTTTTTAGTAAGGTTTTTATTTTTTTGTAAACTTTTGATAAATTTTCTATTTTTTAATAATTTTTGAAATTGTTTTTTGTTTTTATTTTGTGATTTTTTGCGTGATTTTTTTAATTGTTGAATTTTAAGATCTCTTTTTTTCTTTTTATTTTTTAATTTTTTAATGATTTTTTGGTTTTTTTATTGTTTTTATGTGATTTTTGAAAGGTTTTTTTGTGATTTTTTAATTTGATTGATTTTGTTTATTGTCTCTCTTTTTTGTGGATATTTTTAATTTATTTTTTTATTTTTTATTGTTTTGAGTTTTATTAACTAAAACTAACACTAACTAAACTAACACTTACCTGCTCTCGTTGACCAACACCTCTGACGGCGGGATGACAGTTGCCGCAACGCGTGGAGGGTTGCGGACGTGGCGGGCAAGAGAGAGAGAGAGAGAGAGAGAGAGAGAGAGAGAGAGAGAGAGAGAGAGAGAGAGAGAGAGAGAGAGAGAGAGAGAGAGTGAGTGGGGTGTGTTTGCATGGAGCGAGACAAAGAGAGAGAGAGTTGTCAGCCAGTGGGAGAGAGGAGAAGAAGAAGAGGATTATTTTAACGTCGTAGATTATCCCGAGATCGTAAGGATCTATCCGACGAGGAGAAATACAATGGGAGAGCATGACCACAACACAAATCTCTAGTTGGGCATAACCACAACACAAATCAATCATCAGAATTGAAAAATCATTAAGCACACATTGATTTTTAAGTGCACAATCAAGAGCAAAATAGTGCAAACACACTTAAAATTAGGCATACACACACTCAATTAGAATACACACACACACTTGCAATTGACCATTCAAACATGCAATTAGATCAATTAGGCACACAATTAGCAATGTACATTCACCAATTGGTATTGAACTCGTCAATTCCATACGCTTCCAAATCTAGACAATTTTGACATTACAACGGCATGAAAATGAACAATTCAAACAAAGCATAACATACCATTGACATGGCATTGCAATTAACATAGCATCGACATGGCATTGTAATTAACATAGCATACCATAGCATAGACATGGCATTGTAATTAACATAGCATATCATAGCATAGACATAGTGTTAATTAGCATAGCATAACATAGCATTGACATGGCATCTCTACACATGTTTAGATTCTAAGGAGATTGAGAATAACACTTTGATTACCTTTTCAATGAAGATCGGTTGAACGGTTGAAAGATCCAATCCTTAGTAGCAAAATAACAATTGCAAGACGCACACAACACTAATCCAATCATGCAACACAATAATCACAAGCACACACACACAGATCTATCGAGCACCACACTCCAATCAAACTTACATGGACACACAAGCAAAAGAGGGCAATCACACAAGATTAGAGCAGTATTAACCACTAATTAGTTAAGATCTAGCTAATCAAAGCATCATATTCAATCACAACAAGCATGAGAGAGACATAGTGAAAGAGAATTAAGCATTGATTAATGTTAATCAAGTCACATGAGCAAGAAGAATCTCAAGGACTCCATAGCCACACACTTCATGAGCTCTCACCAAAGAGTGGTCCCAAAAAATGAGCTTGAGAACCTTAATTACTTTTACACACTGCCTTATATACCTAGGGTAAGATATGCAATGTCCGGGCACCCAAGGCCTTTAGGGCTTCACCACTTACTGAATCTGCAATCTAGGCACACTAACTAACATGTTCTTTACATTATGGAACTCCCATTGAGCCCGTAACACATTAAAAATATTACAATGGCTTGAAATAAATCGAAAATTTACAATACATGACCATTTTGGAAAAATGTGAAAAATGTGTAACTTCAATACTTATTGATTCTTCATGTTGATCTTCGATGTGCATCCGCATGGCTCGGTCTTTAGCAGCTTCTGTTAACTGACATTGACTCAGTTAACATTCTGTGAGAGGTTGGTCCATCATTTTGGCCATAGTTGGTGTAACCATCTTTTTCCTTATTCTGGCAATGCACACCATGGCTTGTGTTTGACCAGCCCCTCTTTTAGGAGGACTTGAGAAAATAGATAAATAATAATCTTTGGCAACAACCAGATTTTATTTGTGGGACATAACAATATTGCCTCTCTATTCTTGAAAAAAGGGATAAAATCCTCAGTCTTTTTCCTTTTGAGAAGGTTGAACATATTCTTGTCAGGAGTGTCAATTTTACTAGCCCAATATTCTCTAGTCTAGGACATAGCATCCCTTGCAGTTAGGAGCTCCTCTCTTTTATGCCGGGCCTTTAGCTATAAGAGGGCAAGTGGAGGAGGACTATCAAGAACACCAAATTAGTAAATTTGGGAATTTTTCAATTGCCACCTTTGAAAAGAGGTCAAAATTTGACGACATGGTCAAATCTTAGCCAAAGTTTTGAAATCATGGCTTGAAAGATCTTTGCAAGTACTACCTTGTGGAAGGCTTTGGTCTTTAAAAAAAAGTTTAATATTTTTCCAAGGCACAAGAGTGAGAGTTTAAAGCTAATTTAAAAGTACCTTTGATTTTATCTTTTGACACATTTAATAGACATAAAGATTGATCAACATGGGCCATCCTGCCATGTACATGCATGCATCCTTATAAAGTTCAAAAATTACTAGGCATGATCAAACAACATAAGAGAGTTATCTTTCCAACATTTAGTTTACCAGAAATCATGAGCCAATTCAAAATGCAAATTAATCATTTCCATTCTTGGTGCTCTCTTACAACTACCATGTTGCTTGTTAGACCAGGTGAAACTAGTATCCTTAAAAATGTCTAAAAGCTCCAAGTTATCTATCCTCGCAGTTCACTTAGACCTTTCTGAACCTCGTATAAGTTGTCCAAGTTTTCTCTATTTGTCTTCAATCGTCTCCACCATGTTGAAATCACCTACAGTATATAAGGTTGAGACAAATTTTGCAGTTCTAATCAGGTTGTAACTATGTCTAAGATTGCATTGGGGGCATAGAGAGAGAACAATAAAATTAAAGGGATTGTTTAGTGTAATAGCTACCCAATAGTGGAGGAATTGTGGACAACAAAAACCAAATTGGCATATTTCTTTGCTATGGAAACAATTGCACCCCCTCTTGCATTTACATGGGCGGGTGGTATACCATTTAAGGCTTGACCCAATTCTAAGAAGATTAGTGAGAGTAGCACCATAAACTTTAATTTCCTACAGACAGGCAATGTCAAATGGAGTCAGAGATCCATTGCTTGATAGCATGGATCTTGATAGGGTCAAATAGTCCTTTGCAGTTGAGGGTGAAGCCTTTGAGAGAGGGACACTTTTTTTTTACTGCTTTTGTGGGGTTTTTCTAGGGAGATAGAGGCTTTGTTAGGGTCCTTTGAAGCCTCTTTCTTCCTTTTTGCTTTGGACATTGAAGATATGGGCAGCCTTTCTTCCTCGGCCTGAGTCAGGATATCAATAAAAGAGATGGGGGAACAATCTGCTTGGGATTTTAGGGATTTATCATGCTCTTCAAGTTGTTCTTCAAAAGATGGGTTATATCTATATTGGGGGTTAGGAGCTTGATAGTTAAGAATTGATTTATTCATTAGAATCAGAGGAGGAAGAGTATACCTGAACTGCATCCCCAACTTTAGGCTTCAGAGAATCTTCTTCTCTCAGATCTTTATTTCCTTGTTGAACCTCATTAGCTAGCTGAGGCACATTTGAATGAGGTTGTTCCTGCTAATTGTGTGAGGTGAATTCTACTTCATCTTGTTGAGTATGAGGTTTCTCATTTTCTTCATCTTCCTCTAGTTCTTCAAAATCATAATTAAAAGGATTCAAAACACTTTGAAGCGAATGACTGAAAGAGTTTTTATTTATGGAATCGGGGTAGTCTCTAAAGAAGTGTCCCTGTTTCATGCAATGCAAAGAAGATTGGGAAGGTTTTTGTAGACCAATCTCTACCTATGCAGCATTCTACCTAGGGAATCTCTGATAGGCACCTCATTCTTCAAATCGTTGCCAAGGTCAACCTCAATGAGCAGTTAAGGATCCCACTTAGGGTTGCTGTTTCCCCTAGCTCTTTGGCCCAAGACTTTCCCAGCCTAGCTACCAACATTTTTGAGCCAAGGGTGAATCTCTATAGGCAGGTCTGGAAAGTCAACCCAAACAAGGACCTTAGGACCCCGAGGGTTGAAATCAGGGAACCAATTTAAAACAGACATTGGGGTGTGTTTCTGATGATCCATTGACCGTGTCCCACCACCTGTAGGACTGAGTTGGAATCATAAAAGAAAAAGGTAATAGCCTTTAATGTTTTTATTGGTCCACTGTTGGGTAATCCACCCTTTCAAGAACTCAAGGAAAGGTCTAACCACATGGCAAAGCCCAATAAACACTCTCTGTTGTAGTTGTGATTTCCACATCTCAAATTCTTTGATAGAAATGGTAACACCTTCTTCACTAAGCAGAGGGTCTCCTATTTTCAATGAGTCCTCACATGAGTATCTTGTTCGACTTGATTCTTTTTTCCCTCCAGTATGAGACTCATGCAAGATAGGGTTAATGAAAGGGCCTCCATTAACAGCTTTTCATTGCAAAGCTTGGAAGGAGTGATCAAAAAACATTTGAGATTGAGTAGGGAACTTATCTAGAGGTTCGATAGGGTGGAGAGGTTCATATATAGTACATGTCACAAAGTGATGACGTGGCAAACAACAAAAACCCTAATTTCTACCAAAAACCCTAAAATTCTTGCAAACCCTAATTTTCAGAAATCGCGGAGGTTGGAAAAAAAAAATAAAAAAAAATAAATGATGAGCGATACAAATTTTTCTTTTTCTCTACACAATGAGAAAGAGAGAGAGAATGCTTTTGCTTTCAAGTTTTGACTCTGTGTGTGTGTGTGTGTGTGTGTGTGTGTGTGTGAGAGAGAGAGAGAGAGAGAGAGAGAGAGAGAGAGAGAGAGAGAGAGAGAGAGAGAGAGAGAGAGCAATTGCTTTTGATTTGAAGCTTTTGGGGCTTTGCTTTTGGGCATCCCTTGTAACCTTTAAATTAGTGGTGAGGGCCTCACTTCTCAGAGCATCTAGACGCAGAGTCTGAGAGTGAATCCCGACCCACTCTCTTGTACTTTGAACTGATTAATATAAAAAGAAATACCGAAAGGGGTGCCAGTCTTTGGGGCCAATATCTCTAGGCACGGAACTCCGTCGGGCCAGTGCAAATCTATTGTGACCTGTGAATTATTTTGAAGTGGTTATTTGGTGCTGTCGCCGTGGTTGATTCTTGACTTGGAGTGTCCAAGTCTGTTACAGTGGTATCAGAGCACGACCGATTTCTCTTCTACGAGAAATCCGATCCCCAATTTGTTTTCGCGACACCTATGGCTTCACGCAAGGATCAGTCGACTCCCTCGACATCTGGAGATGCGGGCAGGGATCACAACGAAGATTCTGGCAGAGAGTATGGCCCACCTCAGCCTACTCAGGCGGAGTGGCGAGAGATGGAGCGTCGCTAGTTGATCGGCGATGCAACGAAGATGATGCTCAATTTTGCGAAGGACCCAAAATTTTCAATATATATGAGTGAGACTTCTTTTCAAAAAGTGCATGAGCAGTGGCAGAAAACCACTACACCGACTCTCAAGAAACCTTCTGCTCACAAGAAATATTCAGAGACGGAATTAGAAGAGGTGGTTGATGCACGGATTGCACAGCTTTTTGACGCGCAAAAGAAAGCCAAAAAGCACGGCAAAAAGCAGAAGAAAAGCACTGACTTCCCGGGATATTTGGGTCGTCAGTCGACTTTTGACAAGGCAAAGAAATGGAAGAAGCATGTTCTATTTGAAGGAGTACCCAGTGAGGCATGCTTTTCCATGCATGGGAACCCCCCATATTTTTTTTCTCTTTTACCAAAAATATTTCCTATTATATAAGTTACTTTTGATTTTTTCTTCCCTTTTTCACTAACGTTTTAGCGTTTATTAAATAAATAATACTTATGCTAATCAATCACGATGTAGCATAATAAGTAAGCTTTCTTTGTTGATCTCTCTTTTGAACTTAAATATTATATATATATATATTCTAGTATTTTCTAATATTTTTTTTCATGTATATATATTATTCCACTCTACCAAATATTTTATTCACTAGTTTTCATTTTCAAACCTCAACCCCACTTTCAAATTTCAATAATACCTCCATCTAGATGATTGCCAATCTTTTCAACACTCTAGGTCATGTTTCATACACATGAAGGAGCTTACACTTGAAGGCAAGAGAGAAGTCCACTCAAAGGGGACCACCAAAAGACTTTTGCAGCCACAAATAATACATTATTTGGCTGAATTTTTTAAGTAAAGAAGAACCCCGAATCTAAAGGAGCGTTCAACATGAAAGATGTAGCTCGTGATCTCAACTTTTAGCTCAATTTTTTTCAGAATTTTTGGAGTTATGAACACGGAGATATGATTTTTGTAGTGGACCCCAGTTTTCTCGTGTAATGGTGACACAGGCCATCCCCACTTTTCTTCCTTCTAGAATGACTATGGTTCTACAAGTCTTCAAGCATGATTACAAGAGACAAGGCTCTTTTAATGAGGTCTTGGCTAGTCTAGAGTAATTCTATCACCATTTTTGGAGGATCCATCCTCATCAACAAATATCCACCTTCGACAACCTCTCTTATAATTTTCTTACCTCTCTCTTCTCTCCCTAATAAGCTTATGTCCATCCAAAGCTAAACTATTGTAAATATTTCCTATCCTCCACATCCTACCCACATTCTCTCTTCTCTCTCTATTGACTCTGGTACTTTAAATAATGAGGAGACAAGATGGAAGCCACAGTCACATGCACCCCATTTTCCTAGTCACCAAAGTGGGACACTCACCTCAAATAGAAATATTGCTAAATCCTTCCCTCCTTCCCCATATAAGGAGGCCATGAGAGCTTAGTTGGGGGGAGAGAACACACACACACACACACACCTATCCATACACACTCTTGTGCTACATGTTTGTAGCATGAACCCTAATCACATAATCACAACACCATCATCATCACCATCACCATGCACAAAAGATGAGCACCACACCTCCACACCACTTGTAATTAAGGGTTGAAGGCACAATTTCAAGAAGAAGAAGGGTGGACACACTCATGATATTCCTCGCCATCAACTCCCATCTCTCCATTATGCCTCCTACGATCTTGTTCCCTTCTCATTTTCCTGCCATACGCTACCTATTGTATTCATCTTTTGCAAGCAATCAACACACTCCATCTTGGTGCCATACTTTGTGTCGCTTTGGATACATCTCATTGTGAGTATGGTATATTCTTGTTCCTTGCCATTTTATTTCCGGCTTATGTTAAGGTGTGCGGATTCGCCACCACACATACACACTCTCTCTCCCTCTCATATTCCTATCATCTTGCTACTTCCATCTTAAGGTGTGCGGATTCGCCACCTTTTGTATAAGAAGTGAGCATACTTGCATGTATCCCTGACCTCGTTATCTTCCTTACTACATTCACGCGTAGCGAGCCCATTCTCACTCACTCACCACTCCTCTCATCTTATTCTCCGACCACCCCATTCCACATTTGGGCGTGGATCTTGAAATTGTTTTCCATTCATGCTTCATTGTGTATATGTATGCGTCCTAGCCGCATATCTTGCTAGGTGGTGCCCCTATTGTGTATTCCCCATGATGAGGCCATTGTGCATAGTCTTGGTGTAGAGGCCACTGGGTCTATTTTTTTCACTTCCGCCTCTCACCAGTTCTTCTTCTTCTTCTTCTTCTTCTTGATTTGACAGTTCTTCTAGCTCTTCAGATTCAAGCGAAGAAGACAAAAAAGGTAAAAAGCGAAGCAAGAAACAAAGCTTCGAAAAGGGCAAAGAAAAGGCAAAGAAGGCTGCATCTCGCCCAGAGACTGACAGTTCTACTGAGGACTCATCTACAGACAGCTCAGATTCCGATGACGGAATCTTTTATGCGAACAAGAAGAATTTTTACAAAGCTAACCACTATGACTTTCTCGAAGATAAAAGCAAGAAAGTCCGAGAGTTTAAGGAAGGTGGCCACTTGATCAAGTTTGATACTTTTTCAGAATACTCAGATGCTGCGAAGGCTTTGTCTTTTATATAGCAGTTTGACATCGATTTCGCGGGAGGACGCTATTCAGAGCACTCCAAGATTCGGAGAGCTGCCTCTTACTTTAAGGGGAATGCTCGTACTTGGTGGTCCACGCTTCTTTTAAACAAGATTACTCCAGTTAAATGGCTGAAATTTAAGAAGCTTTTTATTTCTTCTTGGTTGACGCAAGAATATGAACGAGATATACGAGCTGCATGGAACCATCTTCGGATGACCAAGAAAGATACAATCAATGCTTACTGTGAAAGATTCTGGAGCCCTTTTCTACCCGCCTCTTCATTCAAGAATGTCATAAAATCTAATATCTAACCAACCCAAATGATTTTCTCATATTAAATTGATCACTTAATGTGGGAGAATAAACGAGAACAAGTGTTAAGATATAGATATGTGCTTATAGATCTATCTCAACACGGGGCCAATGGTAAAGGGGCCCAAAAGGGAGATGGTCTATCAAAGAGCAAGGCTAACCAATGGATCATAAGACCTTAGGGTTAGCTTCATTGAAGACCTCCAATAAATGTGTGTAAAAGTCCTTGGACCTTAGGTAAGCTAGGGTTGAGCTTGAGGTGGGAACCCGGCCCAGGCTCAAGGTGCTTGTCCTGCTTGAGGTGCTTGTCGTGCTTGAGGTGTTTTTCATGCTTAAGGTGCTTGATTAAGATGCTTGAGGTGCTTGACTGGATCCATGCTTGAGGTGCTTGACTTGCTGCATGATTAAGGTACTTGAGGTGCCTTGAGAAGCTTGCATGAGATGCTTGTGGGAACACCCCCTAGTTCAAGTGCTTTGTCATGCTTGGTGAGTAAGGTGCTTGATCACCTAAAGTCAAAAGCATTCCTACAAGAGGGGGGGAGATCCCTTTTCCTAGGGGCTAGAGAGAGAACACCCACTCACACACACAAGGGAAGCCCCAACTTGAAGAGGCAGCAAGGACACATGTCAGGTCCCTACCCATGTTACCTTCATGTGTTGCTTGAAGCCTATTGGCTAAGCTTCAAAGGGGTCCAATGATAAATTACATGAATTATCTAATTGTTTTAGCATTTATCTAGCCCTCTCTCTCAAAAAGGAAAGGGGGACACCTGTCTCAAGGCTACCCCTACTGCTTGTAATGCCTCCTGCTCATGATTGGCTGGGCCTGGGAGGGTCCAATGAGCTTCAAGCATGAGCTACAAGGGGGGGTCGACCCAAGCTAGCTAGGGGCTTGCTTGAGGGGTATACTCACCCACACACACTCACAATCACTCTCATTGTGTGCTATGCAAAGTGCAAGAGCTCCCTCTCCAAGCAAGTAGAGGTTGAGAGCCTACACCAACACTCTTGGCTATGGAGTTCAAATCCAACCAAGAGCCATGCTTCAATGCTTGAGCTTGTCATCTCCTTCCTCTTCATTACTATGATATTATGTATGCTAGCTCAAGAGTTATGATAAGTGAGGAACTAGCTCTTTCTCGTATGAAATGTTTCTTTTTCCTCTTCCCTACCCTCATTCCCTGCTAGCTCTCTCCACCTTCGAAGGTGTTTGAGGTCTTGGGACTGAGGCTTGGGATAGTTAAATATTTCTTCAAGTTTATGTTATGTTTGTGATGCATGAAGCCTTCCATCTTCATGGCATCACCTAGGTCACAAGGAACACAAAGACTGTATTGTAACAAGTCTCTCTTTATGGGAGAAATCATAATACAAATGCCTATTGTAGGGGGGACCGGCTCCACATAAATCCGGTCCTCAACTGTTGTCATGTTCTCTAAACTCTCTCTCTTGCAAAAGTATTGTCTATGCCAAGTTAACTAATTGCTATGATTATGTTTCTATCTTCAATTATGTCTACCCGCTATGCTCACAAAATCATTTCTTGAAAGTATTCTCATTAAATTCCGCTACTCTCAAATTGAATAGTCAAATTCCATTACATTGGTATCAGAGCATTTGGTTTCTCTTTTCTTGCTTAAGAAGAGAGGTCCTTAAGTAGCCTATAAATGGTTGATGTTGTTAATTATAATAGGGTAAGTGGAACTGGGATCTAATATCGGTTTTTTAAAGCCCACTATGTGGGGGATGGTGCACACCTCGGGAGCTTTGGACTTAATAATGGATTCATTTTAGACTTGCGTACGGCTTTACCATTATTGAGCCATAAGAAGTCCGAAAGGAGCTAGCCCTTGGCAACTCTGCTATGTTAGACCTACTCCTCTACTCTCTATAATTAACCACTTTGAGCCGTGGGTGTAGATACTTAAGAGACGATTTTCAAAGGCTAAGAGGAGTGGCAACTAAGGTTTTGTATTGCCAAAGCATACACTAAGTATAAACATAAATTTTGTTAACATGGCTGACAATAATCAAGAGAGTAGAATGAACATTGATAGCTTTGATTTTGCACATGAAGGTGCTAATGATGATGCTCCCATGTTTGTGAATTATCTTGTGACTAGGTTGCAACAAGCTATGGGCAACCCTACTTTGCAAGCCGAAGTTACTCAACAACTTCGTGCCTATGGAATTTCCCTTCCTCTCCAAGAGGAGAGAGAGATTAGGAGGCCTCTTGAAGAGACCCCCAAAATAAGTCTCTCTCCCATTCGAGAGGAGGAATCCAAAGAGAAAGAAAGCAATGAAAGTCTAAGTTCTTCTGAAGATATGGCTCCACGAAGAAGGCGGTCTAAACGATTGCCTACTCCTCCCAAGAGGAAGAGAGCAACCCATAGTCCTTCTCCTCATCACTCTGAAAGGCAAGAGAGGAAACAAAGGAAGAAAAGGGCTAGGAAGAGGTCACCCTCTTCTCCTTCTTCTTCACCTTCCTCCTCTTCCGATGAAAGTTATGGCTATTCTCCTAGAGAATACAAGAGGGGAGGACATCGCAAATCATTTCCTGCATGGCGAAGGTCACAAAAGCTAAATAAGTTCAAGGAGGGAGGAAAGAGTATCTCTTTTCTCACCTACGATGGTACCTTTGGTGCTACCGACAAAGTCTTGGCCTTCATCCAGCAATTTGACGCGGCCTTTGGGGACGAGGGCTTCACAGAGTCCTCCAAGCTACGCCATGTAGCTATACACTTCCAAAAATCATCTCGTCAATGGTGGGCTAGCCTTCGTGGCAATGGAGAAGCCCCAAAGACATGGAAAACTCTACGAGTTTCCATCATGAAACAATTTCTTCCAAGTGATACTAAAGATAAAGTTCTTACCGAATGGCGCGGCTTGAAGCTTCTCTCTCATGAGTCTATCAACAAGTATGTAGACAAGTTTTGGGATTTACATCTCAAAGCTACTGTCTTTCAAAAGATAGACTTTGCCGAGCAAAGACAGCAATTCTGTGCGGGATTACCTGAAGAGATGGCCGAATACATCAACTCTCAATGGCCCACTACTATTACCGAAGTAATCCACCACACCATGGTTGCTTCACGCATCAATTTCCATCAAGGGGCTAGACGTAATGTCAAGCCCATGGAAAACAAAGATAAAAATAATGCAAAGGGGAAATCCAATGCTCAAAATAATTCCCAAGGCACTTCCAACAACAACAACAATCGGTCCAAGGAGAAGGGAGTTTACAAAGGTAAAAACAAACTCTCTCCTGAAGAGCTTGAAGCTTTTCGCAAGGACCATAAGTGTTTCAAGTATGGAGAGCAAGGACATGGCTATCGTTCTTTCCCCAAGAAGAATACTTGCAATGAGACTCCTAGAGCTTCCACCATCGAAGCTCCAAAAGAGGATGCTCATTGCAAAGGATCATCACTCTCCTATGCTTGGGGAAAGGTAAGAGAGCATGATGCCTTCATCTTGTTTGACCCTGGCTCTACTCTTAACTTCATATCAATAGAGTTGGCCACCAAGTTGGGCATTGAAGCTTTTGAGATGGGAGATATAGTAGTCGTTGATGCAGCTTTCAAGGGACAACAAGCCTCCGTTACTCCCTTGATTGGGAAGTTGAGGCTTCATGTCCAAAGCTATGTCGACAAAGAAGACTTCTTCATCTCTCCTCTCCAACATCAGGATGTTATCCTAGGGGCACCATGGTTTGATCGCATGGCTGCCAGCATGAAGTTCCCTAAAAGGAGAATTTACTTCACTTACAGGGGAAAGAACATGTATATAGATGCTAGTGAGCGTGGTCGCACTATTCCACTTGTAAATCCTCTTTCT
Source organism: Adiantum capillus-veneris (assembly GCF_014529385.1). Lineage (NCBI taxonomy): Eukaryota > Viridiplantae > Streptophyta > Polypodiopsida > Polypodiales > Pteridaceae > Adiantum > Adiantum capillus-veneris. The sequence goes on from NC_140941.1 coordinate 63,626,791, forward strand.
TTTGATAAGTCAATGAAGAGCTCAGTTTCTGCCTACATGATTTTTTTCAAAGAGTCTCCAAAAGATACTAATGTTTCATCAAATGTAAATGATAGGAATCAAGAAGAGTTAGACTTGTCTAATTTTCTAAAAGGATTCCAAGATGTGTTCATCGATGATATCCCTATGGACTTACCTCCAAAACGAGGGGATGATGACCATCGTATTGAGCTCCTTCCTGGAAGCTCACCACCTAACAAGCCTCCTTATCCAGTCTCACAAGCTCAACAAGAGGAGATCATGAGGCAAGTACAAGAGCTGGTAGACAAAGGGATGGTGAGGCCTAGTTCCTCTCCCTTTTGTTCTCCAGTCCTTTTAGTGCAAAAGAAAGATGGTACATACCGTATGTGTGTGGACTATCGAGCACTAAACCATATCACTATCAAAAACAGATTTCCCGTACCTCGGGTAGAAGATCTGTTTGATAAGCTACAAGGCTCTACCTACTTCAGTAGGATTGACCTTAAGAGTGGCTATCATCAAATAAGGATAGTGGATGAAGATATCTTAAAGACCGCGTTTCGCACAACGTTTGGTCTTTATGAATATCTAGTCATGCCTTTTGGCTTGACTAATGCACCAGCTACGTTCAATCGTTTGATGGAGAAAATTTTTAGACCATATCGAAAATTCACTAGAGTATTCTTTGATGATATCATCATCTACTCCAAGTCTTTGGAGGAACATAAGCAGCATCTCCAAGTGATTTTTCAAGCATTGAGGGAGAACAAGCTTTATCTCAACCAAAAGAAAAGCTAATTCTTCCTTCAAGAGATTCAATACTTAGGTCATATTATCTCTAAAGATGGTATCCAAATGGATCCATCAAAGTTAGAGGTAATAAAAGCATGGCCTAACCCAAGAAATCTACATGAGCTAAGAAGCTTTATTGGTATGTGTGCATACTATAGACGCTTCATAGCAAAATTCTCTCAAGTAGCAGGACCACTAGACGACTTAACTAAGAAGAACGTTAAGTTTGTATGGACTGCTAAGGAGCAAAATGCTTTTGAAAAACTCAAAGAGAAGCTTACTTCCCAACCAGTCCTCGTGCTTCCGGATCTCTCAAAGCCATTTGAGGTCCAATGTGATGCTTGTGGTGATTGCCTTGGAGCGGTTTTGCTTGAAGAAGGGCATGCCATAGCATATGCGAGCCGAAGGCTCAATGGTGATGAACGAGTCTTGGGAATTTATGAGAAAGAGCTTTTAGCTGTTCTACATGCCCTAGACACATGGAAGCACTACCTATTGGGGACTCCATTTATCCTACGAACCGACCACCAAAGTCTCAAGTATTTCATGATGCAAACCAAGCTTTCCGACAAACAAATGAGATGGGCAAATTTTCTTTCGCAATTTAATTTCCATATTGCTCACATAGCTGGTAAGCACAATCAAGTTGCCGATGCACTTTCACGACAACCAAAAGTTAATGCAGTGTCTATAGCTACTCACAATGATCTATCCTCTATGATAGATGAGTATGCTATTGACCCTGACTTTAGAGACATAATGTCAGCCCTTGCTTTGGGGAAGAAAGAGGAACCATTCACCTTGCAGGATGGTTATCTTCTCCACGGCAATAGGCTATGTGTTACCCATTCCCCTCGTGAGAAGGTTATGTATGAATCCCATGCTCCTCCATATGCGGGGCATAGAGGTATTCAACCTACTCTCCGAGGAGTAGAGACGTACTTCTATTGGCCTACCATGAAAGTGGACATACAAGAGTATGTATCAAAATGTGTAGTATGCCAAAAGACCAAGTATGATAGAGGGAAGCAACCTGGATTACTCGAGCCATTGCGTATTCCAAATTCACCATGGGAGAGTATATCCATGGATTTCATCTTCGGATTACCCAAGTCTATCCATGGGAATACAGGAATATGGACAATAGTCAACAGGTTTAGCAAGCAAGCACATTTCATTCCTTTCAAAAAGACTATTAAGGCACACCAAATGGCAACTCTCTTCATATCTCAGATTTTCAAGCACCATGGATTACCCACATCCATCGTGTCAGATAGAGATCCTAGAATGACCAGTAATTTCTGGAAAGGTTTCTTTGAAAATCTAGGAACAAGATTGAATTTCTCTTCGGCCTATCACCCACAAACGGATGGCCAAAGTGAGATAGCCAATCTTACGATACTTGATCTACTCAAGACTTATGTTACCGAAGTAGATCAACGCTCACAATGGGAAAAGTACTTACCTCTTGTAGAGTATGCCTACAATAATACTGTACATACTTCTACGGGAAAAGCACCTTTTGAGATCATTGAGGGAAGACCTAAAAGTCCCTTGCTACTCAAAGTACATGGGAAGATCTTCACCGCCGATGAGTATAGCCGTGACCTACAAGAATCTTTTCAAAAGATTAGGGAGGCTATATCCATCTCTCAACAAAGGCAAAAAGCTGCTGCTGATAAGCACAGAAGAGCCTTAATGTTCAAAGAAAATGATTGGGTCTTACTCAAGTTTCCTAAGGCTCGATTAAGGCAAACGACGGGCAAAAATCCTACGGGCCATCAAAAGTATTATGCTAAACTAGCAAAAAGATACTATGGTCCTTTCCAAATCTTGAAGCCCATCAATGAAACGGCTTATCAACTCAAGTTGCCCAACCATTGGCTTATACACAATGCCTTTCATGTAAGCCTGCTTAAGCCCTACAAAGGAGAGCCACCAACTAAACCAATTATTGAAGACCCTCCCGAAGTTGAAGACCAAGAAGAGGTGCTACAAACCGAAGCTATCCTTCGGCATGAAGACAAGGTACTACGACATGGTAAGATTATCCGACGGTATCTTATTAAGTTCAAAAATTATCCTTTTGAAGATGCTAGATGGATGCAAGGAATACAGCTTAAGGATAGTATGAACCTTTTCAATGCTTACAATGCTACATTAGAGTAAGCACATGTACAAATTTCTTTAAAATCACTCATGTTTTTGTCTTATAAGACTAGTCCTCTTTTTAAGTGTGCACAAATTTAACTAATATGCATGCTTAAAATCATGTTTGTGATGACGACGTCTCTCAAACACCAAGTAGAATTTGTCACTCTACTTTGGGAGAATGAAATGGACTACAGAGCAGACATGCTTGCGGCAGCTATGTCTCCCAAGCACCAAATGGATTAGTCATCCATCTTGGAAAGATGTCGTAGGGTAAAAAGGGATCCTTTACCCGCTAAGTACGATTGAATAATGACTAAGACTTTATCTCTTCTACCTCATAGTCGAGGACGACTATGATTTCAAGAGAGAGGTAATGTCATAAAATCTAATATCTAACCAACCCAAATGATTTTCTCATATTAAATTGATCACTTAATGTGGGAGAATAAACGGGAACAAGTGTTAAGATATAGATATGTGCTTATAGATCTATCTCAACACGGGGCCAATGGTAAAGGGGCCCAAAAGGGAGATGGTCTATCAAAGAGCAAGGCTAACCAATGGAGCATAAGACCTTAGGGTTAGCTTCATTGAAGACCTCCAATAAATGTGTGTAAAAGTCCTTCGACCTTAGGTAAGCTAGGGTTGAGCTTGAGGTGGGAACCCGGCCCAGGCTCGAGGTGCTTGTCCTGCGTGAGGTGCTTGTCGTGCTTGAGGTGTTTGTCATGCTTGAGGTGCTTGATTAAGATGCTTGAGGTGCTTGACTGGATCCATGCTTGGGGTGCTTGACTTGCTACATGATTAAGGTACTTGAGGTGCCTTGAGAAGCTTGCCTGAGATGCTTGTGGGAACACCCCCTAGTTCAAGTGCTTTGTCATGCTTGGTGAGTAAGGTGCTTGATCACCTAAAGTCAAAAGCATTCCTACAAGAGGGGGGGCGAGCCCTTTTCCTAGGGGCTAGAGAGAGAACACCCACTCACACACACAAGGGAAGCCCCAACTTGAAGAGGCAGCAAGGACACATGTCAGGTCCCTACCCATGTTACCTTCATGTGTTGCTTGAAGCCTATTGGCTAAGCTTCAAAGGGGTCCAATGATAAATTACATGAATTATCTAATTGTTTTAGCATTTATCTAGCCCTCTCTCTCAAAAAGGAAAGGGGGACACTTGTCTCAAGGCTACCCCTACTGCTTGTAATGCCTCCTGCTCATGATTGGCTAGGCCTGGGAGGGTCCAATGAGCTTCAAGCATGAGCTACAAGGGGGGGTCGACCCAAGCTAGCTAGGGGCTTGCTTGAGGGGTATACTCACCCACACACACTCACAATCACTCTCATTGTGTGCTATGCAAAGTGCAAGAGCTCCCTCTCCAAGCAAGTAGAGGTTGAGAGCCTACACCAACACTCTTGGCTATGGAGTGCAAATCCAACCAAGAGCCATGCTTCAATGCTTGAGCTTGTCATCTCCTTCTTCTTCATTACTATGCTATTATGTATGCTAGCTCAAGAGTTATGATAAGTGAGGAACTAGCTCTTTCTCGTATGAAATGTTTCTTTTTCCTCTTCCCTACCCTCATTCCCTGCTAGCTCTCTCCACCTTCGAAGGTGTTTGAGGTCTTGGGACTGAGGCTTGGGATAGTTAAATATTTCTTCAAGTTTATGTTATGTTTGTGATGCATGAAGCCTTCCATCTTCATGGAATCACCTAGGTCACAAGGAACACAAAGACTGTATTGTAACAAGTCTCTCTTTATGGGAGAAATCATAATACAAATGCCTATTGGAGGGGGGACCGGCTCCACATAAATCCGGTCCTCAACTGTTGTCATGTTCTCTAAACTCTCTCTCTTGCAAAAGTATTGTCTATGCCAAGTTAACTAATTGCTATGATTATGTTGCTATCTTCAATTATGTCTACCCGCTATGCTCACAAAATCATTTCTTGAAAGTATTCTCATTAAATTCCGCTACTCTCAAATTGAATAGGAAAATTCCATTACAAGAAGATCTTTTTCAGAGAACAGATTGAGCGGTTTACCTTGGGTCTACCTACAGAGATCCGAGATCACTGCTTGGAACATAATTCAGCTTCTATTCAGGAGTTGATGAGTCATGTGAAGTGGGGCTTTGCCATTCACTTTGGCAGTCTAACCTACCCTACAGATGAGGCCATGACACAACGAGCCGAATAGACTTATGGGAATGAAAGTAGAAAGAAAAAGAGAAACCCAGACAAAAAGGATGCACGACCCAAGCTTACTCCTGAGGAGAGAGCTCGCTTCATCAGAGAGGGGAAGTGCTTTGGATGCGGGGAACATGGACATATCTCCACAAAGTGCTCTAAAAAGGCACAGAAAGAACAAAATGATAAAGACGACGACAGGCCTAAGAGTTCGAGAGCAGCTGAGGAACGTGGTAGAAAAGGCAGATAGAAAAGCAGAACAAGTACCACATGGCGTGGGACCTGCACCGAATCTAATGAATGAAAATACAAACTTTGCCACTTTTGGGGCAAAGTGAAGGATCAGGATGCTCTTTTGAAGGAGCCAAGGCCAACTTCTTTTCACTTGGAATTGGCGGCTCGATTTGGAATTACGCCCGACAGACTGACGCCACAGGCGGAGGTAGTTCGACTGGCACCCAGATGGGATGTTGCCATTACACTGAGCATTGGCAAACTTCGTTTGCAATGACAGGGGTGTTCAAGGAACGCGAGTGACGTTCTACTTAGGATCCCTTGGTACCACAAGAGCTACGCCGTGGTTGACTACCGAGCCGAGAAAGAAACTTTGATAAATAAAGGGCTTAGAGATTGTACTTGATGAACTTCAGTTTCTTACTTATTCTTTTGGGAGAGAACTGAACGATGGATAAAGGTTGAATATGTTTTGACCTGATCAAAAGAACGCCAAGATTTTTCTCCACACTCATGTCGATTGCTTTTCAGAGGGCCTGAAGATCAAACCATTGATCTGATACCTGGAAGCATGCCACCGAACCCGCCACCTTACCGTGTGAGCCGAGTACAGAATGAAAAGATTATGAACCCACTGAAAGACCTCTTGGAAAAGGGTCTTGTCCAGCATAGTACTTCACCGTATTGCTCTCCACTATTGTTGGATTTGAAGAAAGATGGATCTTGGAGAATGTGTATCGATTATAGCGCTCTCCACTATTGTTGGATTTGAAGAAAGATGGATCTTGGAGAATGTGTATCGATTGTAGCGCTCTCAACGAAATCACCATCAAGAACAAATTTTCGAGTCCTAGGATCGATGATATACTCGACAAATTACAGGGATCCTCATGCTTTAGCAGGATTGACTCGAAGAGTGGATATCATCAGATCCGAATCGCACAGGGAGACGTCTACAAGACAGCCTTTCAAACGACTTTTGGGTTATTTGAGTTTTTGGTGATGCCTTTTGGCTTAACACATGCTCCTGCGACATTTAACTGGATGATGGACAGGATTTTTCAAGAGTACAGGCTATGCTTGTATTTGTTGGCACTTTCTTTGATGATATCATTGTTTTCTCCAAGAATGAACCAGATTACAGAGATCATATGCTTCAGAGATACATTTTTTTGGGGACACTTTGTCTCAACAAGAGTGCAAATGGATCTGGCCAAGATAGACACTATCTTTGAATGCTTCTTGGGACTGTGTTTGTCATAATAATCAATATCTAATTCTCCTAAATGATTTTCTCATATTAAACTGATCATTTAATGTGGGGAAGTGCCAGGGGAGAAAAAGCTAGAATATTGGTTAAGGTAGCAGACCGGCCACATTAGGGATCCAAAGGAGGGAAAATAGGGATCCAAAGGGGGGGCCATCTGCAACAATGGGCTAAAAAGACCCTAAGGTTCAGCCCATTAAGACTTCCAAAATGCTAAGGTTCCAAAATTCAAAGGTTGTGTCCAAAGGTCAAACCTAGGGGAAATTGGATGCTTTGTGTGTAACTAAAGAGTCTTTGCATATCCCTACATGGGAGGGGGTGAGCCCTTCTTCTAGGGGATGAGAGAGAAAGTCACACATACACACACACACACACACACAGGCTCCCTTTACACAAAAGGAATTAGGGACACATGTCATCTCCCTAGCCCAGATGCCCACAAGGTGTGCCCAATTCCTATTGGATGGCCTTGGAGGTGGAACAATGAGAATTAGGCTAGAGTAAATCTAGTTTAATTAATTTAAAAACACTTAATAAAAGAACCAATGAGAATTAAGTCTCCTAGACGACTAGTGGACAGTCTCCCAAGGGGTCTAATGAGCATTCAGGAGCCCAATGGCTTGCTTGATTCCTATTGGCCATGAGGAAAAGGGGTCCAATGAGAGTTTAGTTTAATTATTAAATTACCTAAAGCTATCACAAAAGGGGAAAGGGAGACACATGTCAGAAGGCTATCACTTATGCTGCTTAATAGCCATTGGCTTGACTTGGGGAGGTCCAATGGGGAGCCTGCAAGAGCAAATAGCAAGAGGGCTCGCCCAAGAGAGAGAGGGGGATGATTTTTGCAAGGCATTATCACACACACACACACAAAATCTCATGTGTGAAGAAAGAGAAGACTATCTGTTGAGCCAGCAGAGGATCACACCCGCATTTTTGCTCACACCCATCATTTTGTAACCATTGATTGTAATAAATGTCTTTCAGACATTAATTTTGATTTGAGCCATTCACTAAGTAACGGGACTCAATTGAGTTTCCAGTCTGTAATCCCGACGTAATTTCACCTGCTGATGTAAATAATTAGAGATGTTCTCACCTCCAAGGCTGAGGTATATATGCCAAGGTTTTGTAACCTAAGAGATAAAATTTATTAATCAAAGTGAGTTTTGAGCGCTGTGACTGTGTCTGAGAGAGAGAGAGAGAGTGAGAGAGAGTCTTATCTTCTTGCTACGCGAGCTACGGGGCCGCCATTGGAGAAGTGACACCGCCATTGTGTTAGCAACGGTGAGAGCTACGCACAGATACCAAGAGTGCACGCTATCGGCTTCTATGTGTGGTAAGTTCCTACGAGCTTTGGTGTGAGTTTTCTTCCAACTCGTGTGTCGGAATAGAGTGTGCAGCATATCTATAGAACCACAACGAGTAGAGCTACACATTAGTACCATCGGGGTCAAGTTTCGGTCACCTGTATTTTTCGGCCTGTCTTCATACGCGTTTACCGCACGGAGTGATTATAGGTTGATTTTGCAGTTCAAGTCTTTAAGGTGTTGTTCTTACCTAGTGCATAGACTTCCCCTTGAGTTTGAGATCGATTCGATGATTCTAGATCCTGTTTTGTATAGCATTCGTTCGTAGTACGGATTTTAGTCACTTGCGTATTTTAGAACTTAGATTTGATTTCCTTAGTAGTGATTGTCATTAGAAGGTCGAGTAGGTGATTTGACACCGACCTAGTTGTTTTCATGCGCCTGCGGGTCAAGCTCCGTCCTCGTCTGACAAATTCTGTTGTTGGTTGAGTTCTCGCTATTTAGCTTCCGCTAGTGGCGTAACCGCCCTAACATTTGGCGCCGCTGCCGGGGACGAGAGCCCTAAGTAGGTGACCTTAGACTAATCCTACGAGGTGAGTCGTATAAACTACTTTGTATACTTTAGTTAGAAAAGATCTAGGAGTGGTGGACTCCGAAGGTCTCGAGAGATACTAGGAAGTGGGGTATTCCTGGGTCTTCCGTGTTGACAGTATTTTTAGTTTAGCTTAGATTAGATTGTTTTTTATGGTGTTTAAGTGGTTGTTGACATAAAAAGCATTTGCTACTCCTTGTGTGGTAGTAAATCTTTTTATATTTTCAATTGCAAAAAATCCGTTTTATGATTAGAAGTAGCTTAGGTAGGGCGTGATTTGATCCTGATCTAGAGCTATCAATTGGTGTTCTATTTGCTTGATGTGTTTGATTGCATGTTAGATCACTGAAAAAGTCGCTTTGGTAGTGAAATATGCAATAAACAAAGTTCAGAAAAATTTTCTGTGTAACTGATTGTTGCTGAGCACTTAAAAGAGCTATTGGAAGAGTTCTGTGCTGAAAAATTGGAAATCTGCAACTTTAGACATCATACGCGTATGATGTCTTAGGACCTAAACAGAGACTAAAATTGAAAACTTGACATTGCCAGAGTGTTTAGAAGGGGGGTTTTACCCTAAGATCAACTTAAAACAAGAACATTAACACTCAAAGAAACCCAAAAAGGCAAGTCGGAGTCCAAGAAACGCAAAGAATAGGAAATTTTGGATTCAAATCTTGTTTTTACATTCAAACTTGACAAAAACACTTGAAACTCAATTATAAACATTGGAGAAGGCTTAAAACCAAAAATAGTCAAAATCTGGGACAAAAGACATCATACGCGTATAATGTCTTTTGGCACATCCACTGCTTATTTTCGATATCTGACCTGACAAGATTGTTACAAACACTGTAGAAAGCATAAATATCAAGTTTGGACCCAAATTGATGAAAAAGACATCATACGCGTATGATGTCTTTGACCTAATTTTGGACATATTCTGATACTTTGCTAACACAGATCCATTGTAATAGCTGTCTAGAGGTTATATTTCAAGTTTCATCCCATTTGGATCACAATTGACCAAAAAAAAAAAAAAAAAAGTCAAAAGCGGAAAATTACCAAGAAAAGCCTAAATTAGCCATAACTTGCTCAAACAGAGTTCAAACTGAATTTTGTGAGTGAACAGAGCATAAAGGGGCCACTGAGAGTGAGCATAACCAAAATAGTCAAAATCTGTGAAAAAAGACATCATACGCGTATAATGTCTTTTTCAGCATAACTGCAACAAAATTCTCACTTGATGAAACAGGAGTTGTCCAACTGACAAGATTAAACAATTGACCAAGTATCAGTCAGTTTGGATCAATTCTGACCACAAAAACTTGGGGAAAACAAATTGCCGAGACGGAAAAGTTAAAGTCCTTCAGGGGAATTGATGAATTTGAGATCGGGCAGGAATCTCCGGGATAATCAACCAAAACAAGGGGAACCAGCAAGTGTCATATCAACCGAGGGAAGTGTAAACCAAAGTTGGGTGCAACCATTAGAGCCGATCTTTGAAGGAAGTGTCTCTGATACTTCTTCGGAGAGATCTTACGAGATTTTCACCGAAAACTTGGAACACTTGAACCTGAACAACAGAGTAAATATGGCAGCAGGATCATCAAACCCTTCCGCCACCATGAAGCTATTGTTCATAAAATACCAGTACAACAATGAGCAAGGTGCCAAGATCTACAAAGATGGAATGGACCGCTATTGTGTAAAGATAGAAGATAGACCTAGTGAGTTCAAGGACTTAGTGCCTGTGAAAAGGTGAAGGAAGCTTCACTTCGCTTCAAACAATACATTGAGAGATGTCCAGTACGTGAACGACCACAAGATGACAGACTATCTGTTCTCTTTATTGAGGGACTGAGGAACGACACTCTCAAAAAGGACTTGCACTTGAAAGCTTGTACAAGTTTCGAGCAAGTAACGAGAGAGGCATTGTACTTAGTGGATAACTGTACGGTTTATGGAGAGGTGTCAGCGGATACAGATTTTGCATCCAGTAGCTCCTCCTCCGTAGCGAGTGAGACTACCACTAAAAAGAATGTTCAAACAACAACCATGCCAAATGTAGAGCAAATGATAGAAGATGCTCTAAAAAGGATGGCACCATACCAAAAACCATTGCCAAAAACACTGAAATGGTGTGCTATTGAACAAAAATGGACAAATCATCCAACAGAGGAGTGTTATTACAACAAAGGGTATGTAAGGGAGCGCCAGTACGCACCTCCTGATCAATTAGCACCACCTCAAGTACATCCAGTACCTCGATACCCAACGGGAAATGTACCTGGACCTATGGGGATAGAAAGACCGCAACCGGTATTGGGACAACAACCACCTTTACCAGGAGCAAGACCAGTGGGCATTAGATATGCACCAACCTTAGAGAATCAGGAAGAACAAGCCTTAGTGCCTGTTCAAGCCTATTACGAAGAATCGGGTGCACACATGTCTCCGACAGTTTATTACCCACTAGAAGAACCAAAACAACCAGAACCATGGGGCATGATGGGGAATGTTGGAATACCAACAATTACAAGTGCTTCTGATGAAGCGAGATACAATATGGACGCAAGAACATTGATGTTCATAGCTCATGGAGGGTTAACAGGACAAAGACCATCCTACCCACAAAGGACGAATCAAATGGGACCAAGACCAGCACTAGGACCCTGTTACAAGTGTGGAGGTGACCATCTGATGAATGTTTGCCCACATACGGAAATCATTAGAATTAACGCTTATTGCACTGAGTGTGGGGTTACTCACTTCATTGAGGATTGTTCAAAGAATCCAAACAAAGTGCAAAAGACGACATTGAATATGCTAGAAACTATTCCTACCAGCAGTGGGTCTGAAAATGAAACTCTGATACCAACGCAAGTTGTTACTAGAGCTCAAGCTAAGAAAACCACTAGAGAACCTAAGAATGGAAAGTTAGCGACTGACGTAGTTAGTCAAGGACCGCGGAGTCAGAAAAACACATGGAAAGCTAGAAAAGCACGCATGAAGTTGAGAAAAGAACGTGAAGACGCTATTCTAGCTGAGGAACTAAAGCAAACTAAAGCTAGATTAGAAAAACTTGAGAGTCAAAACGGGAAACGAGAGATGAGCCCGGAAAGAACGAAACAAAAGAGTATCAAAGAAACAACGAGCTTAAGCTCAAGGGGATCAGTGATAGTCGACAAAGTACACGAACCATTGGACGCACTGATGAGAGCTTACGAAGCTAGGTTAAAGAACAACCAAACACAAGAACAGAGATGGATGACACACCCAAACGCGGAATTGGAAAAGCAGAGACTTGAAATGTGCATGAGAATGATCGAGACTGCACAAGCCTTATTAGAACCACCAAAAGAAACAATGAATTGTGGAAAGGAAAACCCAATTCAGCAAGAGACTATCGTTTCACGGGTAGCTGAAAAGACTCCCAGTGCACAAAAGCCTGATAAGGTGACCGCATAGTATTGAACACAACTGATCAGGAGATAGAGAGTTTTCATCCAGTCATACAGAGGATTTACAGAAAAGATGAGGATTACAATGAATTTTGGAAACAAGTGAGAGAGGCAAACTTTGCAAATGAGCTAAGTTGCCAAGCTATTCAGACAAATTGGGAAAAGGACATCAGGAATCCTCCCATAGTGGAATTTGAGGCAGGATCTCAAGTGGACTTGGATCTGCAATCTTACTAGGGAGATGGGGGCTCTGTTAGAACAATGGAGAGCAAACCTCATTCACTGAAAACCTTATCTTCATACTTAGGAGAGTATGAAGCAAAATCCGAGATTAGAGCACTTCCCTCAAGAAAAATCTCATCAGAAAAAGTCATGGACTCGCAAGGATTGATAGAGATTTTGTCAACACCAGTGACATGCACTATCACTCTAGCTGAGCTTTTGAGGCTAAGACCACATATGTGGACCACTGTAGGAAAATGCTTGGAGAAATTCGGGATAAAAGATCCAACATCGAGATTGCAAGAGAGCATGGAGGAGCTGAGCAAGCCACAAAAGAACGCTAAGCCTGTACCCTTAAACAAGGTCGGAGAGTATTGCGAAGGTGAAGAGGGGAATACAACCTTACCAGTTGAATTCCAAGGAGTGAACACAATGGCAATACTAGACAGCGGAGCTGGGGTAGCCATTGCTACAAAAGAAATCTGGAAAAAATGGGGGAAACCAGCAATAAGGAAGACTAGGTTGAAACTCCAATTAGCAGATGGACACATGGAGAAACCTATGGGGTTATTAGAGAAAGTTGTAGTGACTTCTTGCGGCATTGAATACGAACATACTTTCGCTATTGTCGATTTTGGCAAGGAGAATAACTATGATATCATATTGGGAAGACCATTCATGAGACAATTGAAAATGGTCCAAGATTGGGGCTACGATCACATATACTTGAGAAATATGGAAACCACTACACGTGTGAACCTGAAAGACCATAGCTACAAAGATGTGAACCAACACCGGTAGAGGAGTTTGATTCAGCTACTTTGGCGGGATCCGAATTTCAGCTTGGTTAGGTAAACCCAAGGAGTTATGGATGTGTGGAGCTTCGAAATGTGGAAGTCTGAAACGAGAAGAATGTGTTTTAGAAAGGGCTATCGAAGACGAAACTTATGTAGGAGAACCCTTTCCAGAGGACACGTTTGAACCATTAGAATGGACACACATTCTAGCAACCCTAGATGTTTGTGCAATTCCGGATGGTCCCACAACGAAATTTTGCGACAAGGACGGGTACGACGTGGTTCCGTATTTCATGTTGAGAACTGTACTCAAAAAAGAAACTGAAAAGAACGATACACTGGAAAAAGAAGATGAAGAAGAGGTGTTTCACGACATTCCCAATCATCCAGAGTGGGGAAATGAAGCAGACAACGAGTCAACGGACAATTCAAGCGGAAACGACGAAACTATAACGGATGTCCGATTTTATGATTTTCCGAACCAAACTAAACAACGCCAGAAACACTATAGAGCAAAGAAAAAAACAAAAGGGGTTAGAACCAATCCGATGCCTAGAATAAGAGGAAAAAATCAATTCCTAATGCTAGTAAAGGCTGAAGATTGTGTTAAGGATAAGATTTCTGGAAGAATGAGAGGCAGTGATCAAAAGAGCTTACGAAAAGACAAAAGAGGCTCAAGAAATCAAGTTCAAAAGAATGGAACGAAAACTGAAACAGAAAAATCAGAAAAGAACAAGCGCAACAGAGAACACACGGAGTCCAAGCTAGAACGTAGAAACAAGTACAGAGAGCTCAAGAAAACTCTGAAAGAAGTTTGGACTACAGAAATTGAGAGTGGAGAGGACAAAAACGCCAAAATCAAGGAAAACATGGATGTTCCCTCTCACTATAGGAAATTCACAATAGAGGATAGGAAGGTGATATTAACCCCACCTATTCGAGAGAGGAAGGAGAACGAATCTTATGACGGACCGGAGGATGCAAAAAAAGTTGATTTAGCAGCTCCAGGTGAGCCACCTAGACCGGTGTACATAGCCACAGATTTGTCTCCAGGCGAGGAAGAGAGACTTTTGAGTCTTCTCAGAGAGTATAGGGATGTGTTTGCATGGTCTTATAAGGACTTAAAGGGAGTTGACCCATCGATATGCCAACACACAATCCCACTGAAACAAGACGCAAAGCCTAGCAGACAGAGACCATACACATATAATGATACGTTTGCTAAGCGAATCAAAGAAGAGATAGATAAGCTAATGGAAGCTGAATTCATATACGAGATTGAACACACTGATTGGGTATCTCCGATTGTGGTAGTACCTAAGAAGAACGGAAAACTCCGAGTGTGTGTCAACTAAAGAAAGTGAATGCTGCAACAATCAGGGACAATTATCCCCTGCCGATAACTGATCATGTTCTAGAGCGTGTATCAGGGAAAACAGCATACTCCTTTCTTGATGGTTTTTCAGGATATAACCAGCTAGCCATAGCATTGGAAGATCAACATAAAACAGCTTTTGCAACGGAGTGGGGAATTTATGCTTATCGGGTTATGCCTTTTGGTCTAACCAATGCTCCCGCAACCTTCCAGAGGCTGATGACGCATGCTTTCAAAGAATACTTAAGGCTGTTTCTCGAAATATACATGGATGACTTATGTGTACATTCTCTACTGAGAGATGAGCATCTAGAACACCTAAGAAAAGTATTTGAGAAATGTAGGACATATCGCATTTGTCTCAATCCTGAGAAATGTGTGTTTATGGTCCGACAAGGCAGAATTCTGGGACATATTGTCTCACAAAACGGAATATCCACGGATTTAGAGAAGATAAAAGTTATAGTGGATATGCCTAGACCAACCAATGCGAAACAAGTACAGAGCTTTATGGGACATTGTGGATATTATAGACGATTCATTTACATGTACGCTATAATAGGCCAACCACTTTACAGGCTAATAGTGAACTTTGAATGGACAGAGGAGTGTGAGGAATCGTTCAAGAAATTGAAAGAGGCACTCATTACTGCTCCAGTCTTGAAATCACCAGATTGGGAGAAGATATTCCATGTGCATATAGATGCTTCTGCATATGCAATAGGATGCATTCTGGCTCAGCCAGAAGAAGGAAACATGGATTTTCCTATCTGTTACGCCAGTCGACAGCTCAACCATGCAGAGAAGAATTACACCACAACAGAGCGAGAAGGATTAGGAATGATCTATGCTGTGAAGAAATTTCGGCATTATCTTCTAGCCAACAAGTTTGTGTTTTTTACGGATCACCAAGCCTTGCTCTACCTAGTGAATAAACCATGCAATACCGGGAGAATAGTGAGATGGTTCATTATCTTACTGGAATTCGACTTCACGGTAGTAGTAAAGAAAGGAAAAACACATCTTAGAGCTGATCATCTTTCGCGATTGACGAATGGAGAAGACCCTATAGGAGTAGATGACGACATGCCAGACGCGTACTTGTTCAACATAGAAATGATACCTAAGTGGTCTCAAAATGTCGTTAACCTATTAACCTATGGAGGAGAGTTCGATAGAAGAGAATACAACCTGAAACATATTGCTATTCAGCAATCCAAGAATCTTCAATTGATTGCAGGAAGGTTGTATCAATTGGGAAATGATCATGTTTTACGACTATGCATCAATCCTGAGGAATATAATATATATCTGCGCGAAGCACATGTTCAGGAATGTGCATTTCATTGTTCAAGAAGGAACACATATAGGAATTTGTTACAATTGGGAGTCTATTGGCCAGGAATGAAAGAAAGCGTACATGAATATGTCACTGTATGTATTGTATGTTCATCAAAACCGCCAGCCGAGTATTCGACATTATATCAGATAATGATCGCTCCAGAATGGAGTCAGTATATTGTTGAATATCTCACAAATAGAACTTTCCCAGAAGGAACGTCAAAAGCTCGTCAGAAATCTGTAGAGACAGAAGCTAGAGATTACGCTTTAATAGGAGATCAACTCTATAAGAGAGGTAAAGACAACCAGCTTAGGATTTGCGCATCAGAGTCTGAGTATGTGATAATCCTGGAGCAAGCTCATGGAGGAGTAGGTGGAGGCCATTTCTCAGGTGATAAGACAACAAAACTTGTCTTAGCCGCAGGAATATGGTGGCCAACATTACATATGGACGCTGAGGAATACGTTAAACGGTGTGATGACTGTCAGCGGACCAAAGTACCACTTAAAAGAGATGATATGCCGCTTAGACCAATGATGGGGGCAAGAGCTTTTGCAAAATGGGGGATTGATTATGTCGGACCCATTTCACCTCCTGCATATAAGACTCATGCACAATACATCGTTGTGGCTACAGACTATCTAACAAAGTGGGTCGAAGCAAAGGCAACTCAAAAAGCAGATGCCAGGACCACGGCACAATTTCTATATGAATACGTCTTTGTACGATATGGATTGCCAATAGAAATTGTGAGTGATCGAGGCACACATTTCATAAATGAAGTGATAGAGATCCTTCTAGATGAATTCATGGTAATCCATAGGAAATCAGCCCCGTATCATCCACAAGCAAACGGACAAGCTGAAGCAACAAACAAAACCATATGCACGGTCCTCACGAAGATTGTATCTGAGTCGAGAACTGACTGGGACCAGAAGTTGCATTCAACATTATGGGCATATAGGGTAGCATATAAAACATCAATAGGAACGACCCCATATAACATGGTTTTTGGGCTAAATGCTATCTTACCAATAGAATTCTTGATTTCAACCTTAAGGGTGGCTAAGGATCTAGAGTGGACAGGGCACGAGCTCTCTGATAGAATAGATGACCTGGAAAAGCTAGATGAGCTTCGCCTAAAAGCAGTAGCTTCCATCTACGCTCAAAAAAGGCGACAAAAGGAATTTTTTGATAAGCATGTGCGGACTAAAGAGTTTAAAGTTGGGGACTATGTCCTAGTTTACACTCTGAAACAGCATGCTAAGAAGCTTAAAAAGCGAGGGATGGGACCTCTGGTGATTAAAGATCTATCACCAAGTGGAGCCGTCAAGCTTGCTACATTAGACGGAGAAGAAATGCCCAATTGGATTAGTGGATGCAGAGTGAAAAAGTATCTGTTGCCGCTAACACAAGACATGCTTCTCAAAATACATCAAGAAAAGCTGCGTGTCCAGAAAAAGAAAAAGATTGAGGAGGAAGCGCAAGCCGAGGCGAAGGAAAGAATGGAGAAAAGAAGACTACTGCGTCAGAAACAGCGCAATGAAGGAGCAATACGAATAAACGCAGTCAGTATAACAGAAATGGATAATGACAAAGAAGAACCCATCATTGAATGCAAAGTAGGAACCAACCAAATCAAAGCCAGAGCACTATTGGATTCAGGAGCTCAAGCTAACCTACTTTCACTCAGTTTGTATAGACAATTGACAAATGACACTAAACTACAAACTGCCAAGCAAGAGTTAAAGAGTTACTCTGAGAATTCAATCAAAACTGTCGGATGCACAGTTTTACATATACAGATTAACCAATATGTGTATCCTCATATGTTTTACGTGGTTGAAGACCAAGCTACACAACATCCATTATTGCTAGGACAACCATGGCAGAAGCAATACAATGCAATGATTGACTGGAGTTCTAAATCAGTGCTTATCAAATACGAAGGTGAAAGTCAATCAGTTAAGTTCACCAAAGGAGCAGAGCCAACTCCAAAGGAAGAATCCACGGACAAGGGCAAACAACAAACAGAGAAAAAGAAGAAGCAATGGCAACCAAAAGTTTCTATACAACCGGATTACTCTTCGACGAGGAATTCTCAACAGTGGATAAGGAAGACAAGCAATAATATAACAGCTCAACCTTGGAAAAAACGGAGTCAAAGTTGGTATGGAGACCAAAAAAGGTTGTGCCAGAGAACACAAAGGTGGAAAACAGAGTCTTCAATACCAGACAACAGAGTGATCCCCGACAATCAAGGACAGTGAAACAGATCTGGATTCCAAAGAAGTTCATGACGGCACAAAGCTATAGCAAGCAAATTTGGATCCCAAAGATTTGTAAACAGGAACTCCCTTCAATACAATCAACGGAAACTCCTAGGTATTTCAAGGCGAGGAAATCAACACACAGAACAAAGCAGGTTTGGGTCGCAAAGAGTTTGTGGCAAGCACAAGCAAAGCGGAAGCAGATTTGGATTGTGAAAAAAGACAACAAGGTAACGAAGAATCCATCTACTGATTCTACTACCGAAGTGCCAAAACCAACCCAAAACCCGACCACCAATCCTTCAATCAAACAAAGAGCAGCTTTATTGGAAAGACTGTTGTATCATCGCTCTACAATTGCATTGGGAACTTATGACCAAAACAACTACAATGCTTCACCCACAGACACTTCATAGTCGTCCGGGAGGACTCAGACTAGGAGGGGGGGAGGTATACAGGAGCTACAAAGCAGCTACAAGCGAAAAAAACAAAGAAAAACAAAAATTATATTACAAGGGCAGTGTCTTACATGATTTTGCAATTTTTTATGTTTGATTGCGGATATTGATAATATTTATGCCCTTATATACCTTGTTTTGCAACAAGAAGAGATCAAATGATGAATTTGGGTCTCTAGATGTGTAAATATCACTAAATAAGAGTGTTTTTGGAGCTAAAAAGTGGAAAAAAGTGGTAATCCAAGTCCAGAAATCACAAAGAAGTGTATATTCATATACACAGGGTTACCAGCTATTTATCGTGTATGTTTGAATTTTTTGGCTTCAATTTGCTATTTTCCTTTATTTTTTATGATTTTCTTAATAAAATAAAAGAAAAATAAAAAAGCAGGTGAAATGAGATCGGAAAAAAGAAAAGAATAGACGGTGATGGTCCTAATGACAAGGGCAACCCATGGTAAAAATGGGGTACAATTCTGAAAAAGTTGCGGAAAGCCCGAAATGACAGAATTTTGGCAAAGTGGACAGATTTCTCAGAAACAGGTCAAACGGAGTCCAAATTGAGAAATTTCAAATCCTAAAGTGCATTTCACGACGAGATAGGAGCACATGTCAAATTTGGTAACAAGTGATCCGGGAAGCCCGAAGTTAAGTATTTTTCACTTCACTATCAAGCTCATTTCCACTATTACCTTCTTGGAGAGAGCAAAGAGCACACAGGAGCATCCGACCTTCTACCGCCTTCTACGACTGCTACGAGAGCTCAGAGGACACCAGACATGAGAGGTAGACTCGTTGCCATAAGCTTTTGATGCTTATCGTTAACTTTTGTCGCGAAAACTCACCAAAACCAAGAAACAAGAGCAGACGGGGAATGGGGAAGAACGCTAGGTAGGGGCACAACCGCCTAACCAAACCTTGCAAGAACTTAGAGGTGGGTTACCCTAGTATAGGAGATGAGTTTCTAGCACTCAAAGCTCGAGAAAGAACGACTGGAAAAACCCTAGGTCAACAGAGCCTGCAAGAGGCAAACAGAAAAAAGTTGTCGGAACGACACAAAACTTCTCAGAAAGCTTAACAACATCGAGGGCAATGCAACCATGGAGTATCTCCAGGTTTGGACCACCAAAAGTAGGTCGGAACAACCGATTCGGCTGCGGACACAAAGCGTCATTTTGGCATAACGGCTAAAATTGACGACCAAATGACATGAAACTTCACAAGCAGTTTCAAATATACATGGATGACTTATGTTTGCAAGCAAAACCCAAAAGAAAGCTGATTCACTTACCGATGGTGAAAAAGACGCTTTCGGGCAACCAAATGGAGAAAGATGGAGAACGGGGAGCCAAAGTCAAGTTCAACCAAATGGATGGCTTCACAACATATCCAATGAGCTGGAAATGCAACTCTCAAGAAGAAAAGTTGAAGAAATTCAACTCCAAGGCAAAAAGACGACTTCGGAGACTGAAATGCCTATAAGGGGGCTTTTTAGCTAAACTGATGACTTTTTAAGTTGAAAACTAGTTAGCAGGGCTTAGGGCACTAGCACAAAGCATTCTTTGCACAAAAAGACCAACATTTCAAGAAAAGACATCATACGCGTATGATGTCTCACAGCATGATTTTCACATCCATTTCAACATTTGAGTGCATAGCCTCATTCCACATGTTAATCACATCCTATGAACCAAGTATCATGAGAATTGGAGTTAGAAAACCCAAGGAAAACCAAAAAGACGCAAAGTAGGCCATAAAATTGATTTTTGGTCCTAATTTTGTCAAAATAACTCCAAACTCATTGAAACTTTGTAGGATTGTTGATTAACACATCTACAAGCTATCTGGAACCAAAAAGCACCATTTTGACACAAAAGACATCATACGCGTATGATGTCTATTTGCACTTACAGAGCCAAAAATGCTCATTTGTCATCATACATCCATTATATATATCTAATACATGCTACATATGAAGTTTGGAACCATTTGGTCAAGTGGATCACCCCATTAGCCCAATTAAGAGAAAATCCTTCATACAAAGCCTATTTTTGTCCCAAATCCAACATATTCAAGTCCAAACCAAGATTTGAGTATAAACAGTCCTTCACTAGCACATGGAGAGTCCACAGAACCAATCCCATGAAAAATTGATGAAAAAGACATCATACGCGTATGATGTCTCCAGAGCCATTTTTAGCCCAAATTCTATCCAAACTTGATAAATCCACTGAATAAGCCTATCTAAAGCCAAAACCAAGCTTATAGAGAAAATTGGTCCAAAAATGCACTAAAAGACATCATACGCGTATGATGTCTCACTATGTGATTTTGGCACCTCAGGGCTTCAACCACCAAACAGAAGTGTTCTACATGCCATTTGAAGTAATCCACCAAGTTTTACCCAATTTGGATCATAAAATCCATTTCCCTTTCAAAATTTTGCCAAGAGCCTGAACTGGACTAAACTGGCCAAAACTTGACCAAATGGGATCCAAACTCAAATCCAAGCATATGATACTCATGTATACACTATCAGCTACAAGCACAACCAATATGAAGTCATTCTGACACAAAAGACATCATACGCGTATGATGTCTCAAGCATGTTTTTGAGCCCAGTTTGCATATTTTTTCACCTACATTGCATCCTTAGGCCCTGAATAGCTCATGTTTCAATTTTCAAGTCATTTGAATAGTTAAAAGCTTCATTTCGGCTTTCAGTACTAAAAAGACGCTAACTTCTGAAATTGGAGTTACAGGATCCATGGATTCCGCTAAGTCATCGGCAACTAAGAGAAAAAGACCAACCATCAAGGATGCTCTTGCAGAAGCAGAACCTTTTGATATTCCAACAGAAACCCTCAAGCCAACCAAGACTTGGGTGGAGGAAGCAGTACTAGAAAAAGAGGGAATAAAGATCTACCAGGGGACTTTCAGAGATCCTCAAGGGCAATCGGTCGATGTACCTATGATCCCACGAGAATTAGTGGATTATAGCAGATCAGAGAACATAAGCAGATACCTGGAAAAGGCTGACTTACACAGGTTCTTCACCTCGAGACCATCAGGTGTAGACACAAGAAGAGTGTATGAGTTGGCAACATCCATTCAGAAGGATGGGAAAGCCACGTTGACAGCCATGGATGGAGAAACAGTTGAAGTACAGATCACTCCACAGCTCATTGCAGATGCATTGAAGCTGCACAACAAAGGGAGTTCTGTCAGAGAAAGAAGGGAGGCCATAGAGGTCTATGGATCAAAGAAACAAAATACAACCTACGGAGATATGGCAGATCAACGAGCGGCAACCCTTTGCCGATTATACAACCAGTTTTTCCATGTGTGCAGTAAAAGACCGCAGAAGTATACTACACCACCCCATGCCATTGCGACAACCATCACATGGGCACTGAAGAGCAACGTGCCAAAAGAGGTGAATTATGCTCAATACATCCACGAGCAAGTAATCGCCATGCACAACCAGAAGCCAAAGTACATAGGAGGAGGAGAAATCCTAACAAGAATAGCTTATGAAGCTATTGGAGCTAGGGATCAAGGGCCACAGATTCCCTCCCAGAATGAGTGGCTTAGAGAAGCCGATGAGGAGGAAGAACAGCAAGAAGTATCCAAGAGGGCGTCCACAAGAGCACGCCGAAAACTAGAAATAGTTTCAGAACCTGAGGAGGCTGTGGACGAGCCGCTCAAGAAGAAAGTGAAGAAGAAGGCCGATCCCAAGCAAACCAAAAGTCAAAAAGCCGCAAGAATGAAAGGCTGGTGGAGCAGTTTAGAGCGGAAAGAGCTCTAAAGGGGGACTTTGAAGAAATGTGGGTGCCAGACCCCAGTAAAGTCGGAACCAGCTCAGCCAGGCCACATGTTGATCAATATGATCAATATATTAGAGCTTATGAGGAGTCGGAGGCCATACTGGAGCAGCAACCTGTCGAGCCTTATACTGAAGAGGAAGTACAGCTTTTAAAAGCTGAGCTGAAAAAGGACGACAAGGGGAAGAAGAAAGTAGATGAGTCTACTGAACCTCAAGAGAAAGACGGGCAAGCAAACAAAGGGAAAGCCAAGATGACTGAGGACAATCAGCCCTCTTTTACTGTTGTACCAAGCCCGAAGAAGATGGAAATTATTGTGGAGGAAACCACAATAGAAATAGAAACAGAAGTTATGGAAAAGCCGGAGGCCGGGACCAAGGAAAAGGAGATAGATCCAGTTCAGCAAAAGAAAGATGATTATGAGGATCTGGTAGCGATCGGATACAGTGAAGAAGAGGCCCTGGAGGCAGTTTATGGGATATCCCTACGGAAAACAAGATGATCGGAAAGGGACGAAGGAAAAGACAAAGGGTACAATGGAGAGTGAAGAGAAAATGGACGAGCCAAAGCCATTGGAGGTGGTGGCAGAAAGAGCTGTCAAGTTGACAGATGAAGATGAAAAAGACATGCACATGGTGCATGAACTGCTCAGCAAGATTAAAGAAAGATCCAGAGCAAAGGAAGTAGCACTTGAGACAGCAAAACAAAAGGAAGCAGAGTTGCAGAAAGTTAGAGAATGCTATGACTGAATCTGAAAGTCATAAAGCATCACTCTACGACGCAGAAAACGAGAGAGACGGCTTGATACTCCAACTAGCCGAAGCTTCAAGAGAGGTAACAAGTTCACAGGAAGCAAAGGAGCGAATAGAAGATGAGCTGGAGGCAGCCAAGGATGAGCTCATTGAGCTAAGGGAAAGAGTCGAACTTCAAGAAAGGACAATCATGAGACTCAGGACCACCCCTAGAGCTAGCAGAGCAGGAACAGAACAAGAGGGAGCCCTCGTACCAGCTCTGGAAGATCAGGTCAGAAGTTTGCAAAGAGAGCTGAGGTTAGAGCAAGTGCAAAGATTGCACATGGGAGGAGGGATCATTGGCTGCAGAGGAGAGGCTCACATCAGAAAACCAAACACTAAGGACAGAAAATGAGGCCCTCCGCAAACAGCTCCAAGACCTCCAAGAGCAACAAAGAAGAGAAAACAGAGCCACCACAAGAAGAAGCAGGGGGAGCAGCCATAGAGCTACCAGAAACTGGAGAGGCAACCACAATTGAAGATCCAGCCCCAGTTCAAGAAGTGGCCTCGACTTCAGGAATCTCTGAAGAAGAAGAACAAAGGCTCCAGGACCAAATAGAAAAGTCAACAGAGGAAAGTGCCAAGGCGGAAATGGAATGGGAAAGGAGACTCCTCATCTCCATTAGACTTCAAGGTTTAGACACAAAAGTGCTCCATGAAGAGTGGATGCAACCCAGCCTGCCTTTCCCTCTGATGAAATTTGAAGTGATAAAGACGAAAAAGAGAATAGAGGAGGAGCAGTATGTCGCTCTTTATGAAGGCGACATCACAAAGGATGAACAATCAAAGAAGATTGTAGATTCTCAACCTAGATGGAGGAAAGGTTGGCTGAACAAATACCCAGCCTACCTCATCTACTTGGTAGAGGCTCCAAAGGAGATTCGGGAGGATGCAACCTTCTGCCCGGTGCCAAGAGTCAGAAACTGGAAAGAGCATGGCAGGATTGCAGAAAAGAAGCCAAATTGGCTTAATTACCCAGGATGCCAGGACCAAAGGAAGGAGAGAGAATAGGTAAAGCCTACATGGTGAAAACCCTAACGGGCACCATCAAACTCTTTACTGGCTCTCCTGACCTTTTCGTGTCAGATGCTAAAGAAAATCTGCAGGACTCTCTTAGCATGCATTGAAGTGTTCGCGCCAGATAAAGCCACGACCTCGAGTCTACTATCGACGGCCGACACAGTGACGGATATGATGTATGATCTTTCATTGCAGCCATCACCAAAGGTGTTACATCTCTTATACCAAAGAATTATGTTTTTGCCTAGCTTCCACATGCAAACATTCGAAGAAGCTTTCTACACCGGCTTTTTCACTCACGAAAGCAAAATATTCGGCCCAACCTTGACCATCGGCAACCTACGCTACGAATCACATTTGCAGATGCTCAAGACGACAGGACTCTATTGATCAAGCCAAAAGTCATGTCAGGGACGACATGAACGCGGAGGGGGGGAGTGTTGAGCCAGCAGAGGATCACACCCACATTTTTGCTCACACCCATCATTTTGTAACCATTGATTGTAATAAATGTCTTTCCGACATTAATTTTGATTTGAGCCATTCATTAAGTAACGGGACTCAATTGAGTTTCCAGCTTGTAATCCCGACGTAATTTCACCTGCTGATGTAAATAATTAGAGATGTTCTCACCTCCAAGGCTGAGGTATATAAGCCAAAGTTTTGTAACCTAAGAGATTCAATTATTAATCAAAGTGAGTTTTGAGCGCTGTGACTGTGTCTGAGAGAGAGAGAGAGAGAGAGAGAGAGAGTCTTATCTTCTTGCTACGCGAGCTACGGGGCCGCCATTGGAGAAGCGACACCGCCATTGTGTTAGCAACGGTGAGAGCTACGCACAGATACCAAGAGTGCGCGCTATCGGCTTCTATGTGTGGTAAGTTCCTACGAGCTTCGGTGTGAGTTTTCTTCCAACTCGTGTGTCGGAATAGAGCGTGCAGCATATCTATAGAACCACAACGAGTAGAGCTACACATTAGTACCATCGGGGTCAAGTTTCGGTCACCTGTATTTTTCGGCCTGTCTTCATACGCGTTTACCGCACGGAGTGGTTATAGGTTGATTTTGCAGTTCAAGTCTTTAGGGTGTTGTTCTTACCTAGTGTATAGACTTCCCTTGAGTTTGAGATCGATTCGATGATTCTAGATCCTGTTTCGTATAGCATTCGTTCGTAGTACGGATTTCAGTCACTTGCGTATTTTAGAACTTAGATTTGATTTCCTTAGTAGTGATTGTCATTAGAAGGTCGAGTAGGTGATTTGACACCCACCTAGTTGTTTCCATGCGCCTGCGGGTCAAGCTCCGTCCTCGTCTGACAAATTTTGTTGTTGGTTGAGTTCTCGCTATTTAGCTTCCGCTAGCGGCGTAACCGCCCTAACACTATCTCTTCCCAAGCTTTAATGGAGAGCTCATCACCTACTCCAAGCTTGTGAGATAGAAGCCTACATCGACACACTCTTGGCTTCTGGATGCAAATCCAACCAAGAGCCAAGCTTCAATGCATGCTCATCTCCTCTAACAAGCTAATTACTAAGCTAAAGCTATGCTAATATGAGTGATTATGTGAGGAGATGTACATCTTTCTCGTAAGATACTCCTTCTTCCTCTCAATCTACTCTCATACCCTGCTAGCTCTCTCCATCTTCGAAGGTGTGTGAGGTCTTGGGTTTGAGAACGGGGATAATTAAATTTGTGTTTACTAAGTGTTTTGCTTAGTGCATGAAGCGTTCATCTTCATTGCACTAGCTAGTCTTGAAGGAACACAAAGAATTGTATTGTACAATATCTCTCTTGATGGGAGAAACCATAATACAAAGCCTTTTGGAGGGGGGACCGGCTCCATGCAAATCCGGTCCTCAACTATTGTCAATAGCTTAATTTCTCTCTCTTTTGAAAGTATTGTTGATGCTATCTAACTAGGTGTTATGCTTTTTGTTGCTCTCTCCACCCAAGCACTCTTGTAATTCTCATTAGGAATCTATTCTAATGAAATTCCCACTATGTTCATGCTAATTTCCGCTACACATAAGTTTTTAGACCATTAAAATGTTACATTGGTATCAGAGCACAAGGTTTCTCTTTTCTTGCTCAAGAAGGGAGGTCCTCAAGCTAGCTATAAATGGTTGGTATTATTAATTGCCTGTGAGTAAGTAGAATAGGGATTTTTCAGCCTTGCAGTGCGCCTGTCTTTTTGCAGTTAACGGGGTATCACCGTCGAGAGCTATGGTCTTAATAGTGGAGTCCTGCGGGGCTTGCCTACGGCTTAACCACTATTGATCTATTAGAAGCTTGACAAGAGCCGGTGTTGTTTTGGTGTCGAAAGACCCTCTCTTCTATTCCTTGCAATTAATGGTATTCGAGCCGCGGGTAGAGTAGCTTGAGTGCTTTTTCTAAAGGGGTAAATAGGAGTAGGAACTAGGGCTTGAAGTGCCAAAAGTACACTTAAAAAGTTTACACCTAAAAGTTGTTAGAATGGCGGACAATAGTAAAGAGAGTGAAATTAATGTTGATAACTTTGATTTTGCTCATGAGCAAGCTACTAATGATGCTTCAATGCTTGTTAACTATCTTGTTTCTAGGCTTCAACAAGCCATGGGCAATCCATCTCTCCAAAGTGAAGTGCAACGGCAGCTCCGTGCTCATGGGATTCTCCAAGCTCATCACCATGATGAGAGAACACCTAGGAAGCCTCCTTGTGAGACTCCCAAAAGAGGTCTCTCTCCGATTCGGGAAGAAGAAGAGAATTCCTACGAAGGGCTCAAGAATTTACTTTTTGATGATGCATCTCCTTCCCAAAGGAGAACTCAAGAGCCTCCATCGAAGGAATGAGAAAGAAGTGAGTCTCACGCCACCTCGACGGAGATGGCTCCACGAAGACGGCGGGGTAAACGCTCTCCATCACCACCAAAGCGGAGAAGACCATCACACTCTTCTCCATGCCATAATTCAAAGAGGGATGATAAAAAGCAAGAGAAGAAAAAGGCGAGAAAGAGGACACCCTCTTCTCCATCTTCTTCATCCTCTTCCTCTTATGAAAGTTATGGTGAAGACAATGAAGATCAAGACAAGAAAAAGGCGAGAAAGAGGTCACCCTCTTCTCCACCTTCTTCAAATTCTTCACCTTCTGAAGAAAGTGATGGTGCAACCTTTGAACCATAAAAAAGAAGAGGCCATAGGAAATCATATGCCGCATGGAAGAGGTCATCCAAGCTGAAGAAATTTAAAGAGGGAGGGAAGAGCATCTCTTTCCTTACCTATGATGGTACCTTTGGTGCTACGGACAAAGTCTTGGCCTTTATCCAGCAATTTGGTGCGGCGTTGGAGATGAGGGCTTCACGGAGTCCTCTACGCTACTCCATGTAGCTATGCACTTTCAAAAGTCTGCTAGGCAATGGTGGTCTAGCCTACGAACCAACGGTGAAGCTCCACGAACATGGAAAGCTTTAAGAGCTTCCATTATGAAGCAGTTTTTGGCCACCGATGCCAAAGACAAAATACTCACCGAATGGCGAAGCTTAAAGCTCTCTCCCAATGAATCCATCCACAAATATGTAGACAAGTTTTGGGACCTACAACTCAAAGACACTGTCTTTAAAAAGTTGGATTTTGGAGAGCAAAAGCAACAATTTTGTGCGGGCTTAACCGAAGAAATGGCGGAGTATGTCAACACCCAAAGGCCACGTACCATATCGGCGGTAATACACCATACTTGCTACAGCAATTCTAAGGGTGGGTAGTGTATGACACTAGTGCCCAAATTATATATGAACCATGCCTTTCATGTTGTTCATGTACCAGGTAGATACGCATTCTCTATCTATTTTTTTTTTTTTTTTAATGCAATTAGTGGATTATTATACGTTTGCAAAAATGTCAAAAAGAAAAAAAAACATGATTGACGTCAATTATCAAAACAATGGATCTTAGTAAAATCATCACCGTGAATGCTCGAGGATACCCAAGAAAGAGCGTAATTGTTCAATCTTGACTAGTACAAGTGGAAAGACCGACAATATAATGAATACGATTGTAATACGGAAGCATGATTCTAGTAAACTTTATACTTACCTCAAGGGAGAGGAATATCATTTTTCATCAAATTATCATGAGGAGAAGCAAATATAATATAATTTGAATCATGATATCTTATGCAGAAGAATCTATGTAATTGCTATAATAGGCATAAATCTGTGAGAGTGCGAAGAGAGGACGAGTGCATCAAGTCCCAAAAATGTGAAGATCTAGTTAATGCCCATAAAGAAAGAGAAGTAGAAGAAGAATTCAAGGCAGACTATCATGGGAAGAAACCGAGGAAATGTAGTGTCCCACGGAAATATAGTGTCCGACGACAAGCACTCGGCAAGAAGCTACCTTGACCTTCAAGAAAGATGGCGTAGGCATTGATTATATGCAGGAGAGCTGAGCTCACTCTTGCCAATATAAGGTCGCAAAACGAGTGAAACACAGACACTCTCTCGAAAGAAAAGAAAAGAAAAGAAAAAAAAAATCTGCTTTCAATTGCAAATTAGAGTAGATGATGTGCTTTTGCTGCACTACCTCGACTGCTTTTTTTTTTGTACTGCCATTGATACTGCAGTTGTAAACTCGCATGTGCTACTGTACTAACCAAAGTAACGACAACAGCATTCTCGAGCTCCAAACCCCTATAGCCAACCTGGCTGCACTGGCGACAGCCAAGGGACTGCACGGTTGACCATGTCATGGAGGTCAAGGCCTTATTGCCACCTTAATAAAACAGAGTTAGCATCAATGGTTTACGACCACTGAAACTACTCACTGACAGCTACTAGTAGTGCTTGACGCTGTGAGAGCTTCCATTGCTACCCATTTTCCTGCAGTCTCATATTTATGACCCATTGCAATCTCTTCATGCAGGCAGTGGGTTCCAGCTCGATCCCTCACGCTCTCCAGATTGGCGACAGTGACCTCGGTCATGTGAACCCTGATGAGCTCGCTGCCTCTTCTTCTCGCGACTGGTATTCCTCCGCAGTGGTTCCTCTGGCTTGGCTTCCTGTCGAAGCATTAGGCATACCGTCCTTCATCAGCATGCGTATAGCTCAAGAAATGCATATGCTTGCACCCGACAATTCGGCCTTGTCACCCCTCATGCTGTCGTTGAGTCAATGTCGTACGATGAAGTCTGTCTTGACCCAAATGCAGGATCTTGAAGCATACTGGCAGAGCCATGATTCCTTGCTTCTGGACTTCAAGTCCTCAGAGCCATTTGAAAGTGTGCATGGTGGCTGGGTCCAGGCACGAGGAGTGAGAACGAGAGAGAGAAACTCCAACTCTCGGTACTGTGTGGACCTATACTTGGCGACAGTTGAGTGAGAGAGTGGAAAAGAGAGAGAGAAAGCTGCGAGTAGATGCATGCAAAAGGGACTGTGTGGAGGGTGGTGGGTTGCGCATGCAAAAGGAAAGTGAAGAGCAGCGCCAGTCGGGCTAGTTGGTGGGGTTGAAGACTTCCAGTGGAACTGTTGGGTGATTGGTCTTCCACCAAATGAGCGAGAGAGAGAGAGAGAGAGAGAGAGAGAGAGAGAGAGAGAGAGAGAGAGAGAGAGAGAGAGAGAGAGAGAGAGAGAGAGAGAGAGAGAGAGAGAGAGAGAGAGAGAGAGAGAGAGAGAGAGAGAGAGAGAGAACTTTTTGTTGCGCTGAAAAGGGAGATGGAGGAGGAAAGAGAACGATTGTGGGCACTGATTTTTGCAGCTGCAAGATGCATGTTGACGAGAGGTGGAAAAGGAAGGTGAAGCTATGGAGTTGTGGCTGGTAGAAGCTGTGCGCTGGGAGTGTGTGTGTGTCACAAAATAAAATAAAATTTTTGATGGCATCGGTGAGACTGCAGGTCGGGCGCCTCCCCTTTCTCTTTTCTTTTCTGGTTAGGTGGCGGCTGGGGTACTTGAAGACGAAAAGAGAGGGCGAGAGAGATTGACTCGGAGACAGATAGAGAGAGTGAAAGAGCTGGTTGGTATTGGCTGCATGGCCGTCCAACAGTGCGAGAGAGAGAGAGAGAGAGAGAGAGAGAGAGAGAGAGAGAGAGAGAGAGAGAGAGAGAGAGAGAGAGAGAGAGAGAGAGAGAGAGAGAAAGAGTCGGGTTTGCATGGGCAATTGTGGGCCGTAGAGGGCAGCTTGTGGAAGGAGGGGTGGGTCGTCATGTCCACAGGCGGGCCTGAGTTTGTGAAGTCAGTGAGAGTTGGCATTGCAAGTTGCAATATGCAGGCTTTTGCCTACTCAAAAAGAAGGAGGAAAAAACAAGCCTCACTGGTTTGAGCTATTGAACGAGGATGTGCCATGGTGATAGCGAGCCTTAGTAGTGTTTTCCCTAATGTCGAAACAACCATCGACGTTTTTCTTCATATTATCCCCCAAGGTGTTAGACCTTTATTTATTCAATGTTCCCCAAATCTACATCCTTCTTCCGCTTCCCAAGCCTTCAATACAAAGCTTATCAAAGAGATCTATCAGATCTCTTCGGATTTCTTTTTTGTTTTCCAATGATGCTGAAATTTCATCTCTCTTGAATATCTGGTCTTGAGTTTGAGACTCATCCGATAAGTCCTTGAGGTTGCCTCGGAGTTGTTTATACCATATTAAAATTCCCTTTTCTTTTCATTAATATTCTACATAATCTCTGGCTCCTTTTTTTTCTTTCTCCCACTACTAATTCCCCATATTTATCTTTACTAATTTTTTTTCTTCCTCTTATTATATATATATATATATATCCAAAGCATGCAATCAATAGATATACTCTTATGCATGTTGTGGTTGAAACTAAAATATCTCTCTGATTGCTTCGATAGTAGTAGTTGCAGCTTTCAATTATATTCTGGTCTTAGGGAAAAGATTATTTACTACTGATTCACGATATAAACACATTTTCAAGGAAACAAATATGCACGAACTACCTAATATAAGCATCAAGAATTTTTTCAATAACAAGATCTTTCTCCTAATATTTTTATGAAAGAAATAAACAAAAGAAAAATAGCAAGAATCGTGATAAGTACAACTTTGCTCCATATTTTATCGCACATAGAAACCTTGGTTGTTATGATCCACAGCTCACCAAGAACAACGCCTTGTGCTCTGATACCACTGCTAGAGCCGGAGGCGCGGAGTTCCCTGCAAAATACCCGAAATAGATACTACAGACGATGAGACATGCAAATCTGCATACCTGGCAACCATCCTTGCACGTAATCAAGCTACACACGAGCAGAGAGATACAGAGAGGGAGATAGAGCGAGAGAGCACGTGCAGGCGGACCTCCTAGAGCGGAGTGCTACGCCGGCACGGCAAGAAGAAGAGGAGAGAGGAAGGAGAGAGCAATCTCCCCCCGTGCAAGAGTGACCATTTCCCTCTTGCACGTATTTCATTTATAGATTTCTTCAATGGTCAATGTGAGTACAAACTGGCCGGCCGGTCATCAATGGCCAAGGCTCATAAAGAGCACCTGAATAATAAAATATACAATATATATTTCCAGTCGCATTGGCCTAGCTCGTTCTAGTCTTTTCCACCTATCAACTGCAATAAATCATAAAATATCATTTCTATAACAATACTATGGTGGCCTCACGAATCAATTTCCAAACGGGGGCTAAAAGAAATAATAAGCCCCCGGAAAACAAGGGTTCCAATGAGCCTAGGGGGAAGGAAAATGTCCAAAAGTCTCCTAAGGGCAACTCCAACAAAGCTTAAGAGAAGGGAGTTTACAAAGGTAAGAACAAACTCTCTCCTGAAGAGCTTGAGCGTTATCGCAAGGATAACCGGTGTTTCAAGTGCGGCGAACAAGGGCATGCGCACCGCGCTTGTCCCCAAAAGAACAACCGTCAAGATCCTCCTAGAGCTTCCTTGGTTGAAATCCAAGAGGAGGAGACTCACCAAACTCATCACAAAGGATCTCCTCTATGCCATGCTTGGGGAAAGGTAAGAGAACATGATGCTTATATTCTCTATGACCCTGGTTCTACTCACAATTTTATATCTATAGAGTTGGCCACCAAGCTAGGCATACAATCCTACGAGATGGGAGATGTCCTACCCGCAGACAGTGCCTTGAAGGGGCAAGAAGCTCTAGTCACTCCCTTAATCGGGAAATTGAGGCTTCATGTCCAAGGATATGTGGACAAAGAGGACTTCTTTATCTCTCTTCTCAAGCATGAGGATGTAATCCTAGGGGCACCATGGTTTGACCGCCTGGCTGCCGATGTTAAATTTCCTGAAAGGAGAATCTCCTTTAAGTTCAGGGAAAAATACATGTATATAGATGCTAAGGAAATGGGTAACACTATCCCCATTGTACATACACCAGCTTTCAACAAGTCAATAAAGATCTCTATTTCCGTGTACATGATTTGTTAAAGATTCTCAAAATGAACCTAATGCTTTAGCAAAACAAAATAAAAGCAACCAAAAGGAATTAGAGTTATCCAATTTTCTCAAGGGGTTTCAAGATGTTTTTATTGACGACATCCCTTGTGACTAAATGAGGTAATGATAACCATGCAATTGAACTTCTTCCAGGAAGTTCACCGCCTAACAAACCTCCTTATAGAGTTTCTCAAGCTCAACAAGAGGAGATTATGCGGCAAGTGCATGAGTTAGTTGAGAAGGGCATGGTTAGGCCTAGCTCATCTCCATTTTGCTCACCGGTGCTATTAGTGCGAAAGAAAGATGGCACATATCGTATGTGTGTCGACTATAGAGCACTAAATAGGATCACTATCAAGTATAGGTTTCCCGTTCCACGGGTAGAAGACCTATTTGATAAGCTACAAGGATCGACCTACTTCAGTAGGATTGACCTAAAAAGTGGCTATCATCAGATAAGGATAGCTGATCAAGATATTGTAAAGACCGCATTTCGCACCACATTTGGTCTTTACGAATACATTGTCATGCCTTTTGGCTTGACCAATGCACCAGCCACATTCAACCGCTTGATGGAGAAGTTGTTCCGGCCTCATCGAACCTTCACTGGAGTGTTCTTTGATGATATTGCTTGTGGTGATTGCCTTGGAGCTGTTTTACTCCAAGAAGGGCACACCATAGGCTATGAGAGTCGAAGGCTCGACCCTGTTGAGCAAGCTCTAGGCATATATAAAAAGGAACTCCTTGCAGTTCTACATGCCTTAGACTCATGGAAGCACTATTTATTAGCGACTCCTTTCATTCTGCGAACAGATCACCAAAGTCTTAAGCACTTCATGACGCAGACCAAGCTCTCCGACAAACAGATGAGGTGGGCAAATTTTCTTTCGCAATTTCATTTTCATATTGCTCACATTGCTGGCAAGCATAATCAAGTAGCTGATGCACTCTCAAGACGACCAAGAGTGAATGTGGTTTCCATAGCAGCTCACAATGATCTATCTTCAATGATAGATGAGTATGCTAATGATCCCAATTTTAGAGATGTGATTTCAGCCCTTGCATTAGGGAAGAAAGGAGAACCATTTACTTTACAAGATGGTTATCTTCTCTATGGAAATAGACTATGCGTTACTAAATCACTACGTGAGAAAGTAATGTATGAATCTCATGCTCCACCGTATGCCGGGCATAGAGGGATTCAGTCTACCTTAAAGGGAATTAAAACATATTTCTATTGGCCTACCATGAAAGTGAACATACAAGAGTATGTTTATAAATGTGTGGTTTGCCAAAAGAAAAAATTTGATAGAGGGAAGCAACTTGGATTGCATCAACCCTTGCAAATCCCTAATTCACCATGGGAGAGCATATCCATGGATTTTATCTTTGGATTGCCTAAGTCTATCCATGGGAATACGGGAATATGGACGATAGTAGAAATGTTCAGTAAACAAGGTCATTTTATACCTGTCAAAAAGACTATCAAAGCCCATCAAATGGCAACCCTCTTCATTTCACAAATTTTCAAGTACCATGGCTTGCCAATGTCTATAGTGTCGGATAGAGATCCTAGAATGACTAGTAATTTCTGGAAGGGTCTCTTTGAGAATTTAGGAACAAGGCTAAACTTCTCTTCGGCCTATCATCCACAAACGGATGGCCAAAGTGAAATAGCTAACCTAACAATTCTCGATCTACTAAAAGCCTATGTAAGGGAAGTAGATCAAAGATCCCAATGGGAGAAGTACTTACCCTTAGTGGAGTATGCTTACAATAACACTGTACATACTTCCACGGGAAAAGCACCTTTCGAGGTAATTGAGGGAAGATAAAAAAAGTCCCTTGCTACTTAAGGTACATGGGAAGATCTTTGCTGCAGATGAGTATAGCCGATACCTACAAGAATATTTTCAAAAGATTAAGGATGCTATCTCTATGTCACAGCAAAGGCAAAAGGCTGCTGGTTACAAGCACAGAAGAGCCCAAGCCTTTAAAGAAAACGATTGGGTCTTGTAAAAGTTTCCCAAGGCTCGATTAAGGCACACGACGGGCAAGAATCCTACGGGCCACCAAAAGTACTATGCTAAACTAGCAAAAAGGTATTATGGTCCCTTCCAGATTCTTAGGTCAATCAATGAGATGGCCTATCAACTCAAGTTGCCCAATCATTGGCTCGTACACAATGCTTTCCATGTGAGCCTATTAAAGCCTTACAAAGGAGAGCCACCTCAAGAACCAACTATTGAAGACCCACCGGAGATCGAGGACCAAGAGGAGGTGCTGCAGCCCGAGTCCATTCTCTGACATGAAGACAAGGTATTAAGAGGCGGTAAGACTATCTGACGATATCTTATTAAGTTTAAGAATTATCCTTTTGAAGATTCTAGATGGATGCAAGGCATACAATTAAAGGATAACCTAAACCTTGTCAATGCTTACAATGCTTCCCAAGAGTAAGCAAATGTACAAAATGTTAAAAATGAACAAAGTCTTGTTTGTCCTATAAGACTCTCTTTTTCTTTATTGTGCACAAAAATGAAGTAGTATGCATGCTTAGATCAAGTTTGCGGAGACGACGTCTTCCAAAGACCAAGTAGAGCTTGTCACTCTACTATGGAAGACTGATAGAACTAATGTGCAGACATGCTTGCAGCAGCCTCAAGCTCTCAAGCGCCAAATGGACTAGTCATCCATTGTGGAATGATGTCGTAGGGTAACATAGGGATCCTCTACCCGCTAAGAAAAGGAGTCATGAATATACGTTATCTTCTCTACCCCATAGTCGAGGACGACTATGATTTCAAGAGAGAGGTAATGTCATAATAATCAATATATAATTCTCCTAAATGATTTTCTCATATTAAACTGATCATTTAATGTGGGGAAGTGCCAGGGGAGAAAAGGCTAGAATATTGGTTAAGCTAGCAGACCGGCCACAGTAGGGATCCAAAGGAGGGAAAATAGGGATCCAAAGGGGGGGCCATCTGCAAAAGAGCCATGTGCAACAATGGGCTAAAAAGACCCTAAGGTTCATCCCATTAAGACTTCCAAAATGCTAAGGTTCCAAAATTCAAAGGTTGTGTCAAAAGGTCAAACCTAGGGGAAATTGGATGCTTTGTGTGTAACTAAAAAGTCTTTGCATATCCCTACATGGGAGGGGGTGAGCCCTTCTTCTAGGGAATGAGAGAGAAAGTCACACACACACACACACACACACAGGCTCCCTTTACACAAAGGGAATTAGGGACACATGTCAGCTCCCTAGCCTAGATGCCCGCAAGGTGTGCCCAATTCCTATTGGATGGCCTTGGAGGTGGACCAATGAGAATTAGGCTAGAGTAAATCTAGTTTAATTAATTTAAAAACACTTAATAAAAGAACCAATGAGAATTAAGTCTCCTAGAAGACTATTGGACAGTCTCCCACGGGGTCCAATGAGCATTCAGGAGCCCAATGGCAAAGGGGTCCAATGAGAGTTTAGTTTAATTATTAAATTACCTAAAGCTCTCACAAAAGGGGAAAGGGGGACACATGTCAGAAGGCTATCACTTATGCTGCTTAATAGCCATTGGCTTGACTTGGGGAGGTCCAATGGGGAGCCTGCAAGAGCAAATAGCAAGAGGGCTCTCCCAAGAGAGAGAGGGGACTGATTTTTGCAAGGCATTATCACACACACACACACACACACACACACAATCTCATGTGTGAAGAAAGAGAAGACTATCTCTTCCCAAGCTTTAATGGAGAGCTCATCACCTACTCCAAGCTTGTGAGATAGAAGCCTACATCGACACACTCTTGGCTTGTGGATGCAAATCCAACCAAGAGACAAGCTTCAATGCACGCTCATCTCTTCTACCAAGCTAATTACTAAACTAAAGCTATGCTAATATGAGTGATTATGTGAGGAGATGTGCATCTTTCTCGTAAGATACTCCTTCTTCCTCTCAATCTACTCTCATACCTTGCTAGCTCTCACCATCTTCGAAGGTGTGTGAGGTCTTGGGTCTAAGAACGGGGATAATTAAAGTTGTGTTTACTAAGTGTTTTGCTTAGTGCATGAAGCTTTCATCTTCATTGCACTAGCTAATCTTGAAGGAACAGAAAGAATTGTATTGTACAATGTCTCTCTTGATGGGAGAAACTAGAATACAAAGCCTTTTGGACGGGGGACCGGCTCCATGAAAATCCGGTCCTCAACTGTTGTCAATAGGTTAATTTCTCTCTCTTTTGAAAGTATTGTTGATGCTATCTAACTAGGTGTTATGATTTTTGTTGCTCTCTCCACCCAAGCACTCTTGTAATTTTCATTAGGAATTTATTCTAATGAAATGCCCACTATGTTCATCTTAATTTCCGCTACACATAAGTTTTAGACCATTAAAATGTTACAGTGTTCGTACTACAGGCGGTTCATTTGAAATTTTGCAGAGGTTGCTTCCCCTTTGCATATCTTGATACAGAAAGGAGTCCCTTTCTCGTGGGGATCCATAGAGGTGACTGCCTTTCAGACATTGAAAGAGAAATTGACTACAGGACCAGATTTGACTTTGTCAGACTTGCAGAAGTCATTTGAAGTATTTTGTGATGCTTATGGTCATAGTCTGGGTGCGGTCTTGATGCAAGAAGGCCATGTCATTGCTTACGAGAGCCTAGGCCGGAGATGACAGCACAGATTTATGAGAAAGGGCTTCTGGTGGTTATCCATGCTCTTACTCAGTGGCGGCATTACCTACTCGGAGCGGATTTTACTGTCTTTACAGACCATGAGAGTTTGCGCTACTTCTTGCCACAGAAGCAGCTTTCGGAAAAGCAGATGCGGTGGGCAAACATCTTGTCACAGTTTCACTTCCAGATTGTCCATGTGCAGGGACAGAAGAATGTGGTGGCAGATACTTTGTCTCGGAAGCCGTTGGTTCTGGCTATTTCCGCGATACATCATAGGAGCTTCGAGGATATGGTCGATCAATATGCCACAGATATAGATTTTGCAGACACTTTCACACGGATACGGGATGGGGAGACAGTAGCTGGATACTCCCTTCAGAAAGGCTACTTGATGAGAAAGACTATGTTGTGCGTTACACAACTGTTGCGGGAAAAGGCTATGACTGAATGCCACTGTCCACCTTTTACGGGTCACCGCAGCATTGCTACCACCATGAAGGGGTAGAGAGATACTTCTTTTGGTCGAGACTCAAAAAGGATGTGGAAGAGTTTGTGCGCAGTATGCCAGAAGGTCAAGTTTGACAGGCATAATGTTAAGTATGGAGCCTGATTTACCCTTGTAATTTTCTGTGGTAAAAGCGCACATTTGTAAGGCCCCCATTATGAGGAGAAGCCATCGTGCGTGAAGGAAAATCACTCACCGAAAACCAAAATTTTCACGGACAAGAGTCAGGGGCAACTTTAAAGGCCGGAATATTCTTTTTCGCCGGAATATTATGGCCGGACGGCGGCCGGAAAGTGGTCGGAAAACAACCGGTCGGTTGGCCGGTGGCCGGTAGTCAATGGCCGATGGCCGGTGGTCGGAAGTCAATGGCCGGTGGCCGGTGGTTGGAAGTCAATGGCCGGTGGCCGGTGGCCGAATTCAAAAGCGGACTTGTCTTCTCAAGGGCGGCCACACATGGGCGGATTGGAGGGTCCGATTTGGACTTATTCGCACAAGGGCGGCTACACATGGCTGTCTCTCATAAGAGAGGGCAGCCCTTTTGGCCTATAAAAGGAGGCCATTTCTACACACATTTCATAGTGTGCAGTTGATGCAACAAGGTGAGTGTGAGGTGGTGAGAGTGAAGCAAGGCGGAAGCTCCATTAAGGGTATAATCCCTTTGTAAACTACTTCTTGTTTTGAAGTACTAAAGCCATTGAGTGGCTGCTTTCCCGTGGACGTAGCCCACATTGGGTGAACCACGTATATCGTGTGTACTCTCTCTCTCTCTCTCTCTCTACTCTATAATCTCGTGTATGTAAATATGTCTCTCTCCATTAAGTAATCTACTCAATTATCTATTTAGCGACGTCTTATTTCCTAACACATAAGGCACAGGAATTGTCACAGCCTTTACCCATACCCACCCGCCCCTCGGAAAATATTGAAATGGATTTCATTTTTGATCTCC
This sequence comes from Adiantum capillus-veneris, assembly GCF_014529385.1. NCBI lineage: Eukaryota > Viridiplantae > Streptophyta > Polypodiopsida > Polypodiales > Pteridaceae > Adiantum > Adiantum capillus-veneris. The sequence goes on from NC_140941.1 coordinate 63,665,396, forward strand.
CAAGAGCACAGAATGATCACGATGATTTTCCGATTACATGGCACGTCTGAAACAATTGTCTCTGACAGAGACCCCAGATTTATGAGTTTATTTTGGAAGGCAATTTGGGAGAACATTGGCATGCGGTTGAAGTTCTCGTCATCGTTCCACTTGCAGACTGACGGGCAATCTGAGATTTCCAATTCAGTGGTTTTAGATTTACTGAAGTCTTGTATGTTGGGGTATAAAGCCCAATGTGGTCGCCCAGGTAAGTGGGCGGGCCACCAGGTATGTACACATATTCTTTTGTAAAAACCTAATAAGAACTCACTATGCTCTACGCATTACAGTAGAGCGAGTTCACCATATCGTCGTGCTCTTCTTCTTGCACTCTCTCTCGCGTCGCACTTCCGCTCGTACTCCTTCAACTGGTATCAGAGCTCACATCGAGGCTCGGGGCAGCACTGCAGGAGGCTAGAGTCACTAGCTCAGATTGAAGTGAAATTCGACAGGCAAAGACATGGCCCCAAATCTTGTCGAATTTCATTCTGAGGTCATCTCGGTCACCGTTCGGCTTCGACAAAGTTCTGCACAAGCCATTTTCGACTACGTGGTCTCAACGGGTGCAGATCCGACTCTGCAAATTTGGGGTTTTTGGCCTACGACTGCAGGTGCTGAGGATATCGACACTCCCAGAGTGTTGATTTGTGGCTGTCTACACATCGAAGGACGGCTCACAGTTCTTGGAGGCGTGTCACATACGACACGGGCGCATCTACACACAGACTGCAGGCGACATCTACTAGTTCATCAGGTAGCTTGTGTTTGCTGCTTGATATTCCAGATTTCATCCTGACATTGCAGGTACTTCCACATGGGATGTATTGTCAGAGATGATGTATGTCTGTTGAGGGTTTGCTGGCTGTGAGTCACGCAGCAAACAACTGCCGCAGCGGTAACAGCATACAGTGGGAAATTTGTGGATGTATGACTTTGTGGGAAGTCTATGTACTATCAGATTTACTGCAGCCTTTGTTGAGGGTCGAGTGAGGTTTTATTGAGCTGGGGGATTCTCGAATGTTGAGATCCTTTCGGTGATACAGGTCTTGGAGCGATCCCTCGAGCACCCTTAGATAGGCAGCTAGGATGTATTGACTGTGAGTTAGACAGTTGGGATTTCATCTTTGCTTTACTGCCATTGAGGCATTGTCGCAGTCTATGCTTACAGGACAGTGATAGGACAGTCAGAGACAGTAAAGGTGCAAGACAGGTTTACCCACAGCTTACAGTGTTAGAGAGACAGTGGTTTTTTGAGCTGTTTTTTGGTCTGTTTTAGTACACCAGAGCCATTTTACAAAGGAGACTCTGCCAAAATATCTGCAGAATCTGAAGCTTTCTTGGTTCATTTGACAGGTTGATATTGGTTCAGAGGTCAGTTTACAGGGGAAACTCTGCCGAATTTTTCCCAGGAAAGTAAACTACTGTGAAGCGTAGCTATGGCTGGATCACAAGACACTGCTCTTTACAATATCAAGAAGCTGGATGGAACCAATTTCCCATTGTGGAAGAAGCAGATTTGGCACGTGTTGGTACAAAAGAAGCAGATAAAACCTATAAAGCTCAAGGGGATAAAACCAGAAGATATGGACGAAGATGAATGGAGCGAAATGGATGAATTGGCACTTTCTACCATTATGCTGACTTTGGCAGAAAGCGTTTACTTCAATGTAGCAGACGCGATTTCGGCTTATCAAGCATGGTTAAAGCTGAGTGATCTTTATGAGAAGCAGAGTGCAGCTTCACAGGTATACTGGCTTAAGAAGCTTGTTGACTTGAAGATGAAAGAAGGGACACCTATGTCCAATCATCTGAATGAATTCAACACAATCTATAGTCAGTTGTCACCTCAAGGTGTCAAGTTTGATGAACCTGTTAGAGCTATGTTCCTGTTGATCACATTGCCGGAAAGTTGGGACACTTTTCGCACAGCTTTGACTAATTCTGCACCTCCAAATGGTTTGAACATAGCAGGTGTAGAAGGAAGTCTGCTTGCTGAAGAAACCAATAGAAAGACAATGGACAAAGTCAAAGGAACAGCCTTAGTTCTCAGGGGAAGGACCAAAGAAAAGTACAAAGGTGGAAAGAGGAATCAGTCTCGTAGCAAGTCCCGCAGTGCTAAAGGCAAGAGTGACATAGAATGCTACCATTGTGGCAAGAAGGGTCACATGAAAAGAGATTGCAGAGAATGGAAAGCAGAAAAAGGCAAAGAACAAGTCCTCAGTGAAGATTCAAGAAATAAATGTGACAAACACTGTTGCAGAGGATGACAGTCTAGTGTCAAGAGACATCTACTTCTTGAAGAATACAATGGACTCAGCTCTTCTTACAACATCTGATGGAAATGCACTGAGTGACTGGATTATAGACTCAGGGGCATCACTTCATGTGTCTCCAAACAAGGAGTGGTTTACCTCTTATGTGACCACTAAAGATCATGTTCGGCTAGGCAATGGGCAGACATGTGAGATCTTAGGTGTTGGAGATGTACAATTGAAGTTTCAGAATGGCTCTTCTTTCACGCTGAAGAATGTGAGACATGTTCCCGCAATTACAAAGAGCTTGATCAGCACAGGTTTACTTGATGATGCTGGCTATGTCACCACTTTTGGACAGAACATGTGGAAGATATCCAAGGGCTCTATGACAGTAGCACATGGAGTAAAGTCTGGAGGACTTTACATGATGTATGTATCAAATGTCTCTAAAAATGTAATCAATGTAACCGAGCAGCCGAACGTTTCTTTGTGGCATAGCCGGTTAGGACATATGTCCAAGAAGGGAATGGAAATCTTGTCTCGTTCTGGTTATTTGCCTGGATTTTCATTTAATGATTTTGAATTCTGTGAACATTGTCTGTATGGTAAGCAAACACAGCAGCCACATAAGCATAGAAGCAGTAGAAGAGATACACAGTTGGCACTTGTTCATAGTGATTTGTGTGGACCTATGCCTAACCTATCTCTAGGGGGAGCTTCTTACTTTATGACATTTATAGATGATTACTCGAGAAAAGTATGGGTTTACTTTCTCAAGCACAAGGATAAAGCGTTTAGTGTTTTCAAAACGTTTGTGACACTTGTGGAGAATCAGAGTGGCAAGAAGCTTAAATGCTTACGCACTGACAATGGTGGAGAGTATGTTTCAAAGGCCTTTCAGGACTTTTGTGAGTCAAAAGGTATAAAACGTGAACTTACTGCTCCTTACAATCCTCCTCAAAATGGTGTTGCTGAGAGGATGAATAGGACCATACAAGAGAAGGTCAGAAGTATGTTGTCTAATGCACAGCTGCCAAATGGGTTTTGGGCTGAAGCTGTATCAACAGCTGTTCATCTTGTAAATAGATCTCCTAGCAAGTTTTTGCAGAAAGATTCAGTGCCAGAGATGGTATGGTCAGGCAAAATGCCCTCATACAAGCATCTCAGAGTCTTTGGCTATGAGGCATATACTCACGTTCCAAAGGAATTTAGGAACAAACTTGAGCCAAAGAGTAGAAAGTGCATCTTTCTAGGCTATGGTAATTCTGGTGAGATGGGGTACAGACTTTGGGATCCCGAATCCAGAAAGGTTGTCCACAGCAATGATGTTCACTTTAATGAATCCAAATATCATTCTAAACCAGAGAGGGTTGAGGAGATTAGAAGAGTTGTCTTCCAAGAAGATGGACCTACACGTGCAAGACAAAATGTCAGGGCTCAAGAGGAGCAAGGACAGGATAGAGTGGAACCACAGGTTGTGGCTGAGCCTGAGCCACCTATTGTGCGTAGATCTGGACTTGTCACGCGACCTGCTAATAGGTTTGTTCCATCTATGAACTATGTCATGTTGATTGATTGCAATGAGCCTTCATGCTACAAGGAAGCAGTGAAAATGAAGGACTCCGGGAATTGGCAATTGGACATGCAGTCAGAGATGACAGCTCTGCATAAAAACAAGACATGGAAGCTAGTTGCCAAGGGCTTTAAGCAAGAACAAGGCATTGAATTTGATGAAGTCTTCTCTCCGGTGGTCAAGATGACTACATTGAGATGCTTTCTTGCATTGGTTGCCATATTAGATTTGGTGTGGCACCAAATGGATGTCAAGACAGCGTTCTTGCATGGTGATTTAGATGTGGAAATTTACATGCAGCAGCCAGAAGGGTTTGTTGAGAAAGGCAAGGAAGATTGGGTATGCCAGTTGTTAAAGAGTCTTTATGGCTTAAAACAATCACCGAGGGCATGGTACCATAAATTCCACAAGTTTATGCTTTCTCAAGGCTACAAACGTAGTGAGTTCGATCACTGTCTATATACAAAGAAGGCTAAGGATGGCAATTGGCTGATCCTTATTTTGTATGTGGATGACATGTTGATTGCTGGCAAGCACTTGGAAGAAATTTCAGCTTTGAAGTCAAAGATGGCAAAATCGTTTGACATGAAAGACATGGGTGAGGCAAGTCATATACTTGGTATGCGCATTGAGAGAGACAGATCAAAGAAGTTGATTTGGTTATCTCAAACAGAGTATATTGACAAGGTTTTGCAACGTTTCAATATGGAGAAGGGAAAGGCATTGAGTGTTCCATTGCCACCATATGTGAAACTTAGCAAACAAGTTTGTCCTGTGTCTGAGGAAGAAAAGGCTGAAATGGATAAGATTCCATATGCGCCTGCAGTGGGTAGTTTGATGTATGCAATGATTGCTACTCGCCCAGACATTGCATTTGCAGTGGGAGTAGTAAGTCGATACATGTCAAACCCAAGCAAGAAACATTGGGAGGCAGTGAAAGGAATATTGAGATACCTGAAAGCTACAAAGAGTATGCGTATATGCTATGGGAGTAAGGAGCTAAGTGTAAAGGGTTTTACAGACTCAGATTATGCAGGTGACTTAGACAACTGAAGGTCTACGTCAGGGTATGTCTTTACATTGGCTGGTGGAGCAGTATCATGGCGTTCTAGATTACAAGATTGTGTTACTCAGTCTACTACAGAGGCTAAATATGTTGCAGCATCAGAGGCATGCAAAGAATCAATTTGGCTTAATCGACTAGTAATAGATTTGGGAATCAAAGAAGAGATACCTGTGTTATATTGTGATAGTCAAAGTGCTATACAATTGGCTCGCAATCCAGTTTATCACTCAAAGACAAAGCATGTGGATGTGAAGTATCATTTCATCAGGGAAATGCTCGAGGATAAGCAACTTCAGCTTGTCAAAGTTCACACCACAGAAAATCCTGCTGATCTACTTACAAAAGGACTTCCCTCAGAGAGCTTTGCGCATTTTCGCAAGCAGTTAGGTGTAGGGTAGTACATCACTTCTCTACATCTCTTGTATATTAGCTTGTATAGTAGCTTCTCTCACACTTAAAGTACCACATTGGACTTTAAGTGGGAGGTTGTTGGGGTATAAAGCCCAATGTGGTCGCCTAGGTAAGTGGGCGGGCCGCCAGGTATGTACACATATTCTTTTATAAAAACCTAATAAGAACTCACTATGCTCTACACATCACAATAGAGCGAGTTCACCATATCGTCGTGCTCTTCTTCTCGCACTCTCTCTCGCATCGCACTTCCGCTCATACTCCTTCACTATTAACCTCCCAGAAAACATTTTTTTGATTTTACCACAGACATAACACAATGTTATGAGAATATTCCTCTAAGAGGACCCGATGGTCTGCTTAATACACTTTCTACTCTTATTAAGTTGGCCTTTGATTACAGAGCCAGATTAGGATATACATGTATCTCAACAAAAAGGCATGTAGGTTGGTTAAATAAAAAAAGAAGAATTATATAAATTTGTCTCTTGGCTCTTTAACAACAATTGCATCCAAGTGGGTGCTACCTGCTACAAGCAGATCCTTGGGATCCCAATGGGTTTTTTGTGCTCTCCGATTATGTGTAATCTCTATCTTTGTAACTTCGAATACCAATGGCTCTTAAAATTGTTTAGTAACCCAGCCAATACTTCGTCACTCTCACACTTTCTTCATTCATTTAGGTTTATGGATGACTTGTGTAGCCTTAACAATCCATTGTTCTTCGAAACACTTAATTAAAGATATTTATCCACCATGGCTTAACATTGAACCGACGTTCTCAGATAGAGTAGTATGGCTTGACAAAATGGGTCATCTCCAAGACGCACTTCCTGAATATTGAGATTACTCTGACCCCCACATTCATGGGTAATTTTTATACTCGTTTCTTTTGGAAAAGAGAAAATCTCAATCTCATATCTTCTGAATTCACAAAAAGGAAAAGCAATAGACCCTTCAAAAAGTCATTACACACCTGTCTAGGTATGCTTTTTCTTATTATGTATGCCTCATCAGACAGCTTTATTGCTTTTGAAGAAATCATGAATCTTGTCACCAAAATTCATTAATGACGGGTTTTCTAAAAGAGACCTTATTGCTTGTATCTGTAATTCCCTAAAAAAACACAATTCGTCCGAACTTAAGTTTGACTTGCAGAATTTGATCAGCCTTTTTGAACCACATTAAGAGGATTAAAAAACTCTAAAACTATACTTAAGGTAGTAGGCCCATATTCTATGGGTCTACTACCTATTAGAATATGGTGCCTCGGAAAGGGTGGGCACACACACACACACAAAACTACTTGTGTCTTTTCTCTTACTTCACCACTTTATTTATGATGGAAAAGCTTGATTTCTAGAAAGAAATAAACCCTTTTTTTCTTTCTTTCTCCCCTACATATCAAGTAAACCATCCATTACATGATCGCACAAACAACTATCACAGTAATAGCAGGTGTTTGGACGCTCAGCCACGGGTAGGAAACGGGTTGCCAAGACTACACCATACTCCTTAGTGTGGGGAGTGCAATTAAAATACCCTCGTAGTGTCTGCCCATATCCACGATACAAAAAAATCTTTTGTGGAGGAAGAAGTTGTGCTAGCAGATATAACCGCTCAGAAAACCCTTGCTTCATTGAATGGTCTACATAATAGTATTGTGGCCCTAGGCCCATGGCTTCTGCCACCATAGCCAGATGGATATTATTTTTAAAATGCTCTCGACCCCAAAGAGTCACCCGCATCCTTATATGTCCACCACTTAGTTTGAGTAACTGATGTTCCTAACTGCGGAAATAAATGTCGTTCATAACGGAGCAATGTGGTCCTCTTAATAGAATCTTTCGACTGCTAAAGATGTGCAATGGTTATTGCTAAAACCTGATCATCACTAGGAGTCATAGCATATGTTGGATGAAAAAACTCTCAGAAAGTGACTCAAGGCAGATCTTTGTGCACATACCCTTTCAAAAAGATTGCCCGTCATTTATAGAACTACAATGATACCTATACTCATTTTTTATGGCTTCGAAATTCCCAAAATTATTTACTCCCTCACTTTATCTCACTTTGTAGTGACTGGCAAATTGTCTACTCTCTTAATGTGGCTAATTTATATGGCTTTTCTAATTATAGCCGCCTTAGAAATATTGTTGTGTACAGATGGTGTTTTCACCCATTGATGTGAACAGGTGTATGTTTGGTAAAATTATCTACCGGGGCTTTTTGACCTCTTGACAGCTGGCCAGACAACTTGGCTATTTACCAACTTGGTTAAAAAAAGCATATTTGGCTCACAAACCCCCCTTTTTTTGGTGGGTATGCCTTTTAACTTATTAGTTATTTTACTCTCAGTTACCTTAGGGTAAAATTTCCCCTTGATGCTTAAAATCGCTGTGACGTGAGAGAATATCTCTGCTGAGTGGTGCTCTGTGGGTCACTGCCACACGGCCTTGTCTGCAAAATATGTGAGATTGAGTGTGCGTAGATTGTGTGGAGGAGCCCTGCGCTGTCTGCTTGCATCTGAATCCGGTGCTATAAATAATCCTTATATAGGGGGTCTTCAATGCAGACATCGTTGGCTACAATACCTGCTTGATTCTAGCCCCTTTTGCTATGGAGTAGCTTCTTCTCCTGTAAATACACTCGAAGGTGAGCTTTATGCTCACTTAGCATTGGGTTCTATAACCTCTGTTTTGCATTCATTTTCTGGTTGGTTGTGGTGTCCTCCTCATGCAAAAAAAAACTGATAAGGTGGTGATGGATTCGTCGGCCTCAAATCTACAAGTTAACTGATATTTTATTAAAAGCCTCAAGCATTGTCGTAATCTGGACTGTTTTTTGCTAATATTTGGATGGTAAATCTAATGGTTGGTATGCATTTTGTATACTACCACTCAATATGATGGGGTCTTTTTCGATTAAAGTTATGGGAAGATTGCTTAGACTGATCGTCTTCATAAAATTTGTGAACTACAACTTGACGTTTTGTTGCCAGATCTCGATTTGATAAAGAACTTGACCATGATTGGGAATATCTTGATGGTTGTTTTCGTGCATAATAGTGTGTCTATTAAAAGATTGAGCATAGAGCTTTTGAGGCGTAGTACGACTTATTGCCTAATTTTGGATTTGTTACTTTTTTCTCAAAGTCCTAAACTTAGCCATGTAGATTGTACCCTTTTCCTACTAGAGTATTACATACATGTTGGGTCGAAGAAAATTTTGAAATGCTTTCTCCATGCTTATGATGGAAACTATCAATGAGTATCATATTGTTTGTGACCTTGTCACTAAACCGTTAGAAATCTCGGTTCTTTTTTGGGTTATTTATCTATGGCTGGGTAGCTTGTCCTGGATTATAGACATCCCTTTTTAGATCTTACGGAATCTGACTTAAAACTTACTCATTATAAAGATGTGGAAAAAATCTGGTCCTTTCTGTCCTATACAAGTATGGCTTCTATTAAACCATGCTCTCTTTGACCAGGCTTACCGTACTGGATGGCTTCATAAACTAGGCGACTAGCTAAACATGGTTTTCGACTTTCTTGAAATCCTAAAAACAATATATGCTGGTATGGTTGACCTAAAGCTATGGCATGAATAGTAGATCGACTGGTATACTAAATGAAAGCGGTGCACTTTGACTGTAGCCATGTTACTGCCTATGCTCGAGACTTAAAAATGATGTCTCTACTATGATTATGTCTGGCAGTATAAAAAATTGCTATGAATGATGATACTATTCTTTTCCATGTAATGTAGTGATTTTCGTTTAAATGCTTGAAACTTGAAAATAAATTTTGCAGACTTACCTTTGCATGGTTACTTTCTTACAGGAGATAACTTTTAAGGATATTGCCCTAAATATGTTGTTCACTTACTAAGGGAAGCTGGACTTGTTTTTGAACTTGACTTATACATGGTAGTATGGTTGCATACCTGTTCTGAGGTTATGAGGTTATGATTCCAGCTGGTTGTTTTGGGACTATTTTCTGATGCTATGAAATACCAAATCTTGAAACTAATTCACTTGTTGGTTGATGAAGGACAGCCAGATTTGGTAAACTGGGTTGGAAGCTTATGAGCATTTGATCAGTAGGAGTTGATTAAAAATGAAAATAATAAAGTTATCTTGCCTGCTGATGTTTGTTACCAGATTGTTCACACCTCTAAGGGTATAAGTTGTTAAAAAAGCTGATGCATCTTGCTTTTTTTTTAAAAAGATGGGTCTCCAACTTTAATAAAAATCTTTAAAACATGAAGGTCTTTTAACATCACTTATGGTATCAATACTTGATGGAATGACCCCACTCTTGCATAATGAAGACCGATGAAAAATTACTTGTTTAAAAGTAAGTGCTGGTCCGTCTTTTAGCTTGGACTGGTCTATGTCACCTGCTTTTAGCGGATTGTCTATGCCAAGTTTGTGGACCTTCCCAACTGGTATGAACGTTACTGGACTATCTTTAAGTGAGACAAACTTTGATTATATGGCTCTTCAGATAAGAGTTGTTTCTGGGCATGTTTCTTCAGTTGGTACTGAATGTGCAAGCTGTTGCTTTTTTCCTAGCATACATGACTTCGAAAAATGGAAAGGCTAGTTTTCTATTGATTAAAACAATTAAATTATTTGTCTGTTTTCTTGATCTTACTTAAAAAATGTGTAAACCTGCCTTGGTTGGTTATATTTAGATGGAAATCATTGGTTAGTAGCATATTTTGCGACTTTATGAGATACTTGTTTTTTGAAGAATATGTTGATTATGGCATAATATGAGACTCAGATAAAGAAAGGGCTTATGGTTGGTTTTTATATTATAAAATTTCTTAGTCTTGAGAGGAGGCTCACTCCCAAAAAAAGGGGGTAATTCCTAGTATAACTCTATTTTTTTACATATTAAAGAACGGTTTGTTTTTTCAATGTGACATGGATAACAACTGGGATGCCCAACATCACCTGTGTACAAGCACGTGCTAACAATCTGTTCTCTTGTGGCTATGGATGCAAGTGAGGGCTATATTCTTTGATAAAAACATTCTATTCTTTGTGGTAGATGACTGGGAGGTATTCGCTTACCTGAAGCAACTACACGCTAGAGTCTAGGATGACTATTTCCCAAGCTCACACGTATTATCTTACTACCTTGTACAAAATTTATTTTCAACTGCAAAAAAATTATTGTACTAAACCATTGTACTTGCCTAGAATTATTGGTCTGTGAACTGTATAGTTCGTTTGCTATGTATTTGTATTTATTTAGAACTGCTACACACACACACACACACACACACACACACACACACACACACACACACACACATACAGAGGCTCATGAGTCAGCCCGACGAGGAGAGGACGAGTGCAACACACACACACACACACACACACACATACACAGAGTTTTCGCCGGTGACCAGTGTTCCGCTCCAAAATAGAGAAAAAAAAGTGCAACATCTCGAAAAAATTATCTAATTTTCTAAAACTTCCTCTTGGCAAGTGTTTGGAAAAGTGATTTTGTATGTTTGGAAAAGTGATTTTTCTCGAGCACTACCGGTGACTATCCAAGCACAAATGGTGTGTGTGTGTGATAGAGATGGTTAGGCGTAGGGGGCGGGACAATCACGCAAAAGGTGTGGCCGTCGCAGAGAGGAAGCGAGACAGAGAGCGATTCTATTAATGCTTCAAGTTGGAGAGAAATGAAATGATATATTAGGGGCGTTTCGCACGTTTATAGTGTACTCAAACCCCAATAAACAAAGAGGACATTATTAATGTGTCTCGGCTTAATATCGTGTTGTTTTCAATATCAAGAATGCCGTTTGAGATCAAGGAGAAAAGGAGAAATTCGGCTCCAAAAGAGTGCAAAATCCCCCCAAAAAAAAACCTAATTTTCTAAAATTTCCTCTTGGAAAATTCGAGGAACGAAATTTTGTATGTTTGGAAAAATGATGTTCTCTGAACACTACCGGCGACTGTCTAGGGACAAATGGTGTGTGTATGTGTGTGTGTGTGTGTGTGTGTGTGTGTGTGTGTGTGTGTGTGTGTGTGTGTGTGTGTGTGTGTGTGTGTGTGTGTGTGTGTGTGTGTGTGTGATGGATATGGTTAGACATAGGGGGCGGGACAATCACGCAAAAGGTGTGGCCGTCGCAGAGAGGAAGCAAGATAGAGAGCGAGCAATTCTGTTAATGCTTTAAATTGGAGAGAAATGAAATGATATATTAGGGGTGTTTTCACATGTTTATAGTGTACTCAAACCCCAACAGACACACAAGGCATGGTTAATGTGTCTTGGCTTAATATCGTGTCGTTTTCAATATCAAAAATACCGTTTGAGAGCAAGGAGAAAATCCACTCCAAAATAAAGAAAAATAGTCAAAAATCCTTTAAAAATAACCTAATTATCTAAAATTTCTTAGCAAATTCAAGGAAAGGAATTTTGTATGTTTGGAAAAATGATTTTTTCCGAACACTGTCGGCGATTGTCCACGCACAAATGGTGTGTGTGTGTGTGTGTGTGTGTGTGTGTGTTTGTCATGGAGATAGTTAGGCGTAGGGGACGGGACAATCATGCAAAAGGTGTGGACGTCGCAGCAAAGAGGAAGCGAGATAGAGAGCGAGTGATTATGTTAATGCTTCAAATTGGAGAGAAATGAAATGATATATTAGGGGTGTTTCGTACGTTTATAGTGTAGTCAAACCCCAACAGACAGACATGGCGTGGTTGACCCCTCCAATTACTAGCTGAGCGTTTGCACACAAATCCTAGTTCTCCCAATTTTGGCGGAGTGTAGGTGGGGGAGGCAGGGGGTTTTACCCCAATCTGGGTAGGTTGAAAGAGGAAATCATTTGATGTTTCAAAATAATCAGCATTTTTCAAGCATATTTTCTCCTTCTTTCTCTTCTTTCAACCGCCTGTTTTGATTTTTCAACCGGCTCAAGGCTAAGCTGAGGCACACTTTTCCCGAACATTGAGATGGACACACACACACACACACACAATGGGGAGAGAGAGAGAGAGAGAGAGAGAGAGAGAGAGAGAGAGAGAGAGAGAGAGAGAGAGAGAGAGAGAGAGAGAGAGAGAGAGAGAGAGAGAGAGAGAGAGAGAGAGAAAGAGAGAGAGAGAGAGAGAGAGAGGGAGAGGGAGAGAGATGCTACAAGAATCTGAGAGAGAGAGAGAGCTTGGCCAATTGCGATAGGACACGTGCCGCAAGAAATCGGTAGCTTGGGGGACGTCGGAGCTCAGAGCTATGACAATTCCAATGACTCTGGCGCACGGTTTTTCAAATCTCCCCTGCATTTCTTTACTGGCATCCACTAAATTTGTTTGTGTGTGCTTTAATGTTAGGTCAACTGGTTTTGCAAGTCAGGTGAGCAGCAACGCCCCGAAAAGTATTGCAAGACAAGACCTCTCTTCTCTCTTTCTGTAGCACGCTCCCCCTCTCGCATCATGTTCCTTCACTTTCCTCATCTTCTCCATCTCACATCTCTGCTTCCTTCCAAATGCATCATTTTCAGCTCTGGTCTATTCTGGTCTGCGCATTTTAATGCCTTTCTTTCTCCATCTCCATCTCTATTTTGAGCTCACCACTAAGGTGCGTAACCAAGGCGCATTAGTATGACAAGTGCACATCGGCATTGTCGCTCTTCACATTCTGTAATCCTTACAGTTGCAATGGATTTCTCTTAAACTTCAGAGAACGCGTGGTAGCTGGCTTCTAATGGAGGTCTCCGTATAGCCTCTGTGGCGCTTTTGAGGTTACCATACCGGTAAATGGACCAACCATGAGACCAATGAGTGCTATTACTGACCAAAGTACAATGGAAATGTTCAATATGTGCCTATGAGACCACAAGGACAACCCATGTATATATATCATCCTAATATGGCCCCATCACAAAGACCACTAATGGGTATGGAAAGACCACAACCACTGTTGGGTCAACAACCTTTATATCCTTGACATAATGCAGTATCTGTAAAGTACATGCATCCAAAAGGATTCATAGATGAACAAGCACTAATGCTTGCTACACCTTATGTGGAGCCTAACCCATCTTCAGTAATGGTATAATTCACATCCACCTTCAATTGAAGAACCTGTGACTTATGCTACACCAGATCTTACACCGATGTACTATGTAGCTAATCAAGGTGTTAGATCTCCTATCATGAGACCCATGATTAAGTCAAGGACAGGAAACTGCCATAATTGTGGTGCAGATCATCACTGAAAAAATGAACGCCCAAAACCGGACAAGAACATTAAGCCAATTGAAGCTTTTTGTACACAATGTTGCAAAAAGGATGGACACTTTCCTAAAGATCCTCCAAAAAATCCGTTAAACAAGGGAAAAGCAGTAGTGAATGTAGTCCAAGTGATACCTAGTAGCTCATCTGAAAGTGAACCTATTGTTCCAATCAAGGTGATCACTAGAGCCCAGGCTAAGAAAAAAAAACATAACTCCTCTGATGAATCAGAGAATACTAAAAATTCCTCTCAAAAGACCAAGAAAAGAATAAGTCAAAGGTATGAGATGAGAAACCAGAAACAAAAGGACAAAATTGAGGAGAAAGCCAAGAAACTCTCCAAGAAAAGTTAAAGAAATTGAGAGTGAAATCAAGGAAACCACAATGAAATCTGGAGGATTAATTTTGGTAGACAAAATTTTTGAGCCAATCAATGCAACCTTGGAAGCTTCCAAGCGGGACTTAAAGCAAGCCAAAACATGGAAAAAAAATGAGAAAACTATCCTTCTTTAGATATGGAAGCAGCTAATATTGAAGCTTATCAAAATTTGGGAAGAATTACTTAAGAGATGCTGGAAAAACAAAAACACAAGCTTGAGAGTATAGCAAAACCTGAGGAGCTTGTGTTAGAAACCAATAAAGAGAGACCCCAAGTGGGGGTAGAACCCCACCCTAAAACCAAAGAGCCAAAACTCATGGTGCCTGACAGTGAAGATGATTTAGATGGAATCCCGTTTGTGGAGGAATACTGGGCAGGACATTTATGGGAAAAAGTGAGAGAGATTAATGATGGGAGAATAACTTTGAAGCTAGCTCCTATAGAGGAAGTTTGGTTAGACAATTTACCTCCTGATATGGACAATGATATACAATCCTTGTATGGGGATTGCGGCTCTGAACAATCGGGAATGTCTAAACCATTGACTCTAAAAGCATTACCCTCTTACTTAGGAGACAACAAAGATTGAATCCCTAGTGCGCAAAACCACTTAGTTAAAAAAACGGGACCCAAACCCTCAAGGTGGAGAACATCCAATCAATCATGTCAACGCCCATTCAATGTACTCTTACCTTGGGAGAGCTGTTAAATCAGACCATATTTATGGAATGATTTACAAAAAAATTCTAGAAAAGGTGGGGATAACATGGCTAATCACAAAAAAATTGGGTAAATTGAAACATGAACTGGATAACAAAGAGATTAGATCCGTCACTATGAACTATTGGAATTAGGGTTGCAGAGAAACATGCACAGCTTGGAGAAGATGAAGGAAGCTCAAGGCACACTATAGAGAGTGTGTTACTTAGTGTGTAATGGAAAGATAGATAGCCCTAGAGTGATGGACGTATATACAATGCTCGGGGGGAAAAACCTCCTAAAGAGGGAAAAAATGCCCCGGTGGTCCTAGTGTGTTCACACACATCACTACCACATGTATATGATAACAAATCCCCCCTGTAGTGATGCAGTCAACAAGAGCTGGCACATGAGTAAAGGGAAGTTCCATGCCCTAAGGACATGATCAATCCACAAAGGGGAGTAAGCCAGAAGTGTTGTGGAAAGCTTCAAGATTCTCATGAGACAATGTCTTTGTGAAAATATATGCAAGGTTGTCCTATGTTGGCACATAAGCCAAGATGATCTCTCCTGCTGAGAGCCTCTCTCTGACATAGTGGTAATGCACCTCAATGTGCTTTGTGCGGGCATGAAAAACTGGGTTCCTTGCAACTGCCAATGCGCTCTGACTGTCAGTGTAGATAGTGTTGGTAGTGTCATGTCCAAAACCCAAATCAGCCATAAGGCATCTGAGCCATACACACTCAACCGTAGCTGTATAGACTTCCCTATACTCAACGTCACAATTCGAAATGGCCACAATAGGTTTCTTCTTGCTCAACCATGATATACATGAGCTGCCAAGCATGAAACAAAAACCACTTATTGACACTTGTGTGTCAAAACAACCATCCCAATCTGAGTCCGAAAAAGCATGTAAGTTGGCGGTAATGATCCCCCCTTGGGATAAAACAAGCCAAGATTTAAAGTGCCACTAAGGTAGCGAAAAATCCTCTTGACAGCCTGCCAATGCTTAGACCCTAGGCTATGCATAAATCGACTAACCTGTGAGACTGCAAACTGAATATCTGGTCTTGTGTTGCATACATAAATGAGGCATCCAACAACAATTTGGTAAAGAGTGACACCTACAGGATCATCAGCACCATGTAGACTCAATTTCAAACCTGTTTCCATGGGAGTGGCAATAGGTTTGCAATCCTCAAGTCCAAACTTACATAGCAATGTCTCTATGTAACTTTTCTGACATAAGGCAATACCACCATCACACTACTTAAACTGTATGCCCAAGTAATGATGCAACAACCCCAAATATTTCATCTTGAAAGTAGCATTCAAATTAGCCTTAACACTAGAATGGTAACCTAACAGGACATAAAAGTGTCATTTAAGAGTTTTGGGGAAAAATTCCAAAACCATAGTAGATCCACTCATTTTGAAAAATCGTTTCATGAGCTTATAGTTCAATAACTATTACATACGGAAAAAATGGGAAACTTGTAATTTTTCTCATCCCTTGGTCACTACAAGCCTCCAAAGTTGATGGACCAGTGCATTTTGCCCAAAACAGCAATTTCTTACGATTGATTGCATATAAATAAGAGTGGAGATTTTTGTAGGACATGAGATAAAATGCCCCGTTAACTTCAATGGGTTGGTGACCAAAACATATGGTTTCTTTTACCTCACTAATTTTTTTGGGCAAAAAAAGGTACAAAAAAGTTGCATTTTTTCCATTCTGCGGACCTATCATCAAAGTTTCTATAGTCACACTCAATACAGATACTATATACATGTTTTCTTAGTTCCCTTTGGGCCTTTGGATTCAAAAGGAGCCATGGAGCATGTCAAAAGGATAATGGATCTCTTACAATTGGAACCTTGGGGGCAATGATAAAGTGCTAAATACAGCAAACATGAAAAAACTGGGTTTAGCATTATGACCTCTAGAAACCCATAGAAACTACTCAATATCTAGCTAGGTTTGTAGTCTATGATTAGATATGGTCACTACCTACAAAATACACACAATTGGCCTAAGAGACTAGCAATATTGAGAAAGTTATACTGGCTACTCTAAAATGTATCGTATTCTTTAGCAATCAAAAAACTCAACCATCATCATATACTATGCTATATAGCATATTAGGTCCCCCAAAACTCAAGGAAGATTAGCTTTATGTTATACATTACACTTACACAATCAAAATTGAATTTGGATATCAAGAAAGCCACCAAAAAAATCATAAAAGTGCTAATTTTGGCCAAAAAACAGGATTATGCAATTCTTGTAAATTGGCCATAACTTTCAATTTTAACACTTAGCTCTCCCTACAAGCATCAAAACATGTTGAGAACTATGAAGACCTAACCTCTAGCCATCTAAACCTCACAAACATGAAGTTTAGAGTGGTATAGTTGCCAAAAATTGAAAAAAAAGCAAAAAACAGGACCCATTTTTTCACACAGTTTAGGTTCAAAAATGTTGTGCAAGAGTAAGGTTAATGGTGAGATCGATACTAAAAAAAAATGATAAGTTTTTTTCAGCTCATAAGACAACTTTGTGGATATATAGCACCTAGAAATTCATTTTCATACTCTTCAAATAATTCAAGCAAAATGGTCACTTAACAGGACACAAAAGTGTCCTGTTACCATTCTAGTGTTAAAGTCAGCAATATGTCTCTCATTTGGTCCACTGATCAACAAATCATCTACATAAAGAACCACAATGAGAAGTACATCACCCTCGCAATTTACATACAATGTGCTTCTATTGGACTGTTATGAAAGCCTTGTTTGACCAAATGAGTGTAAGCTTTCTCATACCAAGCACGAGGATATTGCTTCAACCCATACAAAGCCTTGTTACATTTGTACACGTTGTCCTCTTGTCCTTTCTTGACAAAACTGCGAGGCTGCGTTACATAAACTTCCTCAAATATGTCACCATTCAAGAAAGCAGTAACAATGTCTGATTGATGTACATCCCAACCAAAATGAGCTGCCAATGCACATAGAAAATGCATAGTAGTCATACGACAAGTGGGAGAAAAAGTCTCTTCATAATCTATGCCTTTTTGCTGTGCATAACCCTTTGCAACAAGTCGAGCCTTATGGCGATCGCTCTCACCATCCGGCTTGCGTTTCAACTTGTAAACCCACTTCGTACCAATGGCCTTTTTGCCAAGAGGCAAATCATAAAAAGTTCATGTGTCATTTTCTATAAGTGCATCATATTCTGATTGCATGGCAGCCATCCAATTTTTTGAATTTTGTGCTTCATCAAAAGACACAGGTTCCTCAACATCATGTAAGCTAGACAAACCCAAAGCATAACAATCTGATGCATAAGCTGCATGGCAAGAGCCTGAACAAGTACGACTAGACAAAGGTGCATCCAATTTATTGTCACGCAAAGTGTGCACCAACCCTTTTGGCATACCTCTAGCCTGCTCATGTTCAGTCCTTTCCTCATCAAGTACATCATGTACATTGGCATCAATAATACGCTGATCTATAACATTTTCAGAAACCCCCATAGGCTGTACATTTGCCTCATTGGAATTTACATTCGAACCGCTGGAGAGGGGGAATGGGGAACACACCCAGCACACAAAGCGAGCTGCCGTCTATAGCTCAGGGCACACACAGCACCCCAATCCACTTAGTGAGCACCTTCGACTCACAAAATTCACACTATCGCACACACGATAAAACACAATTTGACGCACCGCAGTGCACACGCACTCAAATAGACCACCAATCAACCCGCACCCACAAAACGGCTGCAATCATCGCCTACCCTTGCACACATACCACTCTCTCTCTCTCTCTCTCTCTCTCTCTCTCTCTCTCTCTCTCTCTCTCTCTCTCTCTCTCTCTCTCTCTCTCTCTCTCTCTCTTTGCACACGCACTCATCGGGGGGGCACACATGCCATCACACACCCGGCATCACATGCAATAGAACAGAGCAAGAGAGGGGGGGGGGGGGGGGGGGGGGGGTGGAAGGAAATAGCACGACGACACGAAACGCCCGTTTTCATCAATGGGGGGAACTCACTCCTTGCTGAAAAAAACACTATAGCCGCACTCGGCTTCACAAAATACATAGGGGGAGGCGCCCTCTCGGCCCTCTGCAGACAAAAAACCACTCTTGGCTCTTTTCCCTATGGCTCCCAAGCCTCACAACCGAAAAAAAGCCCTCCAAAATGATAAAAAAGACTCCTTTATAGAGGGGGAGCACCCATTTTTAGCATGTTTGGCCTCTTTCCAACACATGGCGAGCTCTTTTAGATTCTTTTGCATGGTTTTTTATCTCATTCTCTCACTCTCTCTCTAGCTTGCCTACCCTGCTGCTGTGGGACCTTCCCCTCACATGAGGGGGGGAGGCAATAGCGATGTCGCTATTGCCCTCCTCCTCCTCCTCAAAACTTTGGCACCCCATGGGCTCGCGGGACCATTCCCCCACTGGGGTTTCCATGTCATCAACGCCAATCGGCCGCCTGCACGGGCGCGCACCTTCTGGCCATCCAAAATCCACCACAAAACAGCCCCGCAGGGCCACATTGGGCCAACACAGCGCCGCCAACGCCCCCAGACATGGCCGAGAGCTCACAAGGAGCCCACTCTCCTTCGTTATGCTCAAGAAGGGCTCACGCCCCTGCCTTTATACACTGTCAAGCTTTATACATTGTCACGCCCCTGCCTTTATACATTGTCAAGCTGCCTCCGCCCTGCGCATGTGGGGTGATCACCCTGCCATGTGGCACTCATGGGTTCAAGGCACCCTCAACCTCTTCAAAAAATATATAAAAGACTCATTTTTTTCCTTTTTTTGGCCCTCTTTCCCAAGCTCCCTTTCACTGCTCCAAAGTCCTACTGCCGAGCCGCAAAGCTCGGCCAAGTCTTCACTGTATTGGGTCAGTACCACATAAACGTGCCCTCCCTCTGACTTCTCTAAGTTCGCCGTCCGAGGCCGCCAAAAAAACCGGGAAATGCATCCGCAAATACTTGACCTCCAAATGCTCCGTTTTTTGTCCACACTGTAACTCAATGCTCAGGCCTTAAAATCACGAGCTGCGACTTCCCGCTGACTCCACACAACACAACTTATCACCGAGAACCTTGGCAAGGCCGCAAAACTATCAAATGGCACATCCTCCAATGCGGCCAAGTGGGCTCAAACCCGGCCCCCTCGAAATCTTCAACTGACCATATCTTGCCATCCAGAGCTCTGATTCGCAATCCGAAAAGACAGGCATGCTCCACATCTTGAGCACTACAGATGTATACACTGACATCAACACGGACCACCTGTCCCCAGCTGCCTTGTCCGTCAGGGATCTGCTACACACTTCAACTTTCAACCGCAATATCTTGAGCACCGGGGCTCCGTTTGAGGATCCGTTTGGGCCGGCTTCTAGAGCACACTGAACACCACATTCTAGCACATAAAGCCCACACCTCGGGTACAGAAGGCCACCTACCATGCTTGGCTCTTTGCAGCACGCCTTTGGCCTAAAAAACCGCTTGGAACATACACCTCCACTATCCTTTGGCTGCCAAGGGCTTTGGTACCTGCCCTATCCTTCTGCACTGCACTCACCGGCACCCTTTGCCTAGCATAGACCATCTCATAGCTCGGACTAACTTTGGCTGCACCACGGCCACCACTGAAAAGAAGCAACAAAGTGTCATAAATGTACTGTGAGCTTACAAAATTGTCTCTAGTACATGACAGCAAGGGTTGAACAAAATCTTCCAGAAACACTATATCCCGTGAAATGGAAATATGCTTTGTTTGCGGATGATACAACCTATAAACTTTTCTTACAGCTCTATAACCAACAAAAATACATCTGACAGCCTTATCATCCAATTTTTTGCATTGCACTTGTGGCACTAAACCATAAGCCAAATAGCCAAAACACGCATGTGCTCAATAGATGTCTTTCTATCATGCCATGCTTCATATGGAGTCATAGAGTGCAACGATTTCATAGGACACCTATTGAGTACATAAGTGGCACACATGACAACCTCGAGCCAAACTAATGTGGTAAAGCTTGACTCTTGACCATACATCTTGCCATTTTTGTAAGAGACCTATTTTTTCTCTCAGCAACAGCATTTTGTTGAGGCCTATACGACACTGTACATTGGTGTTTTATCCCACGGCTAGCCAAAAATGCACTAAATTCATGAGACATATACTCCCCCCCTCGATTGGAACGGAGAGTGCCCATAGTACATTTCAATACATTTTCAGTCATAGCCAGAAATTGTTTGAAGCACATAAAAACTTCGGACTTCGCTTTAAGCGGAAATACCCATGCATTCCTAGAGTAATCATCAATGAAAGTCACAAAGTACACATAAGTGCCCAAGGACGGAGTTTGCATGGGCCCACAAACATCACTATGCACAAGCTACAACCTACATGTGGCCCTAACTAAACCATCCTTTGGAAACTTAAAATGCTACATTTTACCATATACAGCCTTCACAAACATGTTTGATAGGTGCTTCAAGAGGCGGTAAAGAAGCAACCATATCAAATTTTTGCAAACGCAGCAAACTGGCAAAATTCAGATGTCCAAAACATGCATGCCAAAGTTTTGCATCTGAAATAGCCCTTGAATCTGCAACTGCATTTGCAAAATTTTATCCACACTTGTCATACAAAGCGAGCTTATACAGCCCACGGTAAAAAAGGCCAGATGCAACAATTTTATCACCAAAACTGAGATCATGAACTGTACATCTATCATCCACAAATTTGACTACAAGTCCAAGTCTAGCAAATGCGGATATAGACAAAAGATTCTTCTTGATCCCAGGTACATAAAGTGCATCAACATGTGTGAAAGAACTGCCATTTGCAACAGTAAGCACAATCTTTCCAACCCCCTAAACCAGATAAGAGGCATAAGTGACCATGAGGGACAAACTCAAGAGAGGTGAACAATTCACGATGTGAGGTAATGTGCTTTGTAGCACCGTTGTCGAAATACCACACATGTCAATCTGTAGCAACTGACAAGCATGCATCATGGACAACAGGATTGTAAGTACTCTGCACTAAAAGCCCATTCTACATCAACATCAACATACAGTCTCCTTTTACAGAAGACTCAACAATGGCTGCATTTGTAGTGGAACAAGCATTTGCAGTAGAACCACCCTCTTTGGCCTTCAACTTAGGACATTGCTTGATCAAATGATCATTAGCTCTACAATAATGGCAATGCATCGTCTTTTCGCCTTTATCACCAAAATTTCCAGACAAATTGCTACCAGTAGAAGCATTAGGAACAAAAGTTTTGCCACTCGCAGTAGAACCATAAGAAGTGGCTGCATTGTTGTTACCACCCTTTCTTTGAGAAGCAATAAAATCCTGTTTAACTGCACGTTGCCTAGTCCTGTTTTTTTTGGAAAGTGACTCTTGCAACAACAATGTGCCTAATGCATCAAACTTGACAACTTCAAGATTTCCTTGGGTCATTAGTCTCCAAGTACTAGCAAAAGTCTGGTATGAATCTGGTAAGGCATTAAGAACAATCTGCACAAGGGAACTGTCTGAAATGACTTCACGTGTAGAAATAAGTTGCTCATTGATATCCTTGACACCAGCAAGGAAATTTTCCATATCATCTTCCTCATGCATAATCTTCGATTGCAGCTGTTTACGGAGCAAAGCAATTTTAGCCTCATTGCGGCTTGCGTAAAGACTTGCTAGAATATCCCAAGCCTGTTTTGCAGATTTTTTTGAATGAATGTGCGGAACAATGGTGCGCTTCACAGACAATGCAATCAATGCATGAGCCTGTGTATCCTTTACATCCCAACAAGATTGTTTTGTCATAGTCAAAACAAATCTAATAGCAGCAATTCTTGCAGCAAGACCTGCAACATCCTCAACACCGCCTACATCCTCAAAACCAGGACGTACATCAATGCTGTGCACAATATTCCAGACGCCTTTTGACACAAGAACATGCTGCATCATGTAAGCCCACATAGGGTAATTGTTTCCATCCAACCTGTCCTCATCAGCAAACATCTTGAACACATCGGTGTTGTTGTCAGCCATGGTAAATGCTGCACCTTGATGTGAAAACTGCCCGAAAATAGGAGAAACAAAGCGGCAACAACACGTGCTATATAGCACAAACTGTAGAAGACTATAAGGCACCTGTTATGCAGAATATGTCAATGACAAAAGTTCTACACAAAATGACAAAATAGCCTACGCAGTACTGCCTGTAGTGGAAACAGAAGCCGAAATGAGCCTGAACCAAAAGTCTGAGTAGATTGATCTCTATGAGCTACCCCAAAATTTTTGTCGACTTGCGAATGATCACCAAAGCTCACTGATATCGGAGAAAGTGAGCAGGCGTGTGCTGGAGATAGGGGCGACTAAGCTCGAGAGGATGCAACCTGCTTTGATACCAATTGTTGGAATTCGGGTTGCAAAGAAACGCACACAACTTGAAGGAGACGAAGGAAGCTCAAGGCACACTATAGAGAGTGTGTTACTTAGTGTGTAATGGAAAGATAGATAGCCCTAGAGGGATGGGCGTACATACAATGTTTGGGGGGAAAAAACCTCGTAAAGAGGGAAAAAATGCCCCGCCGGTCCTAGTGTGTTCACACACATCACTACCACATGTATATGGTAACATGGACAAATTAAAGTTGGAGAATACAACGAAGGGAAAGAAGGAAACACAACCCTTTTGGTGAGATATAATGATGTAGAGACCATGGAAATACTAGACAGTGGGACTGGCATAGCGATAGCCACAAAAGCAGTATGGGAATCATGGGAAAAACCAGCCATTAGACAAACTCAAGTGAAATTAAAATTGGTGGATGGACACATAGAAAAACCCCATAATAAAGTGATAGTTAGTTCCTGTGAAATCAATCATCAACATACTTTTGTGATAGTGGACTTATGAAAAGAAACTTAACTATGAAATCATATTGGGAAGACCATTCATGCGGCAAGTACAACTCATTCAAGATTGGAGAAATAATTACATGTATTTGAAGCAAGTGGGATCAATCACAAGGGTTAATATGAAAAATCACACTATAGAGATGTAATGAAAACACCCATTCAAGAATTTGACTCGGTCTCTTCAGCTGAATCAAAACCTTTGTCTTGGTTAACACAAGACACATCTATTTGGATGCGTGGAGCCTCAAAAAATGGGAGTTTAAAATGAGAAGAATGTATCTTAGAAAGGATTGCATAGATGAATCATATGTACCTAAACCCTTTCTGGAGCATTTGTTTGAGCCATTTGAATGGACTCGAATTTTGGCAACAATGGATGTATGTGTGAATACGTCTATGCCTACTCAATTTTGCAATGAGGATGGTTATGACATAATTCCCATACAAATGATCTCAACCATTCACATTGAAGATGAAATTCAGGAACCCAAGGACTTGTTGAAAGCTCAACAAGTCTTTTTAGACCTCTATTATGATGCTACTGATGATGAGTGTGAAGAACATTCATCTACATTCAATGATTGTGGATCCAAAAAAGAACATGTTAGAGCACAACTACTCCTAAAAGGAGGGGAGGAAATTTTTTTTGACTTTCCAATCCAAAAGCCAAGAAGATATAAATGGTATAGAAGAAAAAGAGACACAAAAAACTTGAAACCTAGATGTATGCATCAATTTTTAGTAGAACATAGTTTCTGATGTAGACAGATGCACATGATTGTGTCAAAGACAAAATAACGGGTAGATATCCTTCAGACAGCAAGCCAGGAACATCAAAAACATCAAGAAAAACAAAAAGGGAAACTCAATCATAACCTAAGCATCAGAATGATGAATCATCTATGGCACGCGTTGAATGAAAGAAAAAATATGAAGGGTTGAAGAAAACTCTAAAGGAGATGTATACCACCGAATTGGAAACAACCAAGGAAGAGAGTAAAAATGTAATGAGTGTTCCATCCATTACAAGAAATATACTCTCCAAGACCGAAAGATCATAGTCGAACAACCTGTGAGAGAATTAAGAAAATAGGGTGAGTCATATGAAGGACCTGAAAATGCAAAGAAAATAGATCTAGCTGAACTAGAAGAAGAGCCTAGACCTTCCTACATTGCGAATGACTTGACTGAAGAAGAAGAAGAGCTTTTGCTAAGCTTATTGAAAGAATACCCAAATATCGTTTCTTGGTCTTATAAAGATCTCAAGGGTGTTGATCCAAAAATTTGTCAACATACCATACCTATGAGAGATGATGCAAGACCAAGTAGACAAATGCCATATACTTATAATGAAACATTTGCCAAAAAGATCAAAGAAGAGATAGATAAGCTCAAGGGAGCCGAATTCATTTATTCAATTGAACACAAAGATTGGGTGTCTCCTATTGTGGTGGTACCCAAGAAAAATGGAAAATTAAGAGTGTTTGTCAATCTCAAAAAAGTAGATGCAGCCACCATTAGAGATAACTACCCTCTTCCAATCACCGAGCATGTTTTGGAACGAGTTTCAAGAAATATGCTTGCATCTTTTTAGATGGCTTTTCAAGGTACAATCAACTTTTGGTTGACCCCAAAGATCATCATAAAACTACCTTTGTAACTGAATGGGGTATTTTTGCCTATAGGGTTATGCCTAATGCTCCCGCCACCTTTCAAAGATTGATGATCCATGCCTTCAAAGAATATCTTTGGAATTTCTTGGAAGTGTATATGGATGATTTATGTGCACATTCATCAATCCAAGCTCATCATTTTGAACATCTCAAAAAGGTATTCAAAAAATGTAGACTTTATAGGATTTGCTTAAATCATGAAAAGTGAACCTTTATGGGTAGACAAGGAAAAATTCTTGGACATATAGTGTCTAAAAACGGCATAGCAACTGATATGGATAAAATTAATGTTATTGTTGAAGTGCCTAGATCAACAATAGTTAAAGGGTTTTAGGCCTTCGTGGGACATTGTGGATATTACAAACGGTTCATTTACACGTATGCTATAATCACAAAACCCACGTATGGCCTGAACCCCTTTCTATGGATTGTTGAGTGTGAAGAATCCTTCATGAAGCTTAAACAAGCTCTCAATTCAGCCCCAATATTGAAAGCACCAGATTGGAATAATATATTCCATATAATGTTGATGCTTCCAAGTTTTCCATTGGGTGTATCTTAGCTCAACCAAGAGACGAAAATTTGATTTTTCCATTTCTTATGCTAGTGCATAGCTGAGTGTGGTAGAGAAGAATTATAGAACCAGTGAAAGAGAAGGATTAGGGATGATTGATGCCATTAAAAAGTATAGACATTACCTATTAGCCAATAAATTTGTGTTCTTTGTGGACCACCAAGCTTTATTGTACCTGGTCAACAAGCCATGCAACACAAGGAGGACAATGAGATGGTTCATCATTCTTTTGGAATTTGATTTCAGTGTAGTTGTAAAAAAGGGCACCATGCACCAAAGAGCTTATCATTTACCAAGGATTATTTCAAGAGAACCACCAAAAGGGGTAGACGATCTTCCATATGCATATCTGTTCTCCGTGGAAATGATGCCCCTTTGGGTAGAAAATATGGTTTCATTGAATGATGACCATAGCTCAAGTGGATTCTCAAATATCACTTCCTATTACACCAGGATTAATTGGGCAATCGGCTATGTATCAATTACTAGGTGGAAAGCTATACGAAAGAAATTTAGATGGAAGACACCTTAGGCACTTTAGTTTTTGGAAACGACGACCCGCAAATTTCGACCAGATATCCTACGTGATTTTCCACCAGGTGTTTAGGGTTGGGGTTTTGGTTCATGGACCTTAGGGAGAGCGACCTATTGGTGTTAATAGGGTTTCCTTCAAGTTCTGTGGCATTTCAAGAACGTTTGATGGGTATTTGGCTCTTGAAAGCGTTGTAGGAAATCTCCTCTTATGCACTCCTGAAGGCTCTAGCTTAGACATTGGGTAGAGACCTCTGTAGGAAGTAGTCGACAGTCGGTCGAGTGTAGGTTGACACCCTATGATTGCTGTGGGTCAAGCTTCGTCCTTAGTTGAGAAATCTTGTTAGGTGAGTTCTCGCTATGCTGACGTTCGTCGCGGCGTATCCGCCAAGAAAAGTGAAAGAGGGCATCCGCCTATTGTTAAAGCTTTAGCAAAGGCATGCCAAGGACATATTGGTGATTGGCCTTAACTCTTACCATCTTCTTTGTGGGCTGATTGTACTACACACAATTTTGTTACACATTTTATGCCATTTGAGTTGATGTATGGTCAAAACCCCATTATGGCTACAGAGGAGGCAGTTATGTCTTGGATTATAATGGCTCTGGAAGAGGGTATGTCTAAAGATGATTTTCTTGCTTTACACATTTGCCAATTTGAGAGATGTCAAGAAGATATAGAGAAGGCTGAAGTGAAGCTCAAGGAGGCAAGGTTGAAGAATAAAGCAGCATTTGATGGAAAGCATATACTACAACCTCATGCTATCAAAGACTGTGACTATGTACTTGTTTATGACAGTAGCTTAGAGAACCAATATATTGCTATACAGAAGATGGTTAAATGATGGTTTGGACCATATGTGGTGCCTCATGCTTATGATAACGCGACATATAAGTTGTTTGAGCTTGATGGCACTATGATCAAGGTTTCTATTGCTAGAAAAAGGGTTAAGTTGTTCAAGAACCAAAAAGGTGAGATTGTTCTTAAAGATATTAGTTTAGATCAACCTCAATAATACAAATACATGTATGCATTGGACGATGTGTCTCATGATGCTTTTGATAATGCTGAGTAAGTGAAGACCGGTTGGCATAGACTGGCGGTTGTGCAGGTTTGGAGGGGGTGGATGTCATGCTGCTCCGCTTCCATGATGGGAAAAAGATCAAAAGGATTCACATTGTGCTTAATTGAAGTCTACATGATTGTTGACCAGTGGTGAGGAATTTATAGCAAGATAATTTTATGCTAAGTGTATGCGAGTTGCGGCTTTACAGGGCCAGAAGTTATCTTGACTAATGCTAAAAAGAGAGTATGCTTGAAGTGATTACAGATAGGAGTTTATAGGCTAGAGTTGTAGTACTTGAGATCCTCTACATGCCTCTCTTTATGGCTCATCAGTTGGAGTTACGGGGGGAGGAATTTATGACATCTTGAAGTTTGAGCAGTTTGCAAATCTGTACCAAAATGGGCAACTACATATGAGGGATCAGGGATGAAGTGAATGCATGGGCATGAAGTACCAATCTTATGGAGTATGTTGGTCTTTTTAGATTGGCAATTAGGGTTTTGGTTGCCAAGATACTGCCCGTTTAAGTTTCACCAAGGGCCAATTTTGTAACAGATTGGTTGTCTCATTTAATGTGCCATCTGAAGGTTTTACAGCCTCAATAGGGTTTGTATGCAAAGTATACAATGTGTGAGCTCCATAGAAATTGATGGCTTGTCAACCAAATCTTGGACAGCAAGATATTAAAGTTTAAGTCGGTGGCAGTTGTTGATAGTGCAATACCGATGAATTATTTCCAGTTTTGGTTGCCTTGGATTGTGCATCCAAGAGAATATAAGTGAGACGGAGTTCTTATGAGTTTCAGACGATAATTTGAGCTTTTGGTGTGGCATATTAGACTAGAAATATGAGCAAAAGGGAGCAAATTTCAAAACAAGGAAGTTATGGGTTGTTTCAATCGGATGCAACGGGAAGGCCTTTTGGCAAATGCAATCACCTATACTTGAATCTTGAGGCATGTGGCACTATTAAACGCTTTGAAATGGGTAACAAAATTCACAATTATGTTGTCAGTCAAGGGCTACTGCAAATGAATGTTGTGCGAGACAATTTTGTAACTTAAAAATCAATAAAAGAGATTAAGGGATAATTAAGGATCTTAGTCACCATTTCATCATGCGTACTATTTAGGTAATTATGATCTCCAGCCACCTATGGTTAAACAGAGTGCTTTGTACTCCCTCTATGCCATATTAATCTAAGATACTTGAAATATTCAGATAATTATGACCTCCAACCACCTATGGTTAAAGAGAGTGCTTTCTACTCTCTCTATGCCATATTAGTCTTCTAGTTTAAGAAACTTGAAATAACAGAACTTGAAATAACATCGTGGTTAGCTGATAGCAATATGTCTAGTCATGATTAGTAATGAACCATACTTAGAGGGAAACAACAAAATTAAGAAGCTATTTTTTCTTCTGAAGAGAAAAGACTTGCTTATGAAAGTGTAAGATCTGAAGTAGGAATTTTAGTAAGCATAAAAGTAAATCAAGAAAACAAGAAAACAGTACCTTAATGTGTGTATGGTAGAGCATTCTCTTTGCTTTGGGAGAGTATTAAAGAAGTGAATTGATGTAGTCGGCTCTTTCCCTCTTCACTTCGCTTGAAGACCACCCATTAGGCCACTTGGAATGAGAGAATGGCAAGAGGTAAAACAGAATTCAAGATTTGGAAAACTTGAGAATTACGAGAAATGAGAGGGAAAGGTTAATGTGAAGAAGAAAATCAAGTTTTGACAAACTTGATTAGGGTTTTGTCCATGGCTTCTCTTGGAGAGGCGTGTCTGTGTGTGTAGCTGTTTAATTTTAGATAATAAGACATAATTGAGTTTTACATTCAAAAGACAGCTGGCAATGGATCAAAGAACACATAAGTACAAAAACAACTCAGTATTAGAATCATTTATGTACAATGTTTGTAGGAATGAGGTCCCATTCCAGTATACAGAAAGCAGAAAAACTTCCCGAATCATAAGTGAGTGTGCAATTCAGTGTTGGTCAGCTTGCCAAAGTAAAAAAAAAACTCCAAGATAAGATACAGTTCTTACCTGCATCCATCCAAACAAGAGAACAGATATGTTAGCCTTGGATGTGTTTTACAGGTATTAATGGACTATACCAGTTGTTATCCATGTCCATCTCTTAACTTTTTTTTAACTTACAAGCTTAGCCCAAAGTACTTATGCAGTTTTTCTAAAAAGGTTTTACTATCCCAAAGTTTATTTATTACTTTATCCTTTACTAGAGGGCCATACCCCCTTCTATTCTAAGTGGTATGCTCGCCCAAGAAAACAAACTACTTGAGTTTTTATCTGCCAAATTAATGAGGTTTCGTCAGTAAAGAAGCCTAAATATTTTTAACGAGTTTAAGCTTGTTGTTCTATATCTAGAACTAATAATGTTTATGTTACAATGGAATCCAGTCCTTCCTAATTTTATAAGTCACAATCTCATAGAAAGCCAAGTGGTAGAGACCTTTAGTGGTATCCTAGCCAGTCCAACTGTTAGACCAAAAAACAAGGGCAAGCTCTGAATGCAAATAGTGTATTGCATTATCTTGAACAATCAAACTAATATCAAACAGGTCCATACATAGAATGCAACCGAGACATATTCCCCCAAAGTCACCATAAAAATAAGCAACATCAGCGTGTTCATGGGCAAAAAAACCCGCCCAAAAAATTCACTAAGCCACCCCATATGGAGGGTTTTACAAGATCTTATAAGCGATAATCATCATGATACCAGGTTACAGCAACGACAGTACCAAGCGTAAGAATCAATAATCATCCGGGGTAAACCCCCCATCCCAAAGCTCCCTTATGTACCGATACGATACTTACCATTCCAATGTCAGGACAAGCAACAGTTACCATATACTTACCTTTAACATCGGTGCAAAACAAAACCCCCTTTTTTTGTACTTATTCAACCCAAAACGGTGG
The DNA here is from genome assembly GCF_014529385.1 of Adiantum capillus-veneris. Classification (NCBI taxonomy): domain Eukaryota; kingdom Viridiplantae; phylum Streptophyta; class Polypodiopsida; order Polypodiales; family Pteridaceae; genus Adiantum; species Adiantum capillus-veneris. The sequence continues at coordinate 63,695,836 of NC_140941.1, forward strand.
GCTTTACCATGATTAAAGCCACAGTGGTCATGATGCCAATCTTTATTGATAGTTCCCATTCCAAAATTCAGTACACCCAGTATCAAATAGTCCCCAAGGCTTCCGGTGCTAAAAAACCAAAAAATAATCCCCATAATATATACAAAAAAACCGCAGTCTGACAAGATGTTTTTGCCAATAAACCAATGCTTTATGAAAAGTCTGTAAACAGTATAAACTCCAGAGGCAACAGTATTAAAAAAATCCACAAGGTTATTGGTAATCAAAAGACCATAAACCAATTGTTGGATCAGAGTTATGTCCTGCTGCGCATAGCAGCCATAAATCTTTTTATTGTAGGATGTTTTTTAGAAAAAACCAATTTTTCACGGTAGCAGTAGTTATAAGAAAATGTCAAAAAGCCAACCCTCATACCTCAAAAATACCAGGCAATCGATACCCAGAGGCAAGGTTCAGAGCAATGTTTATACCATTATCATGCCAACATCCGACATCCATTATACTTACCTTGCTGTATCGGCTAAAACTTGATGTTTGTTTAATGTACAATCTTATCAAAAATCAAACAACAGTAAGGACATAAGCATGGGAAAGGTAAAAAACTTGAGAGACATGAGTAGTGAGCTCGATAATTTTGTGTTGAAGCACACAGTAGGTTATTTAGTTTAAACAAGACAGAACAACCCAAGCTAAGTGAGGGGCAGAGATGCACCCTCACCTATTTATATAGGGTAAGGAGGAGGGACTACCAGTCCTACGTCATGAGCGGGAACCATGAGTGAGGAGATCACCATCTGTGAAGCAGGGTTGCCTTCACGCCCAAGTAATGAGAGTTTTTCCTAAACCAGCACCTATATGGCAGTAATAAAGAACCTGCCCAATTTACCCAATGAAAAGGGGTGGTAACCTTTTTATAGAAGTGATAAGTCCCATACTGAAGACCCAACCGACTGTATTTTTAGGGAGTGTGTGTCGAAAAAGGCAAGGCAGTCTTAGTAACACAAAGTGTGTGTGTGTGTGTGTGTGTGTGTGTGTGTGTGTGTGTGTGTGTGTGTGTGTGTGTGTGAATCTCTCTTTTTATGCATACTTATGATAAGTTCCTTTACTTATCGTGATAGGTTATCTTCCTTATCGACAAGGTCTTTTTACCTTATCTTGCTTCTCAAAACTTATTCAACAAGCTACTTACTCACCTCATCCTTATCCTTATCTTCTCCTTGTTTATCTTTTTCTTCTCCTTTTTTCTTATCTTATCTTTTCCTTTTTCCTGATCTTTTTCTTTATGTTAATGTTCTTAAAATGAAAAGCTAAATTTCCATGCATTGATTATGTCCCTATTTCCATGGTGTAAGCCAAAAGTGGTTCGTGGGCATATTTGGTGCTTGAATTGAACATAATTTTTGTTGGAGATTTTTTTCTTTGTTATTTTCTTTTTCTTTTTCATATTTTAATTCGGTTGTTTAGATGTGTTGTCCTTGAGTAAGGTCTAGGAGAAGGCCCTTACAAATACGTAAATATTTGTGTGTGTGTGTGTGTGTGTGTGTGTGTGTGTGTGTGTATTGCAAGATCGTGACACAACATGAGAGCGTGGTTGCAACAATGAAAATATACCTTATGCTCCTCGCGTTCTGCCACAACAAGCAGTCATGCCACAATGGGGTAAGGTGTGAAATGCTAAGCATACCCATGGCACATTGCATTTTGGCGTGATTTCCATGTGGCAGTTGCGACACAACGTGATGGGACATGGGTATGTTTAGCATCACACCTCATCGTGTTGTGTGCAACTACCACGTGTACTAGTCACACCACAGCGTGATGGGCCATGGGTTATGTTTAACATCTCACTTGCAATTGCATTGTGGCATGCTACCACGTGTACGAGTTGTGCCACAATGTGATGGCAAGTGAGCTTGTTGAGCATTTCACACTTCATCATGTTTTGGAGTGACTTCCCCATGTACCAGTTGTGCAACAAGGCAATGTGCCATAGGTATGTTTAACGTTTCACTTTCCATCATGTTGTGGAGTGACTACCATGTGTACCAGTCACGCCACAAATGAAATAGAGAGTGAGATTGTTGAGCATCTCACACCTCATCAGATTCTTGTGTGACTACCTATCACACACAATATGAGGAGACCAATGTACCTATTCTGGTCAACCTCTTCTTGCTCTGTCATATACGTGTGTATGTATAGCCCCACAATGTCCTACCATGTGTCATCCATGCATTCAATTGGGAACTTCCCAACGCACCACGACTTGCATTTATGACCATCATTATGTCAGCAATTGTCCTCTCAATGTCATAATTATGTGTGTGCTGTATACAACATGTCTCTGTCACTCTTGTCAAGTACTTTTTGCTATTCCATATCATTCTCTCTCTTAGCCCCCACATTCTTGTTTAACCTACCTTGGAACTCATTTGAGTTGTTGAGTCTTTCCATTCCCCCTGATTTCCACATTGTTAGTTGTTCCTCAATGGCTCATACAAAGCAGACTACCAAAAAGGTTTACCAAGGTGAAGATTCATCTAGGATGGCTCAGTCTGATGTTGATCAAGCATCAAATCACATGTGTCGGGGAAAAATTTGTGTTGTTTATGCACGACCATGAGAAGCAAGATATACAAGCATAATTGAAGCGTACTATTGGAGCTCAAAAACATCTAAAAACAAGTTTCCTTGTTTATATGAAAGCTACCCTTTTTAGAGAGTTTTCCGTGAAACAACCTTAATTTCAATTGTGCAATGGGTTGCCTCTATGAAGCGAGGGAGGATGTTTTTGTCGAGCTATTTTAGGACAGCTCTATTATGACTGCTCATGCCCACAGATCAACACTCATGCCAAAATATTTGAACTTCCTTCGGCTCATCAGGTTTAGGTACGACAAAACATTGGTGCATGTGGGTATATTCGACAAAAAGATGGACATCATTTTGAGGATCCCACCAGTAGAAAGGTCAAAGTGGTTGACATTTCTACAGATATCCATCAGTATAGCACACATATAAATACGGAGTGGGAATTCAAAGGCAAGTGGAAGCACAAAAATTGGACTTTCAAGTAGAGGAGGAAGCGCGTAACATTGAGCACCATGAGCATTAACGATTGGTAACAGCTCAATACAAAGCTAATCTCGATGCCCTGGAGTGTCTTTACCCTCATTTTGATGTTGCCTTTGTGATATGGGGAGACATCCTCTATTTTAGAGATTGACATTTTGGGGCACCTTAGCAGAGATCTGAGGACTCAATTATTAACTACTTTTTGTGGCTAGTGAGTTTTTTCCCATCTTGTGCTGGTTGCAAGTTTACTGTGCATTTTTCATGATAAAATATATATTTTCTTGCAATTTTGTGGTTCAAACCTTGCATGGAATTTCCAGTGTGAGGTTTTTGTTCTCGACTCCCAGCTTTCTGTAGTTCTCTTATCTGAGAATACATCATTGGTGGAGGTAGTTAATTGGTTTCAAACCGTCAACATGGAGACAACGAAGGTTTTTTTGCTAGCTTACAATGAAGAGTAAGAGTTTTCATAAATAAAAATCTACCTTCTATGTGTATATTGAAAACATGCATCTCAAATTAATTTACTTATTAAAATAGCTCCAATTATAGCTTGGTTGCTTTGGCCTTGGAGGGAAAGCATTTCTACCTTGCAAACTCAGCACATGGTTTCCACGGGAATGTTCAAATGTCAGTGGAGTCCTTTCTTGAGTGTGTGACATCTATTTTTGAAATTGGTATGATACTTAATTCCAATTGTTTAATATTTGTTCTTAAGCTGGTAATTTCTCTAGAGGTGTTGACCCAGCAGGAGATATGGGAAGAGATGACCATTTTGAGTTGCAAGGTCTTGAAACAACAAGACAAGAATTCCTATGGCTGGAGGGTGCTAATGAACATAGATCTCCTGTTGAAGCGCATGTATGAGGAGGAGCATAGAAGCGTAAGCAATTTCTTTTTGTTCATCACTATTCATGACTTTTAACCTCTTAAACTAAATTATGTGGTTGAATGATTTTGTAGGCTAGAAAACTAGCAAATTATACAGATGTACATGCTGATTTGTTTTTTACCACATTGGTCAAAAACATGATCAAACTTCTAGCAATGCACCCAAAAAGAGTGCATGGTGCGTTCATGATGCTAGCACCAAGGTCCACTCCACGGCCTCAACCTAGAGATACTCCGCAGCTCCTTAAGCAATGTAGTAGTCTGTCCCCATCACCATTTCCCTAGATACCTCTCCTAGGCTCTTGCTCTCTCATCACTCTCCACCCATGTTGCCTCTTCTACACATCAATGAACACCACCCCCACAATAGCCATTCTCCCTTGCCTCACCCTCTATCCATATGCCCCTGCCTCACCTATTGCTGGAGATCATTAAAACACTCACTAAAATGTACTCATTTGTACTTATTGAATGAAAAATTGGACCCAAATTTTCTTGTGTATTGATCATCGTATAATGGTTACAAAAGTATTGTGTACAGGTTGTTAAGAAAATGGCATTCATATGCCGCCTTGGGTTTAGGGTAAAGTGCTTTGTTACAACGATCTATGAAACTTGTTTTTTGTATTAGGCTATGCAGTGCACAACATCCACTCTATCGTATGCAATATGTGAACATACTATTGTAGTTTCCTTTGTCTTGGGTACCTGTAGCACAGCAAGCGAGAGAAGAGTTGAGTCAACATGATCACAATGAGAACGTAAATTACATAGACATTATAACTAGTGGACGTGCAGCATAGTATCTTTTGCATGTTGCACTTTAAAAAAAAAAATCTTATAGGCATGTTGAGGATGATCTCACATGTCTTAGGATGACATACTTCTAAGGCTCACAATTGCTACCAGCTCATTTTCACACATTACTTCAATCTCCCTCAAGGGATTACAAGAATCATCCCATAGATCCTAGTCCATAACTAACAAGTGACCTTTTATACGATGCCACCTTGTGTAGTACAAAGAAACCATGAAGTTTTGTAATGCTATCATACACTTGCACCCAATTGACTGTTTGTCCCCATTGCAGAATGCCCTCACAATCATGGATATCCCAAGAGTCGTCCAGAAAATCAAGGCATATTTTTGACCTGTAGATGAATATAGTCTCTATCGTTCTAAACTCTTTGCCATGTAAGAAGTCTATAAACACATGTAATGGCATGAAGATAGATACACATACCTGCCTATTTGCAACGTTTGGTCGTAAGCACTTTTGAATTTCTTGATGGAGCTTGAATCTAAAACACTTAAAAGTTTCAAAAGATGGGATTGGCCCCTCTAGACCATTATGTGGGGCAAGTGGGAGATGACTTAGGGTGCTGAAGCCATGGGTAGAGAAGGGAGCACTCGAGGCGTTCACGAAATAAAATTTTCCTATATCACGTGTGTCCGACAAAATGGATTTTAATTACCCCTTCTGCCCCTCTTTTCCACATGAATCTATAAATTTACAAGAAATTAAAATCCCTTCTGTTGAACACACGTGCTATGTTACATATACTTTAGTGAACTCCTCGGGAGGGGGCATTGTAGAAGAAGTCATAGAAGAATACCCCCCTTCCTGCGAGTGCTCTTCTAGCACTAGTTTTATACATAAGCTCTCCCATTGATGCATGAAAAGCATCAAAGATGCCCATTATGCACTTCAATAGCTTCCAATCCTCATTGTCAAAGGGATAAATATCTACAAAAGCAAATGGTAAGGTAATGATCTCAAAATAAAACTCACAAAAGAGACTACTATCAACTATCAACCTCCCTGTTTGAGACAGGCGAATTTCTTTTACACGTCCTTTGTAGCTATTGACAAATTTGTTACCCACCTGATTTCTTCTTGTTGTCTATAAAAGAACCCAGCTGCAAATGGTTATACTTGGAATGAACGTGCTTAAGCTAGTTTTGAGAAACTCAAAGAGCCTTTGTTGAATGTCCTAATACTACATACTTCTCAAAGACATTCACTGTGCTCATTGATGCAAGTGGACAAGCAAGTGGTGGCATTCTGTCTCAAGAAGGAAAACCAGTAGATTATGAATCTCATAAGTTACATATACATGAGTTAAATTATCCTACACATGACTTGAAATGATTGGCCATTGTGCATGCTCTTAAAGTATGGTGACATTATCTTCTTAGAAGAAGATTTGAACTACATACCGACCATAAAAACCTGTAGTGTATCTACACCCAACCTGGAGTTGATTTCAGCTATTAGATGCCCATAAACTTATGTGAAGGTATATGGTTAGTCAACCCTTAAAGTGGATTTATTTTTGGGTTACCATTTGTTGTGTGAGTGTAATATGGGGAAAGTGATGTGATAGAGTGATAGTCGATATTATGGATTTGAGATTGATGCATTGGTTTGAGGTCAAATACTTTCATATGCATGATATGCATGCTCCTGAAAAATGTCACAAAGTTGTTTTTGCATATGTGTGAAGTTATGGTTTATGATTGACCAAAAGGTCAGAGCTGTTTTGTGTTAGCAACAAGCTAACACGAATACCATTTTTTGGAGCTCTTATTGTAAAAACACTTATTATTATTTTTAATTCGGGAATATTATAACTCCTATTTTTTGGATAAAACTTGTAATTGATGAGTGGGGGCTACAAGCCTCCAGATTGTATCAACCTGTCATTACCTATCTTTAGTTAGAGCTCCCAAATTATTAGTTTTGACCACCAAAAACCTTGGCTAAGGTATAAAAGCCAATTTTTGTAGGTTATTTGTAATTTTTTGGATAATAAAATACACAGCGTGAGCTAACGGCGCTCACTTCTCTCCTTCTCGCGCTTCCTACTCCCTCTCCGGTTGTCACATTGCAATCGCGTTTGTTGCATTGCTTGTTGCATTGCAAAAGCTCTCTGCATTGACGTAAAGACTTCACGATATTTTGTAGCTTTTGGCATCACCGATCCGCAGCCTAATTTCATCATAAGTAGGAGTTTACACTTCAAAATAAAAAACTAAGCATAGGCGGGGTATTGGGGCATCATTGCTAAGCATTTAGGTGCATTCTGGGTTAATAAACGACTAGGTCAAAAATCCACTGTTGTTAATAATCGCAGTATAATCATCGCACAACCTAAAGTATAAATTGAACCCATAAGCATGTATGCTTAGGTCTTATAAACATGTCCTAGAAGTTTCGTTACATTTGGATGTCATTTGATGTTGGAATTAGGGTTGTAGGAAACACACAGCTTAGAGAAGACGAAGGAAGCTCAAGGCACACAATGGAGAGTGTTTTACTTAGTATGCAATGGAAAGATGGATAGCCTTAGAGTGATGGGCGTATATACAATGCTCGGGGGCAAAAACCTCCTAAAGAGGAAAAAAATGCCCCGGTGGTCCTAGTGTGTTCACACACATCACTACCACATGTATATGGTAACAAATCCCCGCTAGAGTGATGCGGTGGACGAGAGCTGGCACATGAGTAAAGGGAAGTGCCATGCCTTGAGGACATGATCAATCCACAAAGGGGAGTAAGCCCAAAGCCTTGCGGAAAGCTTCAAGATTCTCACGAGACAATGCCTTTGTGAAAAGATCTGCAAGATTGTCCTGTGTTGGCACATAAGCCAAGCTGATCTCTCCTGCTGAGAGCCTCTCTCTGACATAGTGGTAATGCACCTAGATGTGCTTTGTGTGAGCATGAAAAACTAGGTCCCTGGCAACTGCCAATGTGCACTTTGACTGTCAGTGTAGATAGTGTTGGTAGTGTCCTGTCCAACACCCAAATCAGCCATAAGGCGTCTGAGCCATACACACTCTCAACCGTAGCTGTGAAGACTGCCCTGTACTCAGCCTAACAACTCGAAGTGGCCACAATAGTTTTTGTCTTGTTCAACCATGATATACATGAACTACCAAGAATGAAACAAAAACCACTTGTGGAAACTCGCTGTCAAAACAACCAGCCCAATCTGAGTCTGAAAAAGCATGTAAGTTTGGTGGCAATGATCCCCCCTTGGGATAAAACAAGCCAAGATGTAAAGTGCCACTAAGGTAGCGGAAAATCCTCTTGACAGCCTTCCAATGCGTAGACCCTAGGCTATGCATAAATCTGCTGACCTATGAGACTGCAAACTGAATATCCGGCCTCGTGTTGCATACACAAATGAGGCAGCCAATAGCAGTTTGGTAAAGAGTGATATCAGCAGGATCGCCAGCATCATGTAGACTCAACTTCAAACCTATTTGCATGGGAGTGACAATAGGTTTGCAATCCTCAAATCCAAACTTACATAGCAATGTCTCTATTTAACTTTTTTGACACAAGGCAATACCACCATCACACTGCTTAAACTGTATACCCAAGTAATAATGCCACAGCCCCAAATCTTTCATCTTGAAAGTAGCATTCAAACCAGCCTTAAATTCATCAATATGTCTCTCATTTGGTCCAGTGATCAGCAAATCATCGATATAAAGAACCACAAAGAGAAGTACATCACCCTCACGCTTTACATACATTGTGCTTTCTGTTGGACTGTTTATGAAAGCCTCGTTTAACCAAATGAGTGTCAGCTTTCTCATACCAAGCACGAGGATATTGCTTCAATCCATACAAAGCCTTCTTACATCTGCACACTTTGTCCTCTTGTCCTTTTATGACAAATTGCAAGGTTGTGTTACATAAACTTCCTCAAATATGTCACCATTCAAGAAAGTAGTAACAATGTGTTGGACGGATACGCCGCGACGGACGTCAGCATAGCGAGAACTCACCTAACATATAATGTCCGCTGAGGACGAAGCTCGACCCGCAGGCGCGTGGAAGCAAGCAAAGGGTGTCAACCTCTACTCGACCGACTAATGACTACTTCCTACAGAGATATCAACTCTACATGCCATCGGTTCTGTGAATGTGAGAGCCTCCTATGATGCTACCGCAAGCCAAAAGCCCATTAGACGTTCTCGAAACGTTACGAAACTTGAGGGATATCCTATCAACACCAATAGGCCACTCTCCCTAAGGTCCGTGACCAAAAAAACCTACTCAATACCCTCCGTGTAGAAATGCGTAGGATGTCTGGTCGGTTTTTACAGGTCGACGTTTCCGAAAACTAAAGTGCCTAATGTGTATCTCTACTCGCTCTGATCGCGTGGATATGCTGAAATGCAAAAACGGACAACAGTTACTCACCGAAACTCCAAAAGTAGCTCGCGGGTGAATTTGCCAAAACACAGACGAACGCGTGTGATGTAAGCATCAACGCGTAGCTCTCCTCGTGGGCAACTCACTGCTGCTCTCCATTTGCGATTCCGACCACCGTAGCTCCTGTAGCACACATACACACTCTCTCACTCTCTCGCAGTCTCCCAACGACAAAGAAGATCAGATTTATTAGAAGTCCCCTTACAAAGCTTTAGGTTTTGGCTTATATACTAAGCCTTAGAAAACCTAATGTCCGACCAAAATGACCTTATTTGTCCCTAGGCTTCTATAGAGATTAATTACAACACCGTGAGCTGGCTTTGCTCATCCAACAAGCATCTGTGGCCTCAATACAATTGCTGACTTAAAATATGAAGTTCACGTAAACCTTACAAAAGTGGCCGTAATGGCTCAAAATAATAATAACGGGATATTCGATGATGTCCATGAGCTTGTATCTTCACATTACAACATCCATCTTCGTCTTCATCACTTCATCAGCATCTTTATTTGGAATCTTTAGAGAATCTTTGAGGAATATTTATAGAATCTTTGTGGAAGCGTTGTTGAAAGGTTGACCTTTCAACACTCTCCCCCTCCTAAGTCTTTTCGTCCCCGACAAGACCCTATGTCTGCAGTGGCCTTGACGAGTGCTTCATGTGTTGGTGTTGGTTGAAGATTTTGTTGTTGCCGTTGCTTCTACGAGATGCTTTGTATGTTGTAGAGGTACCTTTTTCTTGTACATGTAGTATAGTTGAAGCCATAGCTCTCCCCCTCCGATTGGTTGTTGTAGCATGAATAGGTTGAGTGAGGTTTGTTGTTGTAGCAAGTCTTTATCTTGGCAGCTCTTAATTGTTTGTTCTTTGGGTGTCATCCTGCATGTGTACCTGTAATCTTGAAGCCTTTTTGAATTGTTTCTGGGCCGCTCCCCTTGGATCCTATAGTTGATGAGCATGTAGTGGTTTGGGGATGTCGTTGGTATGCTTTTCTGTGTTTTTATAAGAAAAATAAAATAGTAAAAATAAAATGTGGCGTATATTACAAAATGAAGGTCTTGGATACCTGGATAGGACTAAAGGAAAAAACCCAGTGGGAAAAAAATGCCTTTAGTCACCATTAAATGTGAGGCTATATATGTACTTATGTTTGATGTAACCGAGTTTTATTGAGTTAAAGTACTTATGGCCGCATGGCTACTATTACTGGATATACAGTGGATAAGTGTTAGTAGCTTGAAGTCAGAGTCATTGCTGTTGAGCAAATGCTTATGAAACCTGTTACCACTTCTTCATCGTCATTTTGTTGTGTAAGTGCATGGGTGGAACACAAATCGTGTCAAATGCAAATGTCCAATGATGGGACATTATATATGCTTGCACAGATAGATGCATGGGAAACAATATGCGATGCGAGAGGAGTTTGAATGGGTTCTTCCTGGAGTGAACGTAGCTAGAGAAGCAGAAAGATATTTGACTTCAAGAGCTGCCGTCACTCGCAAGAAGGGTTTTTGTTGACGAGGTTTTTCCACTCTCCTCACTGTGTTCATGTGCGTGAGTGTTTTTTGGACTACTCCGCCACTCCACCATTTAAAATAGTAGACTTTGACTCTTATGCTCACCTCTTCCAGCATGAGTGACATGACTTTATGTATGCTCAACTCTCCAGCTCGAGCTTTAATCTAAATATCTAGACTCATAGACCACAAAAAATATTAAGACATGAAGCTTGGGTCTAATGCTTCCCATTTAGTGGCTCAGCTGCCCGACTCTGGACTCTTATGCCATTATTTTTATGGCGACTTGTCTTACTCTCGGGAGCTTTCGACCAAGAATAGGTTTTGAAATTCAAAACTCCCATCCTCGAAGAGAGGATTTGTAAAGGACCGTACTGGCAATATTGGTTTCTTTTGCCATACCTGGGTGACATTGGTTGTCAAAATTTCTTTTTGTTGTTGTTGGTCCCTTGGTTGAGAAGATTGGCTCGCTCCATTCCCCGTAACACTTTGTCTATCATGTCTTGACATTTCTTGAGAGCTAGAGATGACTTCAATCTTCTTCGGTATGTGTTTTTCTTTTGGCACCCATTTGTATCTGCATCGTGTGATTAGCGTGTCTTTGCAGATATCCTTTGCCTTGAGTGTGACATTGTCCTTGATTTTGCCTTCCGTGAAATTGCGATTATTTTCAAGCTGAAGTCGTTTGCTTGAAGAATGTTTACCTGGCATCTTTGGTAGCCAGATTCTCCGATTTCCTTGATAGTAACCTTGTGCTTGAAGAATTGTAGATGGCACTTCCCATGATGTTTTTGATGTCGTATTGAGATGTACAAGAGTGCCATTTTTGGGATTATTTATCGATGAAGTCCTATGTTGGTATGAAGGCCAGTTGGATTTGAAATTTCCTGCATCCCTTTGGCGAGCCTTGTTGGTTGGTCTCCTTTGGCGATATAAATATGATCTTTGTTGCTTTTGGGGACGCTTTTTGAAACCTTTATCCACCCCATAAGCCGAGGTTTGTGGTTTTGGTAACCAAAGTTTCTTTTGACCCTCATAATAGCCTTGCTCTGCTAAGCTGTAGTGGGAGGCTATCCATCCCATGTGTTTACCTTTCATCAATCGGCTAGGCTCATTTACCCATATTGGGTCCTTGACCTTGATTTCTTTAGCTTTGATGTAGACCTTTGAAGATTTTTGTCAACGATGATCTAGAAGTGTAGGGTATTTTGGTTGAAAGATTTTCTTTGGAGTCTATCTTTCATGTGGAAGCATGTGGTCAGTTGATGTCGAAGCTCTGTCTTGAACTTTTCGGGGCTGGATTGAAGACTCTGATTTAAGGGGCTGCTTCTGTTGATAGGACATTTGTGGGTTCACTTTGGCTTTGCCTTTGTCGGTAGCCGATAATCTTGGAGCAGTAGTAGGCTGGATTTCTTGAGAGCTAGTCGTGATGACCATTGTTGAAAATCCAGGTTCTTCTGCCAATGTTTTTGCCCAATGCTTGGACAAAATCAAATGCGTACTCATTTTCGATGAATCCACCACTAGGAATTTGTGTTTGATTACCTTTGACCGTAGTTTAAGGGAAGCTTCTGCAATCCCTAAACTTGTGACGGCTATTCCATGTGATATAGGAACATGTACCTGAATTTCATACAGTTCTGGCTTACCTAGAAGTAACCATAGCCCATAAGACATGACATTAGTTGTGGCAGTTGAATCTATCTCTGCTGTAAAGTTGAATTTCAGTTTCTCATACACATCCAACGAGAATTTAATCTTCTTGTTGGCTGCCAAGTAATTGATGTCCTCTTTGCTTTTGGTACTTGTCTTGGACTTTTGTACCTTGGAAGCTTTGTCATCCTCTTGTATGTTGAACTTCTTTGTCATTTGACTGGTTGTAGCATGATGTCCCAAGTGCTTACTATCTTCTGCTGTAGCTGCTTGTTGGTGTTCATTGCTAGTTTCTAATTGTGACGCCTTGATTCTTGATTTTAGAAGCTCTCTGTCACTATTTACTTCTTCTAGCACTTGAAGGTCATTCAATGGTGACTTTTCTTCTTGGAAATGTTTTGAAGCTTGTGTAGAAGGATGTTGAGTTTTACTCTCTTCTTCTGATGCAATGGTCGCCGTGGCCTTTGGTTTCCATTGTTCCATGGGTTTTTGTAGAGTCTCTTCTCGAAAATATTCATTCATATCCTGTATTGCTTGTCCTTGGTAGTCAATCTTGGACTCAGTCATTTTCTGTTCTTCTGTGCATTGTATGTCTTCAGTTACATCTTCTTTTAGCTTCTCATACTCTTTGATTTGTTCAATCACCAATGAAGAGTCCACAATAGAAAATTTATTTGGTAGACTTTCAGCTTCATCCATTGACTCTATTTGCATGTCTTCCACTTGTGATGTGGCACTAAGATTTTTTGTTACCTCTGCCACCTCTTCTTGCGTTGGCTCACTATCGTCAGAATCTTGGCTTCTTTTGCTCTTGAACCTTGAACTACGAGCTTCATCTTCATCACCTTGTGGATGCTCCGACTTGTCCCCACTGAGGTTCCTTAAACGATCTTGAATCAGCTGATTCAATTGATCTTTTTTG